>NC_089639.1:687501-1375003 GCF_039881205.1 Euwallacea similis | reverse complement strand
GATTAATAACTTTAATAAAAAAAGTCTATAGATATCACTGATTAAAATGAGCTTTCTTAAACGTTTTTAAGATATCTTGAAGTCTATCTTTATAAAAAAAATGTTAATGTTTTAATATAATACGATCATTGTTCTCTAAAATTATGTGTTCTCAACATGTGTGGTGGCACTAACGTCACAATCACAAATGATTTATGTAGTGTAACCTGTCTGTGGTATTTACTTTTGTTGACTACGTCGTCGAAAATGTCACAGTAATTTGACATTTATTACACATCAGCTTAACATGTGGCAACTTTCATTAAAGGGTTTTGAACTGCTTTGAAGCAACCAGAAGTTCTAACAATGGTCTGCTGTACCCGAAACAATTTGAATGCTGTTGACCTCTTAACAACTTGAAAATTTCGATGCGTCATGCAAATTTAACAATTCTTCGATTTTATCTGATTCTTATTTAATCATCGATGATTATGATTATTGACAGATTGAAATTTCTGTGTGAATAGGCCGACATCGTCATGTTATGTTTCCTCGGGGTATAGTCATAAGTTAAGGAAATGAAGTAACATTTTTATGCAGGTTTACATTGGCACTATCGCGGTATTTAACAATACATTCGATCAATGTCTATTGTATCTAGAGAAATATTTAAATGGGATGTAAACTTAATGGCCGTACGAGGAAAAGGAACCGTGACAAATGTTGGACAGAAAAGATCCATTAACCACCGGTTTTATTCGATTTTATTTTAAGGACCATCTTTTTATATGTATGTTTACGATTATTAAGATGGTTCATAATAAGTAGGTGTCAAGATGACGGTGTGCCATTTATTTCGGATTAGGTTCCTTTCGTATCAGAACAGTTTATAGTTTTTTAGCTCGTCAAAGGAGTAGTAACATGTTATTAAATTTTTTGAAAACGATAAAGATATATTTTATTTGGACAGGGACTCCCTCTGTATCTCGTTTATTCAACAAGATATCGATAAAGTAAAAAACGGATAGTGATATAGTTTATGCCCTAATATGTAAGGGTGTAGTTCCTCTTTTTCTACATAATTTTTTTGAAAAAAAAAGTTATTATATTTTAAAAGCTTTATTGTATATGTATTCTATACGTATAAAACAAGTTGTTCATTTTTTCTTTTATTCTATTTGGCAATAACGCCTCACATAAAAATAAGGATTGTTGGAACAATGTAATTGCACGCTCACTATTTCTAGTTAAAGCCAATTAAGAACAACATTCATCCTTTAATAAGGACTCACACGAAAATATTTGTTAAACGTTTCGGTGACAAATCTGTCAATGTCTTCAAAACCTATGAAAAAATGAAAATTAAGAGAATCAAACATTTAGGGTATGTCGGTATATAAAATATGTTTTTAATGTCAATCATGTCATCATTTTAAAAGGTTGATTTAAAATAAGTGATTGGTTTTTGATATTGTACCTAATTAAATTTCATTTTTCATATTGCTGATTACTTTAAGTGGTATTTGTAGTGTTCAATTTCCTTTTATGTGTTCGAGGTCTTGATAATGGCTTCTCTGATAATGGTTCCTTGGTAACGATGCAATCACCATTCCATTTAATTCTGTAATCATTATCAAAGACATATTGACATATATTTGACTTATGAAATTTTTGTTCAATATTTGACAACGAAATTATTTTTCGGGTTAAAATCCACCATTTTGAATATAATTAAAATTTTTAAAAATGTTGCCACTTCCGATTATACTGGAAATAACTACCAACTTCCTTATTTTAAAAGGAACCCTAATTTTTTTGTAATTTTCGGATTAATCGTTAAATTTTAAGACCAATTTATGTAAAATTTACCGTTTCCCAGTTATACCTGAAAATAAATTGTACCTTTGTACCGCAAAACATTTTCTAGTCTAGAATTTAATTCTGTATCAAATATTATTAAGGTTCGCTGGACTGATTCTGGACAGGGTGTTCCATTTGAAATAAGCAAGTTATTGAAATTTGCAGTCATGCAATTTCGGAGGCATATTTCGAGGGTTATAAAGAACGTTTTGTCAAATTGAAGTACGTTAGAATATGGCTTATTAGGTCCTCTTTGAACCCCAGAATATCGATTTCTAAATTCGCAGCGGTTAGTGCAGAATACCAATTTTCATGGAATCTTCCAGCTGTCAAAATTTTCGAATTTTATGATATAACTTGGAAACGGTGGGTTTTAGATATAAGTCACTTTACATAAAGTGGTCTTAATATTTAACGAGAAATCCGAAAATGGCAAAAAAATTGGGGAGTTTTGTTTAAAATAACAAAGTTGGTAGCAATTTCCAGTATAACGGGAAGTTCCGCATTTTGAAAATATTTTACTTGCATTTAAAATGCTTGATTGTAACCTGTAACAAAATTCTATTGGGTTATTATAATGGGAAGTCACAAATTTTCTCATGAGTTGCGTGGCTAATCCTGTATAAGATAGTTTCACACATTCACCTTTCATACATTTTAGTTAACTGTAAATTTCTATTTCTATACTCATTTTTCCTAGGTTCTAAAGGTGATATAGATTTGTCATTGAAAGATTAACAAGGGTTTTCGTCCGAGCCATTAGTAAAGGCTGAATGTCATTCTACCTTGATTTTAAATAAGAATAGCGTGCATTCCACCGATCCAATGAACCCTACTTAATAAAAGTAATAAGAGTAAGTAAGTAAAAAAAAGTAGGTGCGGAAAAAATAAACTGTACCATTGGATTTTACGGCAAAAATTCAGAATGCATTTTTGTTTTCTTGATATTTTATTAGATAAATACAATACAGAGGGATCCCAAAATATTTTAGGGGTTTTTAAACCATCCCTGTCAACGAAATCAAAATGGCGATAACTTTCAGTCACTGTCACTTTCTCTTTCATCAAAATCGTGCCCAGAATTGAGAAAACCGTATATTTCTTACTTTAATAATAACTGAGATAACTTGTAAAATCATCTTGGAATTAAAACAGCATGTGTACAATGCAGTCCTCTTAGTTGAATATCATTTCAGTTAACTACAAGTTTTTTTACCTTTATTAAAGATGTAATAATGATTGGAAAATCAACGAAAAACTACTAATTTGTAAAGATATCTGTTTCTTTTTTTTTTCTTTAATAGGATATCCCATATATTTTTAGCTAGTCTTCAATAACCTTTATTTCTCCTAGTTTAGCAATATAACACAGTATGTTTTACTTCAGTAGTTTCTACAAAAACCGGAACTATACTTTGTATATAGAGTGGTAAGCAATCGATATTGCAAATTTTCTTCCATCGAATCATTAGAGATTAATGTCATACATGTTTAAACATGAAAAATGTCAGAATTTCATATCCAAGTAGATGAAAATAATTCCTCAATATTATACTCCCTCAGTAGTATATTTCCTTCTTCAATATACTTCTTATTCTTCAAAACACTAATATGAACTATTTTCAACGCTACCAACTCTATAATGCACTGACTCACAGAATATAAAAGGAAATTACACACTTTGGCTTTAGATGTAAGTAAACTGGTCAACTGAGAGTGTTTCGTACCCTAATGGAACCAAATTTGTAAAGGTTATAATTATAAACTACTTAGAACGGCCGGTTCACGGATTTGATCAAAGTGTAAAGGAGTTAAGAAAAAGTCGATTAAACGAGAAGTCAAACAAATAACAAAGATACTGAGTCATGATTTTGAGATCAAGAGATGATAATAATGTTAAAACCGTGGACCTTTGACTAATTTATGTTGTCCCGGCGGGTTTTTTGTCGCCAAAAGTAAGTGTTGTCTTGGAGTAATTGCCACTTTCGTTAGGGCCGGAGGGTCATTATTGCTCAGCTCCTTTCCGTTCGAGTTAAATAATAGCTTAAACATAAGTCGTGGCACATTGATCATCACCGAAACTGACCTGTAAATTGCCCAAATCAAAGGACGTGATAAATTCCACAGTGGCAATGGTGCAAAATTACCGGAAGTCTAGAGGTCAGCTAGAATAGTCGCCTCTGCTTTAGTTAACTTACGCTGTATGAGTCAAAACGGTGATATACTACCAATCAGAATAAAGGATTTTTCATCTCAATTTGGTCTTAGCAAAAATCCCACAAAACTCGTTATGATTCGGATGAATAAACAGTGCAATAATTGAACCCACCTTCCGGACCCTTTAGATCGATGTACGAAGGGATGGGGCAAGTGTATGTACAATAGCCACTGAACAGTAGCGATTTCAATTGAAAATTAGGGCACTTCGTTAAAAGTTTCATTGTTGACTATGATGGGGTGGATGACAACAATAAAGTGAACTAAAAAATATGTAGAACATGTGCACGTTTCACAAATAGGTGGTCGTAGTAGTAGCCAACAAGTTGAGACCATATTTGGAGATTGATAAAGTGCTCTTAAAAAGTATTTGTGATAAAATAAACCCCAGTCTAGACTACCTAAGTGTTTCGAAATCCGATACAGAAATACATCATCTTTAAGTTTCCTTAAGAACCCCCATGCACACATGCAAGGGCTTTCTGCCTCCTTTCCTTCATAGTCACAGATCGATGGCCATGGTAAATTGTGCACCGTTGCCAGGTATCCTGGGCTGGTAGCATCACTGCGGAAGCTTGAAATTACTTTTACAAAAAATATGTCGCTGACATCTTTCCTACTTTTGCTGCTGAGTAGTGACCTGAGCATTATACTCCATAATTCAACGATCTCTGCTGGTTGTATCAGATTCTCTTGATAGTCAATCTTTAATTTATCCCTTTCGAATTAAAACCTCCTTATTCCTGTTTTTGAGAACCAGTCGGTGGAGATGTGAGGAATTCTCGAGAATTACATTTCGACGACAAAAACTTATTTTTGACATATAGAATATCTTGTATTCTACAGGTTGGTGGTACTTTCACAGTCATCCGTCCTTAGCGCAATCTGGCAACGACGTTTTAATCTGAAATCCGACACGTACCAGACGAGGATGCCGAAGTCACTCTATCTTCGTCGCACTTACCTAACAGGGTATTCGAACGGAAACGCCTGAAACCACGACATTGTTGGTACCTGTTTCCCACGAATAATGGTACTACTCTGAACGAGTTCGAGAAATATAAGTAGTAAAGTGGTACTACATTGAAATTGTGCTGATATAAATAAAGATTATGATTGTTTAACATTAGAAGAATGGACGGGCTTGTTTAATTTGGTTGAACTACCTTCTTTTGGCATTGCATTGCGTTGATGACTTAACAGTAGCTGGGAAATTGATTTTGTTTGCTTTATGAAAGTGGGTAAAAATAAATCGCACTGGCCTGAAATAGTTTATCCGAGATCCTATTATTCTTTTTATGGTATTCAAACTCTTTTTTTGGGTTCATAATCTAACTTACGAGTCATTTAGAGAGCCATTCTTATTTCTTCGCCTAATCGCAAATGACGATCTCATTTCCAGCATAAGCTTATTTCTTATCTTTATTTTTATTTCTGTTTTTTGTTGTTGTCGGTTTTGTGTGTCGGTCCAAGTCGTAACCGAGAGATTGAAGGATTCGATAAGCTTTGCAGGATTATTTTTTCCTTACAGTGGGGACTTCCTAAGAAGAGAGCATTTCAAATTTCCAAGGGATTTCGTCGTCGATATTAGTTCCAATTTCATAACTGAGTTGTTGTAAAAGTAGTAGATTATTATCTACAGCGAAGATCTACTTGAACTTTTATTGTACATCCACGTTGCAAGAAGAGAAATGTAAGGTCGAATATTTACTGGGATCACGACAAAGCGGTCTCATTCGTGTGCTGGAAGTGGACAGGAACAAATAAAGGTTGTCCACGACTTCACGAACCATATCTTTTTTCCAAACAGTTATACATATTTGTATCCAATAAAATATGTACCATGTGATAAGGATATGACCAACCTTTATCTAAGGAAACAAGTTGCAATGGGTCCCAAATAGAAAAATAAAGTGTGAAATATAAATTATAATGTGTGCTTAGCTGGCCGATTATGAATGAACGATTTCCATTCATAGGAAATCAAGGATATTTACTAATACAGTGACTATTGCTATTCTTGTGATCCCATTTCGCATTAAGTTTATTAAAATGTACATCGTAATGTGTTATAAAGAGTTGTTTAGTCTTATTTGGACAATGGAATTAAAAAAAGGGGAAAGGTGTGTCTGTAATTGTGTGTACAGAGTGTCCCAATTTCGAGGTTTACCATTGTGGCTTCAAAACCCATGAGACTTGTGTAGTTGGCTAATCTTTATATTTCAATTTTAAAAATTCTGGAACTTTTTTCAAATACGGACTTGCATATAGATTATGTAAATTATTTAGTTTTGCATTTTAAAATACATTATATGCAATATATTTTGAAATTATCACATTTTGTATTTTCGAAAGTATTGGGAATTCTTTAATTATCAAAACTGAAATGTGTCAACTACCAAATACGCAATTTTGCAATTTTTTATACAAAATTTCATGTCCTACAGATTCCGAGATTACAATGGTGAGCCCTCCGCTTTGGGATACCCTGTTCAAGAGTTTTGTTTTAAACCATATCTACTGCATAACCGGCAGTTTCAGTTTAAATATCTTAAATTTGTAACTAATTGATTTAAAATAAAAACCATTATCGGAATAAAATATTTGTTATAAATGAAATTTTTTAAGTCTATTATTATTTACTAATTAGTAACAGTAATGTTTCCATCGAATAATTAACACCTGTACTTAATGTATAGAAAATCAATCATCAATGATTCAATTTAACGCCTAATTTTTCAATTGTTTGATTTAATGCGGAATTTCATCATAAACAACCAAGTATTCACAAAATCATCAAACATGATGTTATTGTCTTACTTTACACTTACTTTACCGAGAAATAAGCTATAAAAAAAGTTTTTCTCATCTGTCTTTTTTGCTTTATGTCACTCTTATGGGGTTTGAATTTGTAAAATGGGCAATGTGCATACTCTCATGAACGAAGTGAGCTACGTTCTAACGTTTCTATCAAATTTGAGTTATGAATAATTATTTTGTTTACGTTAAATCAAAAATCAGATTTTCTTTAAGAACTACTAGTTAAAAATAAGTTTGAAAAGAAGCATTTTAAAAATATTTTTATGTAAGAATGGATAATATTTTGAAAGTAAAAATAAAAGAAAAACTTTAATATCGCCAAAAGTTTGTTTAGCAGCATTGTTGAAAAATATTTGACGTTTTTAGATTTCTAGATTTTTTTGAAATTTGCCATTTACATTGTATACATGAATCATAACCAACACAGCAGAAAAAATAATTATATCAATGCAGTTATAACACTAACAATTAAATTGCCAGCAGTGCGGTTAAGTAGACATAACGTTCCGAATTAGAAAAATATAATATGGAAATGTATCGGGTTTCAGAGCCTCAAAAAATATAGCTGCTGGTTTAACAAAGTTCGAAGCAAAAATATTACTAGGGAACACCAAGAAAAACACTCTAAAATAATTTTCTTTATTCAAGTTCTATGTGAGTTCTACTCGAACTCGTTCTACTTATGGAAATTTTGAAACACTACTCCTGTATGTGAGGCAACTCTTGAACAACTCCAGTATTTTTTAACAAATCGAGTTTACGCCTAAAATTAGCTATCTTCTAAAAAATGGTCCTCTAATAAGCCGAAAATTTTCCATTTATTAGCGGGATATAAATACCATTTATAGATAGTTTCTGCGATATGGTCATTTTCCTCGCTTACTTGCCCAACTGGCATTCGACTAAAAATTTTACTCGAGGTTTTGCATCATTTAACCGTTTGACAACTGTGTCGATTTCACAAATTGCAGGAAAATCAGTAATGTTAAGTAGGCTCTTATATGGCGTATTGCACAAGCGTAGCTTGTCTAATAAGATTGTTAAGATACATCGGCAGAACAACAATTTCAATTGCCTTTGATTAAGGACAAATGTATAAAAAGCCACAACATATGGCTTCATGGAGGTCAATTGGTGTCAGTCGCTTAAACTTCGCTTGGATCACCATTATTCTGAATTGGCAAAAGCTTTAGGCTCTTGCTCATCTGCAAAGACTGAAGAGGGTTTTCAAAGAAACATGCAACGTACTTTTTTATAACATAGTGTTAGCATATAAGCGGAGTATCAGATCAGCTAATTATCATATATTTTAAAAGTATTTTTTAATGCTCTTCGCCTGCAGTAAATTACAGGTCGTCTAAACAGCAACCTTGTCGGACGAATTAACAAGTCAAAACAGAAACCTTTGATAGGAAAATGATGCAAATTTGACCTGCGATGATGTAGATCGGATCCCAAAATTTAGAATGATGTGCAGCCAAGGTAACGATATCGACGAACAGTAGGAGGTATTCGAATCTGAAATCGTGAATTTCTTATGTTAAGGATGGGTCTAAGAGGACTATGGATTGATTTATTATAAAGTTGCTAAATTCGTCTCACTTCTTACAATTCACTGTAAGAATGTTGTCCGTCGAAAAGGTCTTTGGCTCAATGTTTGGAGCGCATGAGCCGACAGAGTTATAAATAATTTAAGTATGTTTTTGTACATCTGTCAAGCTGTACAATATAAAAATAAAAATATGTACATCAGTGAATTTAACCTTAACATTGTGAAAGGTTGGTACGCCTGGCCAACGCCAGCAGGCGCCATTTCATTTATACGTCAAATATGGCAGGTTGTTTATCACGCTGACGGTTTTTCCAGGTTACTAAGAAGAATATCATCTAAGTTCTTAATGTTACAAGGCCGATAAGGAGTAAATATCAACTGTGTATCATTAAAGATTTTTTGATGGTCACATGATGCATTTTGTAATCGTAATGACGTCTGTTAAAAACCGTTTTTCAACTTCACTTTGAGATATATTCAATGTAAATAACAGTATAGTGTAACGAAAAAGTATTAATGTTATAAAATTGCGAGATTAAAGTATTACAGTAATTAGAGTCTCTGTGGCAAATAACGACATATTATTAATATTTTACATTGGAATCACTATAATCCTATAAGGTGTTCCGAAATTAAGTTGTTTAATTTTAACAGCATATTCTGCAACCAAAAATAAGATAAAAAGTTTATATAAATGTACATATTGTGTATTCATATAATGTGTGTAGATCCGTAACCACTTCTTTTCCGAGATCTATAGTGTAACAGTATTGAGACATAGCTCAAATAATGCTGTACATTCCTGCAATCAGCTCCCGCAACCAAAGGTCCTAAAATGTTGGGTGTATTACAAATTTGAACTAAATATCTTGTAAATTCTGGCATCTAAAAAAAATTGAAAATACTTTAAATCTTTGATGCCCTGTACTACGAAAACAAAGCATTTGTGGCCTATGTCTACATAAACTTTTTACCTTATGTTTCCTAGTGAATATGCTGTTTGAATATTGTACCCTAATTTCGGAATGTTATGCATAGAAAATATCATAAAATTTGGATAAATTGTTTACGATGTTTCGTTATACTTTCTGTGAATTTGAATAGAAAATTTATTGTGGTGGCTTGATGTGACTTATCGGTAGCTCTCCCTCTAATATAACACACAGGAAACCGTACTACTTTTAAAAATTACAGAAAGTGTTATAAGATATATGTGATATGAGTGCGGTAACACACTTCCCAAGTGACTAGCTTGAAATAACTGAAATAAAATAGGCTTGATGTTGCAGATTGCAACGATCGATCAATCAATGAATCAAGACTCGTAAGTCGACATCTCAAATAGAATCATTTTCTTCAAATGGTAACATATCATAAGATCGCAAAATGACGACAATATTTTCATTATCTTTAGTACTCACTGGGAAGTATAAATTTCGAAAGATTTTGGTCAATTAATAATAAAACGAAATCGTTCCTCATAACGAATATATTCTATAGACAGAAAAAATGTACGTTTTTTTTCAAGATGAAAAAGATATCGACCATTTAAAGATTATTAAACGTTTATTTATTAATGTATATCTGTAGGGTGGCTATGTTGAATTAAATCACAATTCAATATCAGTTTACATTCATATTTTTGAAAATGAAGTGATTCACAGTTTTTTTTAATTTCATTTCGTCAAATTGTCCTTGAAGAAGAATAGCGATATAAAAATAATAAACGTGTGTTAAAAATGCAAAATAAAAAAAAAATCAGTAATTTTAACTGCGTTAAAGTTTTTTACTCGGTTTGCAAGGAGGCAATACTAGTTTCGGTCTCGCGGGTTTGTGATCGTGAACGAGACCAAGACCGAGATTATGTAAGTATCGAAATCCGTCTTGATATACAAGACAAAAACCTATATCGAGATCGAGAAGTGTAAATAGAAGACCGAGGGTACAGGTTTCTCTGTGTTTGTCTTGGTATGGTGAAGCCTTAGAAATAACCTGAAAATCGCGGATTTCTAGCAACGCGTCATGTACCCATGAGAGCTGTTTATACATTTTTTACACATTTTTCTCATGGTCATCCGGTAGGAGTCAGTATTCCAGTTACAAAAAGACTACTTCACCCTTATAACTATTTAAAAATTCCTGGAATCTTGAAAGAATTCTTTAGAATTATGTATCTATAATCCTCTATAACGAACCTACTATATCTGTGTAGGTACTATAATCTTGTTATTACTGACTTCTATACTTTGTTCATGGCTCTAAAAATGTAATGTAATTTTATATCAGTTTGTGAATATGTGATATGATCCATTATTGAATACAGTGCAACAAATCCTATCGAGCGTGATAGATTGTGTATTCTGCCACGCTCCATTAGCAATAAACCCGAAATATCCCAAGATCCCGCAAATATGTCACTCTCCGGAATAGTCTCAATAAAGTTTTGCATACACAGAAAACAGTTAATTGTTAAATTAAATATTAATATATCTTAATGAGTATTCTTAGGTTGCTTCACATATTTTCGAATCGAGAATTTCTGCATTGTAGTTTTATCTATGTTTCTATTAAGTAAATATGATGTTGAAATAAAGCTTCAACTTGCATCAAATAATTCATTTATAGATTTGGAAATTCCAAAATCTCCAACCAATTTTAAAAATAAAATAAGTGAACCAGCAAACGTCCAGTTTAATTGTATTCTGAATTTGTTCAATACCAAACTCTTGCATTGTGACGTCAAAAACGATCGTAAAATACGCGAATTCTTTTAGATAGACTGACAACGATTGAACAGAAAAAGATTACGAGAATTGTGTTAGATTTTGTATTAAAATCGAATGAATTTATACAATTAGAACTCTCTAAAACGAGTTGTCTCTTATTATTGCTCCAACCTTAGGGTTTAACATTGGACAATAATTTGATAGAAATTGAAGTAGAAACGCCAAGACGTGTTGCAACTGTAAAGGCGGCAAAATTTCATGAAATTGATTACAGCCTCCATGACTAGGAAATCATTTTCTTCTCCCGATCACGGGACGATGGGAGCAACTTCTTCATTCTTCGATTTTCAGAAGCTCGAAAGGTATTCGTTCGTTCAGTTCTGCGGTTCGTCGTCTCACAAATGGTAGTTTTTTGGCCGATATTTGTCCAAAATTACGTGGCCGATAAAAAATTGTTTGTTGATTGGACTGCAGCGACTGAAGAATGACAGGCAGTTTAATTTTATGACGCTCAAGTACGAAAAACTGCCTGACGTACGGGTACTTTTAGCTCTTTGCTCTCGATTTACGGCCCACTATTAAAATATAATATGCGGCAGATAAACCAAATGCATTATTCTTTATGGGTTTTGCGCGAAATTGAGACGTTATCTGACAGTTAAGTTATCCCCGACGAATTATATTTTATTATGCATTATCAGCATCCGGCGAGCATTTGCATTTCACGCGTTTAAGGCTATTTCAACATGTAAGTCAGGCCTCCACATGAGTAACTGGCTTTTCAGTGATGCAGGTAGGAGGAATTTGGTGGCATTTGAATAGGAAAGAGACTCGTATCTGCGGGTTTATTCTGTCAATACAAAGCCCTTTTGCAAACTCGATTCCCTTTTCAATTAACCATTGATATAAAGAGGAAAGACGAGCTATTAAAATTTGAATCCACCCTTCTTCCCACTATTCTTGAATGACGAAATAGAAGACAAACTTTGTTGAACCACACACTCTATATCGGTTCATCCAAGGTGATCGCGTTCCTCAAGTGGATATCTATGACATTAAATATGAAAATTGTTTTTGTTAGTTAACACTTTGAATGTCTTTTGTGCAGGTAAATTGTAAATCATTGTATTATTAGGTAATTAATTGTTTATGCTGTTTCGTAAAATTGGATCTCTTCCCCATATTATCTAATTATTAGATATTAATTTTGTATAATACCTAATCGTTGTACTTGCACGTGTGGGTATTTCCCTTGAAGAGGCTAAGGAAAGTTTTAACATGGTAGTGTGCCCGATCGATAAAAGCATATCGTGATCAAAAAGTGTCAAGATCCCAATTTAGATCTTTGTGATGCAACATCTCGGTCAACGGTGTCTTTAACAGTTTCTAATGACTAATTAATTGATTATCAGAGAAATCATTAGATTTTTAATCACTGAAGGTGCTAACGAGTTCTTTTTATCCTTAGCCGTAGGTAAACAAACATTCTTTACGCTTATCTATACCCATACTGGTTGCAACTAGGTAATAATTTATCAAATAGCAAGACTTCACTTATGAATTTCGATAGCTTGAAAAACGCATAATTTGTCAGAAGAGGAAACATTGCTTAACAATGTGCCGAAACGGCTCTATCTATAATTATAGGAGTGCCGATAGAGCTTTATGACATTGAGGTCATATGGGTCATCAAATTTATCTGCAGCTTAGCGCCTTTATGGTTTGTCGTTTGTACAACGTGTAGGTAGGCATAAATGCATAATAATATATGACCCTTCAAAACCAATTTATTCCTCATCCATAAATAGTTCAGTGTCAAAGTCTTACGGCATTATTCAACCGCAACAAAAGGATCTTAATTATATTAAATCGCATCCTGCGTGCCATACTGTGAAGTGCCTAAATGGCCGAGGACAACCTTTATTCCTAGACTGGGAACATAAAAAGGGCTTGGAAAAACAACCCTTTGTCTCGCTCACGTTCAATCTCGATGAAGGGGTGTTGGGGTGTTATGCATCTGTGAACATTTGACGGCTTTTTGTTTGAGCCGTTTATGAAAGATCTGTGGTTAAATACATGTGATATGTGATAGATAAGCACAAAGTCGGGTTTATAAATTTAGTGTCAATACTCTTTCTGTGCTGTTCTTCAAATTCCAAATAGTCTCAACTTAGAATTATTCAAGTTTCCTAAGTAAGTTTGGACACAATCTAAGCTTTATAGGGTGCGGTTTATACTAATAAATAATGAACACACTCAAAACCGTAAACTCTTTTTAAAATTTCAACAATTTAAAAAAATTCTGTGACTCAAATTATCTGAAATATGGTAATTGACATGTACCTAAACTAGGACCTAACATTATTAAATAAATATACAACTTTTCATTAAATAAGTTTAAACTCGAATTAAATCTGAAATAATGTGCTATTCCATCACAAACAAACCTATATAAAAATAAAATTATGGAATTTATTTCAAATTAATTTAAATCCTCCCAGTCCATTTCGTCATGTAAATTGAAGTTTAATAAACCTTAAATAAGCGCTATTACATGTTAAATAGTTTCTTCGGCGTAAGTAATTGCTTCCCAGTTACATCCTGTGGGATCAATCTGTCAAATCACTTTATGTATTTTGTACATCGATTTTGTATCGGTGTTTAAGGGTTCACCACACAATCGTTATTGATGAGTAGAAAGTACTTAATTAACTTAATATAACTTGGATGGAAAAATAGTGAGACATGGCCAGCTCTTAAAACATAACTGTGTACATTAAATACATTATTTCAAAGTAAGCCTAATTTTGTCATCACTTAACAAGATAGAACCAAGTTATTAGGGATGGGAAAACCATTGTTATGATATTGAATTTGCTATTAACTAACTTTATTAATGAAATTTTTCTTCCAACACAATCGCACAAACCGATCTGAATTAAAATGCAAATTTGATTCTGAATATCCATAATAATTACACAATGCAGAATTAAATTCAAGCATAAAAAAGACGAAATGAAAATTATCCCACACATGTAATTAAACGGGTAAAAGTTGACTGTAAAAATTTTAATTAGAAGCTTAATTAATTGTATACTTCTGACAATTCTAACAAAAATTACACAACATTTGTGTTCTCATCAAATAATTATTGAATATCAACAAACATTATCCATGTTTACTCACCATAAGCTCAATTTCAACAAGGTGCTACTTAATTAATATTAAATGTAACTCTGTTGTGGTATACACTTTATTTAAAGACTTCAACTGGTACCTATCATCTATTATAGGCATTCAAAGTAATAGGTATAATACTATTTAAAAGCCAAATATATATGTATTTAGATACCATCGCTCTAAAATAATCTATTTGCAGACCTATTCGTGATGAGAATTTGCATTCATCCATTATCTCGTTTGTTTCTTTAATGGGTATGTGGGTGGCGATAGCATAGGTTATTGATTAATGATCAATATCTCCAAATGGTTTGACGAAATGTCAGCATTTCTTCTTATTGTTTCTGTGTGTTTTATGCCTCCATATATTCTTACTTACTTATACTCTTATGCTTTAACGGAATTCGTTGAGATAATTATAACCGCCAAGCGATTGCTCAAGTATGTTGATCATTCTATTTCATAAAACTTTTTTGCTTACCTTCGTATGTATCCATCAACTGAATTTGCCATTAGATCTTGCATACATTTTCATTAGGCATTCCGATATGTTTTTTTTTAAGTTCGATTCAGAGCAAGTGAAGATTTCTTAATTTTTTGTTACGGTTGTGATATGTAGAGGGAATTCCAGAATGATTAGACTAGCAGTTATCTCAAAACATCCTAGAGATGAGAGGAACGGTAGAAATTAAAAAAAGTACAGTTGTTATAAGATGTAGAAAGGGTATAAGCTGAATATAATTTTAAACATAAAGGGTGGCTCTAGCATTACCTTAAGATGGTCTCCACTGTATATTGTTGCGTTTTTGAAATTTGTCATATATTTTTAACTTTATTCCATGTAAAGTACTCCATTCCTAAGTTCAGTTACTTTCGAAATATCGACATTCATCAATTTGTCATTTCAATCGTCCAATATCATCTGAAAGAGTACCCCCCATTAAGATACTCAAAATGCCCTTTGATCTAAATTGAAAACCTAACTAAATAGGCATATATGTAAGTACATAAGTTATAGCCCTTTAATGCCAATTAGTTGTGCAAAATACCCTTACCTTCACCCCCTAGACCAAAAAACCCTTAAACCACCATCTTCTCAATTATAATTTGTAACTTGAAAACTGTTTTTTCAAAAAATCTGAAAAAATCAAATTTTAAAATTTGATTAATTTTTTTTCCAATTGCTATTATTTAAATATTAGATTATAAAAAATGCATCAAATGCCACGAAGAAATTTGGTATTGAAAAAAATGGGTTTTTTGCATTTTTCAATATGGTGTAGCCTAAAAAGTGATACATTTTATATACAATTAGATCTTCCATAAAAATTTCCATAATTAGAAAAAAACTGGACATGAAATCCATTCTGAAAAAAAGTTGTTCCATTTTGAAATTTTAAAAACCGTTTTAGGTTAGAATTATTAGGGAAAAAAAACGAAAAAAATGTGGCGAATGTTCGAAGGTTTTCTATATATTTGTGATTTTTTCAGATTTTTTGGAAAACCAGTTTTCAAATAAAAAATTATAATTGAGAAAATGACGATTTAAGGTTTTTTTTGGTCTAGGAGGTGGGGGTAAGGGTATTTTGCACAATTAATTGGCATTAGAGGGTTATAACTTATGTACTTATATGCCCATTCAGTTAGGTTTTCAATTTAGATCAAAGGGTATTTTGACTATCTTAATGGGGTAGTTGGATTTATCGTTCAAACTTACGGCTATTGAAAGTGCGAAAAGGGACGTATTTTAAACCCTGATATTTCGAAGCCCCTCGATTTCAAAGACATTTGAAAATCGGAATATGATACTTTAAACGAAATAATTATTAACATTGATAAGAAATCCAAAAATGCAACAATATAGAACTGGATCTAATTAAAACAAAAAAGTTAAATCTTGAGGTGCTTTTTGAGCCATGTTTAAAATTACTTTCAGCCTATACTTCTATGTCCATCGTATAACTTTCGTAGTTAGACTATTCTTCTATCTATGCTAGGTTTTGAGTCAGCTGGATGATTTTTACCAGATATCAATATCCGGATCGGTAGAAAATCCTTTAATCTACTTAGCGTAGTTGCTGAGAGACTGGTGAAGTTCCGTGACTAGCGGATACCTTTTCAACGTAACTTTTTATGTTAATGAGGCACTTTTTTAATTTAGGCATTCAAAAATGTATACTTTCTGCAGCAACATGACCACGGAAAATTATCTGCATCAGTCTAGCCATGTTACAGGAACTCTGACCAAAGATACCCAAGTGACCGTTAGGAAACACCGTAGTCAATGCGACCGCAGTAATATATTTAGATTTTTGTTTTTAATTTATTTTCTTCCCAAAAACCATATAAGATCATGTCAAATGTAGCATAACTATGGCGTAGTTAAACAATCGCTTCTACTCGACATAACATATTAAGGTAACTTACCCTAAATGGGCAACGTCTGTTTTTAAGCTTCGCAAGTTCCGTTCTTTCATGCTTTTCAAATACAGTTTTCGATTCTTAAAATTTGCTATAATGTAAGATAAAAGTTGTAAGATGTGCGAACCGTACACCCTGAAGAGCGCTGGTCATTCAATACTCTGTCATACTTGAAGTTTCATTGTATCATTGAAGCTTCATTGGCCATGAACGAGTTCACAACAAATAAAAAACGCGCGGTCATCTGTGACCATAAAATATCTCGTTTCAGCTTGTTCGCTTTTTTATGAATATAAGATCTTCAGGGGTATTAAGTTTCGAGAAAACTTATTATAGCTGGCTAAAGAGGCAAATTTTGTTTCAGCACTTGTCGATATTCAAGTTAACAAAACATGTTAAAAAAAACCATCTAAGAATTCGTTAGAATCCAATCGTTTCAGAACAATATGAGACTTTCTCCATAGTTCAAAGCTCGAGAGCTGAGTATAAATCAATTTCTAATAATAATTACATTTCTGTCATGACCACATATATTTTGTTTAATGCCTACAAACTAGTCTTAGCAACGGGATATCGGGCGTAGTTCCGCTAAATTGTAATTAAATCAATTCTTCATCAGATCTGATTATCAATTAACGAATATCGCAATTTACCTTCGTTCCTAAAAGCCTTACAACAACCCATCCGAGTTTAAAAAATGCGAGGTAATTTCAGACATTGCCCAAGCTCATAATAGGCCGAAAGAGAAATAACCACTTTTGAAGATGAGACAGGATGGATGTAATCTGAGCCATTCGCTTAACGTTTCAATGCCAAAACTGCAGAAGATTTATTGAATCCGAACGACTTTAAGATTGATATTAATGGTGGCTGAAATAATAGAATGCCATATTAAAATAGGAGTCAAACAGAGAACAACGCCCACGGCACCATGATGCTACAATTTTTTATTTCTCGTCTCTGTACGATATGAAAGATTGAAAGATGAACAACGATGTCGCATTTTTCTATAGGATTTAATCGTTTATGGACTTATGAACATTGCTTACCTCTGGGGGCCTGATGGCATGACAAATGAAGCTCAGACTCGGCGAAGACTATACTCAACGATTTATTTCCAATTTGCGATTGGTTGTAGTTGCTTCATGATCTGTCTTTAGGACCTTCTCTAGCAATAACGTCGTCCTGCGCAAAACAAAGTTTTCTACACTTTGCTGTTTCTCCAGAATGTAGTAGGGAAGATTTTTGTAGAATTTGCCTCCCTTTAAATTCGCTTTAGGCATGGGCCCAAGTTGCATCCTCTAAAAGCAGGCCCTGCTGTCTGCAACACAAAACTTAATTAATGGTTTTAGTGGAAATTATGTCCTAATTAACATAAAAACAATGCTTTAATTAAACAAATTTAATTTAATTGAAACACTTCAGAAATATCTGTAGAAATTACTGTTAATCGTTACATAAATTAACAAATATCATCTACATATATAATGCACATATTAAAAAATTTCTTCTGAGAACGTATGTTTGAACTCTGCAGTGATATATTCAGGTTAGACCATGTCAGGGCATTACATATATAATAGGTCAACTTATTGAAAATCTGGGATCACCATAAAATGTAGAAGTTTATCCCCTGTACAAATCATGGATAGTGGAACGGACCGAAATTGCCAAATGAGTGAGATAAGCAATTCAGAAAATGTCAAACATTAGCTTTTTAAAACAGTTAAGTGTTTGTCATATTTTTAATCTCACCCGTTGGCCAAATTTGATGATTGTCATTATACATTATTTATGCAGAGCAAAGTTTCTGCATTCCATTGCGTTACAAGTTTTTCGAATTAGCCTTTAGAGTCTCTATGAAATGCTAGACATTTCGTGCTTCAATTAATCTCTGACCTAAAGAACATAAGATTCTATGCCTTTCTGACCTCATGACAACCCAACACAAGTAACACACTATATACACCTTCACTTCCCCCTAGGCAGGAGTGGATGCTACGAAGTTCAGAACTACAACGATCAGACTACACTTGCAACACTTTCCATCTTGTCTGAGTCATCGTTCGAAACAATTAATAATTATTTAAGAATTAATGATTTCCTAGTCTTGTGGTACCTAGCCCCTTCAAAATTTTGAATAGGAACATGGGATGTGGAACCAAAGGTTTTGGCACCTTCTACGTAACTAGCAAATAAAAAATATATCAAAGATCATCACTGATAGATTAGGAATTACTTTAACTGTTGTACGGGGTTTTTAACGTGATTATATTTTCAAATTATGGCCCATAATCTTCATGCAGTTATACAGCTTGCGACGACGTTATTGAAGACGCGTTGAACAACTCTATGACAACTTGCAACACATTTTTAACAACATAAATTATATCACTGGTAACTCTTCCTTGTGCCATCCTGTATACATGTTATTTACATTATTCTGAACAGACAAAACATAAGCCACTGTATATCTGGCCGAATAGTCTAGGGAATTGATGCGACTTTTATCAAGGTGATAGTAACTCAGTCCTGAATCAACACTGTATTTGTTATCAAGTGCAAAAAATGTGCTGTATTAATTAGCACTTACTATCTTAGTAGTCGGCTAGACAGCGATAATAGTTCCTAGCTCCTTGTGCTTGTAGAATTTACCATATATTGAACAACTACCACTTTCATCCATTTTCTTCTTGTGTGTTATCGACTGGAGTTGAATCAAACTGATGAAAGTTAATAGACTGGAACCCCATTTAAGGGGTGCTCTAGTCGACGCACAAAAGGTGTGTGTGGCTTGTCTCCAGATGTCTTTAACTATGATGGTTAGGAATTTTCCTGGCTTCTTGATTATTCTTAATATTCTATTAACTACTATTCCAACTTCAGCAACTTGGGCACCCTACTTTTTACTGTCTAAATCAATTTTTTGGAACAATAAATGTATGAGTGTTCTATATATTTAAATGTTTCGGCCCAGTGAAAATTTTGTCTGGGTTTGAAATATTTTTTAATGGAAAGAATTGAAATTTGGCATCAGATAGGTTCTTGGGGCTGTAGTCACGGAGATATGGTTTATAAAAAATTATTAGGTAAAGTACTGAACATATTATACGTGGTGGGTAATTTCCATCTCGTTGCGTGGGTAACTTTTTTAGGCAGTGATGGGCAGAATTTTATTTATAGCCTCTTTCAAACTTTAGAAACGTTATTAGATTTTTGCAGTATTCACAACTGCGAACGAACTGAAAACTGCCGAAATTATTTCAACGTAAAATATTTCGCAAACAATATACGGAGAAAAAAATTAATTGTAAGCTTTTTTCTAAAGAAAGAAACTAAACAATTCTCTATAGGCACTTTTGCGTAGAACACGATGGAATTCTTTTTAAAAAAGTATCATTCATAGCCATTCTTAAATTAAAAAAAAAACTAACTTTAAACGATACTTTTTTTAATTGATGTTCGCTCTGTAAATCGATTAATGATTGAAAATGTTAATAAATACTAACATGCAATATAGATTATTAATTCCTCATTTACATTATCACATTTTTTTCACTATAACATACACGTATACATATAGTTCTTCATATCAAAAGTAAATACAAATGCAAGAATTTCTTGTTGTCAAATATATCTTAATGAGAAAGTAAGTGTAAGTCAGAAGTATTGACCCGTTTTTAAGTTTCGGGACAAGGTGACAAATCGCCAGTACAATAGAAGTTTCTAGACAGCGTCACATTCTTTCTAGTCTTTTTCAATAGCTTCGCTGACAATAACTTCGAAATAAACCTTTTTCCATACGAAAATAACGCCCATCCAACATCTGCTGTGATTATGTCCATTACATACCATAATGAATGGGGAAATGGAGATTATAATTTGCGTGAAGCACAAACCTTCATGCAACATTACCGCTGAGACTGTAGAATTCACAATCTACAGAGCATTAAAGAACTCTGTTAACTATGCATAGGAATTAGCTGAAGGGATTTTGTGAAAAGACTTATACCTACTTATTTCAAAGAGGTAAACAATCGTTTCATGACTAAAATACAAGTAAAATATGAACATTGTGTTTGGAAATTTATATGTTAAACTTAACATTCGTTTCATAAATATAGGGTGTTAACATTTAAACTTTTTCAGTTTTACAGCTACCGGAAATTTTAAGATATTTAGTAGAAATGTGGAATGTATATAACTTTTAAGGGCCAATATTATTCTGCAAGGGTAATCTATAAGACGATATTTTTCCTATTACAATGTTCCTTTATAATACCCCCCTGCCAACCAAATATTTTTGCAATATTCCATCGACTATTGATTTGAGAACATTTTAACTCATTTTTTTGTATATGTAAGACTTTCCGAGGTTTTCCAGCATAGAAACCATCCTTTTTTTTCTTAATTCGCACTACTTTTTACTGTTACTCGTACTCGAAATATAAGTGTATACAAAATAATTAGATTAATGAATGAAAATGAAAGATTAGATTAATAATGAAATTTTTAAAAAAATCTTGTGTATTACCCGCTATTTTCTTTATTTTTATTATTACTACCTGTAAATAAATCGTTCGTCATCTCATGCGGGTTAAGGGATTAATTTCGGGTTTTACTAAGTTTTACACTGCTTTGAAGCCCAGTTAATTCAATTTTTGCTAAAAGATTGATTTTATTAAAATATTAGTTTTAGTAATTTTTAGGTTGGTTATACACCAGAAACATGCGTAAAAAAATTCTAGTGATATTAATATATAAAAAAATCATTTGTATAGACAAGGTCAATATCTTCAGACGTTTTTGAGGTGTTTTCATTGGAGATCCGTAGCTGACGAAATGATCTTCAATTCTAAACTTAATTACATAGACATTAAAAGGGCGGAAGTTTATCTGTTTTTATATTGCGAAACTATAAAAATGTCTCAAAAAATACTTTAACTCGAATGGGATAACAAGGAATTTAAATAAGATATCTCAATGGTCGGGAGTATGGTTCTTCAAATAATATCATCTTGTAAATTCATTTAGTATGTCTGTTGATGCTGACTTAAGAAAGTTCAAATTTCAGCTAAATATCTTAAAAAGTTTCGGAGCTGAAGAGACATGAAAAAAAAACGAAAAAGAATTGAAACCTTAACACTACGCAACAACCGTATCTGGGAAATGAAACGTTTATAAACCTACGTTCATATGAGGTTTTCTTCATCAAAAATAACCCAAGAAGTCGTATTCTGAAGTCTCTATAGGGCTAAAAGTATGATTAGTAACGTTAATCTTTTAATTTCTTTATTTTCAGCTGTACCTCAAAACATGTAGGAGAATATTGCCAGCACTTAAACCCTTGCCATACAGGCAAAGGTCCAGGCCCTCGATGCCAAAATGGAGGCTCCTGTCAAGTTCGTAACGTTTTAGGCGCAGTTCCTGGCTTCGAGTGTTTGTGCCCTTTGGGGTTTAGTGCCTCTCTGTGTGAAATCCGCGTGGCTAACAGCTGCGATCGAAAACCGTGCTTCAATGGAGGCACTTGTTCCTTGAGGTCCTTGGAAAGTTACCAATGTTCTTGTGCTCCTGGATACACTGGTAAGTTTCATCGATATTGTTTTTTAATGGCAAAATGAAGAAGATCGAGCAACTTGCCGCTAGAAATTAATCTTGGCGTTTTTTAGTTTTCAAATGACGATATCCTATTTCTTGCGATTATTGCAGTACTACATTGCTTGGCTTGCACCTACCGCTAGGCGATTAGCATGTATCAGCCATAAGTTACAAAATATTAAACAAACTGGCAGTTAAGGAGCCATTTAAGGCATTGGTAATGCTGGCTATAATAATTAAAGATCTGGAAGCACTAAAAGTCAGTTTATAGGCAAATTACCAATAAGGAAGTATCATAAATTACGCCCGATACATGAAAATCTCAGTTTGTAACACGGTAGTTGTCCTGAATAAAAACTCTTAACTTTCCAGTTTTTACAGGACGTTTTATGGGAGCATTAATAGATATTTTAGTAGTTTAGAAGTAATGCGAGAAAATCATTTACGATTTGATTTTCAAGCCTTTTAAGTCGTTTTTGCCTTAACGAGTAGGCGCGTGAGTGTGATGGAGTTTTCCTCCCCCTCCCCTTAAAGAAGTAGGTGCTTAAGTATCATCGCTCCCAAAGAGAAAAACTGTGTGTTTCATGACATTCTCGTTTTAGTACATGTACGGATTTTATGCCAAGCAAGTTGCCTATAAAGGCGTGGTACTTATACAGGGCGTTTACTTTCACACGAACCGATACTTAATGTTACAAAACTTCAATATCGTGTTTCACGTTATAAAATACAAACACAATGAAATAGTATGATGCATTATTTACTTTTAGATGTTAAGAAAGAACATGGAAAAAGGACATGTCTTTTATTCGAATTAATCTAATAAAAGTCCTCTTAGCTCTCGCCATTTTTATACAAAAAAAGCTTTAATGGGATCGGGGTACTTTTCTAACAAATCCTTTTAATACAAACATTTAGTGTTTTCTATATAGAGAATAGTAAATCATGAAATTCGTCTCTTCAAACATCTTTTTAGCAGTATTATTTATAAATTAGTCTTCTTACACTTCAAGGATAATTATTTTTTATCTTTTTCATGCGTGCCACTAACCAGCCTCAACTAAACTTAAAAACTTGAATATGTCGACCATTTTACACGGCCTCATGTTCAGGGATATTAAGATTTCCTTTTAATAATCCGTATCTGGCTACCTGCTTTAAGTCCAAAAGTTAAATAACCGCGTCATCGGCACTCTCAATGGTTGTTAATTAAAATTTGCATGACACGTCAACCGCTTGCATCTTATCTCCTGTTAAATGGCAGCCATTAAAAACACCTTTTTGTATCTTCGAAAAATCCGGCACGGATAAAAAATGCAAGAGCGCTTTTTAATATCGATTTACGGCAATTTTAGTGCTGTCAAATCGATTTTTGACCATTTTTATATTCATCCCATTAATTTCAATGATTATCAAGAATTACATTGTAAAGTTTAAATTGGCGGTTACATTTAGGCAGATAGTCATTTCAGTTTAATAAAATATGTTTGTGCGCGACCAGTTCATATTGAACTAATTTTTAGCTTGTTGACTGAAATGAAATAGGGATCTTACAGCACCAGAGGGGATAACAAAGGATCTGCAGAATATAAAGTCTTTATTGTCGCTAATCAATTAAGTTACACATGCTATCACAGCAATTCACACATCGCGATCTCGCGAGTTGTACATTGTCTTTCTCCTGAGTGTTCTAACATATGCGTCTTCAATCCCATGAATTAGCATTCGTACTTATTTCAAATTTTGACATAAAAATGGCTATTTAGAATTACTCTATTACGATGATAGATGAATAAAGTGATAATAAACATCTTCAAGATGATAGTCTCCATGGAACCAGAGATTCATCGGCTTTCTGCAACTTTGTGCTATGCCACTGATCATTTCATCAATTTAGAGTCATTATTTCATTTCAACCGAAGAATTTCTCTACCATTTCAGATAATATCTTTAAAAATTTGGGATGAAATATCGTGTCTTTACTATTGGCTAATGCCTAGGCAAATAAAAAAAATGGAAATGTCATAGTTTCTAAACTAAATAGAGAATTTGAAATTTCAGAAAGAAAAAATTAGTGGTGTACCACAAGAGTTGCTATAAATAATTGAAACATAATATATTTTAGTTCAACTTAGTAATTTTGGTAACTAAATTTTGTGACTTTTAGGGGAACACTGCGAAAAACAGGATCACTGTGCATCACAACCTTGCCGGAATGGTGCAGAATGCGTCAGTGTAGGTGAATCATATCAATGCAACTGTGCACCAGGATTTACTGGGGTCAGTTGTAAAGAAGACAAGGATGAATGCAAGCAGAAACCTTGTAAACATGGAAAGTGCCATAACACACACGGGAGCTATACGTAAGTTTTTCAGAATTCAATATATTTCTATATTACGAAACTATGCACGTTGGACTCTAATGAGGTTTTAAAAATCAAAATCCGTGTGTATAAATTTTATTCTTATTTGGAGCAAGTTAAGTAAATTATGCTCTGATTTCTCATGTAGCAGCTGAAACGTCGTGGAGCAATTAATAAATAATATAAACCCATATTCAATGGGCTCTCTTACACAGGAAACAATGAGCTTGTTAACGGTCGTTGGTGTAATTATTATTATAATAAAAAAACTGTTCCCATGCTTTGGATCATAAAGCAACTTTTTACCTTGTGGTTGTGTTTGGATCACACATATACACGCAATTTTAGCTGCTAGGTATAATTGTTTCGAAATTGAGAAACGGATCTTCTAAAACGTTTATTTTATTTATAATAATGACCAAGATACCTTAATGGGCAATAAGGATGAAAATTGTGATGTGGTTAGAACATAACAAAAAATTTATAGTTTGATATAAAATTATGAAAATGAGTAGATACCTATTTCTGAAAATGTTTAGAAAGATTAAGGAATTGGAACGGAAACTGAGAAAAACGTGTAAAAAAAGAAGTGTAGAGACAAAAAATACAAGCAAAAAAAATGTACGTAGGAAATTTGTAAGCATGTAAGTGTAAGAAAAGTAAGGATCACGAAAAAAATGTAGAAGAAAATCGTAAAGAAAATAATCATAATGAAAAAAATATGAAAAAAGGTGAAGGGAAATATATCATAAAATCTACGACTCATATTAGTTAATGTTATTTTATTATCAATTTCTTTAATATATAGTTACGTAAGTAAAATTATTACTAAAGTTACTATATACAAGGTGTCTTAATAGTGTATAGTGGGCCTATATTTATTTAAGCGTTAAAGTTAGAAAATAAAAATTTTAATATGAGATATTTGTAAATTTTAAAGTTAGAGGAAAACGTATAGAGGGCTTAAAAAAATTGGCATTCCTAAATTATGTCTTTTTATGGTATATTGTTATTCTATTCTGTTATTTGTTCTAGTTTTCTACATGATTTTAAAATTCCTCAGAGCTTCCTTGTCTTTCACTAATTATATCTGTTAACAGCAGAGAGTAGGTATACCCTGCATGTTTTGAACATACGCTTATTAATTTGCCTTTATTTCTACCGATCTAGTGCCGTGATTTTGTCTGTGCACAACTACAAATTTTTCTGAACAATTTTGAATGTTATATTACTTACGGTTTGTCTGAAACTGACTTACCTTTTTTACATACTTTTACCCAGAAGGGCATTTTATCTTCAATAGATTTTAGAGTTTTTTTCTATTGGAACTAAATATTTTTTATTTAATTTAAAAATATCAAAATAAGAAGTGATTATTTTCATAAATCGCTTTTATTTTGGATTCTAGTTACGAGAAAAATACTATACATATGCATAAGATTATTTTTGATTCCACCCAAATTCCTAAAATTAAATTTTTTCAAAAAAATTGAATACATCAATGTTGGGTCTCATTGCCTCATCAAAAATCTAAATATCTATAGGCAATTTGACACAAACTAGCAAGTTTCAAACTGCATTAAAATAAAATTCTAGAACATTTCTAGTATCTTCTAACCAAAAAACAAGCCTTAATCGAAGAAGACCAATTACAGAAGCAAATTCGAATAAAATTTTATTAAAGGTTTTATTGATTTGAGCATTAATCTTTTGTGAACCGTTAAACGTCTCTTGTCGCACAGATGAAATCAATACAATGCTAATCCGAGAATTAAGCTTTTGTTGAAACAAACCGTACTTAGATTGTAAGCGAGTTGCAGAAGTCATATTAAAACGGTACACAAACGCAGAAAAAATGTATGACCGCTCTTACCGTTTATTTTTAGTGTCAGCGCTCTTCGCCTTCTTTATTCATGAAACATACCCAATGTTTATTTCCAATATTAGACACAGAAGGCTATGAGAAAATATTGACTAACATTGTACGGCATCCCAAGCTTATTTGAAATTCTAATCTCGCTTTATTCATTGTTCAAACTGGAGACCTGGAACCCAACTGTTTTTTTCTTTTTTACCGAAGTCGGAACATTTTTCGATTGACCACAAAAAGTCTGAAACGTCGGACAGAGACAATTGAAGGTGAGTTTTTCTTATGCCTTATATAAGACGCAAGAAACAATTAACACGTATTATTATTTCAACGTTAGCACTATAATTGCTCAAGAAAGTTGAAACAGTCGGCACCCACAATAAGACAAAAACCACGAATGGACATATTAAGCACGAGTGACATTAAGAAACTAGTTCTAATGACTTTTTGTTGTATAAACGCTAATAGAAATTGCATAGAAAAGTATTGATTGATACGAGCATAATGCTTAATTTGCTGCTTTTCTCACCTTAGATCCGGGTAGTGAAACAAATGTAGAACGTCCTTGCCTCAGGCTAGTGCAACTGTATAAGAAATCTCCACTTCATTGTTTTTGATTTATTAAATACAAATATATATGTAAATTACTATTAATCAAAGAATTAATATGCATCCGCGAGAACCAGAGGCGTGCAAAAACATCAGTTAAATCTCGATGGATAAGAAAAATTTAAATTGACCGTTACTGACATCTCCGATTTTCTAAACGTTCAGGATACTTCATAAAGGGATGTGGAAACTTCATTTTTAAGTTAGTCGAAAATAGAAAAAAGCACACTAATATAACATACGTACTAGAAAATCGTAAACTGTCAGCAACAATAAATGGTGTATATCCACGCGTACTTTTCACACTCATGTGAGTGTATAAAATGCTCACGCTAATCAAAGAATAATATTGTATTTTTTCCAGTTAAATGATCTATTGAAGACCGTTAAATGTTCTTGCAGTAGTTCACCGTATATTTAAACATGATCATATTTTTAGTAATATTGAATATCACTCTGAATAAATTTTGACACCTGTCAAATTCATTATAAAAATATTTAACAAGTACATTTTTTGCTGGAATAATGGAACAATCTGCAATAAATTTGAACAAAATTAAATGAAATTAAGAAGAAATCGTTCATAGATTTTGCAGTTGTAGAAACGGCTTTGTCTGAAACACTTGAAAAAATCACTTATTGCATTCATCAGACGTTGTGTTATTTGTGTAAAAAGTGACATTTTTGGCACTAGTTATGCAATATACTGTTGCGATTGTAAGGCTCGAATGATTCCTGTTAACTCGCTCTTAAAATAAGTACTACATATTAACGCAACAAATAAACAAAACTACAATTGACTAACTACCAGAATAAATCACCATTTCGCTACTAATCATTTTAATGTCATTTATTACAATCGCTTCGCTCTTATAGCTCAACTAGTTTTAGACTTACTCACTCTTACCAATGGTGTCCTCATATAGCTAAAGATCATATGTCCCTAAACTGTGGCGACCGTTCACCAGTCGTAACAATACTTTTTCGCATAAATCGAACGGTTTGTTGATGTGACCCCGATAATCGGCCTCTGTTTACTATGGAAAAAATTCAAGTTAAATTACTTACTTGTTTAGAAATGTTTTTCACTGTTTTCAAACCTTCAGTTAGAAGTTGAAAGTGGAATTCCACATCTTTTATCATATTTATGGCTTTGACAAGTCTCGCTTTACTACTATTGTCGATTATTTTAAAATGGTTTTAAGAGGGGTTTAACCACAGAACCATAGAAATGTCTTGTTACGTCTTTAAGGCTACGTAAATTGAAGACATCAGAATATCAGTGACAGAATATCTTGTGTTATGTACTTAGTTATATCAATCTATTGTTTTTAAAAAACGCGTAACTATTATCTATATCTATTGTTATTTTTTGCGTTGCTCTAACTTTTTTGTGATTAGCTTTCTTTACATTTTTGTTCTTTCATGTTTTGATCTGATGTTAGCCTAGATCCGTCTTTTTACATCTACGTGAAGGAAAACTATGTATGCGTGCAAAAAATTCTTTTGGTTTGCTCCACTGGTTACGATGTTATGATTGCTTAATAGTAATACCTGAAAGGTTGGAACATGTACGAAATTTATTTATGAATATAGTGGGGTTGTGTTTAGAAGTGGGAGAGCGTTTTCAAAAATCGCTCAAGCAGGGCAGGCAACAAATTAGTTGGAATTAAATAGTTAATTATTATTAGTTTTAATCCACTGCAGAAAACAAAATATTTTTTCCCATATATATATTGCGATGGTTTTTTACGTAAATTGAATTTTGGTAACAAAGGTAAATATATATTAAAAATAATTTCAGTTCAAACTTTATAAATATACCTAAATATGCCCTCCCATCTTCTAAAATCGGTTTTAACATATTACCCTTTAACTGTTTAAAAATGTCACGTTATATATCAGCTCCTAATTGTTTTAAAATTAGTGCCAAGTCATCGTCACCTCATACTACTTAAATTACCTACATAAAATACTCAACATAATCATATTGTAGGTAAAGTGATCTGCTGAACACTGTTCGGATAATATTAAAAAAAATTCCAGCTTAATTCTGGCTTAATATAAAATAACGTAATATTCAAATTTGTATAAGTACAGAGAAGCAAAAAGTTGCTACATTGGCCTGGACAGAATTTAATTAAAAAAAATAACAATTATATTGACGTTTCTGGGTATGAAATATTATTTAAAGTAAATATCGAGCAAAGTGAACTCCTTCGATTATTTGATTATTATTGTTCACCAATGTACATACGTAGCTACAGAAAAATTTTTTTAAATCGCTCAGTCGATTCGCAACTTTCCGACTAGAAAATAATTTCGTAACGCTGTAGTAAAATGTTCTAAAATTCCAGATTATTCTTGACAATTACGTATTTAACTATCTTGGCAATCGAATCTGATATTATTAGACACTCTGTAAAATGATCTGTAGATAGTATAAAATCTAAAACGATTCCCAAAAGTTGTCAATCTTGAAAGCGACTTAAACTTTATTCTTTATATAACGCGACATACTATAATAATCTTTTGTTAATCGGCAAATGGATAGTTACGTTGCCTGCCTGCGTATTATTCAGAAAAATCTGAAATAAATCGTTTTCAACATAATCAACAAATAAATAATAAAATTCTTCTTTGCAATTCCAGAGTAACCCCTCATAGAAATTAAGAACAATATTAGGAAAACTGTTTGCCCTAACTTCAATGCTTACTGAAATACAGTAAAATTATCCTGACCAATAGGTTTCATGAGAAACATTCTGAATTGTAGTTCGTAATTAATAATAAACACTATTACTTTTGTGATGTTCTCATATTCAAACGTTGTTGTTGTTGTGTTGTGTTCAAAACTATTGAATTTAGTCACATAGACAGAAAATACTTAAGTAGAATTCAACACTCAATATGAAACTGAAAAAGAGACTATTCCATATTAAAATGTGACTTGACTTATAGTACATACCGTCATTTTGAGCCACCTTGTATTCTTAAAGGTACCAGTAGAATTACTTTGTTTATAACTACAACACTTATATTCTTCTTTTTTTTTGTCGGTCCGTCGGTGTCGATGGTTTACGATCTAGGAAAGAGGGATTGCTTTGCTTAATAATCCTGAATATATGATAAATTAATAATTATCCTATTACTGTACTAATGGTATGCTGTGTCTGGATAATACCCTTCAGAACATAGACTTTGCTTGCATTACTTTTTTTGTTGTTTACATATAAATAAATTAATTAGCATTCGTTTTTAGTCTCATATATCACGGATTCGAAATCCCAACAGAGTAATCGAAATATTATTCAACCATTAATTCAGTTTCCAAACTGAATTTAATTACAACCAGATCAATAATCTTTAGATTTGCATAACAGCTACTTTTCATAAATTAATAGACCAAATCTCGTAGGTAATTACAGGGTACTGCTTTCGATCAAAACAAAAAACTGCTTTACGCGTTTCTAATGCAAGAAGTTGATTTTACTGCGCTGGTTTCCTTTCTGAAATTACTTGAACCTCTAGTTGTATGAGAACTTTTTAGTACGGAATGTTACGCGAATTAAATACGCCCGAGCTCTTCCTTTTGGTATAGATGATGTTAATTTTATCGATTGCAATCTAAACAACTCGGCAAAGAGTTTCTTTTTCAATCAATACTTAGAAGTTTATCTTATTTAATCAAAAAACTCTTCGCCTCATAAATTGTCAGCTAAAAGCTGCCCAAGACCATCGAGTCGGTCGCTTTTTGTGTTTGGACAAGCAATTAGCAATGTTCGGATTCTCAAACATAAGATACTGGTCGGACAGGTCTAAATATTTAAAGTTACTTTGGCAGGTTATATGCAGCCACTTTGCCATTTATATAATTGTGGTGTTATTTTGTGGTTTAATTTCAACAGACTTTCTACTATTCGAGATCTAGCCCCTAAGAACTGGGTACACTGTTAGATGAAATTCGCTCCATAGACTCAGCACTAGAATCTTTATAACCGAACATTTTATCATTTGTACTTAGTGCCTATTCAAATGATCGCATCTCGGCTATACAGAGTATTCCAGCCATTGGGTGACAGAACCATACATTGCGATATTATCATTTAGTTTATTTCGTACTGTATCTCAGCAAAACGTGAAAGAAGTAGTAATCTAAACGCAAGAAATATACACGAGATTAGAATGTATGCATGTATGTACCTACACATGTCCTCTATTTGGAAAAAAGATCGCGGTAGTCCGAGAAGGTCTCATGATCTATACGCAATTCTCATGGTTTTGTTTATGACTTGCTGTAGCAAAACCCCAATTAAAATGTCTTTAACATCTCTCTCTACCAAAAAACAGGTCACATTTACCAGGCTTCGACATCACCGGCCGATGTTGTCTAATGTTAATAAGTACATAAATATACTTGTTACACGCCACTGACAACTCTTGTAAGTGTATTTTCTCATTTTCGTGTGCGGCATATAAAAAGCTCTTGTTAAAGAAAGAAAATTTTTATTTTCTGAAATTAATATATGACTTTTGGAATATGAAGAGGGACATAACTTTTGATATCGGTAACATCGCTTTCTGATGGTAATAAACGATGTTGGAAATAAATAGCAGATATCTACCACTCGCTTGTTTCGTGAATTTTATCGTAATAATATGTTTACCTAAAATTAAAACCTATTTGTTTCCTTTTCAAGAGATAAACAACCAATGTGCTTACCAGAAAAACAAACGAAACCCTATAACCGCTAATATTGTCCAACGATGATGATTATTCTTAAATAAACAACATTATGTAGATAAAGAACAGGAAATCGTCCTGATTTGTTGAGACAATAATGAAACACAAGATGCTGCACAATGACCTGAGTTTTGTAAAAAAATGGTGTCCTAAAAAAGAGTGTCAGGTACAATATATTTTCTTCAGGCCATAAAAAAATTCTCATGAGCGACAACAAACATGAATGAACATCAAGATATTTTTTGGCATCACCAACGATAATTAATAATTAAATTTAAAAAAACAAATTCTACATCCTGCGTGGTTCTTAATTCGTATTTGGGTATTATAAAAATGTGTCGACATGAATTTTGGAATGCTCTGTGGGCTCAGCAAGCGACAGAAATGGTATTTTGGTTTAAAAAATGATAATTATATTTTACTAACAGAGAACATTGAGAAATTGTAACATGAAATATTAAGCTCTTGTAGTGACCACCCTATATGTTATTTAAGTTTTAAAAAATGGTTTTATGTTTTTTACCAGATACTTAACTAACATTTTAGCAAAATTGTTAGTAATTTTTTTTATTTACAAATTATATGATACCTTCTTAGATTTTTCGGTTCATTGAAACTTTCCGCAGAAAGTTATTTGCGTATTTTGTGAATGCTGTAATACCTTAATTAGTGTAATAGTTTTCCGTCTTCAACACGAATGTTACCGTCGTTTCTCCTTTGTACATACGATAATGACAAACTAATAACTCTAACACTATTCATCATGTTTTGATGGTTTGAAAAAATCGCAATAATTAAATCTTAGTTAATTCGCTTTCCCAAGTATTAGGAGTTATTACATTTATGTTTGATTTGCTTATAAAGGACTCTTTATGAGGCTTATATATTGAGAGAAAGATTTATTATGGTTATAGTACAATAAAGCTATATTTTAGTAGAATAAAGTAGGTAACATATGTGTTTACTGGGAAACAAGCATTTGCTGATGCACATAATGATTTAAATTACAGTCGCTTCCACAACTAGGTACTCTCTTATTTAAATTACATTTTCTCTTACTGTGATTATAGCAAGCATTAATTTTAAGTTAAAGGTAGTTTGAAATATTGCAATACTCATGTTTTAATATTAAATGCGAAAAACTACTAATATTCATTTCAAATTACTATGAATGTACGACCGACAGTATAAAATAAAGTAATATTCGTTACACGTTCATTAGTTGCTGTTACAGGACCGGTTGACACTTCCCAGTTCTAAAATTTTATTTTATGTTCTGTGTTTAAAAGTAATTATCATACACGCCACATTCTAGTGACGAATCCTCTATATTTCAATTTTCCAAAATGTCAATTTTCATCTATCTTTTGCAAAAGTTTATCGTTATAATGTGAGATGCCGTATAAAGTTCATAAAAGTTGAACTACTGCTGCTGATGTTCTCGCTAACAGCAATAAAAGTACTAAAGATTGTACGAATACAGTTGTTGTAATCATAGCATGCATTCTCTTTGTATTGTGTAACAGTCCCATAACAATAAAAAAACCGGAACTATTACGAAGACCCAACTTGACCCCCGGGGTCACTGAAATCTTTGTGACCGACGACGTTCACAGAGGTGTAACATGTCCCGCCAGGAACAGAACAAGTTTTGCTTTTCGGTCTCGTTAAGGTAACGAAAACGAAACTAGAATGAGGAACTAGAACTGATTTTTAATATATCTGATCCAGGGAAACGAATACTTGTATACGGAGCAGAAGAGGTAGCAAAACAATCGCAGCGATCCTTTCCTTGATTAAATGATAATGGGACCAAATAAAGACCGCCGTAATTGGCCTTTAATTAAGAGGGATTTCTATGAAAACGCGTCGCCATAAAAGACATACAAGTTTCTCGCAAAAAATCCGGTTAGTACGTGTTACGACACCGTGTATCGGATGCCTTACTGGGATCGAAAAGTATGCTTCCACCATACGTGCCTTCGATTACCGATTACCCGTTTATTGTTTTCAATATGACGTTGGTTTAATTCTATTTTTTTTAAATAAATGTTTCTTACATTTATATGTTCAAAGATCTAGTTAAAATGCTAAAACAATTCGTAGTAGATATCTAATATATACAGGGTTATTCACATCATGCTACACGGAATATTGCGGCTAAAGTATTTAATATTTCGAATTTTTCTTTTTTGCGATGTGTAGAACTCATATAGAGCTACATTCTAAAATTATTTTACTTTTATACAGGGGGTTGTAAATAAGTGAAAAATATCAAAGTTATGTTTTTTTAAATGAAACACTCAATATATTAGTACCATTTTAGATTCCTTGAGATAAATAAATATAAGTCTGATTAAGGTTTACCTACTCTAAACCTTAAGGATTTTGAAATAATTGAGATTTTGTAAAAATGTAGTGCAAATTTAAAACCTTTGCTTTAAAGGAAGTTTAAACTGGAGTAAGTCGAAATTCACATCAAGCCTCAGACATGAGGCATATTTCATGCCATAGTCATAAAAATTTAGATATCTTATACAGTGTGTCCAAAAAATAAATTGAAAAATGTACTTACTTTGAAGGGTATTAACTTGCTTAATTTAAATGGAACACCGTATATTTTATTACTACAACTATCAAATTGAAACATTACCGATCGAAAACTATTGTACTTTCCTATACTTAAATGTACAAGTTTTCCTTGAAAATTAAGATTTTTAAAGAAAGTAGAAAATCCTATTATTTTGTGTATCAGTTGCCACGATGACATCTAAAATGTCAATATAAAGAATCATATTTATGCATTCTTTTTTCGGAGGTTTGATTAAATATGAAAATTATCTTGTAAGTTACGCAAATAATATTGAAAATATCATAAATAAAGAATTATCCGAAAAAAGAATGCATAAATATGACTCTTTATATTGGCATTTTAGATGTCATCGTGGCAATTGATACACAAAATAATAGGATTTTCTACTTTCTTTAAAAATCTTAATTTTCAAGGAAAACTTGTACATTTAAGTATAGGAAAGTATAATAGTTTTCGATCGGTAATGTTTCAATTTGATAGTTGTAGTAATAAAATATAGGGTGTTCCATTTAAATTAAGCAAGTTAATACCCTTCAAAGTAAGTACATTTTTCAATTTATTTTTTGGACACACTGTATAAGATATCTAAATTTTCATGACTATGGCATGAAATATGCCTCATGTCTGAGACTTAATGTGAATTTCGACTTACTCCAATTTAAACTTTCTTTAAAGCAAAGTTTTTAAATTTGCACTACATTTTTACAAAATTTCAATTATTTCAAAATCCTTAAGGTTTAGGGTAGGTAAACCTTAATCAAACTTACATTTATTTTTCTCAAGGAATCTAAAACGGTTCTAATATATTGAGTGTTCCATTTAAAAAAACATAACTTTGATATTTTTCACTTATTTACAACCCCCTGTATAAAAGTAAAATAATTTGAGAGAGTACCTCTATATGAATTCTACACATCGCAAAAAAGAAAAATTCGAAATATTAAATACTTTAGCCACAATATTCCGTGTAGCATGACGTGATTAACCCTGTATAGTAACATACAACGCCATGAAAAACTTTGATCTGACAAATCTCATAATTTTTAAATTAGCTATGTAATTGGTTTCTTAAGGGAACATTTTATGTCTATATTGTCGTCACAAAGATAATGCAGATTGGTTCAGAATTATTCTATTTGTATCTCATACCTTCTCTTCAAGTTCTCCAAATGTCTTCAAACCTGTATTTTCCTATATATAATTTAAACTAGTTGTTTCTAATATTATTAAGTTTCTGCCGTAACTTACTCCTTTAAGCCATCTGCAAGTTTTAAAATTATCTGTAGAATTTCATGTAACTGCAAATGCCTAAGCTGATGATTGAAACGAAGGAGACAAAGTTTCTAATGTAGAGCTATTACAGGCCCTCAGTTCAATCCCGAGAAATATTCAGTGGCTTGCCCGCAAGGAATCCATATTCGTTCTTTTCGAGTATCTTTCATGCTGTGTCATTTATATCTATAAGTGCATATGTTCCAAGATTTATTTCACAAATTCTCAAACTTATTTACTATGCAGATGAGTTTTATCAATATCAAAGAGGATATAATACATAATATTATTTTAATTACTGTGGCACGTAGATGCAGCATCTCAGTTTTCACGCTATACATCCCGGGGGCGATAATAAAACCAATATCAGAGGAAATGAATAAGGCAGGTGGTGCATTCGAGGTAATTTAGAATCTTCAATATGATTATGTGTTGCTAGATCGCAATTTAAGCTATTTTTAACTGCACCGTTACTATTATTAAAAGTAGGAGGAGCGGCGAGACACCATTTTCCCTAATACCAACCCTGCATTTCGGGTGGTATGTGGTACTCTCTATAAGAAATCCACATTTTTTTATTTAAAAAAAGTTCAGGTTAGATTATCAATCATAAGGCTTTTGACACGCAACATGCAATGTTGAATTAACAATTCAAGTGGCCCGACTGCTATGTTGATATATTCAAATATTTGCTTTCATGAGCGGCACTTGTATTCAGATATGTCGTGGTGTAAACATGTATAATGGTTCCTGAGAATTCGGTACTTAAAATGTACCCTGTGTTTATATTCAAATGGCCCGCGGTGTAGAATTAATTACATTGCATTACATTTTTAACAGCTTACTCGATGAAGATGAGCTGCGAGTCGCGAGAGTTTATTGGAAGTCCCACCCACCCACTAGCTTGGGAAATAACAATAGCTCCGGTGCAGGAATAAATTTCAACGAGTAAAATATACGAAAAAGTCTTTTTTCAGCGCCAATTAAGGGGAACAATGCACATACAAGACACCAAATCGGTTGACTAATGAGCTCACAGTCTAATGAACTCTTGCGGTTTGCAAACCAATAAATCTTCGCTTAGACCGGGCCGCAATGCGACCACAACTCTTATGGGACTATAATCGGCTTTGTTATTCTACCGCAAGACAAAGAAAATGTATTAGAAAGCCGTACCGAACTAATTGCAAGGTACCTTAGAGTACCAACCATGTAAAAGATATAGTTTTACATCACACGCCCACGTTGGCTTCCCAGCAAGCACATAATGCCATGTCGATTTGCGAAGTTCATTTTTTGGTCTGGACTAAAGATAATTTGTTGTAAGCTTCAATCTTTTCTGTCTATTATAGCGCAGGAGCAAGTAACCGACTAATATTGTAAACTACAAAACACTATCGTCCTGGACGGAGAAGTTTCCACTCGCTTCGCTCGTGACGCAATTCTCCTAAGGGGATGATATTCATTATATGCGAATGCTATTGACAAAATTAGCAACTAGCACATATTAAAATTAATTAATTAATATTAAGAATATTTGTAGGTCTATAATCTTCATCCGTCGGTATAAAGACAATATTTTCGACTTTTTCAATCATTTGTTGGACCAAAAGACTGTAATTAGATCACAATTATATCGACATGAAATGCTTGATTAATTGAAAATTGTGATTAATATTAAAATAATTTACATGCTTGAGAAAAGACATAACACGATGGTGTAACAGGAAACGAAATTATTGAATATTAAAAAACGACACTGTTACTGTACACTGCTATGCATTACTGGATATTAAGTGACGTATTCCATTCGTAAATTTAGTGCGAACCTCGTGTAATGTTGAACTACTTCATAGATATTTGGTAAAAAGAGACGAAAGCATTATTTTTACATTATTTTTCCAAGTTAGTTGGCTGTAACGCATATACGAGAACATAACTATAAAAAAATAAAAATACTTATAAAAAAATTTAACTAGTTCAATTACTGTTGATTGCATTTTGATGTTGTTATTACCACGTATTCACATTAAATACACAGAACTAGGAGAACACTACTTACGAGTATAAACTCAATTAGGGTCAGCGTGCCCGCAACATTTGGTATACCAAACTTTATATCAAAACCAAATTACGAAATTAATTTAGTAAACTACTAAATTAATTGATTATTTTGCGAATAATCAAAATATCCAACTTCATTTGATTAATGGTTTAATCAAAAGGAATTAATCCATTATATTACTTATTGGATTGACCGTTACAATCTCTACAAAAGATCGAAAACATTATTGTATATATTACACTTCGTCCACTGCTAAACATCCGTATTTTCGGCAAATTAGTTGAAAATCTCATTTAAATATTTCTGTTGAAAGAACCCACTAATGTTTACCTTTTAACACCAAATCTCAATGCATGCACGAGTACTTTAACCTTTCTTCATTTTCCAAGGACTTTCTCATCTTCTGGTTTACTTCTACGATTGCACTGATTTACACGTAATTCATTTGAAGTAGAATTTCTAACTAATTTGGCTTTGAATCATTAAATAATTAAGAACAGAATATAATATTGTAATGTTTAACGATCGCTGATTATGAGAAAATGAAAAAATGGTGGAAAGCACCCCGAGTGTATAGGGTACCTGTCAAACAGTCAACACTTTAACGCAAGACGCAGGAATAGGGGAACGAGATTCCCCCTAAACCATTGTGTCAACTCAGAAACAAAAAAGAATCTATAAGCTTGACACATGTCAGAGTCAAGACATCGGCCAACAATGATTTATTCAGCAGACACTAGAGGAGGATTCAAGTTTCCTAAATTCCTGTATCAGCAAATATACGCAAAAGAGAACCTCTTAACTTTTAAGGCACATATCGTACTTAAAGCGTCACTCTCTCAGGTACTTCGAAGTTTTTGATTTAACCTAAAACCCACGTACTAATGTATTTAACATACAGGGTTCACCTTTGGGAACAGATATAATCCATATATGGAAAATTACAAGTTTAATGTATTTTTGAAGTTTGTATTTTTGTTTTATGGAAAAAGTTTGACATTGTAAAAAAACACAACAAAAAATAAAAATAAATATTATGCAACTTAATCGTGTAAAGGTACACTGATGTATCTGTTACCTACGCAGTGTAAAGTAGTTTATAATTTTTTTTAATTTACTTAAAAAGTATTAATTCTTGATACTTTTGATGTATATCGTTTTTATTCACTTTTTTCTATCAATCTAATGGTGCGAAAATAATTTTAGGATGCTATTTGAAAAAATCACTTTCGAATTTTAAATTTCAATAATTTTTTTCAAATATTTTTCTTAATCCTTTAATTTTTTGTAAAAATTTGATAATTTTCCAATAATTTAAAACTTATTTAAAATTGATTTGAAGTTGAAACAATATTAAGACATGTTTTCCTAACATACAAGTTGCTACTGTTGCAGAAGAAAATATTGTTTTCTTTATAAGCATCATATTTGAATTGTATTTTTTAAATCATAATTGAAAATCTTTGAAAAAACGATTGTTTTCAATGATTTAATTTTTGGATTTGTCTCCATAATCAATTTTAGAAATATTTTTTCTTTTAATGAATAAGGAATGACCTTTGGCGAAATCTTGTAACTTAATGCTGTACTTTTAGAAACCAAAATTTGTCGAAAATTTTAAGAAAATGCCATAACGCCCCTAAATAAAAAATGTTTTCTTGTGCAACATTTGCATCTTGTATTTTGGAACTAACTTTGCAACGTGTTGAAATTTCGTATAAAAAGTGCCTTAACTATGTTCGAGTTTAATTTTTCTTCTATAAATATACAGTTAAACAACCCCTGTAGTACATTTTTTAAATTTTAAAATGATCTCCGAAAGGGAAGACAAATTGACATCTTTTTTCTAATTTGCTTCTCCTTATCTTTTACTTTTTTATATTGTTTGCAAAATTACAGAAAATTTGATATTGTGTGAGTAGGTGGTAGTAGTATATGAGTCTTTATTTTCACTAACGTTTGTTTTCTTTTTATACTTTCAGATGCACTTGTAATGAGGGATATACGGGTCAAAATTGCGAAAATGAATACATTCCTTGTGAACCCAGTCCTTGTGCCAACGGAGGACGATGCCGGCCTGTGGATAAGCACACGTACTCCTGTGATTGCCCCTCTGGTAAGTGATATAGTTATTTGATTCCCCAGTAGATTTCCTGCAGTTAAGCTATCTACCGGCTTGTTAGAGGTCGTAACAAATAAATTACTCATCAAATTAAACGCACCTTTGGCTTGCGCTATTCAATTTAAATTATTGGCACATCTCTCGCACGCATCTTATAGTGAGTATGAGAAATAGATCATTTTAGATAGATTTTTGATCAAGATGCTAAAACCAGTTTACGGTTTTGCAAAAAATGGTATATGTTTTTGTAAAAACCTTTTTGCCAATCCAAGAAATAAAAAAATGAAAAATTTTCTTAAGTGTTCAAAGAAATTTGATTTCACAGTTAAAATAAGAAACTGCAAGCCGCCCTTTAAGCTATGAAAAAAAAGCCTATTATGCATGAATTGAAATTTACTAATGAAATTGCGGAGCGCCGAAATCGTATTTCCATGAATATGTAATAAAATGCTTTTCAACCTGAACTTAGTATTATAGTTTACTTCCGACTCTTATTTACACTTAAAAATTATTTTTTGTAGTAATGTCTAACTTATAATGGAGTAAGAAATAGAATAGGTCATGTGAAATTAGTTACGAATAATTGGTTTGTAACCTGCAGTAGGGATATTTAAGTAAACCAATGTCAAATTTTCAGAAATAACCAAAAGTATGCTCAGCATGTCGGAGGGCTTCTTGTCTAGGTCTCTGTTGAAATGAAGCTAATATTATTTGACCGCTGCAACTGAAATTTAAAACAACAGAATTTGTTGAAATTAACGTACTCGTTCTTAACCGTACTGTCAACAGTCATAGCTACGTTTGAGTACTCTCACAGCGTGCGTTTGCTCTAGCATACGTAAGTAGTCCCTTACTATCGAAGTAAAGAGCGTGTTGTTTGTTATTTAGTTAGAATTCGTAAACTTTCTCAACTATTTCATAAGCTGTTTGAAGATAAGTATAAAACTTACGTGATAGGACTTGCTTAGAAACACGCACAAAACACAAAAAGGGTAGCTATAAACAATTCGGAAAAAACATTTGATTAACGAAAATATATGTAGTGTGTCATTATAGTACACTACATTTAATTATAGCATATACTACATAATACAATAATAAAAATAGTTTTAAAAAAAGGTACAGTTTTATAGTGTCCAAATTAGAATTTATAGTATTAAAAAGTTATTAATTTGGATGCAGTACTTTAAAAACTTTTCAACAAAAAACGAATTTCGGGCTGCCCCCTTTAGATATCGATATCTCCGTGAGACGGAGGTCTCTGAAGCGAAAAAATTTATAGGAACTTGTCTTATTTTTATATATACTCTATGAATTCAGAAGATGGACTACATATTGTCGGACACCTTGTATAGATAGAAAACCCGTTTTTTTTTTTATGTGAAAAGGTGTTTTGTAAGAAACTGACAGGATTCATGTATAGAGCGAATAACTGATTAATTTAATACACATTTTATATCTAGACATTTAGATACATTTTTATATATATCTTTTATCCAAAGCATGCCATAATTTTTTTTTAATAAATTTTTCTTGGATATCTCGTATATTAATCGGAATTTTGTCAGTTTTATTACAAGATGCTCAACTTCAGTATACGAATTCGCATTTTGACTTTATGCTTACCCCAAGGTTCGTCGAAACTTCTTGAGGAATAACAAAAAATTCTTTGATAAGCAATAGTTATTTACCTAATAAGGGCGAAAGGTGATACTTTACCACACGTTTTCTACAAATTTTCCAAGCGATGAAAAGTGGAATTCGGTCAGCAATTGCGTTCGATAAAGACATTTTCTAAGTTTAATTAAATATTAGCATTTGATAAAATATTTACACGTCGAAAAACTTTTCTCTAAAAATATTTACATAGGGTAAAGTGTTTGTTTTCAACTCAAAAATATTTATTAAGAAATAATTGCTAAATGCTTTAAAAAATTGTGAGTTTTACAGAAAGTAAATAGAAAAAAACTATCACTTTCCTCCTTCTCCATTGTAACAAATAATTATTACTGACCTATGTTGGTTCCGGTGATGAAAGTGACGTAACTTTGAGAATAATAAAGTGAAGCCATTGATAGCAAATTTCTTCTTTTCGAATAGAAGAATAAAAACTGATATACTGTAGTAGGCATAAGTTAAAGTCGGTTTCCAACTGAATGTGGGTCCTAATTTTTGCGATATTTTATTGAACATGAACAGCTATGTTATAAAAAAGTACCGCTGTTGTATACTATTAATTTATAATAATATCAACACTAAAAGTGGTAACTAGAGATTATAGGGATTGCACCCGAAATCGTTGTATACACCATTCCCACGGTAAAGAGTACGACTAAAGTACTTCTGCCCACGTTCGCCCGTTTATATCGCTTCTTATCAATACCATTCCAGATACTTTTGTGGTTTGTCGATTTTCTGCCTGGGATCCAGACCTTGGCTGTCTGAATTATTACATCATTACAAAATTCGGATATTTTTCCTACTGTCAGAATTTCATGTGTGTCTCCTATAGAAGTTCGTCTCTTGGATGTAGCATTCAAGGGTCTGCAGGCCATATGCTCCGAAGTATGCACATATCGACCGTATTTGAATGACATTGCAAGTGGTACCACGACTGAAAATCAATAGGTACTACATTGTTTGATTTGTGTATGTGGTACTCGTTGGATACGCCTGCATGACGTTTCAAAATGACGGGAACAACGTATTTATGCTGATGAAAGACCACATGGTGTTGAATTTACAGATTTTTTATATTCACTTATCAAATTAACATTTGAACACTACAAACATATGTCCATCCGTTATTTTATCTCTACAAACAGGCAAATGTGATACTAAACCTTGCAAACGTCAATTTTGATCACGTTCATCGAGCTAAGAAACATGGTTTACGAGTTAGGCGAGTCAAAGAGGAGTCACATTAGAAGATGAATTATTACGAAAGATTGTTAAATATTTGCACCGGTCCACTTTCAACGACCGTAAATATCTCAAAAACATATACGCGTTCGTTTATATAAGGCCATGCAACAACTGTTCTTTTACTACACGCACAAACGGGTTTTAGTTGCTACGGTGTGGTGGTCAGTTAAGAGATGCAACATTATGTTTAAGACATAACATTTAATTTGTTAGTTGTTGTCTAATTAGCGGAGAAGCGAAATTTGTTAACAATATTGTTGAGTGGCGCTCTTCGGATAATTAAGTAGGTTAAAATGTGCGTTTAAAATGATTACTTAATTATGAAGGTTTGAAATTTAGTTTTTAAATTTACTTTTTTAATTGAACGTGGCGAACATATAATTGCGTAAAAATGGTACTATTCTGAAATCCCGACAAAATGACTTAAACGGCTTTTTGTGCTTCTCATATGGATATCACATTACAATATAAATGTAACTCCCCCCCTCATGTTCTCACCACAAACATATTGTCTCAGAAATGTAACAATAGTAGATTACAATTCCAAGTGGAAATTGTTTCTGTTCTGTCGAGAGCAGAAAACAACTATTTGCGGCGCTTACTGCCAAGGTCAATCGTCAAAATACACTTTTCACTGTTCGGAACATAAGTACGGTTTTCTTTGTTTACAACCATATACAGTTATGGCCAAAAAAATAAGAGCGTCGTTTAAAAAATCTATTATAAGTAATAACATTTACAATATTTATTCTAAAAATATACAACTTGTTTCAAAATATTGTTCTTAACATCTACCAGCTTATTTGCAATACTAGACTACAATATATTACAAGACACAAGAAATTCAAGAATTTTATCGAAAATTCGAGTGGTCAAAAAAATAAGAGCGTTTAGAAATAGCTCTCAAAACTAGAAAAAAACATATAAAAGAACAATAAACTAATCAAAAATGCCGTAATTACATTGTAATATATTGTAGTCTAGTATTGCAAATAAGATAGTAGATGTTAAGAACAATATTTTGAAACAAGTTGTATATTTTTAGAATAAATATTGTAAATGTTATTACTTATAATAGATTTTTTAAACGACGCTCTTATTTTTTTGGCCATAACTGTATGTAATGTTAACGTTACTAACCTCATTACAATTTGAGAAATGCCACATTACCTACCTCTACTTTCCACCCTCATTTCGTGCCTTAATGTCTTGACCTCTTAATATTTAATTTTGGGCATTGTTCCTAAATATACGATAAATTGTCCACAAGGTTTACGGTTTCTTCTCCTTAATACTCCATTCGAGCATTTTTCAAATCAAATTCTTCAGCTTTTCGACTCATTCAGTTCTCTCTTAGCAATAGAAAGGGAGTAAAGGGCGACCATCCCACGCAACAATACGACAAACAAATTAAAAATAATAAATAACTAATTAGTTATTCATATGATACCCTAAATTGTTCTTCTAACTTAATCATCAGTTACCTGGGGATTAAGTTCCTGTTCTATTTAAATCTAAATTATAAATGATACACTTTTCACCATGTTTTAATGGAAATATGAAATACATGAATAAGAAGTTGTACGATATTTTTGGGCTGAGTTTAGAGCCTACTTCTGGGTGCATACCAAAAGATATACGTAAAGCTTTTCAACAGGTAAATTAGAAGTTATTGCATCTCTATCCGTTATATCATTTGACACCCACTTATGTAAAAAGTATTCGCTTTTCACTCGCGTGAGATGTAACAATCCGAAAGTTTTCATGTAAGATAAACGCAAGAAATAACATTATATGTAGTTGTAAGTAACAATTTTTTCCTCTAATTTTCACATACAAGCAACAGATTTTATAATTAAAAGAGGTGGCTAAATTGGCTTCCTTTAATATGGTATGCAGTACGAATTTCTGCAAATTTCTACCATTTTCTTGTGATTTTTTTAACTCAGAGTCAAATTATAAAAAACATATCTGAGACCTTTTACAAAATACTATTTTATATAATTTTCTTGTTGACGGAGAAATGAAATTACATCGAAGCACCCAAGAGAAACTTTAGATACGCAGTGACCATAGAGTAGACGTGTGTGATATTAGGCTTACAGCCTATAGAAAGCAAGCGTAAGACATGACATTGATCATTTATACAGGAATATTCAGCTATGCGGCACCCCCTACATAAATTACAAAGACACGGAGAAAAAAGGTTCATATATGTGGTTATAGATAAAGTAATTTTTGCTGATACCTTCAAGTATACCTACAGGGCGATTCAAAATGAAGTCGTGTTGGTCAAGCCCATATTTCTAGATAGAATAACCTTTTGATGATTTCTTTGTAAAACATTCTATATGACTGAATTTACTAGTTTTGGATACATCAGTGAACATCGAATATGAGAATTCCACAAAATTAAAAATAGGTGTTTCCTCAGAGTTAATAATTTTCACTAATAGAACTGATAGCATTCACTTGCAATAATTATTATAAAAAAAACAAATTCAGTAAGTTTATATTCCTTTTCATGGTCATTTTCACAAAACTGGACTGTCACAGTTTTTGGTCTGTAACATCTCATTTTTTCGTTCTATGTTATTAGTTCGAGACATCTTCGCATTAATAAAAATTTCTGGACAACCTTTGTTAGAAATCTAACTGCCTAATTGAAGACTATAAATTAACTTAACTCATTTTTATTAATTAACTACATCAAGTGCATTTCGCAAACCATTTTTTGTGTACGGCAGTAATTAAGACAAAATACAGGGGTTCATGAAAAAAGCGAAGATTGAATGAAATTGGCTGTAATGACTCACGAATATTAAAAAGAACTTCAATACATTTGTGCGTGTCAAATAATTTGTGTTTTGAATAATGTACAGCCTACCGGAATACTAATTGCCTAGAAACTATAAGCGGCACATAGTTCTCATGATACGAACATTGGGATGGCACCTTTCAAGATTGGATTTAATGATCGGTTTCACACTTCCTCGGCTATAAGTACTCCTTATCTACCTAAGCTAAAGCAGTAGCTAATGCCTATAATCGCCTCTATATGCATGTTAAAACCGAACATTGAAAATATGATCAAAACCTTTTAAAAAATCCCCAGACAAGTTCGTTATCGTTCGTTATCTTAAACCACGAATCCGTTGGTTCAATGCCTTTCCTATCGTCTTTAGAGCCTTTAGACTGCTTATCTATTCGAAACGGTAGTAGGATTATTGAAAGGCAGCCACACTTTAATGTAAAAAATGTGTTCCAGTTGCATAAGAGATGCAGCTCATTAAGAACTAATAATTATTTTAAAATGGTTTCGAGAGCAGTTCGTTGGCTCTAAAACCGCAAAGGCAAGGGAACTGAAAAGTACAAAGTACCTCCCATCTAAGCGACGTACCCAGCCCGAGGTGGTGCTTATGTGGGAGAGAACCGACGATCTTACCTCGCTTGTTGCGGGAACCCCCCGGGGGCACCACGAGTACTCGCCTAACTATGGAGCCCCCGAGCGGATCGAGACCGAAATGGTGATGGTACTAAGAAAACTCGATGGGCAAGAGTACGAAGCGGAATTGTACCCAAACTTTAAAAATGTGGAATGAAATCTTTATTCAGATGGAACTCAGGAAGAGGGTGTGGAATTTATGAATTTTTGTGGTTAGTTGGGGCCACATACACGTGGGAATGTTTTCAGGACTCTCAATGTGGTATAATTAGGTGGTCAGTTTAGGTTACTTCAACTAGCCAGTAGCTATTTATTTTTTGACTGCGCTAAAAAACTTCTCTCCGATTCTGATCATCTTCGCAAGCGCTTGGACTCAGCATGAATACCTGCGACTGCTTTGTGTAATGCATACAAGTACTACCACACAATTTTTTTATTCTGTTTGATCGGATATCACGACCTACTCCGAACATCTGTATCCATTACAATATCGGTATAGCTCTTCTGACGAAAAGAAATTATATTTTACATGAAAGGTATACGATAGCATTATGCAAAGAGAATCAACATGATCCGGCTGCCGGCTAGCGTCTCCTGCTGCGGATTCGCTTTTGGTTGATAATATGCGGATTATGTTATAATGTTAAGAAAATAGTAATCAGCAGTTTAAAATATTAAATCTTTGAAATATTAAACGGTAAATATCATTAAATATTCATAAGACCCGGAGTGGTTATTAATTATGTTCCCTCCTACGCGATCTAGGTCATACGACTGTTACAGGTTTTTATGTAATTTAGTTACAAGATCATGTACCTCACGCATTATAATGGAGATTGTTTAATAGATTCTTTAAAGCCGCGTTAAAACTGAGATATAGAACTCACTTCTACTTCACCTTAAGTGTGTCAGTTTGCAGTAAGTGTAGTGAAACAATAAAATAATGCTTTCGACGAAGCGCTACGGTCCTCAGAGATGCCGTTCTATGTATAGGTTTAATAGTGGTAAAGAGGGTTGCTGCAAATCAGCCAAGGATTTCTATCCAATTAACTAAAATTCGTTGCGAAGAAGTTCAGGGCTGTTTCGAAATAGTTCGTTATTATTGGTATTAGAATATCATTAGGAAATAAATCGAGACTGCGAGATGGAAAGTGATTAACCTTATATGAGCAAAATAAAGGTTGCAGGTCATTATATTGCACTAGATACACCTGAACATAATAGGAAGGGAGAATGTTAACATTCATTTGATTTATGTGAAGATTCTATTGAATTTTGATGTAAGCCTAGAAACTGCGGCGCAGATTATTCATCTTTTGTTCCTTCGTGGATTCCTTACTTCAAAGTATCGACATGATAATTTCAATATAATCACCTTAATGATTGTTCCTCGCATCAACGTCTTGATTAATACAAATCTAATATAATTAGTAGTTCATTTGGCAGACAATCTGTGCAACAGATGAATTAGATTCAAAATACGATGCCAATTTATTATTGAATGTGGTAGTCTTTTAGTAGAAATTATATTATTAGAAAGCGTCATTAAAAAAGCGTTATCTGTCTTACTTTCTTCCTGCATTAACTGGAACAAGTTCGACGGATTCGCTGGAACAAGTTCTTGTGGGAGAACTCTGTAATGTCTTCTCTATCTTTAATATACGATTCGAGAGATTCGTTAAAGTGAAGCTAATGGGTTCCAATGATTTTGGCATATCAGAAGATAAATTAACTTATTTTTAAATTTACAATATTCCACAGAATGAAAAGAGGTAGCAAAAAAGCAGAGAAGAGAAAACAAAAATTGATATTGTGACATTACAAATCATTCAAACATACAATAGCAATTTCAGCTTATTCCTCTTATTAATTTGATAAGTTGTACTGTGATGCTTTTCATGATTTTAGAGAATGTAATTCCTTATGCACTCTTATTACCATGCGCTTTCCACTCGACATGTAGCTGAATTGAAGATTTGACATTACAGATAAAGAATGATACATCAAATCTGAAACTAACAGTATTTTCTACTGGTAAAATTAATACAACAATAATGTACATATTCTTATTCCTGTCTACTGAATGTTAATAAATTAAGATGGTAATGTATTACATGTATACTTTTGTCCTAAATTTACCAATAGGAAATACTATAAGTCCTTTCGGTCCGATCGCAGCATGTGCAGGTCAGAAACTAAAAAAGCGTTGCGTCCCGGTTCCGTATATACATATGTATGTTATAGGTTGTATAGCTTTTTAAACTCAATTGACATTTAATCCCACTTCAGGTTTAACCGGAACTAGGCTAAGTATTTATTTTATTTTTATTAAATTGCTTGGGTCCAATAAATGCCCAATCGTACATTATATGTATTTCTTACATTACCGGAAATTGTCAGAATTTTTTTATAAATAAAAAAGAAAATTAATCTCTTGTGCCACATAATATACGACGTGTCATCTACGGAGTGTTCATGTGATCAAGTTTCAAGCTTTAAGAGCAGATTTCCCCCAATAAATGACGAAAAAAACCTAAATAAGAATATGTTCATAACCAGTAACAATAGTTTGACATCCTGAGTAGCTACTTAATATTCTTGAGAAGTGTTGGAATTGTTCACTACCTCAGTCGATGTACATATTACATTATTTTTATAAGTGTCACCGTTGAAAAAACATGGAATTAGTTGGTAATTATCACTGAGTTTGACTTTTACAAAGTATGCTTTCTTGCACACTAATAATAATAAAAAATATTTTTCTAACAAAAAAACTAAATATATAAGAAACAAAAAAGTTCTTATGGTTTACATGTATGTAAAGCATCGAATGCAATGCCCTCTACAGTCCATAATAAGAATTCTAAGAATTGAATTGGTTTACCTAAAAAATCCCCTGATTAGCAAACATTTGTTAATAATATTTGTTTTTAGTAAATTAATTAAATAATAATATTAAAAATTGAATTCAGACTTTGTAGCGTATTATGGAAATGGGGTGTTTGTGAACATTTTCTTATTAAGAATTTTTTCATAATTTATTGAGATAAGCCTACCTTCAGGCATTGTAAGATTCACCTTAGCCCGTGTACATACTACATACATACATATGGGTGTGGATATACGACTGAGGAGAATGCAATGGTGATGTTTGTGTACACTCGTGTTTTGAAATGTACCATACGGCGAAATCATTATTTGAGTATACAAGTTTTGAAAATAAAGTAGTTTTTCTTATTTTGACAAATGAAGGGACAATTTTCTTAATCAAAACCCGAACGTGACCGAACGGGTCTAATTTCGTAATACAATAATGAAAGAAGGTACCTTCATTTTGCATTTCGAAAAAATCGTGTATGAAACTCTTTAGGAAATGTATCTCGTTATGCAAAAATTCGGGATATGCCATTAATTATACATTTTGCAAATGGTTACATAAATACCTATTTTCTTGTCATTTTATCTTGATGTATATCTTCGGCTGTGGATTTGGTGACATGCAAAAAACAATAGAACCGAGGCAGATGTTCAGCAATTTAGGCTTGGGCCCGGAAGGTTTGAAGGGGTCTGACTGTGTCTTAGTCCCAATATCGTAATTCTTCAAATATTTGAGAACCGTGCTTCAACTCGAAAAAAAGTCATTCTATATTTAGATTTTCATTATATTTTTCAGACTAAAGAAATAGTGATATATAAATTATTAATAAGAAACTATTCTATGAAGGCAACTAATCAGTAATATATCGAGATGGGGGAAGGCCGCCACCAAGACACTTCTTCTACCTAATAATAACATAAATAATTTTAAAAAAATTCCGATACAAGCACGAAACGTATACTAGCCCAAAACAACAAACACGCCTTTGCATTAGAAAAGCAAAAGTGGGCCATCAGAAACGTGCATCTTTCGAATATCAATTACCTGTATGTAACTGGACCCTATTTAAATTGAAACATTGCATCGTTAAGTGCATAAAACCTTCTTTAACATTCCGAATATGTAAATACTTCCCGTTAACATTATTCTGGACAGCAGTCTATCTACCTTTGATGTCTAGATTTATGGGACTTATCAGAAGCTTTAACGCTTCCTAGAGTTCAAAGTTCCTTGTGAGGACGCATGCCGATCCGCTCGACTCTAATAAGGAAAGACGATAAAATATCGTTTATTATATAGAAGCTGAACATAAATGAGACGGAATCAAAAAAACCAGCAGAACTCGAAATGGTAACATCGCTAAACCGCTTTAATCCAAAAGTAGATGATACGGCAGACTGTGGCTTGCGGAATTGAGATCGTTCTTGGTCTCAGTTTGAAACTTGACGATCAATAAAATTCTATTATCGTTCTTTTTTATACCAGAATAAGGATTACGCTCGTATTTTATTATGGTATATGACATCGTGTAGCCATGAGAGTGTACTGTGGTGCATATTTTACCTCAAAGTGTATTCTTACCAATTGTTCAAGACATTAAATAGAGAGATTTCGAAATGCAGTGAATAATAATGACAATATACAAAAACTTCGCAATATGAGAATTTATGGCTCGGCAATTCGAAAGTGAATTAATTCGTTTTAGCCTGTCCATAATACAGTAACTCATCGGCATAACAAATTCGTAATGGACCTCTTCTCGTGAAACAAGTCGTTACACCTTTAGTAATTTGTCCGGTACCCACGAATGGTTCTAGTTGACTGCTTTAACAATAAACTTGACTAATTTAAATTCAAATTCCTCTAACTATAAGTTATTATCAGTCATCAACATTGCAGCTTTCTAGCAATAAACTCTGCGTCTGTTTCAGGATTTGCTGGCCCGAACTGCGAGGAGAATATCGACGACTGTCGAGGTCACAAATGTCAAAACGGTGCCACGTGTGTTGATGGTGTTAACAGCTACACGTGCCAATGTCCCTCGACATACACTGGACAGTACTGTGAACAGGATGTCGATGAATGCGCCCTTAGGCCGTCAGTCTGTCAAAATGGGGCTACTTGTACCAATAGCATCGGAGGATTTTCTTGCATTTGTGTCAACGGATGGACAGGTCTCGATTGCAGTGTCAATATCGATGACTGCGCAGGAGCGGCTTGTTTTAATGGTGCCACCTGTATTGATAGAGTTGGCAGTTTCTATTGTAGATGTACAGCTGGAAAAACTGGTAAGTTTCTAACTATTAGGGACTCATATGAATTAGAATGGTTGTGCTTTGATTTCGGTAACTCTTAATTTAACATGTTTAATGAGGTAAAACAAAGGAGATCTAGAGGGCAGAGGTCCTTTAATATTAAGAAGCAGCGAGGCGTTTTCACCGTTAGCCTGGTGCTCCGAAAAACAGTATAATTTTAGAACGCAGTTCGATACCTACCAGCAAATAAGGCTTATAATTACCGAGATAATGCTAATGCAATTAAAACATCGTTAAGATTTGGGTTGAAAACATCCAAGGAACAATTAAGTTTCTAGGTATAGACCTAATAAAAAATTCCCTATAAGAAAGCCCGATTGTAAAAGATGGTCGTTGATTTTAATGGATTTAAATTAATTTTAGAAATATGCCATAGACCTCCCTACATGAAAAAATATCGTAAAATTAACAAGCCAAAATCCGAGCAATGTCCATTAACTCCGGGGTATTAAATCGCCAATTAAATGGTCAAGACATCGAGAACGCATCTCGAAATAACAAATTGAAGGGGGCAACTTAAAAAGCGGTCCTTTATAATTTTGCCTCGGATCGTTTAATTGCTCCAGAAAATGCTGTTCTGAGGTACCCTGAGATAATGTAATTTACTTATTTGCATAACCTGAAGCTTTAACTGTTTTTATCCTCCAAAATTTATATTAATTTCTTGTAAGTAAGTGCGATATTGACAGTGGCGTTACGTTTAGTCTCCAGATTGCAGTCAACTAAAACATTTTGCATTTATAGTGTTTAGAAAGCTTGTCACATGTGGGTCTAAACTTTCCATTATACTTCATAAAGGAAATTGCACCAATTATCCATCTCTCATGTTTGTCAACAGAAGCCAAAATTTTCCAGTTGTAACGATTTCGCTTTGGTTCCATTTCAATGCATCCTACATGTCCACAAGGTACCGAGTGGTTGATATTTTAGCCCAAACGATAAGATCTGGCGGTATATTTCCAAATGAAGGCACTCAGCTTGCTACCTATAAACTTTCTTTCTAGATTACATATTAATAGAGAATCTACGAAGGTGAATCGAAAAGGTATTCACAGAAAAAGTGAATATTTATTTGACTATCTATAATTCCTCAGGTGCTCGATTAACTTCTTTAGCTAAATCGAGTGAATGCTTTTAAATTGAACGTAAAGGACAATTCGAAAATGACAGAACATTTATTTGAAATTAAAGATCAGTTGAAGTACAGTACAATCTCTTTAATCCGGACGCTTCATTTTCAAAGTGAAAATTCGGACACACCTCTTTAATTTGGACACGCGGTTGAAATATTCTTATTGAAACACATTGAGATGACTAGCGCGCGGAAAAGCAGGCGAGTCGTTGATTTATTCAGTTATATTTATACGTGAGCTTTCATAAAGAAAGTGATACGGGGTTGCACTTTTTTTTAACATATACTGATATTAATCAACAAAACTGAAGTAGATTCAAAAGAAGATGAAGGATCTAGCTCAAGTGAGGAAGAGATCTATTAAAATGTTAAACACAGTGAAGCGATTTCATTTTTTATTACTTGCATAAAATGGGCAATTGAAAATGATGTACCATCAAATTAAGTACTTGTGCTGCGCAATCTTCGCAACAGCTATTGCTAAGGAGACGACTTCGAAGAAATAAAAATTTATAATAGATTACATTTCGGTTTTGTAAAGTTACTTACATACGTTATTTATCATAAGAAAATTGTTAAATAAAATGTCTAAGTGACTATGATTGTGTAGTTTTAATACAAAATACATACAGCGTGTCTGTCTCAAGATGAATACAGTCTTATATTTTTCTTTTTTTTTTTAGAGGTAAAGAAATAATTTTTGGTGCACTTATAGAGCTCCATAAACTGCATATTTTATGGCTTTAGCATACGCAAAATGTCGGTGACTTCGCCTGCTGCGATTGATAAACAAAACGACTTTTTTAATATTTAGCTTCGCGTTGGAGATATTGAAAAAAGTTGTTTAGAATATTATTTTAAGCCTATACAGGGTGTTAGTGAAATAACTTTCGTAGATTTAACCAGTGATAGTATATAGATTTTCATCGAAAAATTCGAATTTTTAGTTTCTTACTTATATTGTGTAAAAATTTCTTAAACTGGCTCTGGAATTTCTTCTAATTCTAATATTATGATTATTTTCACTAGCAGGCCATGAATGCAAAAACTGTGGAAACAAAAACAATTGAATTGACAAGTTAATAAGCAAATACTCTGTTATTTAAACATAATAGTTGTTATTTTTTTATTTTATTTATTTGTTCCAATTTTTCGAGGAAAATCGATATGTAGGCTTAGAATAATATTCTAAACAACATTTTCAAATAACTTTTTTTGATATCTCTAACACGAAGCTAAATATTAAAAAAACCGCTTTGTTCATCACTCGCAGCAGGCGAAGCCCCGACGCTACGTGTGCTATATACTATAAAATATGCAGTTTATGGAGCTCTATAAGTGCACCAAAAATTGGTTCTTTACCTCTAAAAGTAAGAAAAATATAAGACCGTATTAATCTTAAGAGGGATACACTATATCATATGTACATATATCCTATAAATATATAAAATCCCTCCTATAAAAATATATGTATGTATACAATGCATTCATGTACTTTTAGCCCAGTTCCGGTAATCCTGACATTTTGATAATTCGGACATTTCCTTTGCATTTAATTGGCAGGATTAAAGAGGTTGTACTGTAGTGCCCAATTATTTCGAATAATTTTTTGCCTTAAATGCATTACACAGGTATTTACTTAACGCAAAAACTTTGCATTTTCAAGTCAATGAAATGTCAAATTACCTGATGCCAGTTGAAGTTCGAGTTCACTCCTGTGTTGACTAATGAGAAATGTAAACAAAACTATTAACATTTAATAAAACATTTACTTTTTATTGTGTTGTCACCTTGTCTTGTTTCATTTCTGGCCTTGAAATGGTTATTAAAAATTTAATTGACTCGGGCTTCGTCGTTTTGTTCACATAGAGCCTTTATGTGAAGGAACCACATCAGAAATCGTTTCCCCTTAAGTATTTATATCTTTTTCGTATAATTTAGCTATATTCTACTGTTAATTTGGCTATGAAGTTAATCTCTCGGGTATCGGTAATCTGAGTTAAGTGAGAGATGCCTGAGAAGGCTTAATTGGTTCACGATAAGTGCAAGCAAAGTGTTTCATACAGAATTTTGTTTTCCATTCACGCCCGCAACGGTACAAACCAATTAGAATTTTACGGAGATGTTGATATATAATTTAGTTTGGATATCTTAAGTAGTATTATCAAGTTACTGACTTCGTTAAAAGGAGTTTTAGTTTCAATATACCACAGTATGTCAAGAATGAGTGTCCGAAACGGTATCTTATTTAAAATCAAGATACGGTAGCTTTTTGAATCGTTTTATATTAACTTATTACTGACCCATAACTTTACTTAACATTTGTCCTAAGTGCCTCACATATTTTCTTTACCACGGCTATGTTTGGTATTGATGGTTAGTGATGCGGTGTGCAGGTGCAGTTAATTCATATTTCTCTATTTTCCTCTCATCGTAATATTGTAGTTTCGCCAAAATCATCAACCCCTTTTTTCGATGTATTGAGATGTAATACAGTATATCAAAAGTTCTATAGTTCCATTACTAAATTTCGGTGCTAAATAATGGTTGCTATGGTTTCTGAAGGTAGTTCAAGTTCCAACACATTTGTTCCACAAAATAAATAATATTTTTATTGAAGTTACCAGGAGGGAATACATACGATCAAAAATAAGTACCCTTCCTTAGAACTTTGGCAACAGTCTTGCTAACAAAAACAAAGAACTTCACATATTTGTTGATCATTTGTTAAATGGATGTTTTTTACCCTTGAAAATTTGATTTTAACATTTTTTCGATATCTTCTTAAAATATCCCGGAATATAATAAAAGTTAAGATTTGATGACTACCATGATGGATTAAATTCGAAAAAAAGATATACCGTTAGCTACTTATCTTCATTTACCTTCCTCGTCGTCTTCGAAGATGGTTCCGCCCTTTTTATGAATGCCAGGATTTCTTCTTTGGCATCATGTCGCTGATCGGTTTAATATCTCTAACTAGATCATTTTCAGTCAGGCTGCCGTATCTGACAACATCCCCGCAAATCTTAACATACCAATTATTTTTGGTCTAGTGGTGTGGCATTTTTTTCGATATAGGGTGGACCAAACAATATTTCGTTATTTCAATCCCGTTACCTCCTATCCAACAGCCCCCTTCGATTCCTGATTTTGCACATTTAGAACGAGGACGATGCGTGGTTTGCTAGCTACCATTCCAGATTCAAATGGGCTACTTACATTATATAGCTATACTTATATTTGCTCCTATTTTCAGCGTGCCTCTCTTGAGGATATCTTTTCTCACTGCTTTCGGCTCTTCATTTTTTTAACTTTTCATAGCTTAAGCTCACTGTGCTTCTTGATTATGGGAACAGATAGAAGTTGGTTAAATGAGAGGAAAATTGCACATTCAAGGAAATAGTTTTATGATACAAAGAAATCTATAACATTATTTTTGGTTGTTCAGTTATTTCGAAGTGTTCTTTTTTTTTCAAGTAATGGTAACAGATAGATGAAAACTAAAAACATTTTTTCGTTGAGATTTTTTATACGCTTCAACATAACAGGCTTGATTTTATTCTATAACATTTAGTTTATCAAAAATGATCATGAAATTTTTTTCCAAACACGGTCCTGGTCAGTTTTTTTTATAAATTTTAAAACAATTTTCTTTATTGCAAATTAATTGATATATCACACTTAGTGATTTACACTACGTTTTAGTGTTTCGTTAGAATTTAATTTTTTTTTTTAAACTATTACTTTTACAGTAAGAGTCGTAGGAAACTTTGGATAAACAACGTTCAAGTCAAAATGATACTTATCAAACTTTTTTAAATCTTATCAAATTATAGTTTTCGATTATTCATTTAACATCTTTTGATATCGTAAAATGATGCAAAACTTTTCTCAAAGATTAAAAAAAATCGAAAATTTCGTTTTTCTGAAATAACTGAAAAACCAAAAGAGATTTTGTAGATGTGTTCGCGCCGTAAACTACTTCCTTGAATGCGCAACTTTTCTCCTATTTATCCAGGTCTGTATTTATTACCGTTCACGACTTCCCCGTGCTGGACATCCCTATATTGGACACACTCTACAGCCAACCTGAAGTTGAAATTCCACTTCCTACCACTTCTCAAGTTATCAGTACATGCCTGATCAAGAAACACAGTCTTAAATTTACTCACGTTATTACACAGGATACTCCTAGACCAACAACCGCATAGAAATGTCTCTGCACAATTTACAAGTAACTTGTTAATATTGCGCTAAAAATCCCTTCCGATGTCGTAACTCTGTACAGAAAGAGAATAATGGACAATACAAACTGTACAAATCGACGTTGCTTTGAGGGAAACACGTTTGGTGTTAAAATAAATGCATTGAAGTGTCCGCGTTAGCCATTCTGTTATTCAGAATCTGCGATATTTATGCGTTGGCTTAGCCATTGTACCGAGGTGTGGTATTAGTATGAGTATGACCCGTTCGATTCCTCGAATTTCACATCAGGGAAGATATTTAAGAAAATGTATTAAGTCGCATAATATCTAAGCCTACTTAACGTTTGCTATCAACTAAGGGAACCGCCTAATTAACTGTACAAAAATGGCAATTACTGATCGGTGATTCAAAATCATCCTTCACACCTAGATTACTATAATTTGCATAATGTGAATTCAAGGATTCTGGTTAAAACTCAGTTATTTTCCGAAATACTCAATTTCGGCGTAAAAAATCTACGAAGAAAAATTGTTTCTTAGTTTATTTTTTTTTGCGAGGTACCTAATCATTTTGTTTTATAAACCTTCTAACGGCTAGAGTTTTTGTTAATTTCTTTTCCCAGTCCGACTGTATTAAAGCAATTATGGCCAAAATGCGAGGCTTTTTATAAGCTATTTTTATTACATCGACGATTAGTTATGAAAAACGTAAATTAAGTCTAGTTCTATGGGTACTGAGAAGTGAGTCTGCTTTTTCGCAAATGGTTTATGGAGTACACAAAAAGAGAATAACAAAAAAGCTGTTTACCTTTAATAATGAGCACAGATGGTCATTATTTCTACAGATTGTTTATTTTTAAAAGCGCTGTCACTAATGCAGATTACATGGATAAAAGCAAACTTCTCGTTTTTAGGTCTTCTCTGTCACTTGGATGATGCCTGCACAAGTAATCCCTGCCATGCAGACGCTATCTGTGATACAAGTCCTATAAATGGGTCTTACACTTGTAGCTGTGCCTCTGGATATAAGGGAGTCGACTGTTCTGAAGACATTGATGAGTGTGAACAAGGTACGTAACCAAAAAATCCCAAATTTATCTACGAAACGAACATTTAGGCCTTTCCCCGATCAGCTCCTTCTCTGCAGCTTATATCTCATCAGTCAACAGAGGCTTAATTTCACGCATGACATCAAATTTTTAATTGCTTATTAATGTATGTGTTTATTTACTTATCGCTTTAGTCAAGGAAGATCGTAATGCTACCGAACAATCCAAAGCAATATCTCAATACTCCCATTTAGTATGCTAATCCGGCTCAACCTCCATTAGATGATATTTTTGTGTGGGTTTAAAGCTTTTTTAGTTCTTAGATCCCAACACGCTCTTTATTGAAATTAATTTGTTCGCTGAACAGAGTTGAGCTTATTTCAGGTGTGTGTAATTACTCAATAAGCTTTCCGAATGTATTACAAAGCGAAAACTACTCATATCGACGTTACTATTGTTATTTCCCAATTTAGTGAGCGGTTGTAAGGATTACTGCTTCATTTATACAATATCTTGATAGTTCTACAACAGACACTAATCTCAGTACAATGTATGTGCGGATGTGACTTTTACAACCAAACTTCCTACGAAAAAAACGAAAAATGTTTTTACTTCCACTAGTAGCACTATAAATCTTATTTCTCCACAATAATTTGATATTGCCAGCGTTGTGTCCCCGACATCTTATCCATTGCTCTATCTATAGTGAGATAGTGGGCCAATCGTAAAGGAAACGATATCACTATAGTTTCGTGGATAGTGCAACCACAATGGCCTCTCTCTTATTAGAATTAGACATTATCACTTTTTGGGAACTAAACTCCGACTTTCAAGATGGTGTGGAAAATAACCTAAGAAGACCAGCTATGACGTAGTGCCGAAGATGTGCTTTAACTGTATATACACCTAAAAAGTGGATACGGGGATGCGCTTTACTAGGTAGAGTACAGTTCAAAACAAGTCGATTTAACTAGACTTGTCTAAGTTCAAAAGTTGATAATAACCGAGATATAGAGTGTCAAATGTAAAAAAATAAATCACATTTCCTTTAATACGCCTCCACTACTTTGAACTAGTTTCACCAAATTTTGTATTCGGAAATTTTCTGAAACTCAAAGCGACATACACCATGGCACAAAAAAGTTTTAGCCATTTAAATGTATTGAAATAGCCACTTGTGGCGCCCTCTAGAAGATACGCCGTTATCGTCGATAAATTTGAATTTCTCATCCCGAGAACTTCTCGAACACAAAATTTCGTGAAATTAGTTCGAAGTAGTGGAGACGTTTTAAAGAAAATGCGATTTATTTTTTCACATTTGACACCCTGTATCTCGGTTATTATCAACTTTTGGACTTAGGCAAGGTTAGTTAAATTCACTTATTTTGAGCTGTACTCTACCTGGTAGAGGGTTATATAGACCTTTCAGGGATACCCTGTATACATATACTCGATCTGCCTTATTTATTTTGTGTTGAGCTTGACATCGGGTTAAATAAAATACAAGGCGCATGCTTACTCGTCAAATATATGTATAATAATATGAACACCAGAGTGTGAAGACTAATATCCGTGACCATATCGTTTCCTTACGTGTATTTTACGTTTGAAAAGTAACGGTGTGAGAACACCAAGAGCAGTAAGAGATACATAATTCCTAGCACAGTTTTACTCTTTTTTGTTTTTGCCGGATTTCTCTCATTGAAATGGTGAATCTACGCACACACTTAATTTATTTTAATTTTTTAGGAACGACTATATTTTGTGAGTGTTTTTATTAACAATTAAAGAAGATCACAGAAGTTTTACTTGGATTATTTATCCGTCTCACTTGAACTACATCTGGAGTGTGTTCGAAATTCTCAGGTGTCAAGGGTTCCAAGATCTTGTTGGGATCATGTCAGAACAGAGTTTGTGATATACCAGAGTGTTATAATAGTAAAATGGGGGCGTTTTGACAGAGTAAACCCTGACACCCACTTTGTTAATAATAATGTTCTCAACAAAGTAAAAAGACCATGACATCTTAAAATATTAAATACATCTCTGCCGGAAGATTTAAGTAAAGTCATTCGATAATGAAGATGACACATTATGTGTTACATGATATGACCTAACCCGTATTTATTAAACATGAAAGTTCTGTCACAGCAATGACGAATGAAAATTGAAAAATTGCAATTGCAGCTGCAAATTAGAATTTTGTCAGTAATTGAAGTTCACTCTAATTGATGTTACTGATGGCCTCCGTTGTCAATACTTTGTATGTTGAGTAACTTTTGTTTTAAAAGGTAGAAGTAAGAACGTAAGTGCGTCTAATTTTACCAACAAATCATGTCCAACTGACATTCAGATATACCTCCAGAAATTACTTGGCCGCCTTTCAACCAGCACACCATACAAAATTACGACGTAATATGCGATTAATCTACGCCCTTATTCGATATTTTCCTACATTTTGCGTATTGCGTTACTTCTGTCAATTGCCTTATACTGCCAATTAGGCCGAGCTAACGAGAATTGACCGAAATTGATCTTGTTTTCACTTATTCTTGAATTTAATTTAACATTTTTTACCTCAAGGTATGCCTCACGTTAGAGCAGATAGTTAGTTCTCATAAATGAACAAAACCAAACGCATAACGAAACATTACAGCTTTTACACAATTGTTAATTTAAATTTCGCTCTTCTCATTTTATCGGGCATGCAAGTACACAAAATGCAACTGCGCAGTTTGTTTCTGACAACAATCCTTGTCACTCACTATTAACCTACTTACTATTAACCTGAATTAACCTGACTGACATTGCCATATGTCTTTGTGAGGCGTAAAGACGAGAAGCTATATTTATTTTGATTTGCCTTAGGTGGTACGATTTCAGTCAGAAGTATTTATCTAGAAAAAAATTGTCCTGACAACTCTTTGTTAAATTGTAATCAAGAACGATTCTACGTTGGATCCGTCATAATCGAGAATAATTCCGGATAACCTCCATTGTCAGCTTAACTGTTTCACGTTTTTTCACTAGTGTTGTGAGACATGTAACAATTAAATAGTCAATTATAATTACATTCACAGTGCGCAAGACTTCAAACAGACATTCTTTCCTGATATGGTACTTCACTGCCTTCAATTCGGCTAAGGAAATATTGCTTCTAATACACTTCTTCAGATTTTTGTCATAAAATAGACGACTCTGTTCTAAGACCTTTAGAATCTGAACCAATCATCATTCGTGGAGCCCTACAGTTACTACGAAGCCTATATTTCCATTAAACCAACCAGATGAAATACCTAGTGTTGCCTACCGTTAAAAACTCTCATCAAGCCCACATAGCTAATGTGAGATTAATGGTGATTCGAGAACTGATTTGTTTTTAAGTTAAAAAATAAGAAAGTTACTGTGTAACTCAAGGTATTTGTTATTAGAGAATGCTCTTTTATTAACAAATTGAACATTTGTTTTCAAACGGTTCATTTTTTTTCTTATTTATGTACTTTAAATAACACAGCATTGGCAGTGAATAGGCACTTAAAGCAAGACCACGAACTACCCGTATCCGTCCAAAATGACATAGTGTCAGACGTAAATCCAATTTTACGTTTACGTTGAACGTAACGATTCGAGCACGCACATTCCCTGGGTAGACCCTAGATTCTTAATATGCTAATCGAGTAATTCCACATTTAAAGGACAAAAAATGTCAAATAGTCATCCGATTAGAAACATTGATTGCTTGTTAAACCAATGTCGGTGCTGAAAGTGTGTTCTTCAAATGTGTTTCCAAGTTATTCTTCAAGTATTTCTTTTGAAACTGAAATCCACAAAATATAGAGTTCGTCAAAATGCCTGAAGGATTCGCTTATAGGAACATTTACACCAAGGAGTAACGCTAAAACATATAATATGTCGAATATAAGTATCTTGATACGTGTAGCTTTACTTTAACTCTATTTTACACAACTGTTCAAGTCGAACGTAAGAAGGATCCTTCTGCGCTTACGGTAGTCAGGTACGTTTCCGTTTATGATGTGCTTTAAGTATCTAATATTAAAATTTTCAACGTTACAGTTTGAAACGACGTGCGTTTAATTTGTTACAGATTATAATTAAAGCACTACAGTTAGTTCAAATAAAAATCTCTCTGTCTGTCTTATGTCGGACAGTCTGGAATAATGTCGATAAAATCTCACTTTAGCATTAAAACGGAACCCTCGACCCATGATGTTTAAAATCAGATCTGTTCGACACCTTTATGAGTAATAATTACATTGCATTCTCCCACCATCTTCTGAGTGTTCGTTAGACCTGCGAGTTTCGATGCAATGAATCCCATCGTGTTGTAATGACGACAGTACACATCCAAAAAGACAAATGGATTATTCAACATGAAGAATCATTTTCGACACATCATTCGGTGACTGACAAGATGAGCCCGAGACAGCAGACACTTAGTCCGCCTTATTATTAGCGACACCGACACTTGAACGCAATTAGCGGGCTCACCTCTGACCAGTCCTGAGATATTAGCTGAAAAGGCGCGAGGGCGTACCCATTGGTATTGAAATTCAATAGGAAACGCAAATGTTTGTGCCTTGGAGACTCTTTCTTGAGCTAATGGAATCGTGACGACAACGTTATGTCAAACAACGCCCCCGTACAATTGGAGGACGTTATTGTTTGACAGTCGCCATTGCATCGCTTTGCATACTTGTGGGACTGCAAATCTGGTGATAATTATTTAAGTTCCCATCGAAATCAACATATTTCTGACCAGTTTTTGCTTTAAATCGAAAGCTCAAAGAACTACCTCTGAAGGTTCGTCAATGGTTTGTTCTGTATTCGTGGGAAATTATTTTTTTTCACTTTGACCCCGTTTGCTCTGGCTAATTGACAACCGATTGCCAATTTCCAATAAACACATCGACCTGGGAGACCTGAAGATCAATTATCTTGACTACCAGACTCGTTTAACTACTTAACTAATTATTACTTAATTTAATCGGGAATATTCTCGTTAATGGAACGATACCAAACTTTATTAATAATATTATTGAACTAGAGGACCACTTAAGTAAACCGTAATTTATGTACCGCCACTTGTTACAGAAGCACTAAATAACAATAAGTTTATTGTAGAAAGTCTTAATTTTGACCTGCTAATTAGCGTCCAGCTGCTTAAAGTGTACAATGTACGAGTAACTGTTTCTCATGACAATCTGTTACCACACAAAGAGCGTATTCAAAAGAGGGTACACGTATTAATATTATGACGTGTCAAAGGTATTGTCGAATGTCCTGACATTAATAATAGTACCGTTGTCTTTTATCTGGGACTTTCGTAATGGGACCTAAAAACTATATCAAGTCTAATGAGTATTCTCCAGTCTTTCAAAACCTTATTTACTTTAAGATTCTCCAGTTTAATGCGTGAATAATTCTTCTATTCACGGTAAAAGACAATCATTTGAATAACAAAAAATCGATTATGTTTGGTTTAAGGTCGACAACATCAACTGCATCTCAAAGATTCTCTGTTCTAAGCCCTCGCTCACGATCTTAGGCTATCGAACTTTCCATTGTGAACTAACAAACCTTTGTATTTTATTTTAGGTTCGCCTTGCGAACATGATGGAATATGCGTAAATACTCCCGGATCCTTTGCTTGTAACTGTACCCAGGGTTTCACAGGACCCAGATGCGAAACTAATGTCAACGAGTGCGAGTCCCATCCATGTCACAACGATGGATCATGCCTGGACGATCCCGGGACGTTCAGATGCGTCTGCATGCCCGGTAAGTGTCTGTAAAACATTTTAAAAGTCGTTAAACGGATGCTCATTTTACTCTGCTGACAATAATGGGTTTAAAGAAATTCTCGATTAATTTGCAGAATTCGAGTGAACGATCGTACAAATATTTTCCACTAACGATCAGCTTAAACGCCATCGAAACAGGCTTCTCTAGATTTCTGAATTTGGTAAAGCATTCACGTTGCACTCGGGCGAGTTTTGTACCGGGATGTTTCGAAAAGTTGGACAGGCGGATTAAATGCCATTGACATCTCTTTAAGTCATGAATAATATGATGATAATGATGCTGATGAAGGGTAACGACACTGACAGAAGCTGTTGCGATGCTTGCAAAAGGACTTAGATTGCCTTGCTTTATGTAAAGCCCGAAGTAAATATCCATTGAATTGATTTTTATGGAGAGTACCATTTATTCAAATAAATTCGATGTTCTAATAATCTCGATTCTCGTCAAAATGTAACTGCTGTTTATATACTCAGAGCGCAAAGTGTTAAGTTGTGGCTCGAGGAGAAAAAATAAATATAAGAGTATTTCTTGAAACCGATAAGACTATGCTTGAGCTGCACGTATGATTGTTTCTACAATCAAATAAATATTAGAAAAAGGCATCTGATGTTAATTTGAGTTTCTAACTAGACAAATCATAATTTAACCAATTACATATTAATATATTGAAAATTCCCATTACTACAAGTTATTCTGTTAAACAGGTTTACAGCATACATAATAGCTTTTCCGTATACTGTTTGGTGACGCCTTTCCCATGCGACATTCAAAAAAAGGTTTTTACATGTACAGGGTCATTGGCCACCTAAAGATCTTTCTTTCAATTTGAAAAAAAAAAGTGGTTTATTGAATTGTTTTGATCCCATCAACTTGGGGCACCTCATTGTAAAAATATTTTACAAACACCTTGTAGATAGAGAAACACTGATATACAGGGTGTTAAAAAAGAATGTAAGATGTTTAAAGAGGTAATAGTATGGACCAAAATAAACAGAAAAGTCTTAGTAAATGTGGATCCGCAGAGTAACGGTTTCGGAGATATGGAAGGTTATTCTTTTTTGGGACGTTTATTTGCAATTATTTATTATTTATTTATCATGTACAAACAAATAAAAGAAGTTTTTAGCAAAAACAAAAAATAAAGTTACATAAGATGTTTAAAGTGCCCTCCTTCCATTCCTAAGCAGGCACGACATCTTTGTTAGAAGGATATTTAGCTCTTTTTAAAACCCTCTCATTGGTTCCGATTTTTGACATTTTTTATTAATTCGTAGCTGCATCTGTTTAAAGCTGTTTAAGGAGTACCATAAACTAATGTTTCCAAATATACCCAAAAAATAAATCTAGAGGGTTTAAATCAGGCAATCTTGCGCAGGCTACAATACGGGTTTGTTCCTTCCTATATGTTTACGTGGAAAAATTTGATGTAAATACTCTCTAACGGCAATCGAAAAATGAGCTAGAGCACCATCATATCGGAATCACATTTGTTAGTCAAAAAGAAGGTTAGCCAAAAGATAACCCAATGTGTTCTGCAGAAAGTTTAGGTAAGCAATATCTATTAATCGGTTCGATAAAACAACAACACCTAGGAACCAATCTCCTACAATACCTATTCAAATGTTACAAAAAAAACGTGTCTAATATCCAGATTCCATTGTAGCAAGGGGATTTTCGTTGGTTCAAATATACGTATTGTGAAAATTAATAAATAACCTTATTTTGTGTGAACCCGGCTTCATCAGTAAAAGGAATATTGGCAAGAAAACGGGAGTGTTCAAACATCATTGCGTAGAAACCAGCGGTAAAAAATTAAACGTGCTTGATGGTCAAGTAGGTTTAAGGCGTGTATTCGTTGTACATGGTACGGATAAAGCAGCTGTTTGTGGAGGATTTTCCAAACAATGGGAGTACCAACTCCTACCTGAGCTGATATCTTCGGCCCACTCGTCCCCGGATTATACTCTATCCGTGCTAGAATTTCTTCTTCTGCTCTAAAAGTAAATACCGATCTTGATCTTCCGGATAAATACCATTGTTTGCTCAATGAACTGGTATCACACAACATTTGGTGAATTCTTCCAAACAAATGATGTAAAGGAATCTGGCGATTTGGATAAGCCTCGGTATAAAGATGTTCGCGCTTCAGTGGCAATGCCGTTAGCGCCACCATACATGAAGTGCATGTCGGTTAATTCTGCGTTACAATAAACAGCAAACTATCGCAAGTTATTGCAAAATTTTAAAAAAGCAGTAAAAAAGAATAACTTTTGTTTGTCTTTACATAATAAATAATAAATAATTACAAATGTTTCAAGAAAGAGTAACTTTCTAAGTTTCCGAAACCATCACTTTGCGGACCCATGTTCAATAATTTTTTTAGATTTATTTTGATCCATACTATTACTACTATAAATATTTTACACCCTTTTTTAACACCCTGTAGATTTTATAGACTAAAATTTTGAGAAATACTCATTAGTAAAAATGTCATAGTTCTATTTTCATTAGCAACTGAGATTGGAGCGTGTTTGGATTTTTGACAACTTAAAAAAATGATTATGTGTAACTCTGTTATTTAATAAAACATTGCAATTTTATTAGCCGTTCCATAAGGTACATTTTTGAGAACACACAGTGACGTTCTTATATTTTTTATGATGTTGCCTTTGGGCGTCCTGGGTTTTGGACATTCCTATCCAAATAATCCAAGTATGTTCACCTTATATGTACTTCTTTTACCCTTTTGTTTACTTTCTTTGGATATATTCATTTGTTCCAAAATAAAAGGGATATCTAATTTGAAAAGGCACGTCTGCTTATCTCAAAATAGAGTGTGGAGTGAATTAAACATCAATAAATAAACACCTGAATATTAAATAAACGGCACGTCTCAAAAGCAAACTAATCCCTAGCAACACCGCTCGTTAAGCAAGAAAAGTAAAATTCCTTGTCAAATCACTATTAGGGGCTTTTTTGAAAGCGAGAGTAAATTGCACAGAGCTGTCACGAAATTAATTTTTAAGGTAACAATCTTACCTTTTTTAGGTTCACACATGTTAATTATCATTTATTAAAAAGGTCTAATTCTGATGTGTCATATAAAATGGCGCTTTTTGTATGGGAGACAATTTTTTTTCAATTTTGACAAATAAAGTGACAGTTTTGATATTCGAAACGGAGATTAATTTAATTTAATTTCGTAACTAGTTGCGAAGTAAAGCAGATAAGTACCTTCATTTCATAATACAACTAAAAAATTAGACAGGAATAATAATACAGTACAATCCGTTTATAATGAACTTGAGGGGACCGAGAGATTTAGTTTATTATATCCGAGTGTCTATCTTATAAGAATCAAACAAATTACATACATAACTTTAAAAAAATGCGTTTTAATGCCTAATTGAACAAAAATTTAAAAAATGTTTACATTATTCATAATTATTTCTCAAGGAAATCGGTTATTTTCCTTTGAATAAAGATTTTTTTAATGTAAATCTTCTGCAAATGCAGTTCAATTTTATATAATTTAGAAAAAAACTCATTGCTGTCCTCTTGCTGAAGGAAATATTGTTGTAAAGTGTGTACACAATTAAGAGCCTCTTTTGTAGTAACAACAGTTTCTCCTTCAGTATCACCATCTTCAATATCTTCGGTTGTTTCTTCTTGAAGTTCTTGATTTACTAAGTCTGTATCAGCTAATTGTTCTCTTACAACAACATTTTTATCAAAATCATCAAAATTCACTGAGTTCATAAATCTGTTTTCTCTTATTAATTGAGCCAATGGAATATCACCCTCTGGATCAAATTCCATATTAGAAGATATTGTTTTTGATAAGCCGGAATGGCGAAAACAATTACTGATAGTTTGCGTAGAAACTTCATCCCACGCTAGGCTTAATAAATTTATAGCATCTAAAATAGTAACACTTTTGATGTTAATATTATCCTGAGTCTCCAAGAGTTTCATCAACGTTTGTTTTCTGTAAATTTGCTTTAAATTCAAAATTACACCCTGGTCCATGGGCTGCAAAACTGACGTCACATTGGGTGGAAAAAAAAGCTTTATGTTATGCAGTTTAACGTCCGGATGGGCTGGACAGTTATCAACTAACCAAAATATTTTTGTTTTTTCTTTAAGAAGTTCTTGGTCCCATTTTTTAAAATAATCTGTAAAAATTGACGACGTCATCCATGCCTTGTCGTTCCAATAATAGTCAATAGGAAGACTATTAATGTTTTTAAAACACCTAGGATTTTGAAATTTTCCTAAAATACCGAAAATCAAATTCTTAATACAACTCAAAATAAAAATGTTAACATTTTTCACTTACCTATAATTTAATTACTTATATTTAGACATTTTTCCTCCACTACAACTTTCACCTTTTAACTTATGTGTTTTATTCGGCAACATTTTATAAAAAATCCCTGTTTCGTCGGCGTTAAATATATTTTCTTCTGTATAATCATTACTTATCAAAGGCCAAACACGAACCAGCCCCTCATCTGTAATATTTTTATCTACTGAGGCCGACTCGCCACATATTTTTCCAAACACAATGTTATGCCTTTTTTTAAAACGATCAAGCCATCCAGAGCTGCATTTGAAGTCATCACCAATCATTTTTCCAAATTCCTCTGCCTTCATTTGTAACATTGGTCCACTTATTGGGAAATTATTCGCTCTTTTTTGTTGAAACCACTTAAATAATATTTCGTCAACCCGGGAGTGTAAAGGCAAACGCATTTTTTTCTTTTGGTCATTAGTTTTCCAATCATTTTTAATTTTATCACGATTTTTCCAAATATTTGACACTGTGGACTTTTTTAATCCCATTTTTGAACACACGAATGATTGAGACAATCCTTTCTCAATATCATTTATAATTGTTAGTTTTTCGTGTAACGTAAATGCCCGTTTTATACTTTTAGCCATTTTTAAAAAAATTTAAAAACAAATAAGGCGTACCGGATAACATACACAGATCAACTATAAAAGGCGAGCTGGAATAAAATTTTGCTTACGCATGCATCAGAAACGGTCGTACCGGGGAACTCCCGAATAAACCTCGGTTATGATAGACGAAATAAACAATTTTGGTTCGCTATAAGCGAGAGTCTATTACAAACAAGTCCATCTTGTCCGAGGGTTTTACTTATGATTTTATATATGGTTAATTTGGGACTTGAAAATCAGTTCATTACATGCGAGTTCATTATAAATGGATTATACTGTATTTGTATTTTTACAGACAGATGGTGTAGTTTTAATTTATCCAAATCTGTCTTTTTCTTATGATTTTTACAATGTACGGCAAAGAAAAAAAAACTTGTATGAAACTTATTAGGAAATACTACTTTATGTAACTCGTATCATACTTTGTAAGACTACACTTCGCTTCTTACACGAAATCATGCATTTCCTAACTGATTACACAAATAGGTATTTTTCCCAATTTTAACAAAACAAAATAAAATCGTTTTAACTACACTTAGTCGTTACGAAATACACTTATCAATAAATGTTTTAAAAAATCATAAAAATTTGGATTTAGGTTTAGGATATTAGAATTTATTAATTATATTATTAATGAATCGTCCTACTACTCATCAGAAACATCTGAACTTTTTTTTAAGATCGTCATAAACCCCTCCTTCTTTGCTTCTAATACCAGCGTCCCAGTTGTACGTGGAAATTCTCATAATCACTGAGCTATTTACTTGAAATTGATTGATGCAGTAGATTTATTTTTTTAATAAACGCTGAACTTCCCTTGATCCCTATTTCAGTGAAAAGAACTCACCATTTATGATTTGTAAGATTTACGATATGACTATTATGATCACTGTTTTATTCCCAATATTGTTAATTACTATGGTCCTTTCATAGTTTAATATTCCGTTTATAGTTCTAGGGTTTGTCAAATCTGCGAATCTTTGAATAAAACCTGTCAGATGATTTTTGTATTTTATCACTTTTAATAAGACGCCTTACTACTATAGCCATCAAGACTATTACAGTTGATAGAAACACTTTCAAAACTTCATTTGTTCGCTCCTGACGAGTGAAATCTCATTCACAATATTGGTAAAATGTCGCAAATTTTCATTATATTTACGAGTAATTACATATTTCGTGGTCTGTTGGGTCAGTTAATAGAATTATTTTCATGTTAATTACCCATAAGGTTCGTTTTATATTATATTATCCCATATCGATTTATGGTCATCAAACAGAGTATTCTGCGTCACACAAATATCTAAAGTTAGAATATGGTCGAAGAAAAAATATTATTTATAAATTTTGAGAAAAGTATGGCTTTTAGCACTTGTAAGGAAAACAACTATTTCAATACTAAGTAATCACGAAAAGGGATCAGATAAACCCTACAGTTTGTTCTACTTTCATATTTCCAAACACTTGAATTCAATCGTAAAGAGGACTTTTCTATAAGAATAGATACATACATATGTGTAGAACGATATTAGTCAACGTTTTCTATCTATATGTACAACTCGAGAACAATTCGCATCTGTTGATTGCCTTTTGAGGTGTTTTGTCCTGATTTGTAGGGATCCTTGCTGGTATGATTCAGTAACTCTTGCATCTGTAGTTAATTTTTGTAGATATAGATGAGTTGCGTTGAATATAAAAAAAATCTACCTACCTGCGCTTCCGCTGTAGCCAGAAAGTAATCTTGATCCCCTCAATGAAATACTAGTGTGGTCACAGATGACCTCACCAAAATATACTCCATAATTAGTAAATATAGTGAGGGTCCAAAATCGGAATTCAGGCTCATTCTGAGAAAAACAATTGAATATATTTTCATAAATTCAGAATAATTTGGCCGTAGACAAACATTTATAATTTACTAACTTCGACTGATGTAAACAGTGGCGACTTCACTATTCTCGCACCACCTGGGCTGGGTATAGTTCCGTCTCGATAATGTGGTATTAGCCATGTAGAATTATTGGGAAGTTTTGTCTTAAACGAGACTGGTTGGATTGTTCTGCCAGGGATTTCTATTTTATACTCGTTGAAGTTAGTTCGGAATTTGAGGGGTACTGTTAAATGATCATTTTTTAGTTGTTTGTTTTTTAGGTCTATGGTTCGATTTAGTTTCCTCATATCTTTAATTCCTAGTATACCATCATAATAATCATGGAAGGGGTACAGAATGAACTTGATTGGTTTTGAAATACCATAACAAGAAAAGGGGGAAATTGTTGCTTTCGATGTAGTTTTTCTTGTTCCTGCGCAAGTGTGTAAGGTATTGACATAAGGGACGATCGGTTCTGAGTAGAGCATTTCTACAATTGAAGAGTGTTGTGTGAGTGAAGTGTGAGTCTGTATCTATTAATAGACGTATTTGGTTTGGAAGTTCAATGAAGGATAATTGATTTACTTGGAAAGTATTGAGATTTATCGTTTGTTCGAATTGGAGGCCGTCATATGAAATTTTTCCACTTGGTCATTAGCGGTTCTAGATTACTCACTCTCGTTATCTTGGAAATATCCTTCGTCATCAGGGTATTTCTTACCATTGGGGTATTTAAAGTACTCGTCTGTAGAATTTGATTGTGTATCAAAAGGAGCTTCGTTATCTTGGTCGTTTTCCACATGAGTTAGCTCTCTGAATGTAAAGTTAGGTTTCTTTATAAACGACTGATTCGGGTTCGCTTAAGATGCATTTTGGGGATATCTTGTTTGGCCAAAATTTCTATGTGAAGGGGGAATGGTGTTGACACTGGACATAGGTTGAGGCATCTGAGTCTTGGGGCTCTGACTGGGCATGACTCTTTGGTTAGAGCAAGATGGTTGATTGAAAGGTTGTCTGAATAAATTTGGGGTTTGATAGTGGATTTTAAATTGCGGTCTTGTATTGTGAGGGGAAATAAATGTAGGAGGTCTAGTCCCGTTGAATCTAGGAACGTTTGTTTGAAATTCAATCGGTTGTTTTGGTTTGTTTTGATTTTGAAGATAATTATTTTTTAAATTACTTGGACTTGTTAGAATTTCATAATTATTAATTATTTCTATTGCATGATCTAAATTCTGGGGATTCTGAACGATTAATAATGTTCGCAAGTCACTTGAAATATTGGCGAGTAAATTCTGTGTAGCTGTAGGCTCGTTTTGCGAAATTAAAATTGTTAGTGCTTCCATGTTATTGATTTCCGTATATAGTTTTGTATTAATTTGAGTTACTAATGCTTTTAATTTTAGTACACAGTCTTGGGTTGATTTATTTTTCCTTGTGAGAAATATCAATTGTTGCCGGAGATTTGTTCTTGTGAGAGAGTCGCTGAATTTTTGTCTAAGTTCCTTTTTAATATCACTCCAATTTTGCAAATCTGGACGCGTTAAGAAGAAATCTTCAGCCTTACCTATAATCTTAGATTTAATAACTAAATCAACATATTCTTGCTGTGAGGGATCTGCATTATAATAGCGTTTATGAAATGTGTCGATTTGATTGACAAAAGTCTCTAATTTTGAGGGTGTTCCGTCAAATGTTTTCAATAAAATGACGGTCAAACGTAACGCGTCAGCTATATTACTTAAATTAACACTGTTCCTGGTACTATAGCTATTTGTATTAGTAGGAAATTCTAGATTTTCTTGAGTTTCACTAGTATTTAGGTTACTTTGAGTTCCTTTACTTCTTTTATGTGTAATTGATTTGGGGTATGTTATGTCACTTAACTGTGGATTTCTGGAATTTTTTCATATAGTTCGGTAATGTCACTACACCTATTGGTTTGTCTTGATAGATTAGATTTTATGCTTAATTAACAGGCTATACAACTATAAGAGAACAAATCGAAACTTACAGTAAATCTTGCCTCAAGTCTTTTTTCTGTATCGAACGATTTTGATGAAAAAGAGTTGCACTGTCCAAAGCACCAATAATCGCTCGTAGTGGACGCTAGCTATACCAATTCGTCCTGCTGGAATTCGTCTTGAACGCCAGGAGTTATAAGAACTTCGATGTTGCTATTCTGATCCTTTCTAAACTGTTAACACAGGAAAACACTGCCACAGGTATCACTAATCCCGAAGTCAGAAGAATGAGTGATTCAACTTCACGATTTTTCCTGATCGATCACTTGTAGACAGTTTTCCGAAAGGATCCTATCGACTACGCCAGTTTCGTCTCGGACTTGAGATTTTTAGTTTTTAAAAATTTTTCTTTTGAAAGTTTAAGCATCTACATCAAAGTCAACTTATTAACTAACTGCATTACGACACTCCTAGCTTTTTATAATAAAATAATGCCGTTTCTACTCTTGGTTTCATGTTCTGTCTATCGTCACGTACACTGTGCATATCACATAGGTAATGCAATATTTCTAGGGGTAAATGAACATATAACTGTATCAGGTAAAAAGAATGATTCATAATAATAGCAGTACAGTAAATTCTTTTGGCGTATAATAAACTCTTTTAAGATTTCTTAGTAGGTTCCTTAGCAAACAAGACTAACACATAAAAAAACATTGAAACTATTACGTTCGGAATTAAAAAGTCACTCCACTTACTTTATATTTATACTACTATAATATATATACAAAGTATACAAAGTAAACATATATACTTTGTATATAAGTTATATATATTCTTTCGTCTGAGATTGAAAAATTTTAAGGTCTAAAATGGAAATCTAAATAAATGGCTCATGTTGATCATCTGACATGCATATAAAGGGCACTTATCAAATCATAAGCGAAATTATCTATTAATGAAGGTCATTAATGAATAATTTCGTATACATTCAAGGAATGTGTTAATACTTAGTCGACAGAAAAACGTGTAAATAACAAAATCGTATAGACTTCATTGCGGGCAACTTGATTTCGGAATTCTAAGGGTAGTTAAAACGCTGTTGACGAGGGCCATTTGCAACTGTTCGGCAATAAAGCGAAGAAGTAAGTACCACCTTCGCGTTCTAAGAGATAATAACGTGATGTGTTATTGTTGGGCTGATTTATAGCTTTTTTATGATGTTCAAACCCCAGTTCTTCATTAATGTGTGTTTATATGCTTACGGTTCCTTTATGGTTGTAAGTAATAAAATGTTGCAGTAACTTCTGAAAGTTGGATTGACAATATAATTACTCACACTTAAAGTGGTATGCATTGTCGTATGTTGTATAGATATGTACTGTCGTTCAATGAGAGGACTCTGGAAGCGAAGCAGAAGGCAGATATTTCTCGAGGGCGACAATACTTCGTGCTCGAATTACGTATACGAATTTTTCTACTATCATTCAAATAAATGTTCAGTTAGACGAAGTGATTTTCATTTATTCGGATAACTACAAATCGTAATCTAACGATTAAACATATTAGTATACAAACTTCCTTTACCTTTAATTTTTCTGCTCAATACGGTTTTACCACTTTCAGCGGAGTCAATAATTGTGTAAGTGTTGGGATTTATGCTGAGTAACATACTACCTATCAAATACCTTTAAATTGTATGTGTGCCATTTTTGTTTCCAATTCCAATCAATTGCTCAACAGTTGCACAACTATTACTTCTGCCAAATGCGACCATTAATTCATCCCGATGCGCAACCACCTCAGGGAATTTTTATAGAGGTTTAACTCGCAGGAGAGCCGGTTACAAAACAAGAACTCGGTAACTTATACAATATTCAGCTTTCTCCAAACCTTGTAGAGGCGATAACATTATGATTGAGCACGGTAGTGGGATTTCAACTCATGATTGAAATGGTTTAATGTCGCTTACTCAATATCACTCTCGATATCCAGTGAATTCGTATTCCAGTTTGATGCGATTGGGTAAAGTATTCGATTGATTCTGATTTGATGAAAATTCACAACTTTGCTAACGATTCTATATCAATATTACACAATAAAAGTCATTTATTTATTTGCTTCTTAGTTTGTTTATTTTGTATGACTTTGTTTCATTATGTGTCCCATTTTCAACAATAATATACAGAGACTTTAAAAAGGCATTAAAGGTCACCCTTATTCACAGAAGAGTACTCTGAGATGATAAAATGATATCAATCCATTTGAGCCGGAATCCCCATTTAAATCATGAAATTTATAACAATAATATTCTAATTCAATAATATACAGGTTGTCCGATGGGTCCAAGGTCATGTCATAAATTCTAGGGATTATAGAGAAAGCTAAAATAATGCTAGTATTCATTTAAAAAAAGGTCTTAGCGGCCTTTGTTACTAAGGTATTCGCTCTCAAAGTAAGAAGTTAAAGAAAGTATTTCTACTGTAACTTTCAAACAATTTTTATGATAGCACTGAAAGTTGGGTGATTTAAATAACTCATAGTCGTGCTTATTTGCATACGTAAAAAAATGTTTCATATGTCTTCCTTATACAAGGAAAGTCAAAATTTCTCATTTAGATTCCTTCATTTTTTTAGTGAGTTGAAGAAATCAATATTTTTTCATAATTTTCCTTAAAAAAATGATGTACCTTGCTTTAATCGACATCTTGTACTGTTTTTGAGAAAATCGTATTTTATTGTCAACATGAACCATACATGTCAACAATTTCTTCGTCAATCCGCTAAAAAACATAAATGTATTTAAATGAGAAATTTTGACTTCCCTTGTATAAGGAAGATGTATGAAACATCTGTTTGCATGTGAAAATAATCACGATTATAAGTTATTTAAACCGTCCAATTTTCATTGTTATGAAAATTGTTTGAAAGTTACAGCGAAAATACTTTTTTTAACTTCTTACTTTAACAGCGAATAACTTGGTAACAAAAGCCTATAGAATTTTTTTTATATGAAATACTGGCATTATTCTAGCTTTCTCTAAAATCTTTAGAATTTATGACGTGACCTTTCCGAATATCCTGTATATTGAGTTATTTAGCTCACTTTTATGCAACAGACTTCTAAAGGGGTTTAAGACTAGCATATAACATAGCTTTGACTGAAACATAAACTCAGAAGAATGCTTTCCTGCTACTACACGAGACAACAAATTATCTAATTATGCAATTATTTTTTATGTAAATAAATGATGAGTATTAAATTAATTATGGGTCAGCCTGGCCAACAATGACAATATACAGATCTGAATTCCATAAGCTCAAAATTGAGGGAACATGACAAAGACAGCATTTTTGTTCTATTTATATATTATTGCCGAGAACATGCAATAAACATGAACGTAATTTAGTTTTAATCTCACTATATACCACAACACCGGTATATCTGTCTAGTATTCCATAACCATGATAATACTTTTTTTAAAACCACTGCACCAATGAATTGCCATTCGCAAGTCCCGCTTTAATTCCTTCATCAAAATTGCAGTGTAAAATGTTTATCTTGAACGTTTATGAGAGTACCTAAACAAAAATTCAATATTTACACAGCGATTGATTCGATGACACAAGAGATTATTATTCCGCAATTTTTTATCTATAAAAGTGATTAATGTTGCCAGGAAGCAAACTGCACATAAATGATGAATAATACTAAAAGAGAGAATAAACACCTTCGGGCGTGATATCATAACAATCAATTAAAACCGAACCAACATCCACAAAGGAAGTGAAAGGTAATATCTTACATACCACCTACTTGTTGAGAGCAACCTGTTCTTAAAAAGTATTATCTGTCTGATTGGTTTGTCGTTTTAATTAGTTGATTCAATCCATGCAATGTGATATGAGCGTTATGATCTCCCTTAAATAAAAGAATTTTGCCCCAAGATGGCAATGTAAAATCTGGGTCATACTGGGGAACTTATTGATAACCTTATAATTTCTACAGGGATAACGGCACCTAAGCTAAAAAAAAAACCAATCCTCCAAGTATTTCGTAACAAGTATTCATAAACATTCATCAAATTCTCCTAAAAACTCCTTATTAAAATAAACTGGGTCACTTACTCCAGTTGTTCTTTTTTAACAATCCTTTGTGAGATTTCTTGCAACACAACACACCTGACATCTTTAACTGATGATGATACAGCAGACTACCGAATTGCAACATTTTGAGTAAATTGGCGTAAGATGTTGGTACCGGTTCGGTTAAGCCCTCGACACCCTCGGGGCTCTGGAATCTTGGAATATTTTTTCCCCAATTCAGGTTATAGCATAAGGTTGATTACAAATGTGCCTTTATTACCATGATCGAACACTTCATTTCGTTGTGTTGGCGATCAGCATTCAAGGCATTTAACGTGGGTGTTGGGGGCATGGCATTACATGAGTTAGCTATATATCTTCATAGCCTTACGATAACGTAGTGTATTCACTCGATTACCAAATTATTGTCTACTTTGTTGAAAGAGGATATCAGCAATTTAAACAACATTTTTGCTAGGTATAAGTTCAACGAAGAATTCATTTCTTAGCCGAAACTATCAGCATAGTATTACGGGCGGTTAGTGAAAGAGTACATCTTGCAATGTCGTAGTGACTTTTCCTAAAGCCAACCAAAACCCAACTTAGGCGTGGTCTACTTATGAAAGAGCGAGTCTTTCTTATGGTGCACATCGCATATTTCATGGGAACCGTTAGCAAATTTCAGATGCAACTTGGTTATTTATGGTCGTCTCTACGGGTATTCCGGAAATAATTCGTCGAAAATCGAATTTCGCAGTTCCAAAATGTAATGAAGGAGAAGTATAGTACCCCTATCCTTTTCTTATCCATAGACATGAGAATGGCAAACGTTATGTCATCGGGTTAATGAGGTAGACAATGAATGTTTGATATCTGTTTGTACATCCTGAACGTTAGCAATCAAGAATTAAAGGTAATTCATTACTTGTCAAGCTTGTCAAATAACCATATAGTAATTCAAGTTGATTTTAATTGGTTTTCCAAATTAGAGGTAAGTGTTTGGTAGAAAATAAAGGCTATTATTAGTTTGCTTAATTTTTCTGAGTTTTGAAGCGTTTGAAAGTACATCGCAGCTATAAATCCGCAATTAATTTGTTATTAATGATGTAGGTTAGTATTCTGCAAGTTAGTTCAGCTTAGGTAAACCAGATAAAAATCACGATTACCGATAAGTTATTTTTGACAGCAGTCTGGACTACTTATTTGCACACAGGGTAAAAGAACAATATGTCCGCCAAAGGCAATCTGTGTCTATCCAACATATTACCGCACTGGGTGAACACTAGTGTTAATGTTTGAACGCCATAATTTGACGCCAGTTATTTGACGGTATGCCATAAAATTGTGACATTGTTGACACTTGTCAAAAACTATCAGACAAAATTAATTTGTTTTTGTTTTTTTTTTCATATAAAATTGACAGTTGTAAAGTTCAAAATCACGACTGAGCACTGGCGTCTTTTAGACACATTTTTTAAACAGTTTGATAGGTCATTTGACAAATGAATTTGAAAATTTTAAAATTTCGATGGTTTCCAAAAGTTTTGTAGTTCTAGGAAATACAATTTTTTGAATAGAGATTTTTCTGTTCATTTGCATGATTTTGCTCAATTTCACTGTCTTATAAAATATGAAAATAGTCAGGTATCAGTCTATTTGGAATTTCATTCATACGAATTAGAATTTTTTATTGTGGCAAAGAGTGTTATCAGTATCAATTGCCTGTTAACTTAGTTTTAACCAGTATTATATTCTTAATGTAGAAATCCGCTCTTAGAAAATGGTATAAGCCAGAACCATGCAATATTGGAAATTTATTAAGTAGTATTCGACTTTCAAATTCATATGTTACAAGTTCTCCCATGTTATTAAAAGCATAAAACATAAAAAATACAAGACCGGTTAAATTAAGACAATGTGAGCAATTTAATATTAATAGAATCCTTCATCCTTTTTTTCATTGTAGAAAAATCTACTGGGTGTTATTGTTTTGTAGTTATCATAGAACTATTTAAGAAAAATTAAATTCAAAACGCGACTTCGAAAACGAACGAAATCGTTTTTCGCTTGTATCTGAGGAAGTGTTTGGAATTTTTTCTATCTCAAAGCAGATTCTAAACGACCACTTAATTATGCAAATTTGCATTTAATTAACCGATCGTGTATTTTTTGTGGTCTAGAAGATTTCGATATATTACCAGTTTGTAACACCCTATATATGTTATTCCAATTTATTAAAAAACTTAAGCCGCTATGGAATGTAGATGTTTTTCCCTATAATAATTAATGAACAATGATAGTTGCAAAATTTGACAAATGTGTGGGAAAAGAAATTGAGCTAAAATGTCAACTTTTTAAAAGTATGTACCAAATTTCTAATCTCACTGTTTGAATCAAACTCAGGGTTGAGAAATTTACTGTATAAATGGTTTTATACACGACTTGTGTATTATATGTATAAAAACATACCATACAACACCGCTGTTTTCTTGGGAGTTTCCTTTGTTTTAAACTCATAAATAATTAATTGGTGCAGACTTGGAGTACACTAGCACAAACTTCAGTAATTTGAACTTTTCACATTTGGAATTTATGTTTTTATAACAAGTGTTTGTCTTTCTTTTCTTAAATTTCGCTACAATTTCCAATATTTAAAAGCAACACGATCATCACCTTGTTTGAACAACTCCAGACACAGCTCCTACAGCCCAAAGCAAAAGCCATTTTCATGTCCAAACAGCCGATTTAACTCTTCGTACATTATTCAAACCTTTCGTATTATTATCAAATTTAATTCAAGAGTAGAAAACACGTAAGCTGAACGCCATTGCAGAAAATCACCAAACCAATCTGGGATGTAAAACGATGCAAAATATACCATTAATATGCAAGCGAGTACGAGCTGACCGAGCCTCCTCATATTATCGAGCCGACAGTAATTGAAAATAATCTTTTTGTAATGACTATCTTTCTTGCAAGTGGAAAAGTCATTGCCTCTTATGTTTGTTTGTTTCAGTCAGGGTTATAGAGTTCCAAGTTCAAATCAGGTTATAATGTTAATAATTCTGCATTTTCTGCCATATTATTAAAAAAATAATCGCATTCAGTTGTGTGCTAACCAAGACTTTTGAAATTCCCAGCTTCACTGCGCAACGAATTCAATCTTCAGTGGTAATTAAAATACACTTCACAACTGGCCATGCCTTATACGGTTTAACGTTCGACGATCGAAAAGTCGGACAGGAAGTTCGACATTACTATATTAAGAAATAAATTTTGTCTCCGAATGTATTATGGCTTTTACTTTTTTCTTATAATCTCTCGTTCAGAAACAATTTGAACCTGTTTCGATGGACCCATCTATTAATATGTATGTCCTGATTATACTTACAAGAAATTTTCAGGATTCACAGGCACCCAGTGCGAAATTGACATCGACGAATGCAAAGACAAACCTTGTCTAAATGGAGGCATTTGTCAGGATTTGATCAACTCCTTCAAATGCACTTGTGCGAGTGGATTTACTGGGTCGAGGTGTCAACTCAATATCGATGACTGCGCTAGTCAACCCTGTATGAACGGTGGAACATGTCACGATTCTGTAGCAAGGTAGTAATACTCGGATATGAGAAATGATGTGCTTAATCCAATCGAATTATTGGTTTATGTACAGATACACCTGTGAGTGTCCCCCTGGCTACACTGGAAACTCCTGCGAGGTTAACATCAACGACTGCCAGTCGTCGCCTTGTCGTTATGGAGAATGCATAGATGGAGAGAACTCCTTTACCTGCCAATGCCATCCAGGTTAGTAAATCGCAAAATCATTTCTATAATTAGTAATTTATGAAATTTTGAAAACGTATTTGTCACAAAAATTAAACCCCACTGTATAATTTTTCGAAAAAAGGCGAAAATTTAAAAAATCATATTAGCGATTTCTTTACCAAAAAAATCTCAGTACACCACTGAATTAAGCGCACTTTAAAATTGCCACTTAATAAATTTCATTAAGAAATATTGCATATTAACATTTCTACAAGAAAACTAAAAAATGCGTTTTTGTTATGAAATTGTTTCGTGTAATGAGGCAAGCCAGGGAATAAAATGACAAAAATAACTGACAATATGAAAAAATGACTTTAAAACATTAATTATGTCAGATTAGACTTTTTTAAAATTTTACATAAATGTTTACTACTAATAATGGAACAATTAAGTGTGAGAGACAATATTTAATTTGTGAGTTTTGTTAGCGATAATGTTCTTTCGGTAAGAGGTGCAATCGGAGATTTAATTAGATACCTAATTTAATTATTAAAATTATTAAAATTATCGATTAATAGATATCTCGGTAGACCTACTATGAAGCGCGGTACCGTGCACCACAAATAAAAAATAGGAATAATCCACATCAAAAAATTAGATTTGTCTAATTTGAATTTATATTATATTAATATATAATTGATCTTTGGCTAAATGAGTATTTGTGCCTGCTAAGATGATCTTACATGAAAATCCATCCTAAAATGATCAAAATTGAACTTAAGCTCACTGCGATTTAAAATTTTTCCTGAGGCACTACAAATATCTGAAATTTCTTTTAAAACGTCGTGGTTTTGAATTACTGCATACCATAGCAAAAAAATCTAGAAACTAACATAGAATCAAGAGGGAATTCTATCACGCGAAAAAAGCAGATGGTGCCATTTAAAAAAATGATCCTGAATGACATCCCACTTTTTTGGGATTGCCACTAATTTTAAAATTTTACTTCATTAGTCTCATATACATTTCCATAATCGTTTTTTTTTTTTATGAAATCACAAATAAACTCATAGAAGTCCGAGAGGCTGTTAAATGGACACCCTGTATATTAATAAAATTCCTGTTTTTCTGATAGGATATATGGGACGATTATGCCAATACCAACTTAACGAATGTGATTCGAATCCCTGCCAATACGAGGGTACTTGCCAAGACTTAATCAATGGGTACCAATGCATATGCAAAGCCGGGACTACTGGGCCCAATTGCGAGATTAATATCAACGAGTGCTATAGCAATCCCTGCAGGAATGGAGCCACGTGTATCGACGGGATTAACAGGTAGGATAATGTGATGTGATCCCTCTAATTATTATAGTTGGGGCTTATGACTAACCGAAAGCATGTGCAATTTTACCATTAGGACGATTTAAATTTTATCTTTTAACAACTACTAACCTTTTTTTACATGCCTTCCAGGGGATTTCCTTTTTATGTGTAAGTATCACATTGTTCTTTTTCGCAATGTTTATATTTGTGTTTTTAGCAAATTTACTCTATTTTGAAATTTGCGAAAAAATACTTTCAATAATTAAACTGCTGCGCAATTCCGGATTTTTGGCCATCCGATTTTTAAACTCTCTCATATTTCGAAATATACAGTCGCATGAAATTTAAATGAAAAATGAAATATTTTCACCTTCCTTTTTGTGGGGAGCTGCAATTCGTTCCTCGTTCAGGTGACTTCGTAACTTTTTTAGTTTCCATGATCCGTTTAGGAATCATAAAGAAACTCACGCTGCATATTTCAATTAAACTTACTATTGCTTCTATAAGCTCAGTCAAAAACTAAACTTTTAGATTGCCTAAAACATTATTTACTTCGCACCTAGAGTCGAAGATCGCAGATTGGGGACAATAAAAACACGTTATCCTTTTAGCTAGCCTTTGGACTAGTTTTCACATTAGGAAAGGATTGTTATAATGATATCATTGGAAAATATTCCAATGACACTCAACAATTTGATCCTTTGTGCTGGATTTACCACAAACCAACACAAGTTGGTTGAACTCCTCTCGAACAGAGCATTCATCCATACTTTGAAAGAAATTCGCGATATTTAGGAATAGTATGGAATCGGAACGACCACAGCAATTGTGCAGCATTTTAAATACAATAACCCACGTTTGGCTTTCTTAGATCATTGTTTTATTTTATTTATTCATATAACTCCTTTTGCAGCTACACCTGCGAATGTAAGCAAGGCTACACAGGTCGACATTGCGAAAACGATATAGATGAATGCTCCTCCAACCCTTGCGCTAACGGGGGCGTTTGCATAGACCTGGTAAACGGCTTTAGATGCGAGTGTCCCCGGGGATACTACGACGCCCGATGTCTCAGTGACGTAGACGAATGCAAAAGCAATCCTTGCAAGCACGGAGGAAGCTGTGAAGACGGTGTTAATCAGTTTATTTGTCATTGTCTTCCTGGGTACGTAAATCAGCTTTGTTAATTTTGAGGATATTTACGAAAGTCATATATCCCAAATAGACACAGAAAATTCAGTTCTCTATGACCATCACAAGGAATTTTCATCGTAAATGTGCATTTATAGTTTCTTTAAGGTAAATCTGAAGTGTTACGTTAGCTTTCTGTGAAGTATGAATTCTAATGAAATTAATGTGTTCTTGTTACGGTTTAACTTTACCTCTTGCGGCTTACGCTAACGATATTATAAACCCAGCTTTACTCGTAAACCTTCACGTTGCTGATGTTTTTCGTTTTTATTATTCTATATGCTCATTTTTAATATGAATAGTTATGGAGGAAAACAATGTGAAATCAACATTGACGAATGCGCCTCAAATCCTTGCCAACACGGAGGCATCTGTCATGACCACCTCGCCTCTTACACCTGCGAGTGTTCGGCTGGATATTCTGGGATTAACTGTGAAATCAACGTGGATGATTGCGCTATCAATCCGTGCAAAAATGGTGGTTCATGTATAGATTTTGTTGATGATTACAAATGCGTGTGCGACTTGCCCTACACTGGACGTCAGTGCCAAGATCGACTGGATCCATGCTCTCCGAATAAGTATGTCTTTATTGGCATTTACCTTAAAACATTACACAAATTTCGATATCTAGATGCCGCCACAACGCCAAGTGCACACCTAGCTCAAACTACAAGGATTTTGCTTGCACGTGCAACTTAGGGTACACGGGTCGGTTTTGCGAACAGGATGTCGACGAGTGTGTAGTCTCCAAACCATGCAGAAATGGAGCAACTTGCAGAAATACGAATGGCTCATACCAATGTTTATGTGCGAGAGGCTACGAAGGAAAGGACTGCAGTATTAATACGGATGATTGCGCTTCGTGTAAGTGAAGAGATCAAAGTTGTATTCTGCTTTAAAAGTTCTGAAGGTAGTAATGGGACGTAAAATATCGTCACTTTTATATACATATGTGATAAGATTGCGTGAAAATCAAGTTCGGCGAAATATAGCACCGATCACACTATAGGTTCACATAAATGTAAATGTCGCATTTGATTGCGGCTATATAGCGTAGAGAAGAGCCGAGCTTGAAGACCAGCATGGTCAATTGATCCACAACCTTACATTAATATCACGTACTTTCTATAACGTAGACGATGGCTAATGATACAGTCAGCTGCTACCTGGAACTGCTTCTCTTCACGTTTGGTTATAAATCTAAAGAATTTCAAAAGTTCCACCTAGAACTCATCTCAATGATTACCTACCACTAACTAAATTTTCCGCTTCGCAGATCCCTGTCAGAATGGTGGTACTTGCTTGGACGAAATCGGTGAGTTTACCTGTCTTTGTGTCAATGGATTCGAGGGTAAACAATGCGAAGTTGACATCGACGAATGCTTGTCTAATCCTTGCAAAAATGGAGCCACTTGCAATCAATATGTAGACTCCTACACCTGCACTTGTCCCATGGGCTTTTCCGGTATAAACTGCGAAACCAACGATGAAGATTGTACCGAAAGCAGTTGCATGTATGGGGGAACTTGCATTGACGGAATCAATTCGTATACCTGCAGCTGTAGACCTGGGTATGACATTAATTTAAAACATAATCAATATTAATGCTACTGATGGTATCTTTACAGTTATACAGGGTCCAATTGCCAAAACCGGATCAATCTGTGCGATAGTGCACCTTGTCGTAACGGGGCTACATGTCAAGATCACACCACCCACTACACTTGTCATTGTCCCTATGGATTCACTGGTAAAGATTGTGGAGAGTACGTGGACTGGTGCTCAACAAACCCATGCGAGAATCATGCCACATGTCGCCAAATCAAAAACCAATACTCGTGTGCCTGCGGACCTGGTTGGACTGGTAAAGTCTGTGATGTGGAAATGGTCAGTTGCCAAGATGCCGCCGCTAGGAAAGGTATTACTTCTGCATAACATTATAATATTTTATGTTTATAAGGATTTATGTATCCAGGAATTCCATGGCAATTATTGTGCAACAACGGCACCTGCGAAACCATTGGAAACTCTCATCGGTGTCATTGCAAAGAAGGATACACTGGATCGTACTGCCAGAAGGATATAAATGAATGCGAATCAGCACCATGCCAAAACGGCGGTACTTGTAGAGACCACGTGGGATCATACGCTTGCGAATGTCCCAGGGGATTTCAAGGTCAAAATTGTGAACTCAACGTGGATGATTGCTACCCAAATCCATGTCAAAATGGAGGCACTTGTCACGATTTGATCAACACTTTTCAATGCTCCTGCCCTTCTGGTACTTTGGGGTTGCTGTGCGAGATCAATCAAGACGATTGCGATCCAGATTCATGCCACAATAACGGCACCTGTGTGGATAAAGTAGGTGGATTTGACTGCAAATGCCCTCCAGGTAGGCTCACGCCTAACAAAAATGTTTTCAGTATTCACGTTCGAATTTATTTTGTTTAGGTTTTGTCGGGCCAAGATGTGAAGGCGATATCAATGAATGTCTATCTAATCCATGTTCGAATCCAGGAACCTTGGATTGTGTACAGCTGGTAAACGATTATCATTGCAATTGCAAGGCAGGATTTACTGGGAGACATTGTGAGAGAAAGGTAGCGATTCTAATACGAAAATCTTAAATTTGAAATATTGCAACGGAACCATAAATGTGCCTATACTTCCTTCCGATCATTTTTCCTTTGACGCATTTACCCGTTAATGGAATAACAGATAGACTTAAATAAACTAAATTAGACAATTTCGTTTTATACCTATAGCTATTTTTGCATCAACCTGCCTCCTGTAGCATATTTTAAGAAAATACACACCTACACAAGCTTTCCAATGCAATGTTATGTGTTATGTGCAACTTATTTAAATAATGTGATTTATTTTAGGTGAACATTTGTAACGCTTCTCCGTGTCAAAATGGAGGTGTATGTACCGCTGTTCATTCAGGCCATAAATGCACCTGTCAAGACGGTTACTATGGCAAAAACTGTGAGTTCAGTGGGTATGATTGCGATTCCGATCCCTGCCAGAATGGAGGAATATGCCGAATTTCTGACGCTGAAGGTCAGTGAATGTTCTTGATACATGGTTCAATAATACAATGAACAACGAACTAGAAATAGCAACACATCTGTTGGGAACGAGTGCCAGTAACATATATTTTATCTTGTAGGATATGTGTGCGACTGTCCTGAAGGCACTACAGGCCTAAACTGCGAAATTGACTCTATGAACGAATGCGATAGCAATCCCTGTCAACATCCAGACGCAACCTGTCAAGACAAATTTGGAGACTACGCTTGTTATTGTCCACCGAAACATACAGGCAAAAATTGCGAGATTTATGATAGAAATGCACCTGGAGGATTGGGCAGAATCATTAAAACCAAAGACTTTAGCAGGTTTTATGAAGCTGTAAGAATCAATTTTTTCGCACTTGGATACAATTTCAATACAATACTTTGCAGGATTTGGATCGGCAGAGACAGCAATGCATTGCTAATAAATGTCCAATGAAACGGGGAAATAGACAATGCGACGAAGAATGCAATACATACGCCTGTGATTTTGATGGAAATGACTGTTCTTTAGGTAAATATTCAAATTATCTTCGGAAAGGTAAATAATATTAATCATGTTATTGCTGGGATAGGTATCAATCCTTGGGCAAATTGTACCGCCCCAATAAAATGTTGGGAACACTTTGGTGACGGGATTTGCAACGAGGAATGTAACACTGCTCCATGTCTCTTCGATGGTAGAGATTGCGAGAAAAAATTACAACCTTGTAATCCAATCTATGATGCTTATTGCCAAAAACACTATGCCAATGGACATTGCGATTATGGGTGTAATAATGCCGAGTGTAACTGGGACGGTTTGGACTGCGAAAGCGTAAGACCTCCTGAAATTGCAGAAGGCGTTATCAGTATGATCGTCCTTATGGATAAACAGGTATGTGCCACTTATTGTATAAGGAAGAAGTGCTGATTCAAAGTTTTTTCAATATAGGAAAAAATTACCGCATAAGTGCGGTAAAGTTTTATTTTTTGAGATCTTAAATATGCAAATTTCTAATGATTTTTTTTTGCTTTAGGCTTTCAAATTAAACATCAAAGCCTTTCTAAGAGACACGTCCCATCAACTTAGAACCACCGTTCGAGTTAAGAAAGACCGCCTGGGTAAAGACATGATATATTCCTGGATGGGAAATGCCGAAAATGCTGGGCAGTTGGATGATACTTACTATAAGAAATATAACATCCTGACGAGTGAAACCGTTCAGTCCGGAGTTAAAGTTTACTTGGAGATTGACAATAGGAAATGCTCAGAATTTTCCGACAGCGGAGATTTCTGCTTTCAGACTGCAAGTGCGGCGGCGGAATTCTTAGCTGCCAAAGCATCGAAACACTCGTTATCCAAAAGTTTCCCTATATACCAAATAAACGGTTCTAATGACTATGACGACGACGTTGTTCAACCAACGAATGGGAAATATGTGGGTCTGGGAATCTTTCTGGTATTCTGCATGGCTGCTGTCATCTTCATTGTCGTCCAGACTCAGCGAAAGCGAGCGGCTGGCATTACTTGGTTCCCCGAAGGTTTCTTACGGACGAATTCCGGAACTAGGCGGCGCAGACGAGGCCCCGAAGGACAAGAGCTAAGAAATATGAACAAAAACCCTTCAATGCCTGGAATGGAGTTGGAATCACAGCACGGACATGTGTCTCAATACTCTGACGATGACAGTTATCCCGGATACCCCTTACCGGCTAAAAGGGGTAGAGTTGAACCAGGTTATGCAAGTGACCATACGGGAATGACCGAATACGAAGAAGCCGAACCTAGATGGACCCAAACTCATTTGGAAGCTGCTGATATAAGACCCAGTGCCATGCTAACTCCACCACAAGGTGAAAACAACAGAGATATAAATGCCAGAGGCCCCTGCGGTATGACGCCAATCATGGTAGCAGCGGTTAGAGGAGGAGGAATGGATACTGGTGAAGATGACGAGGATGACGGTTCTGGAGCTGCCATCCAGGACTTGGTTGCTCATGGGGCTGATTTGCACGCAACCATGGATAAAACTGGAGAAACTTCCTTACACTTGGCCGCAAGATATGCCAGAGCAGATGCCGCTAAAAGACTCTTAGATGCCGGCGCCGATGCAAATGCACAAGACAACACCGGCAGAACTCCTTTACATGCGGCAGTGGCAGCCGACGCTTTAGGAGTTTTCCAAATTTTGTTAAGGAATAGAGCGACTAATCTCAATGCTAGGATGCACGAGGGAACAACTCCGCTGATTTTGGCCGCCAGACTTGCTATAGAAGGAATGGTACAAGACCTCATTAGTGCTGAAGCCGACATAAACGCAGCAGATAATTCGGGAAAAACAGCTCTGCATTGGGCTGCCGCGGTCAATAATGTGGAAGCAGTTAACATTCTCTTGGCACATGGGGCTAACAGGGATGCACAGGATGACAAGGATGAGACACCATTGTTCTTAGCTGCACGAGAAGGTTAGTAAACATTGGTAGGGATTTCGATTAGTTAAGGCGTCTTGTCTAATTTAGAAGTTAGGAATTGTTGCCTTTAAAGCTTAACGACCACAATGGCTATTGTTCTTAAATCATAAAGTCCAGTTCAAAATTATTTATTAAATATATTTCTATTAAAGAACTAATCTCATTCATTTTCATTTGCCCATTTTTGGGATCATACATTGTTCTACTTCACCTTGCAATATTGTTTGTTAATGAAAGTCTATGAAGGTGTGACTCTTGCTTATAATTTTTCTTAAGCAACAATTAGTTGTTTAAGAGACATAAAGATATACGTGAGTGCGCATATTCAAAAATTTTTTATCTGTCAACAAATAGATCAACAATGATACGACACTAATTAAAATAGAACAAAGACATTCTGAACTTTCTTACAGGACACGCTATACATAGAATAAAATAGTACTGTATAGCGAAAAATTATTGTAAAAATATGACGCCAGAAAATATATCAAATTTATGTGCACTCCTTATGGGATAACCAATTGTGGGGCAAAAACTCGATTTTTGCAACTTGTGAAATAATATTTTAGTCGTATATTCATTAAGAAAATTTCTAAATTTTTTTATATTTAGAGATATTAATATATAAATTTTACAGGTTCCTATCAAACTTGTAAGGCTCTTTTAGAAGCTTACGCTAATAGGGATATTACGGATCATATGGAACGACTACCTAGAGACATAGCTTGTGAAAGGTTACACCACGATATTGTGCGGTTGTTAGATGAACATCTACCAAGAAGTCCTCAAATGGTGAACGTGGTAGCTAGCAATCAAATGCTCAGTAAGTGTAATCACATTCGGTCAATGTTGTCGATAACTGGCATGATTATTTAAAATATAAGTGCTTATGAAAAGTAATTATTTTAACGTGGTCAAATTTTCTTTTAGCATCACCTACAGGACACATGCTTCAACAGCCCACTGTTATTGTTCCAAAACGTCAAAAATCCAAAAGACCTAGCAAAGGTGCCGGTCCCACTAGTCCGCAAGAAGGCGCCGAAGCGTCGAACACCGGCGGGAGTATTCGGCGGAAACCCAGTGTTAAGAGGAATAACAACAATAATAATAACAACAACAATAATAAAAAGGTATGAAGCGACAAATGATGAAACGTGATAGAATTATGGTAATGCAATTCTGAATTCCTCTTAGAATATACAGGTACAAGGAGCGCAGACGCAAATAAATGAAGCACCCCCAAAAAGCGCGGACTCCATCGCTTCCTCTTTAAGTCCCGTGGAGTCTCCTATGGCAAATTTGCCGAGTCCGTATGATGCGGCAACGTTATACTCCAATATGGGGCTCACACATCAAAGTTTAGAGTCGCTTATGGGTATGAATAAAGACGCGAGTTTCCAGAACAATTTTAACAATGGATTTATTATTCTAGCGAACAAGCAACCCCCAAGTTACGAGGACGTCGTCAAAAGCATTCCGTACGGAATAGAGAATTATGGAGCCTTCAATATTTTTCAGCCGGACGCATTAATCCTGCAACAGAGACAGTTGCAAAACACTCTCAGTCCGCCATATTCCAATCAAAGTCCTCCCCACTCCGTGCAAAGCAACATGTCCTTATCGCCACAAGGGTAAATGACTTATTTTAATAAATATGAATACATTACGTGACGTTTGTTGGAATTTGTTACCCTCCCTACACGATCCACGTTGAAGACGTTTATAAACATAATCCATATGAAATAAATTGCTCCACAAAAGTTAAGGAACTTCACAAATTTTAAAGTTGTTTTAAAAGTTGCCGATTATTGTGTACCAAATTTTCAAATATGATGATTTGAATGTTTACTATCTTGTCATTATCTTGTTGTCATCAATCTGATCAAAAAATATCGTAGCCAATTAGACATGTTAAATAATATAGACTATAGGTACGCTGTATGAAATATATTTATAACTTCATACGAACCAGTTATTAATTCCAATAGTCTGCCTCAGTATTTGGCTAAATCTGAATTTATAGATTAACATAGGCCGAAGCAGAAAAAAACTTGAAACATGCATGAAACAATTAATAGAGAGACATGAACAAATCTCATTTCTAGTGTTATACTATCTTGTACGCTTTGTGTCACGCCAATTATAAGTCCTTGTGTTCGAAGATAAGTTGGAACTCTATCACCACAAACACTACATATGTGATAAAAAGCAAACGAGATGGGTAAATGATCCGAATCAAAAACTAAAAATGATATAATCTAAACTTGACGTACTCAAGAAAAAGTATTTAATATGAAATTACAAGAAAAGTTTTAATCAAACCAAAACTACACGACAAAATTGACAAGCAACAAATCAAATCTATAAATTGCATTCGACAAAATGATTACGTTATATTAGACCAACCTATAAATCCAACTAAACTTTATTAACTTTAATTTTTGAATATATATCCTATTCTTATATTTACTATTTCCAGATATAACGGATCACCTTCTCCTGCAAAAACGCGTCCCTCTTTGCCAACCAGTCCCACCCACATAGCAGCAATGCGAGCCGCTACTCACGCCAAACACGGAGGGGTCCCACAAACTCAAACACTTGTCATGGGTTTTGATTTCAGTCAGACGGGCATTGAATTGCCATTGAGCTACATTGGCGGAAACTCCTCTCAGACTTTGACTCAGAATCAAGCTCAAACTGGACAAAATCAAGGCCAGCAAGCTTTCACTGTAAGTATGTGAAATTTAGAAAAATCCATTTTCTTCAATCCCTCTACAAAAACAAAAACATTAATTCTATCCTACGTAGTGAATCCTACTGTAACTTTTTTTCAGCAACCAAATTACTACATGACACCCCCATCTCAACATAGTGACCACCTGCTCCCAGACAACTTCCCCACTCCCTCGCCGGAAAGTCCTGGACACTGGTCATCGAGTTCGCCCAGGTCCTGCAACTCAGATTGGTCAGAAAATGTGGCCAGTCCAAATACGGGTACGTACGTAGCTCCATCTGCTATAGGGGGTCATCAGACCAATAAAGGTTCGGACGCTATCTATATCTAGTTTGACACCAAAAATACTTGACCATTGTTTACTATGAAAAGTTAGTTTTTCATAATAAACATGTACGAAACAAACAAATTGGTAAAGTATAAATATTTTGTTGGACTTTATTGGGCGGCCAAGTGAAAGTGATCGTTATTGATGAAGGACTTTTTTAACGGAAGAAATATTTTATATTAGTGTTTAAAGAAATATATCAAATGTGATGTAATTAAATAGAGTAATTGTTGACACGTTGTGAAACTGTTATAAGTTGTGACTTATCTGAGGATAGGCGCGCGAGTAGTTCTGTATTTTATGGTCTCATTTTTTAGATCTAAATCTCTCTATTTTTATTATATACTTTTTATATAGTAACGAGTTTTCGAAACTTCATGTACGATTTTGCCGAAACGATGAAATGACAGAAAAAATGACACTATATTTTGTACTATTTGTAGGTAAAAAATTATTTATTTATAACTGCATTTTAAGGCCTTAGATTAATTAACTTTCTGAAAATAAATGACAAAATTTTATAGGCCAAAAAGCATGGAATCGTCATAAAATAATGTGCCTTTTGACACAAGTTGTTCTAATAATATAACATATCGAGAAAACTTTAATTGTTTATAAGTTTGTACATAACTTATGTAGATTAAGGATACGAACAACGTTGGAGTGAGTTTTTAAACCATCCAAACTAACAATCGATTTTAAAAATATGGAAAAATAAAGTCATATATTGATAAACTTAAATGAGCCATGAATTTAGTTGGATAGTTATTAACATCTTTGTTTGCATATAAATGAAAAATTTTATTAGTAATATATCTAATAATGTATTAGTACATCTTCTAAGAATCACAAAATTATCAAGAGTCTTTTGAAATATTTTTGAACTCAGTAACGATGCAATGTTCTGAAATTCGAAGAAAAAATACTTTCGATTTTAAAAATGCAGTTTTTTCCCTTATGACAGCTCATTTAAGCGTTCGAGTTTGCTAAACTATTACTCAAACCATTATCCTTATAATGAAAGTATAAATGAGTGATTTTTACCACTTTTTGGTCTTTGCAAAGTGACATACGGATGTCTCTAGTAGTCATCGCTTAAAATTGATTTTTAATACGAGGCCGAAATCATTTTTTTTCCTTAGCATTTTAAAACAACAATACAATCATTTGCGTATATGTTCTTTGCTTTACTTTTGGACGAACTTTGTGTTGAGCTAATGTTATTTATAATTTTGTTGTTTTTTTTTAATACATTTTTGATCTTCTTTATTAACTGTAATTTTTGAATTCGAAAATAAATAGAACCTAAAAGTACACCGCCATGTTTAACGTAAGAAAGTTTATTAAACAAATAACTATAACTAAAATTGTTAAATAACTCCAGAGCACCATAAACTAAAAAAGAATTCAAAAACGTCGTTAGGTTTATGAAAAGAGCCAAATGACACATTGCTATTTCAGGAATTAAATTTGCTTTCAAAAAGTTACTCAATAATTTTACTAAAAAAATATGTTACTGTCAAGAATTCAATTATCACATATTGTAAAGTGACTTGCGATCGTACTGTGAAGAACAAAAAATTGAAATATTTTCTATTTCGTACATATTTTTTTTTATATCGCGAGAACTGTAATAATTGAAAAAGACTAAAGTTTCTGAAAATGTTCTAATTTTTCTAAATATCTCCGATACCTTTGACAATTTAACATCTCTGACAGAGCCGTATTAAATTTAATTAATATGTTATCTCTTTACTTCCACGAAAGCATTTCAGTTATATCGCGTTAAGTTCGATACTATTCAAACAAAATTAATATACTTGGTGTGTACAAAATGACGCCTAAGCTCTAGAACACGTTGTTGGGAACAATAACATAGACCATAAAAACAGTTAAAATTAAATATTATTTCAGTCGACAAAGCTATTAATAAAGAAACATTATACAAAATTAGCAACATATTCATACTTTCCCCTACCTATTTAAAACAAATACTACAGCTAGGCACTATTCGGCACTGATACTGTCAAGAAAAAATATGATATCAAAAATTATAAATTCTGTAGTAAAAGTAGTATATTCCCACAAATTTTATTAAGATTCAATTGTATTGATCATTTTAGATTGCTATTTGATGCAGACCTGTATAAATCAATTCCAGGGTGAATATAACAATGTTATGGGATTTGATAATACGAAATAGGAGAGTTTTTTTTATTAGAGTTTTCTATTAACAAAACTACTTTCACACTAATCTTGTACCTAACACTGAAAAAGAATGAATTTGAAACAATCTAATCCAATTCCAAAAGAACATGATATTTATACATTTTTTGCACCACACCCTAAACAGAAAAAGCTTAGACACCATTTTGTATACCTCCTGTATAGAAGACGCAAGTATAAAAAATATTACCAAGAATAGGAAATGATATATAAAAAAATAGTTCTTACGAACGTATGTCAACGGTCGCTTCACTGTTTAATTGTATTGTGTTTTTAATAATTTTCTGCATAACAAAAAACGTTATAACTTTTCAGAAACACGTAACAGTCGAAAAAAATCGTAGTAAATAAGAGGAAATTCGAAATTCAGAATATGAACAAAAATTCATCATAAAAAAAAAATCAGTGGTAGCAGGGATTCTACCTTCTAGAGTTATGTATTTTCAATGAATTATGTAAAAAACTGAAACACTTGTAAAGTAAAATCTTAAACAAATATATAACTTTGGCCCACTGTATGTTGGTAACGATATGATTACTGACCTATATTTAGTCGAAGTTTTTTAATTAAGGTAATATTTATTCCTACCGTCACTGATCAATAATGCTCCAACATTGTTACGTAACTAACTTCAAGTGGCCTTTGTTTTATCTTGTAAAAACTAAAAAAAGACTTTTTATATTTGCCTTAATTGATTGAATCAATCACTGAAATTAATTTTTATATACCTATTGAATTGATAGATCGAAAACAAAATTTGCCAAAATATTTTAGTAGCAACGTCTGTGATGCGATTTCTTTTAACAATTTTAACTTAACCAACATAAAATTATTATAATCCAATTCGATTTATTACTTTTGTAAGACATTTTTATACAAATGTTTTACTATTAACTTCCATAAACGCACATTCCATTACGTGTGAAGTTAAATCACAAAATGTGTCCTTCATTATTTTAGATTTTTGTATTCGTGCCTCTCCCGCATGCCTTGCCTTGTCGCAAATAAGTTTATTTTTATTTTGTGTGCACCTACATCATACAGGGTGTTTTTGCAGTATGAGCCATAGGCAAAATTACCCTATAGGTATACAGACATCACTCAAGTAGATGAATAGGAAAATCAAGGGAAGTTTATTTTTACCATACTTTTAGAGAAAACTAACTTCAACATAGTTTTAGATAGAACAGATTGATTTTCGAATCGTTATCTAACAGTATCTTCTACTTAAGATTTTTCTATATCGCATTCAGTCTTTTCCCATTTTCCATATTGTTTTCATACCCATATTGCACTCAGTTTAAAAGTTTAAATTAATGCTATCAGAATACTATTTTAGTTTTCACGTTTTTGGAATTATTACACCTTAAAGTACACAGTTATTAATTCGCATTAACTTTCCTATTCACTTCGTGAGGTGCTTTTATCTGTATGCTCATTATTTATGAAAGTAGTTTCGCTGGAGTTTTTTGACAAGCATTACTTATGGGTTGTATTAAAAATATTCAATAAAATTCATGATTTCAGATGTCTGGATTTTTTTCACGTTTCTGTAATAACACTACAAGTAATTTCTATTGAAAAGCACAAAAAAAAACACTTTCATTAAGTGACTACTTGTTAGGTAATTTTACTTATGGCTCATTTAAAAAAATATCGAAATACATTGAAAAAACACCCAATACCTCTGTATATATTTCTACTAAGACGATGTTTTAATTAATATAGCGCTTCTAGCAGGACAGCACTTAATTTAGGCAAATCTAATGTAATATTATGCTACTTTTTTCATTTATGAAAAAGATTAATCTTCAAATCGCACGACGAAATCGGTAAAGCATTTGCGGGACTATAAACTGAACATATTCTTAAAATTACAAATTTTGTTAGATCTTATAATGTAGATAAAACATATGAAGAAACTCAGCTGATACGTATAAATTAAACGCCAATTAAACTTGACCGACTAGGAATATCAGCTGATTTTCCATGATGTCCTATTTTTGTATAAAGTACTGATTAGAGTATGATTAGCCATAGTTTTTAGTTTTTTCGTTGATGGTAGAACTTTTCAAATTTAGTTTTACCTTTTTTTATTTCTATCTATTAGATGAGAGACGATGCTTTGTATTATATTATTTTAAATAAAGACTTTTTATAGTAACTTGTCTTAATTTATCATTTTCTACAGTGCCCCCAAACAGACCCGAAGATTCAAAATTAATGTACCATTAAAAATTTGTTCAATTTCAGTGAAGTCAATTTTTCCACGAGCCAGGGATTCTATTTGAATGAACGTATGTATGTTTAAATTTATCTCAATATGTCGGATATATAATCAAAAGGTATAATAAAATAGGAATAGTTGAAAACCTTGGCCATTTTTGCCCCCATCCCGTAGAAATTTCCAACTTTGGTGTGTTTCGAAGTCGCAAAAGACATTGTTCCAAGTGAGTCCAGGTTTGGTTTGTATATTCGACCAGAAATGACCGTTCTTTCGCAATCAAGGCAAATAATGCTTTGAAATATATATCTATTCGTTTGGCTGTTTCCATATACAGGATGTACCATTGAAAATCTTTCACCCAGCTTATTTTGAATTACGACCAAAGTATTAGAAATGACCGTGACATGTCAATTTTGTTTTCGAAGAGGATATTTTAAAGTTAAATGGAGCTTCACTAAAACAAATCCCTTCGCGGGAATGCATTCAACTTTAGAATCTCAAATGGTACTATAGGTCGAGTGATACCTGATTTGAAAGGGTTTTTTTAATTCTAATGGTCAGCATGTAATTTATTTTCCAATTTTAGATCAACTGTTGCTATTAAGAATTTCGAGGATAATTAGACTACATTTTTTAATGATATGCCGCCTAAGTGCTTCCAGAAACTACGACTAAGTGGCATAAGTTTTCAACTTAAAAATGTCCCCATAAAAAAAATCGAGGAGTGTCAGATCAGGTAATCTAGGTGGCCATTCAATAGATCCGCGACGACTTATCCATTAATTTGAAAAAAATTCGTTAAAAAATTATCGATTTGAGCTGTTAAATGTGGAGGTGCTCCATCTTGTTGAAGCCATACATTGTCCTCTAAGATATTGTCATTATTTTCCATAGTTCCAACAATTATTGAATAAATGTAGTTTTTCAAGAGCTCAAGGTATATTTCTCCATTAAGATTTCCTAGCAGAAAATATGGTCATATGGTCTAATAATCCCATTTTTGAGAATTTCTGCCCACATATAAAGTTTTTTAAGATTTTAGTGTGTTCCTCAATAAATAATGTTGGATAGGTGTCACTTCAATAACGGCAGTTATGACGATTAACCAATCTATTGAGATAAAAGGTGCATTCGTTGCAAAAGCATGTTGAGTATAAAAATTTTCATCGTTTGCCAATCAGTTAGTCATTTCTTCTACAAATTACAAACCACTATCAGGATTGTGTTCATTCAGGTTTTTAACCAATTGAAGTTTATACGGATGGTATTTGTAAGCTTTCAAAGTGTGTTGACAACTTTTGCTAAAAAGTCCCGAAATTTTAGAAAGCTTACGAGTACTCAAATTATTATCCGCTTCCACATGTCCAAGAATGGCAATTTCGATAGCCTCATTTCTAAAAGAGTTTAGAGATTGGTGTTTTTTATTTTCTATTGATCCTGTTTTATAAAACTTTTCAACCAAACTGACGACGTAAACACCGGAGATGTGTTTATTTGGGTGGCGTTGATTAAAAATTCTTGCTGTCATCCATGCACTATCATTATTTTTAAAAGAGAAAAATTACTTCAATTCTCTCGTCTATCAAATAAAGCAATTTTGAAATAAATAATTTGTTACACATGATACGTCCTTTATTCTCCAAAGATCTTAACTAACTACCCATAAAACCTTAAGGTGCAGGGATCGCATTGTCGGCAACTTTTGTTCTTGATTTTTCTGTTTTGTTTGCAATTATAACTAACGAATAAATCCCTCGTACCAGACTAAATAATTCTGTAACAGGATACTAATTGAATACCATTTGTTTAACACAAATGATTTATAATAGTCAATATAAATACAAAAGAATAATAATAATCACTCGGTATTCACAATATATAGTTAAGTTATCACAAATTACTATACACATTTACTCCCCTTTGAGAAGTAAATAGCAAATAAAAGATATTGATTTGTAATTTGTCATCAGATTTTTTAAAATTTACAATACCTTTTTACAAAACATTTATAAACGACTTTTACATTGGAAATAATTAAAATTTTTCACTCAATTGAATTACTATTAAATAAACCTGAAAAAATGGGTGGCGGTTGATGCAAAAAAAATTGAAAGTGGGAAAGTTTTGCACATAGCCACCTCAAACCTCATTGTGATTTATCCAGCCTGTACCTATTTTAAAATTTATGGAATACGTTTATTATTTAACAAGTGATCTAAAATTTAAAAAATTACATGCTACATGTTAAATTACAATCAGAATTAAAAACTCTTTCAAATGAAGTGTCACTCTACCTATAGTGCCATTTGAGATTCTAAAGTTGAATGCGGCCCACGAAGGGAACTGTTTTATTGAAACTGTATTTAACACTAAAATGTGTTCCCTTCGAAAACAAAATCCACGTGTAGCAGCAATTTCTAATATTTTAATTGGAATTCAAAATATGCCGGGTGCAAAGTTTTCCGTGGTATACCATGTATACAGATCTTTAAATTTTACATATTTCAAATCGAAATTCAATTACAGAAAAAATAATATGTGAATCTCATTGGCAATTCATATTTCACGGTCTTCGATGCTTGCTAGCTGAAGCTAGCAATTTATATCATGAGCAGATAATGTTACTTTTCTTATTAAATGTACAATATATTGTTACGTAAAAACCTTCAGATATTTCATTTTTTAAAAATTAAATTGACAAAAATATACAAAATATTTACTTAAATGTGATTATTTCTTTTCATAACTTTGGAAAACAAAACGTATTTAAATATATTGGGGTCCGCAAAATACGAGATTAAATTGACAACTCTACTTTTATAAATGCCTCATGTCTACAGGAAGTCGCAGAATTAATTTCCCAGCAGAAGGGGTAGACTTGACGGTCAAAAATAGGTCGAAAGCCTCCTTAAGAAATTATTAGAAGTGCGTCCAAATAGAAAATGAGCACTAAGTGCAAAGTAATATTACCGAAAATATGAAGATACATCACATCTATATGAACATATATTGAATCAAATTACCCTTAATAGATATACAGGATGATCACGTGTTCTATTCTTTGGAAAATTGTAGAGAATAAAAAAAACACAAATTTAGTAAACAGACATAATACTAGTTTAGGTACAAGCGCGAAGTTGTCAAATGTATTTGAAACCAATGACAACTTTGAAATTTCAAGTGAAACATACTGTAAATTTCTGTTTTTTGAATGGCCTCAAAATTTTAAACATATTTCGTGTATATGTAAATACAAGGTGTTTCTGAACGTAGTACCATAAATTCAACTACGTATTCTAGGTCCTAAAACATGACGAAAACTTCATATAAACCTATATCGAAAAACGCTTCGTTTTCGAAATACAGGGTGTGAAAAGTTGGTTTATGATTATGGTTTTTTATAAATATTTTCGAAACTATTCGAGATTAAGTAATGAAATTTTATACCTTATTGCAACTTTTTGTGCTCTTTCTGAATTTTTAGAAGGAAATTGCTACATTTTAGCAGGGGCGGATAGCACGGGGGGGTAGTGCTTAAAAAGTGTCTATACTTTTTTGTACTTTATTTTATTGGCGATTTTATAAGAAAAATATTAAATTTGAAGATTTTTACACAAAAAAGGTACTCTTGTTGAAAATCAAAATATTCAACAGTTTTCGAGAAAATTGAGATTTAATAAATCGGTGGATGGTACGATTCATAAACATCAAATTTAAAACTGCGTTGGCTTTGAAATGAAACATTAAATGTATTTGACATTTTCGTACATCGAAGAATAATAAACTATAAATATTACAATTAAAACCCAGTTAACACATTCTCAAAGTATCCACCGTTGGCCTGTACACATGCTCGCAGCCTTTTCTGCAAAGAAAACATTGTTCTCGGTTGATGAAGTAATTGTTGGAAAGCCTGTTGAACACGGTATTGTAGATCTTCTAGGGTCTCTACTGGAGTAGAGTACACATTACTTTTTAATTGTCCCCAGACGGTAAAATCAAGTGGGTTTAAGTCTGGGGACCTAGGAGGCCAATGAATGGGTGCATCAATGCCACGACCGATCCATCTGTTGGGAAAATGAGTATGCAGCCATTGCCTAGGCTCTCTACCATAGTGAGGAGGAGCTCCATCATGCATAAACCAAAGTCTTCGCCTTGTTTCAAGGGGAATATCTTCAAGGAACTCAAAAAAATCATTCCGCAGGAATGCGCAGTACCTATTTGCATTTAAATTTTCCGAAAAAAAATGGTAGCCAATAATTCTATTACTTAAAGTTGAAGCCCAAACATTAATTTTAAAAGAATGCTGGTAATGCGTAACTCTGGTTGCTTTGGGATTTTCTTCTGCCCAAATATGTGAATTGTGCGTGTTAAAAATACCAGCCCGTGTGAAAGTAGCCTCATCTGTGAATATGATCCTTGACATAAAAGTTGGGTCATTGTCATTTTGGGCTAATAACCATTCAGAAAATTCTAGTCGAGGACCGAAATCGTCTGGAAGAAGTTCTTGTACCTGGCGCAGATGAAACGGGTGAAGTTGTTGTTCTTTGACAATTCTCCATGCTACTGCAGGTGAAATATTTGTTTGCAGTGCTACTCGTCTAATACTAATTGCGGGATTATTTTGCAAAATTTCTAAAATTTCTTCCTCCTTCCTAGCTGTTCTCACTGTACGCCTTCGTCCAATATTACTTCCTTTGGGTTTGATGAACCCAGTTTCACGACAACGCCTTTCAACTGCTAAAATTGTTCGTCGATTTGGACAGTTCCGATTAGGAAACTTTTCCGCATATCGTCGGACAGTTTCTTGACTATTTCCATAGCACTCACCTAATGTTAACAACATATCTGTGTACTCTGCATTAGAAAAAGTATTCATTTTCTTTAACAATAGTTGAAATAACAAAATGTTCGGGAACGAAAAACCACTAAACTTTATTAATAAATGTTGTTATGTACGCAGGTGTGAAACAAATTTTTCAGTTTCATTTCAAAGCCAACGCAGTTTTAAATTTGATGTTTATGAATCGTACCATCCACCGATTTATTAAATCTCAATTTTCTCGAAAACTGTTGAATATTTTGATTTTCAACAAGAGTACCTTTTTTGTGTAAAAATCTTCAAATTTAATATTTTTCTTATAAAATCGCCAATAAAATAAAGTACAAAAAAGTATAGACACTTTTTAAGCACTACCCCCCCGTGCTATCCGCCCCTGCTAAAATGTAGCAATTTCCTTCTAAAAATTCAGAAAGAGCACAAAAAGTTGCAATAAGGTATAAAATTTCATTACTTAATCTCGAATAGTTTCGAAAATATTTATAAAAAACCATAATCATAAACCAACTTTTCACACCCTGTATTTCGAAAACAAAGCGTTTTTCGATATAGGTTTATATGAAGTTTTCGTCATGTTTTCGGACCTAGAATACGTAGCTGAATTTATGGTACTACGTTCAGAAACACCTTGTATATTGATTTTCAACTATTTTCGTGGCATTGACGTTTGAAAAATGACAATATTTTTACTTACGAGAATTGTAGCTTTTGAGCGATTGTAGTCATACCCAAATGATTTTTAGGCATATCTCTATATTAACTTGTCATAACGAGTCTAAATCTTTAATTCGATTTACATCAAATTTTATATTTCTATTCGTCTTGAAAAGTTAAAATAAAAATTTGAAAATTAAATTGGAATAATTTTAATATTATTATTGATTTCAAACACGTACTATTAGCAATTCTATACCAGGGAAACTATTTGTATAAAATAGCAGATAACCTATTATGGCTGTATACCAGATTTGAGAAAGTTGTCTTTTTCAATTCCCTAAAACTTTCTAACAAATGGGCTACGTAAATATATAGATATATAAAATATATAAATCCTCTATAACAAATAAAGAACAAATTGCCAGCTAATAATACAATACAAATTCAGAATATAATATAATAAATATTTATGACATATTGTTTAAGTGATTTGTACATTTTGCATCACATGTGTAATCTCGAAGAATCAGTGTGCCACCATATGAACAACTGTTGGGAATCGAAATACTTCTGTTCCTCCACTTTTCCTTCAATCCAATTCTCAATATCCTCCACAGACCTTGGGACAATGGTTAAATCTTCGACCCCGTCTGCCGTAATTAAAACGTTGTCTTCAATACGAACGCCGCCAAAGTTGCGAAACCTTTTAATAACTTCAGGAACAAGAAACTTTTTCAACGATGGATCGTTGAGAGCTTTGTCCAAAAGCTGTTGGTACAGAGGAAATAATTGCTCGCAATCTAACTTAGTTTTTAGTTGAAAGGACTTACAGGATCAATAAAATAACAGCCTGGTTCAATGGTTAGCACCATGTCTTTCTCCAAGACTCTGGCAGTTCTCAATTTATTAAGGCCGGGTTTTTCTGGCCTTTCTGGCTGTCCTTTTAAGTATGCGCCCACGTCGTGAACATCAAGACCCATTAGATGGCCTAATCCATGGGGCTACAATACACATACGGAGTTATGTTACCGCCTACACAGTGTTGTTTAAAACTATCGCAAACCTTTAACATGCTTTTGTATTGTTTATACTTGTATTCAAACTACATTATAGTGTCCCCCCCAATTGAAAGTCTTAATATATTTTAAGTCAAATTAAAAATGAGAACGTTCTCAATTTAACTCGCAATGGCCTCTTCTGATATTAGTTGATATTTCAGTTTTATAGAAATGAAACAACGGGAGAAGATAAATAACGCATATTTCCAAAAATTACGGCAAAAAATGTTTTGTACATATATTTTTGTCATTGTTTTTATTTGAATCGTAGATTCATACACACAGAAGCAATATTCAGTGTCCACTTTCTGAAATCATATTTCTTATAAGAAAAATATCTCGTAGAAACTGGGAATTAAGTATTCACAAATTGTCAATTTTTTTAAAAGACATTTATTTTAAGATTTCTTTTCTTCCAAGAATTTTTGGATACCGCACCAAAAAATGTTAATTCTATGTGTCAATAATAATCAACATTAAAATGAAAGTAAATTTTGAAAACTGGTCGTAGAAAAATCAGATGGTCTGCAAATTAACGATTCTATTTATAGTTCCACTCTAGATGTGTAAACTATCATTATACGTATATATAGGAAATTTTGTACATATGGAAAAAATCTACCTTAGCTTAGCTTTATGAGGAAACGGTACAAATATCATCTAGTGCTTTGGCCCGTTTTACAAAATGTTCGCTGCCTGATAACGTTTCATATGTTATCTCTTAACGTATTGAGAACTATGTCGCTATTCTATAATATTACGTCTGCTAGCAAAGCAGTTCAACTAAGTACCAAGTAAAAGTTGCAGATAACTTTGTAGTGATAATAACTTAGGGAATGTATTACATTAAAAAGCCTCAGGAATGCATTGTAAGCAAATTCAATTGGATTTTTCAAGTAATTTTGACAGTTTTGCGATACAACTTTAGAATTGCAGACTCTTAATATCGCTTTTTTATTGTTGAACAAAATACTGAAATTACCTGAAAAATTGCAGCTAAGCCAGCTTCAACCATCTCATTAACATCGCCTTGCAACAGACCTCCATTCTTCAGTTCTTCCAGTAAAGTCTTGTTAGCTAGTATATGCATGTCCACCCAAGAAACGCCAGGTTTCGCAGCTTTGTGAACGGCCCGGTTGGATTTTAAAACAGCTTCGTATATCAATTTCTGATTCTGAGTAAATTTACCGTTTGCTACGAAAATTTTGAGAAAATGGATAAGAAGCACATATCGAGCAAATCGACTGCAAAGCTGCTCACAATACTACGAGATCATTCCATGCTGATACAGGGTTATTCGAATACGATGCTGATTATTGAAATATCGAAACCCATTAGAGGTACAAAGTTGGATAAATTGGGACAAAGAACAAACTTACTCATTTTAATGCCAAACAAAATCACGTTCTAGAATAAAAAAAGCATTTATTTTATTCTTAATATAAATTCTGAAAATAAATGTTACTTTTTGCTTGGCAATTTTTATCCGTTACAAGACAAAGCTATCCCACTTTTAATAAAGCATTCCCGATTTTAAGTGTCACTATATTTTTTTATATAATAAAATTTTATAAAACCCCTCAAAACTTTCGTAAAATATTTAGATATTTGATGTCTTCATCAGTATACTACAGCATTCTGTGTGCAAATCAGAGAAAAGAATTATTATTTCCCTGTTTTGTCCATTTTATTAACAAGTTTTTATTCATTTCTCCTGATTTTTTTGACAGGTATTTGATATAACCAAAATCACAGGAGCCTATTCCAACAAACTATAAGCCTAGACGCTTTGAAGTTGGACCAAGCGTAAAATATCAGTTTTTTCTTTAGATTTAAAAATTAAACAAACTATAATAAATAGAGAAACAAAACAAAACATAATTTATTTTGTTATTAGTTGTTAACACGTTAAGGTTAACTCTGCAAAAATATACAATCATTTTAAAGTATAAAATATAAAAACATATAATTTATTCTGGCGCATTTAACCTGGACCGAATGTGACAGTTTAGAGATAAATATTTTAATTTTACCCAAACAATTTTTTATTTGAAAACATTTTTATACTAAATAAGTTTTTAACAAACAATAATTGTAAAGTTCAATTCATGTATAAAATTATTTCTATGCAAAAATGGTACGTAGTAAATCCGTTTGACAAGATTTGCGACAAGCTACCATTTTGGCTAATAAAAATAGAATTTTGGAATACCAAATTACTCCAAATTTAAATGTGTCTCAAAATTCAGTGCAAAATATTATTAAATTGTAAAAAAAGACGACACAGAAGAGAAACTGAGAAAATGACAGATGACGAAAATTACTGAGAGATTATCGTACTCTCCTATGTAGTATTAAAAAAACAGGCGTGCTTCGCCAAGGGAGTTAGCTTCTAAATAATATGAAGCTATTAGGAAAACCATATCTAGATACGTGCTTACAATATGTAAAGAAATTGGGATACGGTTTTTATAAGGTAAATGTTATTTTAACACAACGTTACTTGTTTCTTAAATCAATGCTTATGTTTTTAAAAGCCAAACAAAAACCATTATTAACTCAAAAACAAATTAAAAAGAGATTGCTTTGGGTTAAAAAACCGAATAAACTGGACTGAAGACCAATGGAATTCAATCATATGAAGTGATGAATCAAAGTTTGAGTTAAATGTGGGTGATCCACGAAGTAGAATTATTAAGCAGCCTAAAAAGGTATACCTCGACAATGTCTCAGAAAAAAAGTTAAGTTTGCCGCATCAGTGATGGTCTAAGACTATATGTCGTCTCGAGGTGTTGGAAGTCTTCACATCATTGATGGTACAGTAAATGCTAACAAGCACCAAAGCATTTTAAAGCCGGAATTGTTGCCATGAATTGAACAACTACAAACGTTAGAAGGAGATTTTATATTTCAACAAAATGGCGCTCCGTGCTATATAACAAAAATTATTAAAACTTGGTTTTAAAACCATAATATACTTTTGCTAGAATGGCCTTCTAGTAGTCCAGATCTGTCTCCAATTGAAACACTCTGGCATAGTATGAAAAAAACCTTAGGCATTGCTCCTGTCAGGTCTTTGCCAGAATTAAAAACAAAATTAAGGGAAATACGGAATAGTTTTACACCAGAATATTGCCAACATTTTGTACAAAGTAAGCCAAGTCGCATTAATGCAGTTTTAAAACAAAAAGGATGTTATGCTCAATGGTAGACAACAATTTGGTTTGAACTAAAATGTGGTTCAAGTTAAATATGCCAGAATAAATTTTATGTTTTTATTTTTTATACTTAAAAGTTATTATATATTTTACCAAAATTAGCCTTAATGTGTTAAATAATATTAACATAATAAATTGTGCTTGGTTTTGTTTCTCTATTTATTATAGTTTATTTAATATTTAAAGCTAAAAAATACATAACTTTTTACTTTATACTTAGTTCATCATCAATCGTCTGGGTTTGTATGTATAATACTTGTTGACGCTTTTAATTACAAGTATTATAGACTTTATTATATGGAGATCTACCAGAATGTCATGGTAGGCCGCAGCATGTTCGTTATGCGCTTAATTAATAAAGAAATAGAGCAATGTACAAATATAATTAACGCCAAACTAAAAGTCTCGCACATCATCTATGACGAAATAACATGGTCACATTGGTTATGTTTATCTCGGAAGAAATATTGTATATCAAACTTATTTAGTTATCATTATCATAAGAAGATAAAACGTATTAATTATTAAAAATATAATGAATATGGTAATATAGATACATAATAAAATATGATCAGACATTTTGATGTGACGTCATTTAGCTAAAATTCGATAATTCCAATGAGATATAAACATGATCACTGGAAAAATTTTAAACCGACAGGGTTGCCGTCAATCACAAACCCGTGTTTGTTTATGTGTTTATTATTAATAGTAATTATTAATTTTATTATTATTACTAGTTTTATTTACTTACACAATAATAAAATTCTTTAATTAAAAACATTTTATTATTAAAACTTACGATCTGACGTCCTGAAACAAATTATATGTATATCGTCTCAAAGATTTGTTCGGAAGTCTGGCAACAGCGTAAGACAACGCAACATAAATCTTTAATGGAGTACGAGAGTTTTAGTTTGACGTTTACTATATGTCCGTTTTTTATAAGAGTACTGGCAAATTCATTATTAATATTTATTCAGCTAACAAATCGTGTGAACGCGAGATTTTTCGACAGATTCAAAGCTGATGCAAAATACAAAATTCAGATTTTCGAAAATTCAATAAATATTTATATGTGTAACTAAAACCTAAATAACCATGATTTATCGAAAATGAACAAAATCAAACTTCTGTGTCTAACTCAAAAACAAAAAGGATGGAAAATGTTTAATCACTTGACTAGACGTATCGAGGTCTCTTATAGAACCCTTGAAATTTGGCCACTCTGGACAAAGGCGATGATATCTACTCAAATTGACTTTTACAAAATTTGTAAGTTCAGTCCGCACAAGTGTGTGTATACCGTATGCAGGATGTTCCACCCGGAACCGTTATTCCACGTTTTGAGAAAACTATGAATACTAAAGATCCGAAAATTTAGTATTTTGGTAAAAGTCTTGGAGCTAATCTAAAATATTTTCAGTGACGTCACACTTCTGGGTGCATTGGAAATCGGTACTTACTCGCTTATCTTAAATGAAACACCTTATATATTATTGCATTTTTAGATACTACCTTCAATTTTAATACCAGTTTATTAATACGTTAGCTTTTTTAGAATTAAGATTTTTTAAGATATATGCAATTAAAATTTAATGTAGAATTCAAAAATATAATAATATATAGTGTGGTCTATTTAAAAAAAGCCTTGACTTCCCGTAGAACCGGAAGTGCGACCTTATTGAAAATATTTTAGATGAGGTCACCCCAAGGTTCTTACTAAATCTATAAATTTCCAGATCTTTGCTATTCATAATTTTTCCAAAACGTCTAATGGCAATTTCCAGTAGGACATCTTGTATACAGAGTGGCCTATTGAAAATGAAATAAAAAAGTTTGTGCCCAGGAACTTTTTTCCATAAGCTCTAAGACATGTTAATTTTATTTTTAAAAGTAACTAGCGATAAAATTCACTTTCACATTGTTTCACTCCTTTACACTGTATTAAAACCCCTAAAATGCTAATATAGATGATAAAGTAAGTGATACCGCATTTGAAAGGCCCTGCTTCCCTGAATTCAGTGCAATAATTAAAAAAAAATTGATTATGTCATTTCAAAATAATTCACACTTGAAGTTGCAAAAACGCATTTCACTAATTTTGATAAGAACTAGTTGCGATTCTCATTTTTTATAAAACAATAATAATAACAAATAGTCAAACGTTAGAAATAAAATTAAACTATATCAATTAATTTTAAACTGAATAAAGTACTTCAGAAAATTAACTTATTTTACAACGGGTCAATAGAGGAAAGAGTTGAAATAATTACTCTTTATTTCAAAAACCATAAGTGTAGCAACCATATATTTGTGCAACAAACGACATCCGAACAGACATGTTGGTAAAAAATACATTTTAGAGCTACTTGCAAAGTTCCGACAAACTGGATCAGTAGTTTATAAAAAAAAAGGAATCCTAAACGTGAATTTCCAGTCAGAAATGAGGCTACTGATATTTAAATTTTGATACAAATTACTGCAGACCCAACTTTAAGTACGAGAAAATTTAATACTGTTACTAACATCGGTAGAATAAGTATTCAACAAAAATTGACACATCATAAATTTCACCTTTACAAAAGTTATCTAGCCCAGCAATTGAAAGACGATTTTGATCGGCAGCTGAAATTTTGTGAACCGAATATGCCTGAATATGACTACATGAATAGCAGCTACGGAAATTATTTTTCCAATATCTGCTTTTCGAACGAATATGCTCTTTTCGTAATTTCACTGGCACACATATTGTTGCTATTGGGTAGATAATAATCTACGAATTTTACACGAAGTCCACACTCAAATTCCTCAGAAATTGAACATATGAGCAGGTAATTTTAGGGACCATTTTGTTGAACTAGTTTTTCTTAACCCATTAGCGCCCAAATTATTTTGTCGTGAAAAAATGTCCTGCTTTCTTCACGAATTAGTCTTTTAGCATCATATTTGAAAACTCATCTTGAAATTTATCTTTTTTTTTCAGCGGTTTTTTTAAAAAAAGGTGATCTATACAGGGTTATTCACCCAAACCGTTCATTAGAAGTTTACTAGGATCTAAAAGTGATACAAATTTGAAAATTTGGAGTTAAGTTAAGTTCGACATATACTATTTTTTAAAATATTTTCAACTTGCTGTCACTTTCGATTTAACCGGAAATAGCTGTAACTTGCTTATTTCAAATGGAACCCCCAGTATATTATTTTATTTTTAGATTCTACGTAATATTTTAGGTACATTTTCTGAATAATGTCCTATACTTAGTTCTTACCGTTTTTGAGATATTTGACTTTGAATTAAAAACGTGCCTCTGTAATGACCAATTTTAAAATTGCATATCTCCGCAGTTATTAAAGACATAATCACCATATTTTGCAGAATGTCAATACATAGTCTTAGGTTCACACTTTCACTAGTTTTATGGCTTAGTATTATACAGGGTGTCCAAAATTCAGCTCCTAACATTTACATTTTTGAAGTTGCAAAAGTCTTTTTTTTTTTAATGGAACGGAAACTATAACTTTAAGCAGTATTAAGTAGAAAATGTAATTCTCTATCGAACTGTATTAGGGTTACCTATACCTATTCCAAACCATTTTCGAAATAATTTAGTAGGCTAGTAGGATCTTCGATACATTCTGCCATCTTAGTAACCACCCTTGAACCAAGAGGATCTTCGTAGAAACTTGAAGGGTCCTCCTTGCCACAATACAGATAAAAATTGAAGCAGTAACCATCATCGCCACACATAGCCTATAATTTATAGCCAAACCTTATGGGCTTAGCCTTTATAAATTGTTTTAGCGAGTGATGTCCGTAGTATCTAACAATCATCTCATCTATCGATAAATTTTTATTGAAAATTCCAAACTGTTTGAAATTTTTGTTCACTAAATCAATAAGGGGATGAACTTTGAAACTTTTATCTCGTTTATTTTCATTAGCAAGTGAATTATCTACCAAGTGAAAAAACGATTTGATGGCCTGATAGGTGTTTCTGCTAAATGCACTTTTTACTATTGATATTCCCAAACCTTCTTCTTCTGACCAGTAATCCCTTTCACTTGGTTGTGATAACCGGAAAAGATCAGAAAGCCGATAAATATTTTGATATCATCAGTATCTATAGAAAAGTCGTGTTTATTTTTTTGATTCCTGGCATAATTTACGGTTTCTTTTTCAATCAAATTGAAAACACTCGCATCGAAAAAACATTCAAACATTTGGACTGGAGTAAAATTTTCTAATTTTCTCTTCAAGTTCTCCACCCTTTGCATTGTTGAAGCAGCATATAATGTCTCCTCATAAGATGGATGAACTTTCTTCCAATCTACTTTTATTTCCTGCTTCCTCTTCTTAGCGGAACAAGGGATCGCCGAAGGCTCTAATTGTTTAAATGTAGATAAGGGTAAATAATCATCCTCATCAAATTTGTCATCAATATTTTCAGGAGAAGCCACTTCAATGCTTCCCGCAATATCAGTTATAATAGGATGACCCAATTCGTTGTCATCAAAATTTTCCTCGTCTGTCAATTCATCAACTTCCGGAGGTAAAGCAACTAAATCTGCCTGTATGTCTTCGGAAAACATATAATCTGCTGCTTCCTCCAACGTCAAAAATTTCTTTCTGCTCATGACTAAGTTTTCCCGGAAACACGATTTAGCACGTCTAGTCCCAGCGATCTATTTATAGATCGCTAGCTTTTCGATAGAATTCCACAATTAGAAAAAAATATATAATTCGTCACTAGTACTTACATGGTATGTTAGTATGTATATGTAAGATTTCGGTATCGTTATTGAAAGAAAAAAAATAAAACAAAAGCAAGTTTTGAGGTACTTCTTTACTTGTCAAGAATCCAAAACCGAGTCCCCGATACACATGCCTTATCCACCCCCGAGAGCACCCCTCTCCTTTTTTTAAGAGCATTGATAAGCCACATTCCAGGCCTTTTCCCACGATTCCCTGACCCATCATCAATTTTTCTCTCGCCTATGTTAAGGAATTCATAAACAACCCTCTATCGTTTTCTCACGCTTATCTTAGAAGTAATTTACGGCTAACCCCCATGTCATTCTCACATGGTATTACTTGATGGTCTTAACATAAGCGAGGAATGCTCACACGGCCAATTCTGACACTAAATTCGCTCTCGAATTTGCCTCTAACAATTATTGACAAATAAAGCATACTTAATGAATTAATCTAAGTCTTAACAAAAATATACTCGATGAACTAAATCTAAGTTTTAACAAAAACATACTCAATGAATTAAATCTAAGTTTTCGACAAAAACATACTTAATAAATTAAGTCTAAGTTTTTAACAATAAAAGAATTTTCAAGGTGTGAAGCGTTACGGCTTCCAACATCAACAAATTTTTTTTTTTTTTTTTTGTGCGAAGCGCTGCGGCTTCCAACATCAAGCTCTAAAATGCGAAGCGTTACGGCTTCCAACATCAAGCTTTAAGATGCGAAGCGTTACGGCTTCCAACATCAAATTCTAAGATGCGAAGCGTTACGGCTTCCAACATCAAGCTCTAAGATGCGAAGCGTTACGGCTTCCAACATCAAGCTCTAAGATGCGAAGCGTTACGGCTTCCAACATCAAGCTCTAAGATGCGAAGCGTTACGGCTTCCAACATCAAGCTCTAAGATGCGAAGCGTTACGGCTTCCAACATCAAGCTCTAAGATGCGAAGCGTTACGGCTTCCAACATCAAGCTCTAAGATGCGAAGCGTTACGGCTTCCAACATCAAGCTCTAAGATGCGAAGCGTTACGGCTTCCAACATCAACAATTTTTTTTTTTTTTTTTTTTTTTTTTTTTTTTTTTTAATATATTTTTTGAATTGGTCAATGCTCACACGAGCCTAATAACTATAACAATAAGTAAATAACTAGTCATCTTCCATCTGGAACTCTCCAGGCCATATTCGTAACATATCAGTTGCGACTATCCTTTTGCGATTTGTTATTAAGTTTAGCAGTTCCACTCGATCATTCGGAACGAGTTTTGTGATTTCAAAAGGACCGTCGTACCTTCTGTCCAGTTTTGCCAAGTGAGAGTTTCCCGATGGATGGAAAACGATATCTCCTACATTAAAGTTTTTGTTAATTCTATGCGTTTTATCATATTTAGATTTCATGTACTCTCCATGCCCAAGGGTACGTTCGTGTGCTAGTAGGCGATCTTTTTCTAGAGTATCAGTTATGGTGCGAGGAATAGCAGACGTTAGAGACTCAATGTTTTGGCTGGCTAGGTGTCGACCCGTTAGAAGATAAATAGGTGCGAATCCTGTAGTTTTTTGAACCGTTGTGTTTAGTGTACCCTGTAACTTTTCCGCGCTACTCGTCCATTCTGACTTATCTTTGATTGTTGTTCTCAACAAATCTAGTACCGTAGAAACATACCTCTCGACTTGGCCATTACCTCTAGGGGCGCTTTTGGCTACGCAGTGCTGCTCAATATTTAGGTCTGATAGATATTTTGTAACTAATTTGTCGGTAAAATTTGTCCCGCGGTCGGAAATTAGTCTTTTTGTGTTTCCTAAGATGTTCAAATAAATTCTTAATTTATCACAGGTTTCTGTTCCCGTTAGGGTTTTTATGGGAATCAAAAAAACAAATTTAGTAAAGGAATCTATTAAGATTAAAAGATGTTTAAATCCTTCCTTAGTTTCGGGAAAAGGACCGACACAATCGGCGTGTAAGGTGTGAAACGGAATTGGTACCTTTTTGATGGGATGTAGGGTTCCTTGTTTTGGGCCAGTATGTTTTTTACTCGCTATGCACGTTAAGCAATGATTACAGTATTTCCTGACAAATCGGGCCATTCTGGGGAACCAGAAGTAATGATTTATCATTGCAAATGTTTTATCTATTCCGATGTGGTTCTGTTCGTCATGAAATAACTTTAACAGACCAAATCGGCTGCCTTTCGGGACATAAGCACGATAGATAGGGGGGTTTTGTCCCGGGTTGATTTTTCGGAACAAAATATCTTTTTGACAAAAATATTCATGCGTTAATTTCCCTTCTTCTAATTTGGATTTAATTTCTCGTGTAACTGGGTCTTTTTTTTGACTGATTTTTAGCCAGTTATCGGTTGTAATGATATTTATTTGCAACGCGCGGGGTTTCTCTATCGGATTTCGACTTAAGTAGTCTACGTGCTGAATATATTTGCCTTTCCGATATTCGATCGTAAAGTTAAATGATTGTAAGTACAGCCACCAGCGCGCGACTCTCGGGACCAAGTCCTTTTTGTTTTGGGTTAATTTTAAGGCGTTACAATCGGTCACTAGCTTGAAGTTTATGCCTAGCAAATATACCCTAAAGTGTTTAACGGCTGTATACACTGCTAGAGTTTCCAATTCGTATGAATGATATGGGCTTTCTGTATCTGTGGTACGCTTGGAAAAATACGAAACTACTCTTGTCGTCCTATCTAAATGCTTTTGAAACAGTATCGCCCCGAATTGAAAACTTTGTACAAAACTCATTATTTAATTTGACAGTGAAGAAATGAATCTTTGCTATTTTATTATCAGATTTCCTTGTTCGCTTGTTTTTTTTTTGAAGCATTTCGATTCGTCATGACCCTGTTTGCGGCAAAAACTACAAGTTACGCGGGCAGGCCTTGTATCCAGTCCAGGTTCCTTTCCCGAATTGGGGCAGTTTCGTACTAAGTGTCCTGGACTGTCACAAAGATAGCATAATTTAGGGCCATCATCTTTCCCGAATGGATATTGGCGTTTTGTTCGAATAGGGGTGGCTTGTCTATTATTATCTATCATTTTGAAATTATTTAAGAGAGATAACAACGCAGCCACAGTGGTGACTCCACTATTAAACATTGCGGTTCGTACCGTTGCGTCTCTAACGTCACCCATTACGAGTTCTACCAACTGAGACTCCGATAAATTAAAGTTCAAGGCCTTAAGTAAGGAAATTTTCTTTCTAGCATACTCACAGTACTCTTTAGCGTCGTTGCTGGTGTATTTGCTGGCCTGGCGAAACCGCTCACTCAAGTTGTTTTTCGGCGGGTATAGGTCCGACAGTTCCGCCTTGAAGTTTTCCCAAGTTTTCTCGGAAGGCTGCCAAGCGTTGAACCATTCTTTGGCGTCGCCCATCAATCCACTAGCCGCCCGTGATAGAGTCTCGAAATCGGTCCAATGGAAGGTTTCTCGGAGCTTTTCGATCTCGGTTACCCATCTCGCTGCCCCCAAGTCGTCACTTGTTGGATTGAAGAGTGGTATTTGGATCGAGGTGACTACATTCCTTGAAGAGTTCGGTTGCGCTGCGTTTTCCCTCATTTGTTGGAGAGTTCCAGCTAGGACTTGGACCAAAGCCTCCATGTTCCAGTTTAGTCACACTCGCGATTTTGAAGAAGAAGGGAAAAAAAAACTTCCGTGTAACTACTCGGCGCTATTGAAGCACGACCAAAGCACTTATTCGCACACAATTAAGGCACTGATTAGGACACGACTATGGCACTGATTAGGATTTTATCCCACTTCTGATGTAAGATTTCGGTATCGTTATTGAAAGAAAAAAAATAAAACAAAAGCAAGTTTTGAGGTACTTCTTTACTTGTCAAGAATCCAAAACCGAGTCCCCGATACACATGCCTTATCCACCCCCGAGAGCACCCCTCTCCTTTTTTTAAGAGCATTGATAAGCCACATTCCAGGCCTTTTCCCACGATTCCCTGACCCATCATCAATTTTTCTCTCGCCTATGTTAAGGAATTCATAAACAACCCTCTATCGTTTTCTCACGCTTATCTTAGAAGTAATTTACGGCTAACCCCCATGTCATTCTCACATGGTATTACTTGATGGTCTTAACATAAGCGAGGAATGCTCACATATATCATACACAACTGATAAATTTTAAAGCACTTTCAAAGATTTTAAAATTTTACGGAAAAATAAAATTTCGAATGGACACGATACAATAATCTATCTTCGAATTTCAGTAAATACTCAACTGAAGACCATCGTACGAATGCAGTTCTCGCTGCATTCTTAAGCACCTGCATAAGCAAACCCTATATCCCAATAAAAATTGTTTTCATTAACAAATTTATGCCATAAAAGTTGTTTATTTTCTGCGATCTATATATAGATCACTGGGCGCTAATGAGTTAATGGCAATCTGACAGGGGAAACGTATTTGAAGTTATTGGAGGATATTGTTTACCCTTTACTTGTTGACATTGTTGAACATTATGATCGCTATTGAGGAAACCAATTAGTGTTTCACCAAAATGAAACTTCATTGCATTATGCATAACATGTTAAGGAGTTTTTGGGCAGATATTTTCCAGCGCAATGGGTTGGGTAAAGAAATGCTATAGAGTGGCCAGCTGGATCTTCAGATTTAAATCTATTAGATTTCTATCTATGAAGGCATTTCAAAAGCAAATTCTATGTAACAGAACTAGACTCTCTGAAAGATCTGCAATGACGTATTACTGAAGATTGCCGTCTGATAACTCCACATGTGCTCCAAGATGCTAGGATTTTGTTTTTGAATAAAACTTGTACTATTGTAAAGAAGCTGGTGATGAACATTTTGAACATCTCATTAATTAAATAAACTTTATTCATCAGTTTAGAATCCATAGTACTGATTCTTTGTTTTCTTAAATTAACAATCAGAAGAGTTGTTTAAAAAAAATGAGAATCGAAACTAGTTCTTATCAGAATTAGTGCAATACGTTTTTGAAACTTCTAGTTTGAATCATTTTCAAATGATATGATAAGCTTTTTAATATTTTTTTAATTATTACGTTGAATTTAGGGAAGCAAGGTCTTTCAAATGAGGTATCACTTGCTCTATCATCTCTATTAATATTTTAGAAATTATAATCACAGCTCAAACGAGTGAAACAATCTGGAAGTGAATTTTATCGCAAAAGTTGTCCCCCGTAAAAATAAAATTAACGTATCTCAGCATTTATAGAAAAAAATTCCGAAAGATCAACATAAATATTTCGCTGCATGTTTGCTATTCGGAATTCACCAAATGCCGTACGTGTGTGTAGACCTTAACTTATAAACAAACCTTAATATATAAGTCTATATTTTTCATTATATTTAAATTACCTGGAAAAGTGCAAGTAATATCAGCGGCATATCCAAAATAATTAGCTCCCATATCAAACAGACAAATATCGCCGTCTTTAATACAAGTATTGTTAGGGGCACCAGCATGACCGTAATGGAGTATGGCTCCATTAACTCCAGACCCACAAATGCAGGTGTAGGACACGTGTCGGCAACCACCTAGAGATAGTCCAAAAATATAATTATATTTGTGGTTTCCAGTTGGCTTCAATACCACCTTTTTCATAACATTCCGCTAAGAATTTTGCTTCTCCTTCAAACTCATACTTTCCAGGTTTTACAAATTTCATTACCTACGAAATAAATTATTTTATACATACGAGCATACGGTGCATTTTTTTCCTTGCAAGAGTGTGGTAGAGGCTTTACCACACGTATTTGCAAGCTAAGAGTAGGACTTTACCGTACGAGTTTATTAATATTTTTTTAAAAATTTGCACACACGTGAACGTTAAACATTTAACTATACCCTAATATTTAATTGTATTTATAGAAAACAATAAAATTAACATAAATGAGCTCATAGAAAACAAAATATACCAACACATTTGAAAGTGTATTTACCACATTCGATGGCTGACAACTGCAATCTGCGTGCGGTAAACATATATTTATATTATAATAGATAATTAGGTTACATTGTTAGGTTAAGATAAATTAAGTTACGTCCAACATAGCAAAAAATGTTAATTTGGAAACTAAACATTCAGCAAAACATCAAAACCATACCTAGTTGGCCATTATGAAAGTGATTGGCGGCAACGTTAGCTCAATGACTCCAGTGTCTATTTCCGAGGTGGTGACACTGGATTTGATTCGCAATCGGATAATTCTTTTTGATTTTTTTATTTCTATTTTTTTCTCTTTTTTTAGAAGTAGAAAAAAATCATGTCTAAGGTGGTGTCTTTTAAACAGATTGATGGAGTCTATTGAAACTAGTAATAGCCGAAGTTCTTTACATATTCCTGGATCCGATTTTGAAGTAAAAGTTGACATACATGTGGACTTATTCGAAAGAGAAATATTTGAGCTTTCACGTGGTGTCTGCATACAGCTAATCCGATGAAGAGGGACAGAGATGAGTGCCGCAGTAAAAATTAAAACCCAAATTTCGTTCTGTCATGGAAGTCTACATGTCGCAGTTATCAATTAATTACTATGAATTTCGAATGCTCGAGGGATCTGGGGGAATTACTGCTAACCAGTCTATTACTAACGGTTGAAACTGGTCGAATAGGGGAATTGTAAAAAGCTTTAGAATTTACGAAATTTTGCACTTGTATGGCTTGCTTTTGGTCGAAATATATTAGAAAGAAATAGAAAGAAAAGTTTGGCAGTGACTTGTGAACACAGCCCGCCTTAGATGGGAGTATTGCTCCAAATACGAGATTTTCCTATTTTGAAAATTCAATCCCAATGAAAATTATACAGAATCACGACGTGAAATAGAATGACAGATGATGAAAATTTTAATTGTAATTGTTTTATTGTGTCGTACAAACATTAAGTAGTGTTTGTTGATTGCCGCGTTGATAAAGGTAGTGAACCACGATTGTGAATGATTCTTTCGTGAAGCACGAAAGTATCAAATTACCATCCGTTAAATAAGCAAATATGTAATTCACGAATCGCAAATAGTTGATACGGGTCGTGAATTTCGTCATTCGTGAGCATAGCTTTCTCCAAGACTGTACCAGAAACTAGTGCAGTGATGTGCCAGATCTTAGGACATTATCTTTTATCATACCATGGTGCTATTGGAAAGATTCAAAAAAATAGAAGACAGCGCAGATGATGGGTGGGAAGTGGATTGCAAAGGGAGAGCTACGCAATTTATTACCAAAGAACTACAAGGACAATACTTTGATGATTTTAAGAACTTGCTTCCCACGTCGGAAGATGAATTCCGATTTTTGTTGGAACAAGTGTCTCCAAAGATGCAAAAGAAAGATACTAACATGTGAAAAGCTATTCAAGCAAAAAGGAAGTTAATGTTAACATTGCGGTATCTAGTAACATGTGATAATTTCAAAAGTTTGGGATTATTTTTTAAAACTTCAAAATTTATCAAATTTTTACAAATATCCAGAAATTCTAGACGCAATAAAAACTTCGTTAGAGGGATTTATCAAAGTAAGCAACAAATAATAGCGAAACTAAAGTTAATAATGTCAATAATATATGAGCAACATATTAACATGACAGGCTCTATTCAATTTACATATAACTGCATGAAAACACATAAATACAAAAATACACTAAGTTATTTAGTTTCTGAGTAACTGTCCATTGCAGTAGGCAGCTCACTAATTCATGAATCCTGAGTGATAGAAAGGAGAGAAAAGACATCAGCATCTACTGATAGTCGATTTGTGTATGGCAATAGATTGGAACCTGACATGTTGGCATTTAGTACACTGGTAATAATTTCTTGCTGCAATTTTAAAACTTTTTGTATAGGCAAACTCTGCAAAAGAGATGCGATATACGTTCCAAAATGATCAAAGTTGTCTTCTTTATATGTCACTCTCTCGGAAATATTGTTTAATTTTTTCATTGCAGCCATTATTACCTCGGGTGTTTTATTTTCGACATGTCACTTCTTTTGTACTATCCGATTATTCAGTAAAAGTCTTTTTGATGGAGTTTCTGAGCACAGATCTAGAGAAGATCTGGATTTACAATTAGTTTATTATATTATTTATATTAGTTTCAGACACTACTCGTGTAAAGCGAGAAGAAATTCAATAGATTGTTTTTCTTGCTAAATAGAATATCCAGATTGCTCTGTTGAAGGTCCAAGTTCCGTCACTGTATCCCTTCTTTAAAAGTGAATGTTACTTTGTAGATTTTTCGTTTCAGCGCCCTTTACGCTAATTTCAATAAAGGCTTCTTGTAATGCATTGCAGTGTAAATAAATTATTTGTAAATAACTGTTGCATCGCGTATTAAATTAGTTACATATATTTTACAGATTCCAAGTATAGATCAAAAGTGGAATCATATAGAAACGGGATTTAAAAATAAATGGAATTTTCCGTCTTGTATGGGAGCCATCGATGGTAAACACATCGCAATAAAAGCACTTTCAAGAAGGGGATCTGGTTACTTTAATTGTAGAAAAGATCATAGGATAGTTTTACACGCTTTAGTGAACCATAACTATCGCTTTACATATATCAATGTAGGAGCCAAAGAACGATTTTCAGACGAAAGCGTTTTCGCCAATTGCACTTTGTTCAATGCTTTGAAAAAATATATATATTAAATATTTCAAACGGTGCAATGATAGTTGGGGACGATGCATTTCCTTTAAAATCTTATCTTTTAAAGTCGTATTGTAAACGTGGATTAACAAAAGAAAGGATTTTTGATTATCGTTTGTCAAGAGCGCGACGAACTTCGGAAAATGCTTTCGATATCCTCGTCATCAAATTTCAAATATTCGATAAGCCCGTCGACCTTAAGCCAGAGAAGATGGACAAAATTGTTATGGCATGCTGCTCCTTACATAACTGGCTAAGGAAAACCAATAAAACCTATATTTGTTCTGGCCTAGTAGACGAGGAGGATATAAATCATATGAATGTTCCGGGCAACTAAAGAGGTCCAAATTATGGTGAACTTTTACCAATAGAAGAAAGATGACAGAGTCGAGGTCCCACAAAAGCGGCATCTCTAAAACGTAACCAATGTTGCCAACAGTTCGGAAGGAGCTGTGTCATGACAATGCCGAAGGGTTGAGTAATGCCACAATATAAATAAATGTTTTATAATCTTAAAAATTATTTTTTACTTACCAAATTTGACTGTGTAACTCAAGCCTTCACATGAGGTTTCAAAAAGGCATCTAAAGAGGCGTTGTTTAAACCATACAACTTTTAGCACATACATATGTATATATCTTCAGCAGAAGCACCACTTTTTGTACTTCCACTTATTTTTTTAGCTATTAGGCGTAGGAGCTCCGTAAATTTTTAAATTTATTATTTATATGAGCGGCTGTGAAATTTGGCAAATTTAATGTTTTTGCGATTTTACTGCTTGCTGCAGTACGAGCTCCCCTTTTTTTATATCCCTCATTTATAAAGTCCCATCAGAAAGGTTCATTTCTACAATATTCCAAAAATTTTTAAGTTCCGGAGTCACTTATGCGTAACCCAACATGTTGATTACCACTCTACGAATGATTCGGGCAAAAAATATCTAATACCTTTGATATCCAAATTCACGATCGATTCGTTTCGATTCTTCTTTCACGAATATGCTATGAACACGAGGCACACCCCAGAAAGCGTGATTCACTATCGTAGTTCACTACCCATGTCAACGAAGCTTTAAATTAAAATTAAATCTTAAAGTGATCGATCTTACAAACATTAAATAATGGTGTTAATAGTCAGTCGATAGAAAAAATAATTATATTATCGAGTTTAAATAATTTTCCAAACGTCCAGTAGACGCAAAAACTTCATACAACCCTATCACTGTAATATTCCTGAATATATGGTAGTGTAAAATATTTTATTAAAACCCTCAAAGATTTTTCAAAATTGTTTTAGAAAACGTATTTTTGTAAATCAACTTTGAAGCCCTTTTGTGTGAAAACAAAACATTTTCCCATATAGGGCAACTGAGTTAAATAGGCCTATTTTTATCCAAGAAATTTAAGGTATCATTTTGTCAATATTGTTTGGGACACACAACATTACAGGTATTTCCGATATTTTAAAACTCGTATGATATAAACTGCTATTTTCACAAATTCATTTTTACTTCACAGCAATCAGATTACATTATAATCACCAATTGTAAACACATTTTAATCTATAATAAAATTACGCAACTCAGGGCTAAGTGTGAAGATCAGTAGGGAAGATTTATAAGGATTTCAAGTGGCATTAAATGTATAAAATGGCAATACATTTGTTACACATACAGTGGAACTTCCCTAACTCGAATTATTCTCTAAATAGAATTTTGAAAATAGAAAATTTGGTTTTTAGAATCTCACTATGTTGTGACCTCTGTAAGTCGAATTTTCATAACTTGAATATTTCTTAAAAACAAGAAATTTAAATGACACATTTTTAGAGTGCGTTTTTAAGTAAGTTACCGTTCAAAAAAGAAAATCCGTTTCAAATTCTTCGTGCCTCTCAGAGCATAAAAAAGACGATCTAGACTGTGTATCCAACAAAACGTTAACTTATTTGAAAACTTACTCTAAAAATGTGACATTTGAATTTCTTGTTGTTTTTTTTATTATTGTTTAATAGTTTTGATATGGTTAAAAATTATCATTTTAAGCATCATTTGTATTTATCATGCAATGTAATGTTCAAATTAATTTTGTTTAAAAATGGAGCGTTCTATCAATGTGAACCAAGAGTACCTTTTTTTCTGGACACATATGTGGTTTCATAATTTTGCACCAGCAGCTAAAAAACCGAGCACATAAAAAAATGTAGCATTTTTGAACTCCGATGCCCCCCGTGCGGCACGCCGCTGACGAAATATTTTCCATTCAGCCACATCAATCAATTAAGATTTAAAAGGTATAAAATCATACCGTTTTGGAAATATGTCAAAATAACCATCATCAAAGTTATGTCCTTAAAGAGCCATAGATCGTTAAAAAAGCCTTATTCGATATATCTTTATATAAAGTTTTGGTGTTATATTTGGACGTAATTTACGCTGTTTAAGTATGGTGCCTTAATTTCCGGACACCCTGTATTTGGTCTTTGAGAACGAAGTTAACTTTGATGTTAATTTTATTTGTAAAGTGAGAAATATAATAGTAACCAGCTTTTTGCAATAAATTTCTTACTCTTAATATTATGAGTTATAAAAGAGAACAAGCATGTCTTCAGCGGCTTTTGGATGAAGTCTTTACAGGCGCAGAAAACGCCGCTGTGGATAGTAATTTCAGTTTAGAGGATGACGACCTAGAAGTGCAAGATGAGGACTCAAATAGTGAATAGGACATATCAGATGGAGATACAAAGGAGTTATACTTTTGTGCGGCAGATGTTAGACTTCGTAAGCCTTGTTTTGTAGCTAAGGATGGAACTAGATGGAATAAACATTTGGCTTATAAGCCAAATGTAGGGACCCGTCCGATAAATATTGTGACGCAATTATCTGGACCAAAAAGCGATGCTAGGGAAAAGAAAACACCACGGGAAATTTGGAGTTTATTTATATCAGATGACATGCTGGAGAAAAATGTCTTCTACACCAATTTATATATACGATCGAAATAATATTCTGTAGAAAATAGGACAGCATAACTTACTGATATTGAAGAACTCAAAGCTTTACTTGGGTTATTGTATATCGCCGGAGTAATGAAAAGCCATCATGTAAATACAGAGGACCTATTTAGATCTAACGGTTTAGGACTAGAAATTTTTAGGTTAACAATGTCTCTACAAAGGTTTTAATTTTTTCTGAGGAATAGTCGTTTTGACGATAAAAGCACAAGAACAAAGAGACAAAAAATAGGTATATTAGCTCCGATTCGAGAATATTTTGATAAATTTAACGACAATTTGTCAAAATATTTTTCTCTTTCACAATATACAACTGTCGATAAAGTATTGCTAGTTTTTAGAAGACGATGTGGTTTTAGAATCTACATTTCATCTAAACCGAATAAATACGGTATAAAAGTATATTCCTTGGCAGATGAGAAAGTGTTTTACACTGCCAATATGGAAGTGTACATGGGGCAGCAACCACCTAAACCATATAAAGTTGGTACATCGAATATATCTTTAGTGCCAAAACTATGCAAACCGATTTGAGGTTCAAAACGAAATCACAATGGACAACTTTTTCACGACTATTAACTTGGCTCATAAATTACTAAGAGAACATAAGTTGACAATTATAGATATAATGAGGAAAAATAAACCTCAAATTCCAGCAGAAATGAAAATAGATAGACATGAAAAGTCAATAATATTTGCATATCAAGAAACTTGTATTTTAGTATCATTCATTCTCCGAAAGAAGAAGAATGTTTTTGTTCTCTCTACAATGCATTATGATGATACTATCGACAAGGTTACTGGTAAACCCAAGATGATTATAGACCATTATCAATCCAAAGGTGGTCTAGATATGGTTGACGAATTGTGCACGTCTTACAACTACCCCAGAATTACCAATCGATGACCAATGATGTTATTTTATGGCACACTGAATGTAGCCGGTATCAATGCAAATGTCACCTATGAATCTAACAACGTAGAGAAAAGATTACTTACAAGAATATTTCTAGAAAATCTTGGATATGCATTAATAGAGAATCACATAAAGAAAAAAACTAAATAGTGGAATTCTAAAAATGTTAAGACTGCAAATCGAAGAAATCTACAACATATCTGAAAGTAGCAATCAAATAAATATGTACGGTAGATGTTGTTACTGTTTAAGTAAAAGAAACAGGAAAACAAAATACAATTGTTTTAGATATAGAAAATTCGTGTATCTTGAGCATTTGACTGCTATCTGTGAAAGATGTGTCAAATTTATTAGTAAATTAGAACAGTAAATTTTTGAATTTTTATCTCAAAAATTTATGTGTTGTACTGATTATTTTTTGAAAATATGTTTTGAGATTAAAATTTTTCATTTCTTTAGTTTGATAAAAGTTCCTAATTTTTTGTAACTTAGTTTGCTTTATTTTATGGGTTTATTTGTTTTTTTATGAGGATATTTTTGTATGGAATATTCTGTTAAAATTTTACTGAAATATATAATACTATTAACCATAAATACATATAGATATAGTTACGAGAACAAATATGTATTTTAATATAATGTTTTTTAAGTAGTTTAGAACCTTTATATCAGTTGGTCTGTAAAACCAAAGTTAGCTTGTGTGAATCAAAAATACATGTTTTCTCTGAAAGGTTAATGCAGATGAAACGGACGTCTTTTTTAAGTGTTTACCCAATAAAACATTAGCGTTTAAAGGCATAAAATCACTTGATGTGGATTGTCAATACAACAAAAAAGCTTGGATGACCAGTGAAATTTATGAGAAGTGGCTCAAAAAACTAGATAAAATGTTTGTTGCCCAAAATAGGAAAGTTCTACTGTTTGTTGACAATTGTCCTACACACCCTAAAAATGTAGAAGCAATACTAAAAAATATTAAATTAGAATATTCTCTTCCAAGTCTGACCTCTATTTTACAGCTAATGGACCAGGAAATTATAAAAACTCTTAAGCAGAACTACAGAAAACGAATCATAATTAGAATTTTTGCTGGTATGAAAGAACCAATTCCTACAACTGTATCGCTACTTGACGCAATAGAGATCTAAACAAAACATGGAATCTCGATATAAAACAGCAAACAATCAGAAATTGTCTCAGGAAAGCAGGATTTGTTAAAGATCAATTAGTGCAGGATACTACTGATGACTAGAATGAAGATAACCTTCTACTGTCTGAATTAAAACAGATTTGGACATCATATAGAACTGCAATGAACGGCGACGATGTTTCATTTGAAGATTACCTTAATATTAATGATGGTCTGCAAACAATGGGATTCCCGACAGACCAAGACATTTTAGAAAGCGTTACAGAAAGTAAGTTAAAGTAAAATCTAACAACATGGAAAACAACAAAACAATTTTTTTATTGTTTTAGACTCGGAGGGGAATGATGATAATAACGAGGTTAATGAATGATGATAGGGACGTGGTTGAAACTATTGCCATACCCACATTTAACCAGGAGTATTTGGCTATCCAAACCTTACGAAAATTTGCTTTGGTCGGAGAAAATATTCCAAGTGCAATAAATGACTCGTTAAATATAGTAAAAGATTTATAGATAAAAAAAATTACTGATTTTTTAAATTAAGAATTTATATATATTTTTTATATATCTTATATATCTACGCTAGATAACTGTTTTTTTGCAATAAAATATGTATGAACTTATGAACATACATAATTGAGCGCATTTTTCTGTAACTCAAAGTTAATTTCCTGAACCGTGGAGATTCGAGTGAGAGAAGTTCCACTGTATAACCCTAAATTTATTTATTCAATTAGGATTTACTTAGTTTAATCCCTCCTATCAGAGATAAAATCGTGTCTATATTTTATAACAAGCTTCAATAGCTAGGATAAAGGATGAAGGATTCCAGCAACTATGAAATAATAACAAGCATATTAAAGTCAATAGGTACTTACTTGTCTGTGAGCATAACTAGAAACTGCAACAACATATCGGATGACTCTAATTTCATGTTCAGTCTTATAGACTCTCAAATTGGCTATTATGGGAAAAAGTATAGTGTCATCAACAGTAAACTTATCTATTCCTTCAAAAGTTGCTGGTTTTGCTGTTAAACCACTATCAGAATTAAGACCTTAAAAAAACAAAAAAAATAATTTATTCAGCATTGAATGTTGAATATGTCATGATGTATACTGCGTATCTATACAGACTGGTCCGTTAGAAACAGCACAAATTAATCAAAAATGGAAAAAATTACTAATAGAAAAAATATGGAGTTTTTCTAGTATCTTAAACTCAATAAGGGGCAATCCATCTAATATATTTTCAAGATAGCGACACTGCTAGTTACACTGGAAGTAGATGTCAAGATTGCTTAATTTAAATGAAACACTCTGGAGGTTTTGGATTTTCCCCAAAATTTTAAGATGATTTCATGTTACATTACCTATTTCATTAGCCAAGTGTTTTCGACACAATTTTCTAGATAGTATAGGGTGGCCAGAAATAAAGCCGCATAATTTTATCAGCATATCCAATGGACAAAAATGAAGTAAAAAAGTTTAAATACGGGATATCAAAGTTTTATTTTTTTTCCTTTATAACTCCTAAAGGTTATGAGTTATTTAGCTCAAACTTTGAAAGTAGTTAGTAGGAATATTAGAGCTTACATTTTGAGACATGCCAACTATTTGCAAAAATCTACACGATGATATTTTTTTTATCACCCTTCAAAAAAATTCCCTCTGAATTCTTACAAACGATTGGCATAGATAAAGAAGTAAAGATAGGCAAAGTAAGCAAAGATTTATTAGAACTCTTTTTTCCTTAAATCATACATAGATTTGCCATTTTCAATAATGACCTACTATTACCCCTACTAAACTCCCGTATGATTAGTATTATCCTGTATATTATTATATTTATAAAAAAACTGTTTATACAATCCTTGTTCAAAATTTTTAATAAAAGTATGTTCCTAAAAAAAATATTCTGTCGAGTAGCGAAGCCAAGGATCATTTCTTAAATTTAAATTTATAAAACATTTGATTTACCTTATGGATTTTTAGTTGATGTTATAAGAAAATATTTTTGCTATATCGTTGCAAAACTATATACAGCATCTATGGTAGAGCGATAAAAAGTTTTCAATAGGAGATAGATAGGGTAATTTTGAATCTTTGATGAACAATTTGATTGATGAACAATTGAATGAACAAATTTATCCTTATACAAAATCTCATCGTTTTGAAACATCCGCCAAAGTAGGAGAGTAGAAAGAGAAGAGTAGAGGCGGTAAATAAATGGATTAAAACTGGAGGGTCTCATTTTAAAAATTAAATTAATTAATAGTAATATTGTTTAAATTAGAATTAGCTCTATAAATTTTAAAATGATTAACACTTCTTTAAATTTAATGTCGCTTATTTTCTTGTTGTGCTTAATATTTTCTTTCGTTTTTAATTTTGTGAACTATAATTTTGTCATAATGTCATATATCATTTAAAAGAATATACAATAGAGAAATTTTCAATACTATTTGAATTTTGTGTGAAATGGAAAAATAAATTGGATCCAAAATATTTTTACACATTAATTTTTGTTTTACTTTGTCATATTAAGAATATTTTAAACCATATTTCCAAAAACGGAAAGTATTTAATACTAAAAAAATGTATTTAATTTTATCAACTGAATTATTTCGTATAAAAATATAAGAAGCCCGATATTTATAAAGCCATGAGACTTTGAATAAGGATAAAAATGATCATGTATATAAATTCGAAATGACTCCATCTATCTCCTATTGAAATCTTTCTATCACTGTACCAAACACCTTGTATATTATATATATACATACATATATGTTTGCATAAAATGGGAAGGGTGTCGAAATTGAATGAAATTGTACATAATAAATTATGTTAGTGGTTGGTTGATTTAGCTAATTCTCTGGAAAATAATTGCACAACTGTGCAGAGTTAATGCAAAAGACAAAAAAGTTTCTAAATAAAACAAGAAATTCAGATTTTTAGGAAAAACCGATCAGTAATGGGCCACAAAAAAGTTTTGGAAGGTAAAAGTGTGTATAACCCTAGGAAAAAAATAACAAACTAAACAGTTAGCTATATTCCAAATGTCAGCTCAATATCTCACGAACTCAGAGGGCTATAAAAAATATTAAAACTTTAACACCTTGCATCTTAAAAACGACCATTGGTGAACCTATGTTTATATGTTGGAATAATGGTTCATAAATGGCACTATCGATCTATTATATTGATGTATGAAATATGACCGTTTTCGTCGCTTCGAGTGCCGTATCTCCGGAATGATTTAAAATAAAGTAAAAATCATGCCACTTCTCTGCCTTATCTTTCCAAGATCTACCTGATGCATCATTTTGCAATTTAGCGATGTCAATCCTTTTTTAATTTTTGACATTTATCTAATATATTTAGATTCATCTTGTAAATTTCGGGATATCTAGGAATCTAAAAAAATTTTTGCTCTAACTTAATATGTTTCAAAATTATGGCACTTGAAACAGCAAAAACTGTCATATTTTAAACGTTATTTTAATATATCAAAAACAGTTAGAAATCGGGATAGGTCATGTAACACGAAATATTCTTAGAATTGGAAGAGAATCTAAAAAAGTAAGATATACATATTGTTTCATTTAAAAAAAGCAATCGCACATCCTGCCATTTTGAAAAAATGTTTTACGAGAATCACCTCCATAAACTTAGATACACCCTAAATTTTCCGATTTCTCCTATTTATTGTTTTTTAACAATTCAACGATGTAGTTATTGAACCATTACCAATTATGCTATCTATCAATTACTTGAGTATTAATTACTTAATTGGTACTGAAATAATTGATAGATAGCATATTTATAATTTTTTTATGGATACATTGCGAAATAACCGTTAATAACAATATTTTGATTTGTCATACACCAATAACAAAGGATTTCAAACATAACTAAAAATTTAATAAAGACCAGTACAATTTTCATACCAAATGAGTTAAATAGCGATTACAAGTTGAAATTAGATTTAAAAGAATAATTAGGCAACGGTGGCATACAATAAAATCGTTCACTAAATAAAATAACGGCAACGGCGGCTATTTTACAACACAATTTAACAAAAAATGTAAAAAAAACAATATTTTAATCCTCTAGTTCCAACCGACAACCAATTTGCATTGCCGTTGATCAATTCAATGATTGCAATGTCAGTCTAAGCAACTAAAGTTAGTTGGGGTTATCAAACTTTCTGCTTTTGAATACCATACCGATTTGTGACACAAAATGGCGGTCGTTATTTTTACTTTCATTATTGAGTGACTTTAGTATATAGCGGAAAGTGTTGAAAGAATCAACAAAGTTGACATGTCAAATTATATGTCAAACCAAAGAATAATACCCTTACACCATCTTGTTGAATTATAAACAACTAAAATATAATATGTAAAACTTGTTGATTTGATATGGGTTAATAAAAATATTTAATATCCATCGTTATGAAGAGTTTTTTTTATTTAAAATTTTAGAAAATATAACCTGAACTAACTTAATTTTTAGTGAAATACTATTACGCGCGGCTGTACACAAGGTTGCGTTATACAAGGTTATTCACCCAAACCGTTCATTAGAAGTTTACTAGGATCTAAAAGTGATACGAATTTGAAAATTTGGACTTAAGTTAAGTTCGACATATACTATTTTTTTAAATATTTTCAACTTGCTGTCACTTTCGGTTTAACCGGAAATAGCTGTAACTTGCTTATTTCAAATGGAACCCCCAGTATATTATTTTATTTTTAGATTTTACATAATATTTTAGGTACACTTTCTGTATAATATTCTATACTTAGTTCTTACCGTTTTTGAGATATGTATTTGACCTTGAATTAAAAACGTGCCTCTGTAATGACCAATTTTAAAATTGCATATCTCCGCAGTTATTAAAGACATAATTTCCATATTTTGCAGAATGTCAATACATAGTCTTAGGTTCACACTTTTACTAGTTATATGGCTTAGAATTATACAGGGTGTCCAAAATTCAGCTCCTAACATTTACATTTTTGAAGTTGCAAAAGTTGGTTTTATTAAATGGGACACCCTATAACTTTAAGCAGTATCAAGCAAAAAATGTAATTCTCTATCGAACTGTATTAGGGTTACCTATACCTATTCCAAACCTTTTTCGAAATAATTAAGTTTATGTGAAACTAATAGTAGATATTCATTTTGGTAAATTTTTATTCTTCGCGTAGTTGGCCGTGGAAAAAAAATAATGACAATTATTACTTGCATTGTACGTTTTTGTTTTTCGATGGCCGTTAGTAGCAAAATTAAAGTGAAATTCTGACTCAAAATTGAGAATATAAGCGTTTGTGTTGCAACGCAGCAAAAAGCAAGTTGAAAATATTTTTTAAAAATAGTATAATTCGAACTTAATTTAACTCCAAATTTTCAAATTCGTATCACTTTTAGATCTTAGTAAATTTCTAATGAACGGTTTGGGTGAATAACCCTGTATACAGTGTTTTACGGTTAGTGAACGTTCTCGGAAACAGTCAGTTTCAAATTCATGTAACTGGAAAAAGAATTGCAGTTATAGAAAACAAATTTATTGCATGAATTTTTTTTGAACAAGCTAATGATTAATTAGCAATTTAGAACTGAATTTTATTGGTTTCTTTTAATCAACTGTGTTACTATTATCTTCATAGACTACTAAATATGAAAATTGAAAAGAACTTTTACCTCAATATTTTGCGGTCACTCGAAATTCAAAAGAAGTTTGTATGTCAACATGTCAGTTTTGCTTTCCTTCTCCACGTCGTCCAGGAGATACACGGATTTATTATGGAAAGCACTAAATTGGAAAAATCTTAAAATTTAGGTGAGAACGAAAAATCTATAGAAACAACACATTTAAAATATTTTTAGAATGGCGGCAGGTTCAATTAGACCAGAGGTAATGTCAATTTTCTCGTTTTAATAGGGACAATAATTCGAATTTTTGAATTTGCCACAAAATTTTAGAATATTTCATACAACATAACCTATTCCGATCCTCAGTTGTCTTCAAAGTGTTGACATTTAAAATATGGTAATTTAGCACCTTCCGTGGTTGTAACTAACGAACAGTTAAAGTTAGAGCAAAATTGGTTTCACATTCTTACATGAACTTTCCAATGTAAATCTAAATATTGAGATTCACAAATATAGAAAATATAGGCAAAAATTAACATAAAACGTTAAAATAAAGATGTAAAGTCCATTGCGCTTGAACTTTAATCAGGCGGAAGTTACAGCCGTGGAAAGTGTATAAAGTATAATATTTCAAAAGGCATTATTATGAAAACAGTCGAAAATCACAGGATATGGTATTTGACATATTCATAGAACTTGAAAGTGAATCCAAAAATTCAATAATATGTAGGGCATTCTATTTAAAATAAGTCAGTTGACAGCTGCTTCAGGTATATCCGAAAATGTCGCCTTCTTGAAAATACTTTCGGCGCGTTGCTACCATCGACTTTCATATCATTCTAAATTTACAGATCTTTCCAATTGATAGGTTTTCCAAAATTGATTGATGCAGTTCCTAAAGGACCACTCTGTATAGCATGTTGGTTTTTTGGTAGCTGTAGGTATGTATATTCATTTATTTTTTGTTATTTAAAAAACGTTTGAATTATATCTAAAACTGTTTTGCTATACATGTTTAAGACACCCCCATATTTTCGCTGCTTGAAGGTATACAGATTTGAATTTTTGCTGTCATACAAGTTGATGGGTTACATTTTTTAAGATATTCAACTGACATCTGAATTGTGAACTCGGTCTACTACAAATTCAAGAACAGATTAATTCTCGATATTTTGCTTCACGTTAAAGATACCGAAAAAAATTATTAGAAAAATTGTTCAAAATATTATTTTAACCCCATATACCAAATTTCATGACAAAATTCGCTTTTATAATTTTTTCACTGTTTTGATCTTACATAAAATTATCACATATTTATTTTTTAGTTTAATAATAAGAGTATATATAAAAAGTAATAAAATAGAACAGAACGATACCATAATAACAAGAACTAAATCTGTATTTCACAATGATCAACGTCGATGAGGACGATTATAGCCGCTGTATTGGCTTTACCGTTGCCATACCAAATGGGAGGTAATTTGTAAATAGCGATAATGAAAACAGCACGAAGATCTTTTATACCTCGTGATACAACATTAAACATGTATCTACATAGAATTGATGCAGAGAAGCTGATGATCTTAACCGTTTTGTCGACACACTTATTGATAGGAACTTATTAATGACGTCGATAGGTCGTCATGTCATCATACGTTAAAAAAAAGATGGTAATAGTCATTTTGCCCGTGTACGTTGTAACAGCATAGGCTTATGAGATTGATTGAGTCAATTGTATTTTTGAAAGCTAACGTGAAAATGCATCTTATCAAATAGAACACAAAGTAAATTATTTCCTATTTCAAAAAGTCTTTTTTCAAGTTTCACACCAATACCAAAAACCTCATAATTATTTATCAAAATGGAAGACGTCATCTTAACAATAGTTTGAATTTTGAATCTTAAGTTTTTCTACAATGTTAAGGTTTTTGGATCTTAACATATTTTGAAGAGAACTTATGACTCGAAACTTTGAAAATAATTTTTGACATTGATTTTTACACACTAGTTTTTCTAGATATCTTTCATTAAAGATATGCTCAGATCTGTGAGAGGCATAATTAGCCTCCCAAAAAAATTAGTAATATCTTAGCATCACCTTAAAGAAGAACTCGTATATAAACCATCTTTATAGCTTAATGCAGGATTTACAAAAAACTTGGCAATATTATATACTATATGTTAAATGCTTATACTACCTAAGCTTCTTGGACAAAAAAAGGGCCATTTTAAAGATATTTTTATTAAGAGGTTTACTATTAAAAAATGGCTCATCTGAATGTTTTCAAACTCAGTAGATGAATTAAGCCATAATAAAACCCTCAAAATGAAGCGTAAAATTTTATAGTTAGAGCTGCCATTAACATCTTACAGAAAAGGAACTGCAGTAGGATAGGTGTATTTCATATTTCTTTTACTTTATCGAAGGGATTTTGAAAATAACAAGAAATGCAAGAGATCATTAAAAAGATGACAAGAAATATCAGAAATCAACTTCATCAACATATATTTCCCGATAATCATTCTTGGCAGGAGATCTCTGTACTGGACAAATTTTAGAAATCATTGATGACTATTAAGAAATCTATATCCTTAGTAAACACTGTGCAAATTCTAGAAAGATAAAACCTTGTTTTTACCTTTTAAAGTTAAAATTTTTCTGCCTAATCTTTCCAATACACCTTTAAGCTCATCCACATAATAGACATGTGGAATGCCATATTTGCTTGAAAAATCATTTTTCTGCAGAAGAGGCCCCATCCAAACTGCATATTCCTCTGGGAGCCTTGGAATAAAGAGATAACTATCTCCTGTTTTCACATCTAATGCACCATAACAGCCTGCATCAGTTACACCAAAGGCCCACATAAAATAGGACTCTTGACTGTAAAAGTAAAATAAGAAAATATTTATATATTAATTAAAAATCAGCCAAATTAGAAACTTACCGGAAAGTATTATATGTGATATCTGTATCATAAAAGGGTACTTCATCTCCTCCTTGTAAAAGTACAATAGAATCTAAAGCTTTTTCCTTTAAGGCTTCTACAAGCCTTCTACGATTTAGTGCAAACAAATCCACAGGCACAGGCAAAGTGTGGGCCCCCATAGAGAGGGATTTTTTTTCAGGAGTATTTTTATCAGACATGGTTGTAGCTCTGATTCTCTTACTACCTATAAATGAAAATCATTTGCAATGAATTTCTCATAAATAATAATCTGTAATGGCAAGGATGGTAGATTTGTTAAACCTCCCAAGATAAGATAATGATAACAACTAAAAACAAGATGATTTTCATACACCACATTAACCAATGTTTGTTAATATAGACCATTGGAATCGGACGGATGGTTGGTTAACCGTCAAGATTGGGGACGTACTAAATTCAACATTTGTGAAGCAAATTTACTACAGTCGCAAATGTAATTTTCGATTTCCGACACGTATATTTTAGGTATATAAAGGGTGAAATATTACCAAAAAATTCGATTTTGAATTTGTGCTTACTGTTTCTTCTACTTTAAAATTAAAAAAATATATTGTGGTATGATTAAACGTAAAGAAAAACATAAGCAAATATCTAACCTCACTTAAATTACCTTATTTCAACGGTAAAATTCACGACACGAAAATTTATATAAATATACTTGATCTGTATACAAGGTGTTTCAAAACTGCACGGCACTATTTCAGGTACGTATTCTCTAGTGCAAAATAAAGAAAAAAGTTCATATGAACATGGATCCTATCTCGATCAGTGGCGGAGTTACAGGGTATCAATGTGTAAAAAAATATTAGTTTTTTTTTACTGTGCTTGACCTACTGCAAATAGAGCTTTTAAATTTTATAAGCGTACTAGGTAATGGGTGCTGTTTAAAGCAAGACTAAATTACCTTCAACTACTATACAGGGTATTGCATTTTCTGAGGTCTTGTTCCAAAAAATCCTTTAGAAAAATTTGCTAGTACGCCAGTGACGTATTCTAATATTTTTCCTTAATTCTCCAATCTATTATCTAAATTTTATCTCTCTTGAGTTTTGGTCAAATTCTGTTCAGTTTCCTCATAAATTAATTATTTATTTAATTCAGTCACATATTCAGACGTTGTCCTGAGGCTATATGAAGTGCCCAAGATGCATGGATTCGTCGTAATCAATGCTGCATTCAAAACAATGGATGTCACTTTGAACAGTTCCTTTAAATTCTGCTTCGTTTTAAATTTATACTTTAAAATTACAATTTTGTGTATCAGTCTTTTTAATAAAAAATATCAAAATATTACAGACTTCCTGACGTCTGAAAATATAACTTAATTCAATAAATAATTAATTTATGAGGAAACTGAACAGAATTCGATCAAAACTCAAGAGAGATACAATTTAGGTAATAGATTGGAAAATTAAAGAAAAATATTAGAATACATCAGTGGTGTACTAGCAAGTTTTTCTAAAGGATTTTAAGAAGCAAAACCTTAAAAAATGCAATACCCTGTATAGTAGTTGAAGGCAATTTAGTATCGTGTTAAGCAGCAGCCATTACCTAGTACGCGTATAAAATTTAAAGGCTCTATCTGCAATAAGTCAAGCGCAATAAAAAAAAAACTTAATATTTTCTTATACTTTGATTCCCTGTAACTCCGCCACTGGTAGAGATAGCACCCATGTTTATATGAACTTTTTTTATATGTTACACTTGAGAATACGTACCTGAAATAGTGACGTGCAGTTTTCAAACACACTATATAAAAAAATAAGTTGGTATCAATATCTTAGCGTAGAGTGAGTGACACTAACAAAAAACCATATTAAACTTTTTTAATCAAATCAGCAATTTTTGACCAATTTAAAATTTTTTCGTACAATTAGAAACAATTTGGCAAAAATGACCTGTTTCGTGTTTAACCAATTTTACTACAGCTCTCACCGTTTCGGAGGTAACAGTAGTGGTCACACCTAAGTAACACTGTAGAGCAATTTCACAGTTATCAAAAGTTGGCTTGACAACACTACTTAAAGAAGTAAGAATGTACCCTTATCTTACTTCTATTAAGTTGTTCGAAAAGTTTGTTTCAATTTTTTTAAAATAAACCTGTAGCGAAATGGCAAAGGGAGCTACTTGCATTTTACTAAATTTTACATTAGAAACAGTATAAAGTTTCTGTCGGGTATGGTTGCTACTCAACCTCTCCAAGAACTGATGCAACTTAGTGGTATCTGTTTCCGCGGCTGGTTCTAGGTTTTGTGTATCACCGAAGGACCACTTTCGTTTGTGTCAGACCGAGAGAAACTGAATTGATGCACTTGCTTGCTGTGATTTGCTTTATTAAATGTATTTCTTTGATAATTAGTAAGTAGTGTTTGCAAGAGTGGAACTTAGTTTCATTTTATGTTGACAGTTCTTGATGACAACTTGATAAAGACTGCTCTTTGTTGAGTTCCTAATGAAAAACTTCTCGTAGTTCCTTTATTCCCATTGGTTCGCCTTCATCCCTCTGGAGGGGGTGGAACCGTCTCAGTCGACAAAGGAGGATGGAAAGACGATACCTCAATTGACGGTCAATCCAATCTTTTCCTTGCCGCATTGTAGATGTAATAAAGTGCGCCTAATGAGTTTATAAGATTCACACAATCTGGGGACTGACCTTTGTCGACCTTTCATTATGTTATTCGAATTCCAATATTTTGCCAACTTTTCGGTGCCCCGAAGTACAACTATCCGTCCATACTCAGGAACACGGTTCGTAAAATAAAAGTTTTCGAGAAATTTAAAACAAATATATCCTTTATTTTATAATAACTGGATAAAATCCGAGAGAGTTTCGTCCTTACAAATAACTCGTAAATACACGTATATTAGTGAATATGCGTTCACACCCGGATTCAAAAAGTGACCGACTCCAAAGGTCTTGTGTGGAGGCGATCAAGACTTACTGCTCAGGCTCCCTTTTGGGGTGCACCAATGAAAACACTCGTAGGCAAATTCTCACATCCGAGGAATCTGTTTTCTTTCAATAATTTGGGAAAACCGAAATCTTAAAAAGTTTTCGCAATTAGTGTCTAGTTACAATAACCACTACAAGGGCCTGGTCAATATAATAGGCCTCCAAACGATTTGAGGGCCATGTGTGGAATCCACCTGTGGTTTCTCATAGTGGTACCTAGACGACCCTTGAGTTCAATTATTTACAGGCACTGATTATCAGTCAGTACCTATCCTGATACCAGACATCTGGTGAAACGAGTTTTCCACATGGCTCTGACACCAACACCAGATGATTCTTAAACTAGAGCTCAATTCCGGCCAATAATAGAGATAAAAGACCTCTAAGGAATCTAGATTGTGAATTATTCCGGGATAGTCGCCCAGGTTTATGATCAGCCTTCAGGCCTACTTTTTTGCTGAAATTAGGAGTTCCCAAAGTCTGAATTGGTTTCAGACAGTTTTATTTTATACGTATTGTTTTATTATATGAATTATTATTATTGCAATAGTATTTAATATTGTTAAAGTAATATAGAGAAACATAGAATAATGTATGTATTGGAGATTTATAATATATTTTAATGTATGTCGACCTTTCAATGATAGCCGCGTTAACTTAACGACACGAATATATTATATAAAACCTAGCACAAATTTAAAAAGCGCGAGCACGACTCCTCTTGAGTCTTCAATCCACGAGGAAGCCAGGAAAAAGAGAGCGATCCGCGTTCTCCCTAGCCTTAGGTATTAACATCAATGGTCGTAAATCATGGGCATACCATGTCTAGACAATACTTAAAGGCATCGGGACAACCCTCCGCATAGAGCCATTGCGTCCACATCTGGTACCCAGCTCTTGGCGAAAATCTTGTCAAGCGGAACCAGAATTGCACTTCCCATGCTAACAGCGCGTCGTGGAAAAAACCCAGGATACCGGGTAACACCAACTATAGGCGTACCTTAAGGGTAAATCGCCCTCGTGTCCCATTCCTTAATCCTAACTTATAGAATAATATTTAAAAACTATGTACAACTGAGCGGTCTGACAAGTGGATCCCACATTTATAATACATCGCTCATTTTACCGTAACATTATTTTAAAGTAGTCAGTTCATATTGACATTACAAAACAATGTACACCATGAGAAACGTTTCTTTATTTTAAATAATATTAAATTTAATTGAAAATTATAATACAGGGTGCGTCAAGTATTTAAGGACACCTACGTATGTGGCCACCACTGATAAGTAATAACTTTTTTTGGTTTATTTATTTTTAAATCAATAATGGGGGACAATAATTTAACTCAAGAAATGAAAAGACACGCTGTAATCGTTGCTGTACATGGAAATCGCAGCGATATGGAAATTTATAAGTTTTTGAAAGTGTTATGTACCCCGATGCAGGGAGATAGGTTTGACAACAAAAACGCGTTGGTTCTACTAGTCACTACTATAATCAACTATTCTGGTCGAGATTCTATTGGGAAGAGTTTCTGTTTTTACCCCCAAGCTGTATTTATGTATATATCTAATCAAATAGAGGGGTGATTACAAAACTAATTACTATGCAATGTCTATTGGAAAAACTCCGGACCTTGACTTAATTATTAGGTCGTGTAGTATGAAATGAGTAGATTCTCGAAATGCCACATTCAACTGCGAATAACTTCACTCTAAATCTATATTTGAACTTGACTTTTTTATGTGGACAAGGTACATTCTTCCTCTTTCGATCAGAGTTTAAAGTGTTAAAAATTATTGAAAACTTTTATTTTTATAAAAATTTTTGTGCAGCCATGCAAAATAGTGAAATTCGTGTGTTAATGAAATATGAGTTCCACCGTGGAACCACAACAGCTCAGACGGCTCGCAATATTAATGATGTGTTTGGTACTGAAGTCACTTCACAGCAAACAGTATCTCGTTGGTTCATGAAATTTCGTTCTGGCAATTTTGATCTGAACTAACCTGAACAAATGAACCACGTGGACGACCTGAAACTCAAGTGGATAACGATTATCTGAAAGCCGTGGTGGAAGCGAATCCACGTCAAAGTGCAAACGAATTATCGTTAATATTCAGTGTAACCAAAAAAACAATATTGACTCATTTGGCTGAAATTGGTAAGGTGAAAAAGTTGGACAAGTGGGTACCGCATGAGTTGAGCGACATACAGAAAGAACGACGTCTCGAAGCTTGTTCTTTGTTGTTCTTTGTTGTGCCGGTATAATAACGATCCATTTTTGAATCGGATTGTTACTTGTGATGAGAAATTGATCCTACAACAATGGACAATACCAGACGTTCATCGCAGTGGTTGGATCAAGATGAACCACCAAAACATTGTGCGAAAAAAAACTTCATCAAAAGAAACTTATGGTGTCCGTTTGGTGGTCCAACGCAGGTGTCATCCATCACAGCTTCATGAAACCTGGTGAATCGATTACGGCTGATGTCTACTGCCGACAACTGACCGAAATGATGAGGCAACTGACGGTTAAGCAGCCAAGATTAGACAACGCTCGGCCACACACCGCACAAGTCACCTTGGCCAAGCTACAGGAGTTGGAATTGGAAACTCTTCGTCATCCACCGTATTCACCCGACTTAGCACCCACTGATTACCACTTCTTTCAAAATTTGGATAACTTCTTGGTAAGGAAAACGTTCAACTCCGACGAGGCTGTCAAAGCTGCCTTCCAAGAGTTTATCGACTCCCGGCCTGCAGGCTTTTACAGCAGGGGAATCAATGAACTTCCCGTTAAATGGCAGAAGTGTATTGATAATGGTGATGCATATTTCGATTGACAATAAAAACATTTCATACGAAAAAAAAATTACTAAAATTTCAATTCAATTCTACTCATTTCATACTACACGACCTAATATGTTGACGCAAGCCCGGGAATAACGTTTAATCCGAGGAAAAACACTTTTAAACAAGTTAAAGTATCCCGAAACTTCAGACATGCTCTGGTTTTTCTCAGACGAAAAAAATTTTGACCAGAATCAAAAAATAAGCCGACGGAACGATAGATGGCTATGTTCGGATCCTTCAGAAGTTCCTCGTGTTATGCATACAAAATTTCCGGTAACAGTCATGGTTTTGGGAATGGTAAGCAACGAAAGGCACTTCATGTCACCCCATTTTTTTCCCAAGAACTTCGGGTGAATTCTGCCGCTTATATTCAGGTCTTGGAAATAATTGTGAAACTCTAGATAGACAGCGTGCGTGGTGAGAGACCATACGTGTTTCAACAAGACTCTGCTCCATCACATAAAGCCACCACGACACAAGATTGGATATCTGAGAATCTACATATATGATTACGTAACCCCAAATATATGGCCACCTTACTCTCCCGATTGCAATCCGTTGGATTTTTATGTATAGGGCGTTGTCGAACGGAAGACTAATAAACATCCCCATAACACACTAGATTCCCTAAGCATTCTTCAGCCGCTATTGTCACAGTAACGGACAAAGACCATTTGATTCGGGCATGCAAGCGTTCTCGGCAGAAAATTGAAGCTGTTATTGCCGCTGAGGGAGATTTCATTGAATACTTTTGCAGCTTAAGGGTCAGTAGCTTCGTAATTAATATCCCATTCAAACATAATAAGCTTTTTAGGAAATCTAATCTTTTAATTTTTGAAGTCAATATGTCCTCAAATATCTCACACACCCTGTATACACAATCAGAACCAACAATAAGTATTATTATAATTATTCATCTTCTGAATCACTAAGTAGGTCAGCATGTACATTTTGAACTCTTGAATGATGTGGGTTATCTTTGCAGAAACTATGATATATTTTTAGAATATATCGTAATGAAATTAAATTATATTTTTTATCCGAAATAGAAAGATAATTAAAGCATTTCCGTTGCAGTATAATATTTCCAGGTTTACTTGGTCTATGAACTATATTTAATATATGAGAATGAACGTCTGTTATTGATTTTGATAACTCGATATACTGAGGCTTGTTTTTAACAATTTTAATGTATCTATTTTTCATCCATTCCACATCTACTACATCTATAAACTTTAAGCGTCCTACATAAACTGCATTAGAGCACTCACACAAAAGTTTAAATTAAAAAAAAAATCGCAATATTTCATCTCTGTTACTAACATTCTTTTTCCTTGTCCACATGGAATCATTCTAACCATGTTGTACCAGTCTCTTGGTATAAAAATACTCATTTCGTTAAGTTTACTTCTTTCAATTTTTGAATGGTCGGTATCACACTTCATGTGCGTATGCCCCGGTTCTAAAAAGGGTACAGCAGGATAAGCATGGCGAATCGACCTATGAAAGGGATTTGAAATTTTTTGTGTAGAATAGATGTATTTGGTTATAAAAACAATATCTACGTTGACTTTGGGTCAATTTTTCAAGGTGACCTTGAAATATGTCAAAAAGATCGCCTAAGTACCTTTATGACTTTAACCTCAAATATCTCAGGAACTAAAAGAGATACAAAAATGGATCAAAAACCAGTTTGTAATTGAGGCTCTGAAGAATATTTGTGTATTTTTTTAATAATTTTTAAAGGGTTGCAATATTTTCAAAAAAAAATAAAAATTTAATTGCTATTTTTCTTTTTTTTTTTGAGTGATAATCACAAATTTAATATATGTTATAATATGGTCCAAATTCTATTTCCTGTAAAAATTTCAATTTTTAAGAAGTGTTGCAACACATTCAAATATATGAAAAACCAAGAGCGCGTCACCAATTATTTGTATCCGTTAATGTTTCGAATATGAAATAGAAATTAATAATAACTTATACAAATAGAAGTAAAAAATAATAAATTATAACTAATAAGGGATATTATTATGTTCTACAATTTAATCAACTATTAGTCTTCGTCACTATCTTCATTAATAATCACTGGTGTCTTAGTTTTTTCAAAAATTGAAGATAAAATTGCGGCTAGTCTTAAAATACGAGATAAATATCATCCATAAGACAAATAGTAAATAATGGCCGTCACATGGGAACAACACCCTACGGTACGGTTGCCATTAGGACAATCACAGTAATAACATCTTATACTTTCATAGTATGTCCCATCTGGAACATAATGTAAATACGATAAGTTTTTCTGTTTATGTGTCGTGATTTTGCTTCTGCTTTTAGTATGTTACTTGCTTCTTTTACGTACTTTATTGATAAATTATCACTATCCATCAACTCGGTCAAATAAGAAACAGCTACAGTAAATTGATATGAGCCAGTAAAAAACATTTGCAACTGGTCTTCACTTAAGCGAGGAAAATCAAGGTCATTTGTATTGAGCTGTTTAAATTTAGATTTTCTGCGATTTCATTTTTCTATTGAAACTTCTTGACTTAATGTATTAGGCATGTTTAATCTATTATCTATATATTGCACTATAATATCATTCAATTCACCGTCTGAACCTAATCTTCTATTATATTTATTATGCAGAAAACCAACAATTTTGCATAATCTTTCCATTTTAGGCAAAAGTGCATTGTGAACTTGATGATGTAGAAGTCTATATTGTTGACCAATAATACCGTGCACAGCTTCGATTACCCATCTGACTATAGTGATTTTACGTGACATATTAACCTCCTATGTTTTTGAGTTCGGTTACCTTTCATTGCTGGTATAAATACTTTGAAACCTTTTTGAGTTAAATTCTCTATGACATCCCGAAATCCACGATCAGCAATAAATATATCATCTGGTAACGGAATGGAACTTATACCTGCTGGATCTTCTAAAACCACTTTCATTATTGAACCATCGTTTTCAGTGCCATAGAATGGTCCAGCGAAATCCACTACTAAACCGTTTGTTGTACGTACAGTAAAGGACTTATATAAATGAGCTTTTTTTGTTCAGAATACGATTTTCTTTGATAATAATTATTTCTACTTTTTTGATGCCGAATATGTGTATCATCAATAATTAGTATCAGCTGATTTTCACCTAAATTGAACAGTTTTTTTGCGGTTTCGGTGGTGTTAGCTATGATCATTCACATCGCCAGATTGAAGGATATACACAAGCGAAGAACATGGGTCTAATAGCTAACAAAAAAACTAAGTTAAACTAAATAATAATAGGGCTAAAAACGTTGGTCTAATAAAACCAAAGCCGTACCAAACTCAAAATAATGAAACTAATTCAAGACAAAGATTTAGTTATTTGAGCATATCGTCGGTTAATAATATAAAATCTCTAATTTCAATTTTTAATCATTTTGTTTATTTTACACAAAACGGTTCCTTATTTAATACTATATCACCGGACCAAAGTCATACGATAACTAAACAGACACCAAAGAATAATAATAATTTTAACACGTATTTTAAATATCACATTTTTTAAAAAACTAAGACTCCGGTGGTTATTAATGAAAATAGTGATGAAAACTAAATGTTTATAGTTGATTAAATTGTTAAATAGAGTAATATTTTGTATTAGTTTCTATTTCATATTCGAAACATTAACGGATACAAATAATTGATGACGCGCTCTTGGTTTTTTATATATTTGAATGTATTGCGACACTTTTTAAAAATTGAAATTTTTACAGGAGATAGAATTTGGACCATATTATAACATATATTATATTTGTGATTGTCACTCAAAAAAAAAAATGAAGAAATAGCAATTAAATTTTTTTTTAATTTTTGAAAATATTGCGACCCTTTAAAAATTATAAAAAAATACACAAATATCCTTCAGAGCCTCAATTACAAACTGGTTTTTAATCCATTTTTGTATCTCTTTTAGTTCCTGAGATATTTGAGTTTAAAGTCATAAAGGTACTTAGGCGATCTTTTTGACATATTTCAAGGTCACCTTGAAAAATCGACCCAAAGTCAATGTAGATATTGTTTTTATAACCAAATACATCTATTCTACACAAAAAATTTGAAATCCCTTTCATAGGCCAATTCGCCATGCTTATCCTGCTGTACCCTTTATTCCGAAATGTTTTTTTATTTCCCCAAAAGTTACTTTGCACAACATATAACGAGTGGGAGGAAGACTTTTAGGACCATCTTCCCTTTTTAAAAAATATTTTATTTATTTAACAAATTTTTTATTGTATCATAAATACTTTAAGTTCATAGCCCCTGGCAAAAGTCGTTTAACCGATTTGCATACAGAGGAAAAAGAAAAGAAGAGCATACAAAAACACTGTTTATTGATTTGTTAATTTATTTAGATACAAAAAGTAATGACTGCTTAAATGTTACATTTTATGTTCAAACTGCATCACATCTTCCTGAATACAGATATGACACCGAGTGCAAGCGTAGTTTTCAGAGATCGTTAACTGACTTATGCCAGGTCCTGTACTATATAGGATATTTCAAATTCGACCCTTACTGTTGCGATCGTGGAAACTAGAGGATATACGAAGAAGTTTGAATGGGGGCAAAGTTGCGCAATCTAGAGCTTGATTGAATACTATTTTCAAAATTTTAATTTTCTCATTCCTTCCGAAGATATCCGGCACTCGAAAAATTAAAATTTTGAAAATGGTATTCGGCCAAGGGCTAGATTATGCAACTTTGCCCCCATTTAATCTTCTTCATATCTCTTCTAGTTTCCGAGATCTCAATAGTAAGAGTCGAATTTAAAATATCCTGTGTACATATTCAATTAAACTGGTAGGTTTGGACTTGGTGTACCCGAGGACCTTCCTGAATCGTCATCACTGCAAGAATATAAAAAAGAATACAGTTTAGCTCAGAAATAATAAGGGCTCATCTTGATCTATATCTTATAGAAGACTGGAACAAAAAAAAGTGACAAGCTATAGATATGACATTCTGCATCTTTATCAAAAATAAGTTTTTTATAAGGACTTACAGAATGTTAGTTGTTGTATTATAGGATTATAGTTGCCATTTTGTTAACAACTGTTATATTATAATTATAGTTCATATTTTACCTATCAGCTCTGATGAGCCTCCGGAACGCATTTTTGGTCAATTCAGTTCCAAATTCGATGTCGATGTGGTGTCCCTGTCCTAAGAACTCCAGTTCCAGTCTTATGGTTGTTCTATTTAAGTTTATTACATTATCAATGTCTGTAATGCGAACAGACATTGAAAAAGGCACGTTTGGCCCTGGCGAAATGTGGAGGAAAGCACCTATTTCATTATCTTCCGTTACTTGCAAATCGGCTTCATATGCGCCTCTCTGCATGTAATTTATGAGAACACGGTATTGTCGTGCCATGATTCGTGTAAAATGTTTTCTAAGATTAATTTTTTTCTTCATTTTATCAATTTTTAAGATAGGGAGAGCACTAGTAGAATAACATAACCTTGAATGAAGAAAAATAACAACAATATGTACATGTTAAATGTCAAAAATGTGTATAGTGGGTAGTTTGCTCCCAACAGAGCACCTTGATAACTTCTTTCATAGATGGCGCTCGCTGTTTAAATTTGCATAGATTTAATACTATTTTTATTTTAAAAAGATCAACTATGTATTTTTAAAATAACTTCTTTATAGGTAAATGAACTATGAATAAAACATTAAAAAATGTTTGATCTCCCTTTTGTTGTGCATATTTGATGTTTAGTTACATATAAACACATTTGTGGTTCGGTTTTAAAATTTTTAATTATTTCCTCAACTTGTTTTTTGGTTAAATTACCATTTTTATATTTATCATTTAAATTGTATATAAATTTGTCAGGTGCCTGTTCATTTTCTGATTGATAATTATTCGCATTCGTAACCTCATTATCTGGCTGTTTTAATTGCCTCAATTGCTCACTTTGTTTACTTTTCGTTATCTCTTTGTTACTGTTAATTACAGTATCTTTATAATCACACTGTGTTTGCGCTTCAGTACTAGTACTAGTACGGATTTGCCGCATTTGAATAGTAACGTTTTCAAGTTCCTCTTTCAATTTGGTTACAGGATCTTTTAGTCCATGTTTATTCATCATATATTCATATATCGGTTTGATTTGATTATAAATTCGTAACACATTTGCTCCAGAAGTGTTACACTTATGTCCAATTTCTGTTATAGAACATATTTCGTACTCAACCAGTTCGTAAATTTTTAATTTTTGTTCAGAATTCATTTTAATATTTATTTATTAATATTAAAATAAAACTTTTATACGGGTGCAAAGCGCCCTACTAGGATGCCGTCGGCACCCGTATAACATTAACAGAACATTAACAATGTAATCGTGTAACGTAAGGTAACAGTTATGTAACAGATTGAATTTCCTTTTTTAGAGTATTTTTTAGTATATCGTGATGAAAACTTCCATTTGAAACAACAATTACATAACATATCGTTCCTTCTGAGGTCCTCGTTGGAGCAGTGACATTTTTATTAAAATCCACATGAAGAATAATTTTGTTTTTGAAACCAGAGATATTGACAGGCTGGCGAGACAAATTTACACAGTAAATTGTACGGCCATTGTTGAATGAGACAGCCGTGTACAGAGGAACTGTATTACCAAGTCTAAACACTTTTTTGAAATTATTACTATACATATAAGCTATAGCGTATTTTTCATTTTCCAAATCTAAGTCAAGAAATTCTTCCGGATAACGTTTGCCATTAATTTCAAAGTAGAGATTTTTTACGTTTGCATCATCAAATAAGTTGTTATTTTTTAATTGATTATTAGTCCTATCCGTTTGGAAAGCTACGAATGCAAATACCGGATTATCTATATTCATATAAAGTTCGTGATATCTAAATGTAGTGTTTTTCCCGATACATTTTTGTGCTGTATACATTGCCAACTTTTAAATACGTATTGGTAGTGACCTGTAGTCAATTGATCGATAATTTCAACTTTAGTGTTATCATCGTACTCTAGAATTGGCACTCTTAGTAAAAATTCCGTAATTACAATTTTTCCTGGATGAGGTAATGTACCATCGGCCTTTTTACTTTTCCACCTGTATAACGCTTCGTTGTCGTTATTTCAGAAATTCAATTTCGTTAATTACAGTGTTTTGTAGCATGATTTAAAAAAATGTTTCGGACAAATTTTTCTTACTTGTTGCCATATTATCCGAATCTATAAAAAAATTGAGGTTGCCATTTGAAATTAAATTTAACCCCCACCCCGCCCACACGGCCAGGGGTGGAACGAAATCAACTTTAGCACCAATACATTTCCTCCTCCGAGTGATTAAAGTTTGATACTAAATATTTCTTTATAGGATACCTAATATTCAAAATATTTAAATATTCCAGGTTAAATGTTTACACACTGTATATTAAAATATGCATATTTATTAAATTTATGTATATTTTGTGACTATTATTTCGAGTGTCCCGTAGACAATGTGTCGAGTAAGCTATTAAGTTAACTGATATCATATAATATTAAGTTAACCAGGTAATATAAGATTAAATTATGCAGCCACCAATGTTTGAAGTTTTCCATTTTCAAAGAGGCTTTTCACATCGGATCCTCCGCCCACACAATTTCCTTTTACAAATACTCTTGGAACCTAGAAACAAGAAAATATCGTTGGTTATTCACATAAAGCGGAAAATAGGAATTAATTTTGAAATTGATAAGCTCATACTTCAAGATTTCTAATTTAGACAAATGAATTTTTCATAGGAACTTGAACATCGATAAACAGTTATTACTTCTTAACGGCTTACTAGAGATCGATAACGTTATTTATAATGAAACTTAAGTCCTTTGCATTATTCATGGAGAAGCAATTGTCAGTATTTTATTTTATTTTCAGATATAATAACACCATTTACATGGTTATTTCTCATATTTTTGACGATTCATGTTGGTTTTATTTGTAACAAAATAATTTTAGATTGTGAAATTTGAAGGAAACTTCACTTCTTCACTGATTAATAATCTAACACTGGAAAAAACATAAAATTCAAAATAATGTCTTGATGATTAAACCTTATTTTATCAATTTAACAAACAGATCAAAATTTGGCAATTTTTTGGCTGTCCCACTTCACCTGGAATTTAATTCCATGTTTTCCTTGTTAGAATCATAAATTCCTTTGTGAAAGCAATATGAGTTGAGGATGGTAGCCGAAAAGCAAAATGTCGTTTTTCATATTTGACACTTATCTTGTAAAGTAAAAATAATTGCTACAGTAAAGCAGAAATCAAGATTACATATTCCTACTAATAATCCCAGACAAAATAAATAAGACTGAAAATCATAATTTTTGCCTGTAACTTCGTTCAATATATAAACAGTAGTTGATCTAGTACTGAATTATGGAATTCTGTTATAATTTACCCGATTCTGGGTTTCTCATAGTTTGCAAGATTTTAATTGTCCCCTGAAAATTTAGAAAACGCTATACGCCCAAGTTGTGAAATAAATTATTATAACATGTACTGAACACCAAGTTTAAATCCCAAATCCGCAGCATTGAGGAATTTAAATCATGAGGGGCATAATAAGTATTTTCAAACTGTTATCTGTAAAGGTTTGACATTATCCATCTTGTACCAATAAATTATTTACTAATAATGATATAAATTCGGTTAAATGAGCAAAATTAGGCAGGATGTTATGCCAAATTCATTGTCACTCAGATTCAATAAGTTTTATTACACAATTAATAAGAATGTGCTTGAAAAAAAGAAAATCTAGAACATTTGTAACTAAATAATGGTATTTACTTGGCTATATGTTAAAGATAAATTGATTAAACACATAAAACTATAGACAATCTGTAAATATGTACTTACAGTTTTTGCACCAGTGATGTCACCAAGAATGCTTTGAATTTCATCTCCATCATCTCTCTTGTCAAGCTCTACTACTGTATATTTCTCTTTTAGTTTGTCAAATACCTGAAATCAAATGGACAATTGTAAATAAATTAATTGAGAAATACAGAGTGTCCTGCAGGGACAATTCCATATTTTTTATAACTTAAAATTAATTTAATATTGTGGTGCACTTGTTGTGGTGCATTCATTTCTTTTCATAATGTTTCTGCATGTTAGTTATGAAATTGATTTTTTTCCAAGGTCACACTGAAGTTCAGTTTTAATTTCATTCTTGAATACAATAATAATTGTGAAATAAATTCCTCATACAAAAAACCTTTTTCAACATCTGTGGTAGCAAACATCAGATTATGATCTGGAGATCTAGCTCTTTTGTAGACATGTTTTGTTTTTCATGGCCTTTTACAAGTTTGTCACTCAATGGAAGTAATCTAAAAGTAGTGTAAGTGGTAGAACTGAAGCCTAAACAACTGACAATCATTGGTTGCTAATGCTTTAAACAGAGGAAACATGTGTCTAATCTTGCTGAATTGATATCACCAAATCAGTCATTTTTGCAATGACACATACATAGAGTGCAATAGACATGTGCTGCAATAAAGATGCTTAAGACATATATACAACTTTTTCTACTGTTTAAAACCACTTTTCACACGTTTAATATCCTTAAATCTTTCATTTATGTCACTACTTTTGATTTCTTTCTTTAGTTGCTGGGTAACAAGTTTTTAAGTCATTAATATTCATAATAGTAACTAAGACTTCATATTTCTTTTCTATTTTTAGAGTGTTCCATTTCAGTTTAGCTTTTTTGTGTATTGATATCTCCTTTACTAACTTTCCATTCTACATGTTATTATTGCAGGTTTTTTTTTACAGAATACAGTAGATTCCGTTTATAAAGTACTCTCTAGGGAGCAAAAACAGGGTACTCTATAACCGAAAGTATGTTATAAAAAATACAATAAAAAAATTCATATTTTTTACATGTTATGTATGTTACGCACATATGCTTTTATTTATCTAAAAATCCGAACAAATCTAATGACACATAGTGATTTAGGTACATATTATAAACTTTTGAATGTAATACATATGTATGTACACAAATGAATACAAAAAAATGCTGAGGGATATGTATGTACATAATATGTATCATGTACATATGTATACTGGGTGTTTTAAAAAAGGTATTCAATAATGAAGGGAATAATTCCATGGCCCTTTCTAAGAAAAAAAATTGCTATTAATGTGGGGCCGCAAACGCATCGTTTTCGAGATACAGGGTGTCAAAAAAAGATTTCTCAAAAAAACACTATCAAAAACAGTTTTAATTTCTTTCCCTTACTTAAAGAAGATGTTTTACATGTCTACCTGCCATTTGTACACAGAATTCATATCAAGCATTGTAAATATGCGGCACCTTAGGGGAACCACAGGGCCACCATCCGGATATAATGTACAAATGTACTTTACACCCAGAATTGGCAACGAAATAAAGAGAAAATAACAGACACTATAAAGAGAGTTAATATTATATATTATATGTTATAACCAGCACAAATTCAAGAATATTTTGGCGGGACCAATCAAATACGTATTTAATAACCTAAAGTACATTATATCCCATGTACACTATAGACAGAATCCACTGTATTTATTTCAACTAGGTACTTATTTGGGACCTCTGTAACTGTGTAGTTATGGGACAGAATAGAAAAATAGACTCTTTGATTTTTACATATTGTTATATGAAAGAGCCAACTACATATAATGTGCTGCTTTCACTGGCATTCTCACAATCACCAATGTATCACCCTGTCCCCAGTTTTTAAATAGAACAAACAATTAACCTCATATTTGAATCATATTGAAATACCTCTCATATTGAACTCATATTGAAAGATTAATAATGAAATACCTGAGGTAATGCCAATTACAAGAAAAGTTAACTTTTATATATGTAGTTAATCCATGTAACTACCTACCTCTTTGGCCAATTTGCAATATGGACAGGTTGTTTTTGAAAATATAACCACCTTATCGCTGATAATCAAATTTTTTACTTCAGAGATCTTTGAGGATGACATGTTGATGGTTGCTTTAGATCCAAATACTGCTCCTTTATCTATAAAAAATTTATATAGTTTTTACAATACTCGAATACTTATAAATGAACTGGGAACTGAATTTACAGAATTGGAAACATATTTTTCTGATGAAATCATCTTCCATCTCCTTTAATTTTTCATCAATGAATTTATATACTTTACCTTGACGATTTTAGTTCAAGTTATGGTTTTAGCTCACTAGCAGGGCAGTCAAAGTGATTTTTTTACAACAATTATTTCTAATAATTAAAATATAAAAAAAAATTGTATTGATTGAGATTCGAGAGTAGATGAGAGAACTATCAATAACACAATCTTTGACGGTGTTAATTTAACTGATAGATTCGATATCGATATTGATAGATATCGAACTTTTTTTCACTGTCGATCTATTCACAAGTCTTTTAAAAGTTAAACATTGCAATGCTATTAATCTAAGGGAAATTAATTTCGAAATTTCTTAAAATATATACTGGTTATAGGGTAAACTACACGATATCGATCACGACGTCATACGATCACAATGATATGGCAACGCTGTACTGTACCCTTTTACTATGTGATCATTTACATTTCATATCTAGCCAGCTATGGAATTTTATACAAGAGAAATAGAAGATAAGAAGTAGGTCTTAGCTTGATCATGTCGCAAAATGACATTAAAATTAATTTTTAATAAAGGAGCCGAGTGAAGTTATTACTTTACTTACTTTTATGTTATATTTATTTTATATTATACTTTTTAAGACATACGTTCTTTTTTTCAACAAACTTCACAGCTGACTAGATACGAAATTTAAATTATTTTTCTGTATTTCTGTTATGTAATACATTTCATTCAATAATACAAGTTGAATATTTATAAAGGATGCATATTTCGTTTGTATCGGGTACAATCGCAAGTGTCAAATTCACGTCATTTATCGACAATTATTTTTGTTCCAACCTCCAAACAGAAAACTGTCCCGAAACGGATCAAGAAACCTTCTCGTCAAGCGTATTACACATTTCGAGTTCAAACCTAGTGCACATTGACGTAATGTTTTCATTATCGCGTGTTTACGTTATCGAGTATCTACTATACACACTTCCCCCTTGCTTAACTGCTTCTGAATGTGGAAAAACTTATGAATATGCCAGTCAAACATTAATAAAGTGACAAAAATGACAAGATTGATAATTGACATTAGCAAATTGAAATTGGGCAAGAAAATTTGCGCTTTTACGTTTCTAATAGAAACATTCACTGAATCAAAACACGTGACCCTTCGTCCTTTTAAACGCCAAAATACCTCCTGTTCCAATTGTAACAGGATAAGATCGCTAGGCATTTTCGTTAGTTGCTTACGCTAACGTGAATTTCCAAATGGAATTCTTAAAACGGGAACTTTTTGAACTTATTGCAACACTTAGAATAAACTTATATCTACTGTGTATAGAGTATTATTGTTACCATTTGTTAGAGTACATGTAGAGAAGACAGAGTCCAAAAGAGGAAAGAGGACATTGTTGATGTAATCAATGGTTTTATAGTTTTGGTCGAACAATTCGGAAATTATTGCCGGAAACCGTTACGGAAAACATTTTCCGTAACGGTTTCCGGAAATACATTCTGGATAGTTCGATCCAAACCATATAAAACCGTTGATCACATCACCAACGGTCTCTTTTCTCTTCCGGGCCTCGCACCCTCCACATGTACTCCAACTGGTAACAATCATACTCTGTACACAGTAAAAATAAGTTTATTCTAAATTTATTAATAAAACACATCACGTTCCTGTTTGACGAGTTTGGTGTAGCAATCCTATTTCTGACACCCAATGGAAAACGCCTAGTGATTCCATACCACGACAGCAGGACACTCCCCTAATATGTCAAAACAAAACAAATGCAATCCAATGACTGCGACATTGTCATTCCCCTATATATGTATTTATGGAACGGTCGGACTCTGCAGAACAAATTATTAAATTTACTTTATAAATTGCATTAAGGCTTAAAAAACTTATAGAAGTTTTGAACCTCATGCTTTACCACAAAAATTAGTCTACAAACAATAATAAAAAAAATATATTTCGCATTATTAAGAAAGAAATTATAATTATTGACTTGTAATTGAATTTTACATTGCTACAATTTTTGTAACACCGGAAACGTAACTTAGTTTTAATTTTTTAGGATCAACTCAATGAATTGGTTAAAATCTCCGGTTCAACTCGTAATAATAGAAAAACTGGCAGTAACTGTTGATTTTAAATATAGGACGTTGATTAAATAATTTGCTATGTACTCTTAAACATGGGACAAAAGAATAGCTGATGAATTAATTCAATAGATATCATATTAGTTTAACGCTTACTTTTTTTTTTTAATGATCATCCTTTACTGTTTAATGTCAGACTTGCCTTGGACTTTTTTCGTAACATTTAGGTATATTTGACTTCAAATAACTAAAAAATGAAAATATCACATCGAAAAAAACCAAAAGAACCAGTATATTCATTATTTCAAAAACAATTCGTTAAATTTCTGTTAATCGTAAGCAGAACGCTTGCAAAAGGAAAACGCTTGTCGGCATCGCTGACAGTAACAGACTGAGGCGATGATGTCATAAATCAATGCTTGACGTCAGACCAAAATATACACATTCTTCATAACATAAGTTTAACACGCAAAATGCTCAAGAAATCTAAAGAAAGTCAAATACCCGTAAAAAATAAAAGAAACACAATTAGCCCTATTTTTCACATGCAAACCAAAGGTGAAAATGAAAAGTACCTGTCGAAGGAGATTATTAAGGTTGTCAAGAAAACTGGAGTTTTAAATTTACATGGTAAACATTTGTCCCATGGTAAGTGCTCTGTCCCTTGATTGTTGTTTTTAATATTTAAACGAACAGGCATAGCGCTATTTGTTCGAAAGTCCAGCCCGTTTCTGTCTATTCGCAAGCAATTGTAAATTAATTTATTTTAAATGTAAGTAAATTAAATAATAAATGTGATATCAGTTGTCTCAGTGAGGGGATTAAATTGGTGGTGTCTAATGAGCAGAGTAACTCACTTTTATAACAAAAAAATGTAACAAAAGGTCTGTAGAACTGCAATTTTAATAATAATAGTGATAATATACACAATTAAATTAAACAATTACATAAAATGCTTAAGAAAAGAAATCAACAACAAACTGAAACTCAGTAAACACATTCAAATATGACAATATAAATTACAAAACAGGCTAAATGTTGTTAATTGTTGATATACCATATTATGGTATAAAGATGAAGATATCAGGAGAAAAATACAAATCAATCTGCAGAACATTGTAATATTATAAACACATACTGTGGGCAAATACAACAAAAAAAGCTAAACAATACATATTAATAGCAGAGCAGAATGTACGAAGACTGCTTACAAAGATAAAGCACCTTGTTTACCCCTTAAATAAACCCTTCAACTAATTGCTATGTGATCATATGCTTATGACAAGAATAAGTGAAAGGCTTCTAAAAATTGCAATAGTTTATTTAGTTTTTAATTGTTTATTTAGCATCTTCTAGTATTATAAAATGGTACAGAACTTTTTATTTTATGGTAAAATACTACATGTTGTATCATGATAATATAGTTGAAGCAGAATGTATACAGGGTTATTCACCCAACCCGGAAGAATACACAAACGCTGATATTCTCAATTTTGATTCAAAATTTCACTTTCATTTTGTTACTAACAGCCACCGAAAAACAAAAACGTACAATAACTGTCATTATTTCTCTTCCATGGCCAACTACGCGAAGAATAAAAATTTACCAAAATGAATATCTACTATTAGTTTTACATAAACTTAATTATTTCGAAAAAGGTTTGGAATAGGTATAGGTAAGCCTAATACAGTTCGATAGAGAATTACATTTTTTACTTGCTACTGCTTAAAGTTATAGGGTGTCCCATTAAAAAAAACGACTTTTGCAACTTCAAAAATGTAAATGTCAGGAGCTGAATTTTGGAAACCCTGTATAATACTAAGCCATATAACTAGTGAAAGTGTGAACCTAAGACTATGTATTGACATTCTGCAAAATATGGAAATTATGTCTTTAATAACTGCGGAGATATGCAATTTTAAAATTGGTCATTACAGAGGCACGTTTTTAATTCAAGGTCAAATATCTCAAAAACGGTAAGAACTAAGTATAGAATATTATCCAGAAAATGTACCTAAAATATTATGTAAAATCTAAAAATAAAATAATATACTGGGGGTTCCATTTGAAATAAGCAAGTTACAGCTATTTCTGGTTAAACCGGAAGTGACAGCAAGTTGAAAATATTTAAAAAAAAGTATATGTCGAACTTAACTTAACTCCAAATTTTCAAATTCGTATCACTTTTAGATCCTAGTAAACTTCTAATGAACAGGTTGGGTGAATAATCCTGTATATGAAGGTGTTTACCTTAAAAGAATATAGTTAAACAACAAACCTTGTAAAGCAGAAGAAGAGCATGCAATGTTATTGTTTACTGAAAATTATGAAATATCTTTTCATGAAGTTGTCTTCATTTGAACTCTACAATAATCAACAATAACAGCAATAATCAGACCCTTCTAATTTAAAGGATGAACCTATTTTACTCCAATTTTTTACTCTCATTGCCATATCCTGAGTGGGGAACCATTCAATTACATATGCATACGTACATACATACATATACATACAATATGTTCCTGGATAGGTTGCCATGAAAGTTCCTTATTTTTCATTTTATAAGAAAAATGTATTTTTCATCAAAGTTTTTGCTTGTTTCAAAATGATTGAATCAGTCCTCACTGTTTAAAGTTTATTTTTTGCTACAGAGAAATATCAAAAAATAGGTTCATTTAGTTGAAAATTTTTCAAAGTTCTAAAAATTAATTCTTGTTTTTACTTCACTAGGAAACAAATTAAATACTGTAGAGCCTAGTTCGCTTTGAAGAAATTCTAAATATCATTAGCCATTTAAATTTTGATTAAAAAATATTGGTTCTATATGGTATTTGCTCAAACATTTGTTTTCAAGAGGTACTGCTTGTGACCTTCTGTTATTCAATTAGGATATGCTGCAGATCGCTATCGGCAATCCTATCTCTTAACATGCCCATTTAAAGTAAAAGCTGACTCATCAGTAAACAAAATCCATACCACAGATATTTCTAATTGATGAACATCATTCCTAGTCTCTTCGCAAAATTTATTTCATCAATTCCTATCATCCTCAAATGATTCTTGATGTATTTGCATTTTATAAAGACGGATATTTTGATTTTTCAATATTTTCAAAAGGAATGTATTATTAATTAAATTTGCATGAACAATTTGTCAAGCTGATTTTATCGGATTTTCTTCAAATTCCAAGAGTGCGTACATTTTTATATTGTTATTAATTTTTTGAGGTCTATTCGTAGGATTATTTCTCACATGACTATGATATTTAACTATTTTTTCTATTTTTTTAACTTATAATTTCTTGATTAATGAGTCACAAATTAAGATACTTTTGTTGAAAAAATTAAATAACTTTATTTTGTGTTCAAATTTTGTGTCCGTATGCATTCATTATTAAAATTTCTATTTTATGAGATTCAGTTAAATAAGGCATTATTCATAATTTTTATAACTTCATGAAGCACTTCTTTTCTTCATTAAACGAAATGCACTAAATTTTGTATTGATGGAATACTCAAATTATTGTGGCATTTCACACATTTCATAAAAAAAATTAAAAATAAACAAAATTTAAATAGGAAAAAAATTATTTTTAGTGTTATTTTGTTTTATGGAGAAAAGTAATATGTCACATAAAGTTAAGATGAAAAGATCTTTAAAATTATGTATCACAGGAACCCCCTTTCTATTTAAACTTTTAAGCATAACTATCATCTTAACAAAGGGGTTGACATTTGTAGCATTGGAACATTACTGAAATGTGTATCAGGTAAAATAAAAATTGATGAGTTTAAGCAAAAATCCAATGCCATGTAGATACAGAATTTATTCCAGTTAAAGTTACCACACTGTATATATCCATTATTCATCTGTATCGTCCGGAATATTTTCAACCTCTTTAATGTTGTAGCTCTGTTATTGTTTCTGTCTGGTTTAATTATGGTTTAGGATTTTTACTAGCAGCTATATTAAATAACATTGACTAGCCGTGTAAATTGATCTATAATTTCTTAAAAATCTGCTACTAAACACTATCTATACACTCTGTATATGAAAAACTTACGTATTTTCAGTGCCAGACAAAATATTTACAATGTATGATTCTTCCGATTCCCATGAAGTTAATCTGGATTTTGGTCGCGGATGCAAAGAGGAGAACGATTTGTGGTGGAATTCTAAACCCTTAACAAACCTAGATTTGAGTTCTAACGTTCTAACAGAAATCCCTGGCCAAATTGGAATATTCCAGGATCTAACAGTTTTAAATGTAAGATGTAATATACCTTGTAGTCCTCTATTTTGTTACCTACTTATTTTCGGTTTGTTATAGTTACAAGATAACTCTCTAACTTCTCTACCTGCAGAAATAACTACTCTTACTAAGTTAACTAAATTGAGTCTAAACCATAATAAAATTAATAAGTTGCCAAAAGATATTGACAAACTCTTTGAATTGAGGGTACTTAACCTCAGCCATAATAGCATCAGCATGCTCCCCAATTCTTTTGTGGATTTGGTTATGTTGGAAAAATTGGTAAGGTACCACTATATTACTAATTTCGGTAGTTTATACTTTCTAAATTGCATGCCTCCTATCCCATATGTATAAGTACCTGCTATTTTATGTAGATATAGTTGGATTAATAGTGCGAAACAAATAAAGCAAATTGAAATGATAATTAAATTTCATTTTTTATTATCATAGTAATATCTATCGTTTTATTAATTTATTAACGTTTAATTTCTCCTAGGATTTATCGCACAATACATTAGAAAGTCTACCTTCAGGCATTGGATTTTTAGTGAGATTAAATGAGTTGGATACTTCATACAATAGATTGGTGGAAGTACCTCCCGATATTGTAAATTTGAGAAGTGGGTGTTGAGAATTATCTATTCATTTCTTAAGATTAACTTGACTATATATTCTAGGTTTAGCAAAGCTTGACCTAAACCATAACAGTATTAAAAATTTACCTGAAAGTTTAGGAGAACTTCGGAGACTTCAAATTCTCTATGCTCAACATAATGATATTGAAGAGATACCTGATTTTACGGGCTGTGAATGCATTCAAGAGATTTATTTTGGGAATAATTATATTAAGGTATGTTATTAAATATCTTGTAGTTGTAATCTTAAACATTCAACGTTTCTGAAGGAAATACCTCCAGAAATGTGCGACAACATGCCGCACTTGAAAGTGTTGGATCTGAGAGATAATAAAATTGATACATTACCTAAAGAGCTGACTAAATTAATGCATTTAAACAAGTTGGACGTAACTAATAACGATCTAACCAAGTAAGCTTTTTATTTTGTAACATTTAGACAGTTATTTCATGGTTGCTTAACAGGATTCCGGCAGCATTAAGTTTACTACCTCACCTTCAATCTTTGAAAATTGAGGGCAATAAATTGAAGTATATTAGGCCTGACATTGTGCATACAGGAACTCAAAGATTATTGCAGTTTTTGAGGGAGACCCTGAGTGATGATGATTTGACTACCATCACATGCGGCGCCGTTAATTCACCAGCTGAAGCATGTGTGTTTCCTGATAGGTAATTTACATTTAAGTGTCGTTTAAAAATGATATTGCTGTTGGGTTGAAAATAATCTTATACATTTCACATTATAAAATAATATTTATTTACTTTGAAAGTGCGAAAACTAATGCTTTAGCACAAGCTGATTGCAGTTGACCAAACGATATGCAGGGGAGTTCGTGCAACGATCAACTGCTGTAAAAGTACTTTAGCACATATTAAGTATAATATTTTTACTACAAGTGCACGTGTGTTGACTTTAAGGTCTTCTGTAAGTTCAATGAAATATCAGTGTTTGATAATATCTCTACATGCACGTATGCGGTAAAAGTTTTACCGTACGCGCGTCAATTTCAATTACCTTAAAAAAAAGTTAACTCTGACATATTGCTAACATCAAAGAGTAAATTTCAAAAAACAGTGAAACGAAATGATCATTTTGATTGTGAAACGTAACGAAATAGACAAAATTACTTTACTGCTTTACTGATTAATATTTATGTACTGATTAATGCCCATTTATGTTAAAAAATAATGACTATATTTGATCTTCCAATTGAAGATCTAATCAATTTGTTAAAGCCAAATTTCATCTTTTAAATAAATTTTTGTTCAATTCAATAGAAAGTGGCACTGGAAGGAACAACACATTGGTGGTTTTATGTGAACATCATATTAATGGCCTTATGAAACATGTGTCTTATATTATTTTTCTATAACTTAAAAAAATTATCTTTCTTCACTTCTTAGGTAAATAGCAATTACGCCCGTTTACCTATTGCAGGTAGGTAATAAAACCTTTATTTTTTAAAACATTTATTTTATAAATACGGTACAATTAACAAATTGTTATTTATAAATATTAATACTAATGAAAAGAAAAAAATCTAGTTTTTGACTTTCTAAAGCAAATAAGTATTATAACTTTTTAAACTAAACCTGTCAGATTCTAATTTAAATTCGACAGATTAAGTGCTCCCACGAAAGGATTACTTTCTTACACTACTGAGTAGCATTTCTCGGTTGATTTTATCAGCGATTTTGTTACTTATGTGGAAGGGAATCAACGAAATAGAAAGTGTTAATATTTTGGACAAAGTCCAGTTTAGCCGGAAAAAATATGGAATATAATAAGACAATTTTATTTTTCGTTCTCCTACTACGGAGGTTTCTTCAACAAAGAGGCATAATATTTTATAGTTTATTTAGACTTTTAGCGTTCGGTTGTAGCTGACAACCAAATTTCATTCTAATGCAATTTTAGAAAATGAAATCCTATACCTACTGAATTAATATAAAATTCTTTGCTTTCAGATACCGTATGAGAAACGGCAACATCTTAAACCTACCCATGAAAAACTTATCAAATATACCAGATCACGTATTTATGGAAGCGAAAGAGGCTCACGTATCTGTGGTTGACTTGTGCAAAAACAAATTGTCTCAGTTTCCTCTAAGGTAGGAAGCGCGTTAAGATTTTTGCATTTCGAAGTTTTTTTTTTGCAGCTTGCTTTTACTAGCCGATTATTTAACTGAATTGAATTTATCGACAAACCAATTAAATGAAATACCTGCAGAAGTTGCCAAGTTAAGCAAGCTGAAATTCCTAGATTTGAGTAACAATAGGTTAAATGATTTGCCACTGGATATGGATAGTATGAAACATATACGAGAACTGGTTTTGTTCAACAACCGGTAAGCTCGAACAAGAATGGTATTCAATTATAAATTATTAGAGCTACGTAATTAAATGTGAGAGCGGACTAACAGAAGTGCCTGTAATAATATACAGGACGGCTATTAAGTGTCTACTGCACTATAGGTGTTACTTTTTTAAAATAAAAATACATGTTTGAATAACTAATTTTTGCCTGTTATCGAGTTTAAATAGTAAAAGAAAATCAAAGAAAACTGTTGTATGTATAATAACATATTAATAAAGTAAAATTAAAGAAAATGGATTGTGACGTCAGAGCCAGCAGTGTGCCATCTTTCATTTCTTACATCATTACAGATAACTAATGCGTGTCGAAAATTAGTTTGATGAACGACGATTGACAATTAGCTCTGAATTGGATTCGCTCGTGCATATGGAAGGGGTTTTATACGAACGCAGTTCCGCGATACGGTACGGAATTATGGTGGTTGTGATGACATAAAGCATGTAGAAATCAAGCGGCTCAAATATATTTAAAAAAAAATGTTTTCATTTGCTTATTTTACAAACATGTGCAATTTTTATCATAAAATTGATAATTCAGATTGTCCTTGCAGTATGAAATTCGATTGAAGTATATAATGCCATTTTTCATTTGGAATTTACTGGATGAAATCAACGGGACACTCATATTAATATCAATATGTTTCAGGTGAAATAAAAAAGTATGGTTTGGGGTATACGTTAAATGTGACTGTTAAGAAATTACCCTTGATTGTGTAAAAATTATTTCCGCTAGTTACTCTTCTGCAGGCATATACATAACTTTGAAAAAAATTACTTCATTTTCATGAGATGTAATTTTTGTTGAGAATTTACGAAAGCATTTTTAGTTTGTTTTTTAAATCAGATAATAGTCAAAAGATAGTTAATGACGAAAATGAAAAGGTACAAAAAACAGGTTTGTTCTTTTTTTTTTTAATTAATATTCGGAGATTTGTCATTAAAAAAAATCCATTATTGTATTTTAGCTTGATAATTTTCATAAAAACGGTATACCATCGATTGGCTTAACGAAATTATGTTCCAGTTTGATTGGTTTCATCATATGAACGAGTTTTCGTTATATTAAGTTTTGTTTTAAGTAATTGTACTCTTTATCCATAACTATAGGTGATCAAGTTTACTCACCAATTCAGAAAAGAAAAAAACTTGGGTAAAAAGTAGGGAGGAAGAGTAAAAATTTCATGTTCGGATCAAATGCTCAGATAGCTGGTGTCTGTGGAATACTAGCTTTCAAGTTGCTTGAATTATTGCATAGCTTACAGAGCCACTGAAATGTGATGGTTTCCAAAATAGAAACATGATACATCATTTTAAAGTAAATTTTATCGTCTTTGTTCGGGCAAGCTTAATGTCTAATCCTAAAAGTATTAATTTTAAGCCATTCTGTACAAGGTAAAGCCATTTTTTCTACCTGCGGAAAATTCAAGGACCTTTCTGAAACAATCTCAAATCGGAAGTCAATAGAGCAAAACCCATTACCTACATTTTAAAATTTTCAGGAAGATTATGTGTACCGTTTTCCGAAAACATCTAACGTACTATAGACCGTGAATCACCTTGTATATTTACTATCACCTATCTGGTATTTTTATGCAATTTAAAACAGAAAGATGCTGTGGGTAAAGCTATTTAGGTAAATTTATACTCACTAAACATTAAATAAAGGTAAGGTAGGTTTGGCTCCTTCTGAATAGAATGTTGTACACCAAAGGTGAATAGGATGGTCAATCCACTCAAAGGTGAGGTGCCGGATCGTCTAAGAGCGATATGGACAATCTACACTAATTGTACAGGGTCTCTCACATTCGGTGGGTTTACGGGATATCTGTTATTGTTGAGGTTATAGATATATGGTTGTAAGGATCCGGTGTTCAATTTTTATGAAGCAACAGTGACAGAGAAGTCGTTCTCAACTCGGTTTCGTAGGTGCAGTTTTAAAGGACTTTGTATTTTGGGACCCCATCTATATTTGCTTTATCCCGCAAGGTATCGAGAAAGTAAAAAAACAGATTCTGGTAGAGTTTCTACTGTGAAATCTAGTAAACCACTCAAGTTTTTTTCTGTACCTTATAATTTAGCCCGTAAATAATCAATTATTATATTTTTAATGGGATAGCTTATTATTACACACTTTGAACTTGTTTGTCAATTGTATTCAAAATAGTGAGTAATTGTTTTCAAAAAAATTTTTAATTCTTTTAAGTCGCTTCTTCGAAAGCTTCTAGGCTATTTAAACTATCGTCGAAGAAAGTATGAGGAAGGTATTAGAAAGTCAAAACTTTTAATAGATAAATTTGACAAGATCAAAAAGCATGGATAACTGCTGGGAATCAAAATCATAGAAAAAACTGATATTACAAGTGTTGATATGTTCTTACTGAAAAAATGTCGTTCACAGAAAATTGTTAAACTACTAAAATTATTTTGCTTCGAGTAGTTAAAACTCGCTCAAAAAGGCGTGTCTAAAAGCTAAGTGCAGTTTTATCGCTGTAAAATTTTAGTAAAAGCTAAAGAGGGTTTTATTAGGATAAAATTGTGGTCATTAGTTCGATTTGAAATTTTCACTAAAATTTGATTGGTCGTTAGTATAAAAAGGGAAATGGGCAGATGCTATGAGTAATTATAGATACATTTTGCAAATTGATAATTAGCAAAAACAATAGCTACTTATCTTGCAATAAAGATTTAACCTATTTTTTACATTTTAATCTATTGAGCACGTATACTGTGATATTTTTAAATATGGTACGAAGCCTGAAATGCGTTTTTCAACTTGAAAATAAATCACTTGTGGTTTCTTAAAACTCATCGACGTGTTTTTGCATTTTTCCTGAATGTTTTCGTTTCCTAGTATGTCTTAGAGTTTCTAGCCTTTATGTCCATATCTACTATTATAGAGGATGATCATTAAGAAAACACCTCTAATAAGCGTTGAAAAAGCAAAGTCATATTTTGAATAAATTTATCTGTTATCTTTTGTCAGTCAGATGTTTGGTGGTATATAGCAAATAGCCAAATCAAGGCCCTATGTTTAAGGTTCACCACTTATTGTGGCTTTTTTTTTAATGATAATCAGTTATTTACATATTGTGTTTTTGTATTGTAGATTTAAAAAGATACCAGATTGTATCTTTGGAATGATAGGTTTGGAAATACTGATGTTAAACGATAATAAATTGGATGAAATTAATATTGACGGACTTCAGAAATTGATCAGATTGGCTACTTTAAGTTTATCAAACAATAACATCAGCATAGTTCCACCAGAGTTAGGGAACATGAGCCATTTAAGGTAAGTGGACTTTTTACAATAATTCTACTTGATGCTAATTTAGTTTTCTTAAAGGAGTTTGGAGCTGAAAGGCAATTCTTTCCGACAGCCTCGATATGCCATTCTGGAACAGGGGACAGAATCAATTTTATCTTATTTACGAGATAAGATACCACGCTAATTTCATTTGCCATTTTATTTTTTGTGATGTGTTTACCAAGAAAAAGATGTTATATTTTTGTTGAATGTGTTGTGCACTTATATTTTTATGTTACCTCACTAATTTTATTTGTTTGTTTAAAACATGTGCTTTTCATTTAATGGGCTTTTATTTAATAAGCTTTTAGTCGTAGTTTGATATTTTCTGATAAGGTAACGATTGCAAATTGGCTAATTAACACACAAAATCGCTGAGATTAAATAACTAGAGAGTTCACATGATTTTTAGATATATCGTATTCCTAAATTTCCTCAGTTATAAAATGACAAAAATTGAAAATTGCTATTTCTTCTTTGTTGGTCGTATTCCGGAAGTTGTGAAAAATAGAATATAAATAAAATAATAAAATTCAACGTAAGAAATGTGTGCTTTGAATTGACCATTAATGGGAGTAGCCAGAAAGGAAGTGAATCTTCTAAATGTGTTTATTTTTTTCGGAAAAATTGATCGTTTGTATTTTTCAGTTATCGAAACCCTATAAATACTCAATTAATATGCTCTATTTTGATTTTCAAAACATGATTATTGCATAGGTGACCATTTTTGCCTATTTTAATGGCATTACATTTGTACGAATCCTGACGTTCAATGGATGAAAAATTAATCCCTATTTTGGTCTAAGGATGAGAATCTTGATAAGGGTAGATTACAAAAGGATCTATGAGTCCTAACAACTATACAGGGTGTTTATAAAAGATGCGGCAATATTTAAGGGGATGATTGTCCAAATCATTTTATAAAAAAAAGTTCCTATAAATATAGATCCATAAACGTTTTGCTACCTATCTACACAGTGTTGATCTTTCATTAAAGAAACAGGAAAAATTAGATTTTTCCAAAACTGTTTGAGATATTATAATGAAATTTTATGCGTGTCAATAGTTGTGAGAGACGCATACTTTGTAATATAAAACGATTTTTTAGTCTTACCAGTGGCGCGTGCATTGACACGTCGCAGGCTATTAAAAAAAAAAATAGAACGTCGCTGGTTTCTCTAAAAATGAAAAATATTTTTGAATTCCTTGTTCAATTGTGAAGAAAAAAGCTCTAGACATTTTATCGTGCAACACTCAGTTTTTGAGTAAAAAAAACATTTTAGTGCATGTTCATTTATTATAGATTTTTTTTTAATCAGATTTAGTAAGACTAAAAAATCGTTTTGTATTGCAAAGTATGCGTCTCTCACAACTATTGATACGCATAAAATTTCATTATAATATGTCAAACAGTTTTGGAAAAATCTAATTTTTATTGTTTTTTTAATAAAAGATTGACACTCTGTAGATAGATAACGAAGCGTTTGTGGACCTATGTTTATAGGAACTTTTTTTTATAAAATGATCTGGGCAATCACTTCCTTAAATATTGCCGCATCTTTTTTAAACACCCTGTATAATGGGATAGCGTAAATCTGATTCCTGTTGAAATATTTTAGAGGTTATTAATCATCAAAACACGATGTAATTTATAATATGTAATAAGACAATGAATAACAATAAATTCAATCAATAGCACAAAATTAACAATACATTTTAACATTTTCACTAATTTTTAAAAACCCGGTGAATTTCTCTGGCAACAAAACAATAGCACAGCGCAACATTCACGCAAAGAAAAACTACGTTCAATCAAGTTTAAACAAGTTGACTATGAAAACGATTTTTATCGATGCATCAGTGCATACTGCAGTTAATTTTTCGATTTTTAAACTGACTGTTTAACGTTTATTGCTTAAAATGGTACCGAGTGTTCCAACAGATATAAAAATTCTCGAACTAGTACTAAAACTCTATTGCCTTAAAAAATCCGTGAGTAAAATATCAAGCGAATTCAACATTCCGAAAAGTACAGTATATAATATCATTAAACATTACGGTGGAACCGGAAAGATACTACAAGAAAAAGGTAAAAATTCAGGACGACCAAAATTAGTGTCTGATGGGGATAGGAGAACATTAGTAAAGTTGTGTAAAAAACGATGTAGAAAGGCAAGTGACAGCCAACTGGTTATTGTATTTGTGCTCTTCAATATAATTTTGAATATTTTATTATTTTGTTTATTGAAGATGTCCGGAAAGCATTACAATGAATGTTTCTCTGAAGAACAAATCTTACATATATCAAAAAATAGTGACAGTAAAAATGAATTTGATGAATTAGTGGATAAAGGTGATATCTGTTTGAATGACAACGACGAAGAAACTGCGGAGTGTAAGTTTATTATAATTTTTGCTTATTTATTATAGCTTATTTTATTTTATTTTTTGAATTTTCCTATTTATTCGTATTACAATTTTTTTTAAAATTTAGTCAGTAATACTGAAGAAAACGTAACAGTTGCTGAACCACCTCTTGCAAAAATAACACGCGGTTGTTACGATTGACGACACGGAAAATTCGATCCAAAAATTTATTAATTTAATGCTGTAAATTCAGGCTCTAAGGCAGAAAATTTAAATGAATCTTCATCCGAACTGCAAATTTTTCAATTGTTTTTTGGTGAAGAAATTATGAAATTTATAGCAGAGCAAACCAATCAATAATACGAATTTATACGAACTACAGAGACGTTAAATACATCGCGTTTAAGCAGGTGGAGCTTTATTGATTTCAAGAAATTATATTGCTTTCTGGCCGTGTCACTCTTGATGCCCCAAGTGAAAAAAAATAAATATTTCCGATTACTGAACTATAGATTCTTATTTAGGGATTCCTATATTTGGTTGTCTTATGAAAAGAAACTGTTATTTACTAATTTTGAGACTGTTGTACTTTACAAATAATAATATTATCCTAATGATCCGAATACTATCCCAATGATAATAACAGCTTACGAAAAATTAGGCTCATTGTTGACCACTTGAGAACAACATTTAAGTCATGCTTTTACCCATTTTCCAATTTATGTATGGATGAAAGTTTAATATTGTATAAGGAGAGAATTTTTTTCAAGCAGTACATACCATCAAAACTACATCGATTCGGCGTAGCTCAAATGTAAAAAACGAAACGCCATTTGAAAGACAATTTAATGCCCTTTCAAAAGATGTATCACAATATACCCCTTTCCATTTGAAAAAATAAGGGTGAATGTCGCCCCCGCTAAGGGGTTGAAGTTACAATGATAGAATTAATGTGGAAATTTGTCCCCCTGAAAACAAAAATATACGGGTCCGAGGCTTTTTTTTAATTTTCACATACAAAGCAGTAAACTTTGCTGGACTGTTTTCGATGGGCCACCCTGTATATAGATATAGAGACTGCTCGCCGCTGCAATCTGTATGTGTAATACATGTAGTGCTACTCTATGTATTATTCCATGTTTTTACATTTACCATACTAAAAAAAATCTTCACTAAAATCTATTTCGTCTGTTTAGTTGCTTGTTGTTAATATTTTTTTGTTGCGATATTTCAAAACATATATAATATTTTAAGAATTATTTTGTTAATTTAATATATTATTATAACAGTACTCAGTTGTAGTTTATATAGGGTGACCCAACTTTAAATGGTATAATTGAAAGTTTAGATTCTTCTGATAAAATTAAGCACATTTTGTTCTATATACTTTTTTCGGTTGTTCTTCCTTTTCAAGATATTGACAATCAAAGATTTTTAACTCTTTACATGTTTTCAAACCCCTATACTAAAATTTCTCAAGAACCAAACTTAGTAGAGAAGTCCTAATTGCACGTTGTGAAAGACGCTTAAATTCCTTCTTTCAGCATATTAAAAACAGCACTTAGCATTACTGCTATTTATTTTTAGACGCCTTTAAACAAGGACACAATATTTTTTTCAATTATTCACTTTTATTTTAAAACGCTGTAGATAAGCGTTAGAAAAATTTTAGAGTTTGTCCTTTTCTGGAAAACCTGTTTATCATGAGTATCTTCGATTGGTTTCCAGAAAATCATTTGAAACAATTTGTTATTAAATTAAATTATTCGATTATTATATGAGAAATTCTGTTATATAGCGCGAACAAAAGAAAGTCTTTCGAAGGAGCCAAGACCAACTATATAATGTTTATTTTTATTTAAATATTTCGGCTTTTAAAAAAGTTAATTATAAGAAGTTCTATAACAATGAAATCAGAATGAAACGCACTATTTTTCTGTCGAAAAATCCAATATGGCGCCCATAAGAAAAAATAAAGTTGATAATGGTAGCCGAAAGACGAAACGTCGGATGGCAAATCTGAATATGTCATAGTGTAGCTGAGAAAAAGTGGCAATGAAAATGTGTTTACGGATTTAACCTTCGTTGTGAAATAACTCTAAAAAAAATAAAAATGAATTCTCCAATTTTTAGTTTTTCTCGGATATTTTAGGAAATACTCGGAAAATTAAGTTTGAAAATGGTATTCGATCAAGCGCTAGATTGCGCAACTTTTCCCCTGTTTAAACTACTTCGTATTTCCTTTAGTTTCTGAGATCCCAATGGTGAGGGATATATTGCACTATAATGTCATTTAATTCTCCATCTGAACCCAATCTTTTATTATATTTATTATGCAGAAAATCAACAATTTTGTATAATATTTTCATTTTAGCCAAAGGTGCATTATGAACTTAATGATGTACAGGTCTATATTGTTAACAAATAATACCATGCACAGCTTCGATTACCCATCTAATTTTAGTGATTTTACGTGACATATTAGCTTCCTCCGTTGTTAGTTGAGTTCGGTTACCTTTCATTGCTGGTATAAACACTTTGAAACCCTTTCGAATTAAATTCTCTATGACACCTCAAAATCCACAATCAGCAATAAATATATCATTTGGTAACAGAATGGAACTTATGTCTGCTGGATCTTCTGAAACCACTTTCATTATTGAAGCATCGTTTTCAATGCCATAAAATGGTCTAGCAAAGTCAACTACTAAACCGTTTGTTGTACATACAGTAAAGGGCTTACATAAATTAGTTTTTTTTTGTCAGGAATGCGGTTTTCTTTGATAATAATTAGTTTTTAATTTTTTGATGTCGAATATATGTACCATCAATAATTAGTATAAGTCAATTTTCGCCTAAATAAAATAGTTTTTTGTGGTTTCGGTAGTGTTAGCTATTATGTGATTTTGTTTATTTTGCACCAAACGGTCCCCTACTTAATACTATACCACCAGACCAAAGTCATACGATAACAAAACAGACACCAAAGAATAATAATAATTTTAACACGTATTTTAAATATTACATTTTTGAAAAAACTTAAGACTCTGGTGGTTATTAATGAAAATAGCGATGAAGACTAATTATCCATAGTTGATTAAACTGTAAAATAGAGTAATATTTTGTATTAGTTTCTATTTTATACTCGTAACATTAATGGATACAAATAATTGGTGACGCGCTCTCCGTTTTTTTTTATTTAGTTGCATGTGTTGCGATACTTTTTAAAATTTGAAATTTTTACAGGAGATGCTATTTGAACTATATTATGACATATATTAAATTTGTGGTTATCACTCAAAAATCAAAATGAAAAAATAGCATTTAAAAGTTTTTTTAACGTTTCTGAAAATATTGTAACCTTTTAAAAATTATTAAAAAAATGCATAAATATTCTTCAGAGTCTCAGTTACAAATTTGTTTGTGATTTATTTTTGTATCTTTTTTAGTTCCTGAGATATTTGAATTTAAAGTAATAAAGGTATTTAAGTGACCTTTTTGACATATTTCAAGGCCACTTTGAAGTTAAACGAAATGTTGTTTTTATAACTGAATACATCTATTTTACGCAAAAAATTTGAATTCCTATCTATAGGTCGATTCGCCATGCTTATTCTGCTATACCCTTCATCTGACGCTTCATACTCTCGAAGACATTACTGAGAACTTCTGGGATGACATTTGCACACTCTGCTCTAATCCGTTCCTTAATGTCTTCAATTGTGTCTGCTGGTTGTCTACAAATGTTATTTTTTTATGTTGGGAACAAGAAGTAATCCAGTAACCTAAGGTTTTGGGACCAAGGTCGGTAGATATGCTCTGTATGTGAACTTAACAAACAATTGACATAATATTCTCTTAGATAATCTAAGGTTGTATGAGCTGTTGCTCCATCATGTTAGAGATAATCCTGTTGTAATTCGTCAGGGTATAGTTGATGAATTTGTCCAACATGTTTTGATAATGCTCTGCTGTAACATGCATGTTGAAGAAAATTGGTTTAATTAAGGGCTTTGGAAGACAGCAACCCAAATTCCAATTTTTTGCGAATGCAATGAAGATTCTTGAAATATGTGAGGATTATTTGAACTCCACATTTGCATTTTTTAAGAGTTCACATATCCTGACAAATGAAACCAGGCTTTGTCACTAAAGGATGATAGATCTAGAAGGTTGTTATTCATTGTCTTATTGAGCCAGGTGTAATAAGTTATCCTCTTTTCATAATCTAAAGACTGAAGTTCTTGGAACACTTGCATTTTGTAAGAAAACAAATGTATGTGTTTTTTAAAGACTTTGTGACAGGTGCCACAAGATAAGTCGATCTGCTGTAATAATTTCTTCAATGAAGTATTCGGGTTTTCATGGATTATCCGTCGTACATTTTCTACGACTTCCAGAATTCGTTTTTTTGGTCTTCCGCTACCTGACTCTCTGAATGCTGCCGGTTTCACGGAATAAATTTACAACGTACTTCAATGTATTTGCGAAGTTTTGTTGATCTGTTGCAACTTCAGGGAATTTTTCACGAAATTCTCGAAAACAGGATGAATTTCATAACCTATTCTCCATTAATTTGATATCCATTACGAAAATAGGCTTCAATCATAAATGTTTTCTGCTCGTTCGTGAACACCACTTTGCGGTAGATATAAGAAATCGAATTTAAACATAAATGATACTATGGTCTTACAAAAACTGATTTTTGTATAAAACGGATAAAATTAATAAAATAACATGGAAAGGAAAACGAAAAAATTCAAATGCCGAATGGTAAATAATCTAAATACACTCACTTTCACATGAAATGCACCATCCAGTAATAATAATAATTAAGTCTTGTAAATTTGGCAAAATAATGTTTCATAATAGAGTATCAAATTATCAGACTTTCAGTTAAAAGATACAACATTTGATAATGAAAAAATTAATAATGAGTGACATCGCCTCGTACGGCAATGCAAGCACGTACTCTTCGCGGTATGCTTTGCAACAAATGATCAATATCTTCCTGGGATATTTCATTCCATGCTACTTCAAGATGATGTTGTAGGTCATCCACATCGTTGAGGCCTCGGTAAATTTCGAAGACGGCGATTCATCATATCCCAAAGATGTTCGATGGGCGATAGGTCCGGTGACCGTGCAGGCCAAGGCAGTATTTCCAATTGTGCTTTTTCCAGGTATCGTCGAGTAATGTTCGCACTATGTGGTCTTGCATTATTCTGTTGGAAAATGCCTTTTGGTAAAGTTTGCATGAAAGGTACTAATACTGGCCTCAGAACATTGTTAATGTAGCGACGTGCGTTTAGGGTGCCTGGAACGAACACAAGAGAAGATCTTCGGCCAACACATATCGCACCCCAGACCATAACACTAGGTGTTAAAGCTGTGTGGCGCCTTTCAGAAAATTGCAAATTTCTTCTGTCACCTCGGTATCGTCTGACTCTTCTACGACCATCATTGATCCATAAACAAAATCGCGACTCGTCACTGAAGACGATATCCACTCAGAATTCCAATCAATTCGTTCTTGACACCAGGCCAATCTGGAAGCTTGGTGTTGGGCGGTTAGTGGCAGTCCTAGATTTGGGCGGTATGAATGCAGGCCAAAAGACGAAATTCTTCTGTAAACTGTTGCCATCGACACCCGACGATTTAGAGCTCCCATCCAATCTACTGCAACAGACATTGTTGTTTGAAATCGATCACCAATGGCCATCCGTCTAAGAAGTAGATCTTCAGGTGCGTTGCTGCTACGGGGAGGACGTCCAGCTGGACGATGTCGCTGAACCCTTTCTTCAGACCACGAAGACCATATTCTCGCAATCGTGGTGTGGTTCCGATTCATTTTTCGGGCAATCTCACGAAAAGAAAGTCCACCCTCCTTCATGCCGATAATTCGCCCTCTATCAAAATCCGAAACGTGGGAAAAATTTCGACGCTGTCTCACTGGGGCCATTTTGAGATGTCTTGTTCACAGTTCAACAACAAAATAAACTGATATTTCCATGTAAATATTATTTTATTTATTTACAATTGAATAAAAAATCTAATAGGTCGATGACAAAAAAACCGCTAGCATTCTTTCTTTTTTACTGAAAGTCTGATCATTTGATACTCTATTATGAAGCTTTATTTTGCCAAAATTACAAGACTTAATTATTATTATTACTGGGTGGTGCATTTCATGTGAAAGTGAGTGTAATAAATAATGATTAGCTAAATGTCTCCGAAAGAAGAATTAGGAAATGACGTAGGTTGCCTAGGTGACCAAATATACACAAACGATAATCAACTTACGTTCTTTTATTTAACAAACTTACAGCCGACTGGATATGAAATTTAAATGATCTGTGGTGCATTATACACTCGAGAGTAGTTCACACCGAGAACCTGCACCGACAAGTGACACTCACAGGAGTGACAGTTGACGAGTAGCAGGGACGGAAATAGCGAAAGGGTTGGCTAGCTATATAAACCCAAACAGACCCTTAAAATCTCTCTTATATCTCTGATCTCTTATACCTCTTATCTCATATACTCTTACTCTCAGCTCTCTCGAGGTAACGTACCACGATTATCACCCTCAGTATAGTATATACAGACTGTGATAATAAACGTAGCAATAGTTTTGTGTAAATAAAGATAGTCGAGCTGTATCAGCGCGTATTTTGTATCTACGACTAGTATCTTTGCCGGGTTAGAATACTGGTCCCTTCAGCGTGTCCGACTCGTAACGGGAGAATAGATCACCCCGTTAGCACCCACAACACGCCGCGTTACTCCGAACCCTATCGGTAAACGCAAACACCTACAAACCCGACAGATCTCTCTGTACATGCTTGACACATTTGTCGTCTTTCACCTAGACAGAGAGTGCGGTGGTAACTTGTTTTAAATCGAACATCAATGTCGCTGTTAAACTAATCACGGAGTGCTGCTAGATCGTAAATCGAAAACGCTTTTGATTCTTGTTTACTTCGCTTGACATTGGGAAAGGTTAAAAAAAAGTTGTTTTAGTTTAAATTTTAATGATTTTAGTTGATGAGACGTTGTTTGTTAAAGTACATTTATAATTTCTATAAGACACAATAAGAAATGTTTAGGAACGGCACATTATGTATTGCCAACAAAAATTTAGGTGTCTTCATGAGGTATTTAACATCAACAGGTAGGTACAGATAAACCTAAACTACTGTCACGTTAGATATATAAACCTTAACTATTAACACATTGAATTAGTAATGTTGAGTTTATATAGAGCAATAACACTAACATAATACATATAATAAAAAGTTTGCATTATGGGTACAACTATTAGGGTTTATGTAGCATAGAACATATAAATAACAAATGATATAGAAAATTAATGTGTTTCTAACTTTTTATTCTAATACATTATGTTATGTGTTAACTCAGTGTTACTTATACACTAACAGAATATCTGAGAGTGTTAATTTTTCAGGTCCAGTTCAAGCAGTTGCACTCAAGCAATGTATCTATTTAGACTTACTCTGATCTTGTTCACAAAACTTTCATACACTTCACATCAAACAACAAAAAAAATTGCCTAAGTTCAAATAGCATATCTAAACAAAACAAGAACTAGAATCAGTAGAATTACTTTCCAATTTGACATGTATTGATTCCTTTCAAATGAGCATTAAGACCAAATGCAAGAGCTTGGATCCTTTATAGGCCCCTCTCCTCTCTCAGTATCTCTATACATTTCACCCATTGCTGTTGGTGCTATGACATTGCACAGACAAAAAAATAGTGCTGAATAGTGGTTGTACCTAGTTGGTCTTTTTAGACATATTGCCTACTGTTTCATAGTTTACACACTTCTAAGCCATGAACTTTGATCTAGGTAGAGAGTTAGTATGGTCACCTTCCCCTTTACACAGTTACATGCAGTTGGTGATCTGTGGACTATCAAGAAAATAGAATTTTTAATAACTCTTTTTTCTTTTCGAGCTTTTAGTATTTGTACCTGGCAGACATGATCAAAACTTCCTGATAAAGAGGAGTCATCCTTCATGCACATTGAACATGAAAACACATCATCACTTTGAAACTAATTTGAAGTGGTGTCAAGAATCCTCAAAAAATGTCCATCAACCCTAGTCAGAGCTACTGTAAGAAAAACACTTGGAAAAACAGGGTATGAAAACATTACTTTTTTGTTTCTAACCATTTTTTTTTTAAATGGACTGATTTAATAGTATTGAGCATTTTGTTTTTACATATGTTTCTTGCCATAGTTGATAGACATTTTTGCAATAATCTTGATAGCAATTCAAATTGGTTTTGAAGGGATGACATGTTAATAACATCAAAATAAATTTGAAAAATATTTCACTGGTCTTGGATCTTTTCTTTTATTTTGACATGTTATTTTAATTTAAGTGATTTTTTAGCTTTTTTTGTGTCAAGTATACCACAAATTTGTAAAACAAGTCCAGGGAAAGTTACAGTAAACACATTAATATACAGGGTGACCATTAAGTAGCCTCTCAAACTCTTTTGAGTTTATTTGTGATTTCATAAAAAAAATCAGTTACGGGGTATATATGAAACTAATCAAGGTGAATTTCAAAAGTAATGACAATCCTACAGAACGTCCCAAAAAGACCGGGCGTCATAATGTGTAATTTATTTAAATGGGATTTCCTGTATTTCTTTCATGTGATAGAATCCTGTGTTGAACCTATATTAATACCTAGATTTTTTTTTCCCTGGTATGCAGCAATTTAAGGCTATGATGTTTTGAAAGAAATTTAAGACATTTGCAGTGCCTGATAAAAAAATTCATATTTTCAAATATTTCAGTTAGCTTAAGTTAGACTTTGATTATTTTAGGATGGATTCTCATGTAAGATCCCCTTAGCAGGAACAAACACTCACTTAACCAAAATATCTGCAGGGTATTGACAAGAACAACTTTAATTTTTCCATTTCAACTTCAATTTTTTTGATTTTTTAAAATGGGATGATGAATTGTTTATGATGTAGGAAGGAAGAAATTTCAGTTCTTTTCATTTTAGTATGAAATAATGTCATATTTATCTTAAATGTTAATGGAATTATTAATTATTTCAGGCAAACCTGCATTTTTGGCTAAGTGTCTGAGTGTTCAGTATGCGTTGTTATGGTTGAAAAGGTGAAAATTGAGGTTGTTATTGTGGACACCTTGTATGTATTTCTGGCTCAATAAGTTTTCTTGCCTGCTAAGGAGATCTTACATGAGAATCCATCCTAAAATTATCAAAATTTAACTTAAGCTAACTGAAATATTAATTTTTTTATCAAGCACTGCAAATATCTTTAATTTCTTTTAAAACGTCATAGCTTTGGCTCACTGCATATTAGGATAGTCTAGGAATTAATACAGATTCAAGAGGGGATTCTATTACATGAAATAAATGCAGGTGGTCCCATTTAAAAAAATTACACTGTGATGACACGCGCCGCTTTTTTGGGACATTCTATAGAGTTGTTATTAATTTGAAAATTCACCTTCATTAGCTTCATATACATCCTCATAATTGATTTTTTTATAAAATCAGAAATATACTCATAGGAGTCTGAGGGACTGTATTACTCTGTATGTCTTGACGTTAAAAAGTAGAACTAGAGATTTGAATCAATTGCTTGAACTGGTCTTAAAAAATTAAAACTAAAGGAAAAGGCTTCTCAGATTTTAATTTGAAATTTTTAATAGTTTTACAAGAACTTCTTAATATTTGCCTTTTGACACTTTTGTATTTGTGAATGATTTAAAGGAAAAATAATGATATAATTGAAAAGCATTAATTTTTAAATTAAGCAGACAATTGAAACTAGTAGGTAAATAAAAAATAGTCTGATGATGAATTATGCGGGTTGAAACGTTAATAAATGTAAACATATTATACATGGGTTTGTCAGGAATAAAAAGCGTTTTCGAAATATGAAATAAAAATTCCAGGTCCGTATTTAAAATAATGAAGTTGATACCGATTACTTAGTTACTAAAAGTTGTACAATGACGTTCGATATGTCGTTTTGTAGAGAGTAAAAAGTTGTGAAACGTTGTAATTGAAACTTCTTTTCTGTCACAAATGGTATACGAAATACGAGGGATTGAAGTTTTAGACCATTTTCATACTTTTTCAAATATCTAGGAAACTACTGAAAATGTGGTAACCTTGCAGCGGTTTCCTTAATCAGCTCCATAAGGAGCCAACTTAGTCTAATTTAATCGAAATTGTAACTCTCACCGTTTCGGAGATAGCAATGGTAGGCACACCAAAAAAAAACACCCTGTATAATGTATAAAGATTTTTATTATGTCCATCAAATTTATCAGATTAAGAAATAAAAGTACACCGATTTTCATTTTAATAGTTACAGTAGTTTTGAAGTAAACTAAAAAAATAATAAAAAAAGTTGAATTTTAACACCTTGTATCTCAGAAATGACGGTCTTAGAACAATCGTTTGTTAAGTAAACTATACTTATTTTTCGATAATCTATTACCTGTATCGATTTGTCACCACAGTTCTGAAATACCCTGTATATTCATAAAAAAAAATAAAAAAGACAAAGAAACAAAAAATATTACAAAATTTATAATAGTTGGTCATGATTGCTTTCTATAGCAAAAGTCTCATCACTTTGCGATTCTATATCACTATAGCATTGTAATCCTCCTCAAACCAATTTAGAAGAGTTTTCTTATATTGTGGGTAATCATACACTCACTCATTTAGAAAAAAATGTGAGCTGTTATATATCACACAATAAAGAAAAACTCCAAAAAAAGTGCTGTAGTTGATTATGACGTATTAATAAAAATTCGTAGAAAGTTAATAACTAGTGTTCAAACATTGAAATTTTTTTAAATAACTGATTCTAAAGTTACTTAGGAAGAAGCTATTGGGAGTCTATACAATCTTCAGTTCAGGCTGCTTTTTGATAAGAAGACCCCAAGGCAGCGTTAATGACATGATTATTAAAACTATTTAATATGGACTTATACGATCATATATAACATACACAGCATCCTTACTCCACCTAATTTATATTTTGATCACCTCCTTTTGCTTGTATTTAAATTTTCCGACGTACAAAGGAATTGCGATAGTCACTCCTATGATACCAGGATTTCTGTTGGTTAAAACTCTTCTATATACATGGCAGGAAAATGCATGAATAGCTCAGTTTCTACAGGGTCAAAATGGAAATTAAGTAGAATTTCTGTGACAAGGTATTTTATTATATTTGTGAATTTCTAGAAGACCCATTTTTACTCTTTCTTCGATTGATTAGTTGTGTAACATTGTTTAAATGTGATGAAATATATTTGTATTTGTAAAAAAAGTGATGGGCACTGACATGGCGATGTACGCTGCTTCGGGTGGGGCGTTATAATGAATCCTCATGAGTGTAAAAATGACAAGTGTAACGCAATTTCATCAGTAAAAAAGGCTTTTATAGTTTCGTGATGATTTTGTAGCCAATTGAATATGGAACAGTCTGCTTTCAGTTCAAATGACAGTTACGCTATCATATTTACGCTCATGAGGATCCACCATGAGAAGTGGGGAAAAAACGTATATTCATATGCCGCATAGGAAGAGAGATATTTGTATGTTACATTTTAGGTGATAATTTTAGCGTTGTAAGAAGTACGATTGTACTGTAGCTCACAATCAAATCAGTATTGAAATTAACTTTAATTGTATTCTCCTAATCTAATGTTTGCTTTGTTAGAGGTATCAACTGCACTCAGACCTTTTTACTTTTCTGTTCATCCTGATCTGTTTGGACAACATCCAAAAGAAAGAGCTACAAATGAATCATCCCTACAGCAATTGAGTTCAATTCTTCAGTCGTTACAAGGTGATAAATTATTTGCTCCAATTACGTTACCATTTTATGTGAAAAACAGGTAAGAAAGTGTAATTTAGTGAAAATATATAGTTTTTTTTTAATATGGGGCTCTAGCTTGAACATCAGGTTATGACTGGGCTGATAGGTTTTAGTTCAGTAGATATTTAATTTAAAAAAATGTAATCAAAAACACAAAAACACTTAAGGTTCGCTCAGGTAATCGTCGGGTTAACGAAATTATGGTTATGTGATGAGTGACTTATTTTTCTTTTAGAACTTCAAGAAAATAAATATTTAATGAATTTTGCTTTATTCATTTAGCGATATGAGAAGGTGTTAGAGAGCAATATTATAGGGATAAGTTAAAATTAAAAATTTTATTACATACTTCCTCAACGTGGTACTTAAGGGTGCTTAATACTACTGTAAAAATCATGTTTATGTTAACGTATCGCCAAATTCTACATTATTTTATATGGAAGGAACATACAGTTGGGGACAAAACATCGGCCTCAAATTCATAAACTTTCTTTATGGAAACATTGCAAGCTTATTACTGATCATTCAAATAAGTGAAATGCACCATTTTTTAGAGAATTTGAAGCTTTATATAATGCATAATTTTGTTTTTGCATAACTTTTATTTATAAAGTAACAATTTTATTTAAACAAAATAAGGTAAAAATTCGACCGGATAAAACATCGACCCCAAACTCAAGTCAAATGTTTAATTTTGTTTGTGTCAATATTTTTAAATCTTTTTTAAGTTATGTTTAGATTATTTTGTTGGAATGTGTATTTCCACATAAACAAAATTAATCATTTGACTTTTAACCAAAGTGTGTAAAGCAAATTATGGCTCCCACGCAAGTTGACGATCGTGTACAGAGTTTAATTGTGCGTCTGCGAGATGAGGAAAGATTGACGATGGAAGTTATCGGAAACCATGTTAAAATGCATCGTAGCAACGTTTCATGAATTTATCGCCGTGCAAAACACTCGAAGGAATTAAACAAAGAAGGAAGACTTCGAAAAACCGATGATAGATGTGCGTTTATTATTGTTACTTCTTACATCAGAACTACTGTAATTGGGTTTCGGTGAAAGAAACTAAGATTTTCATTTTAGAATCGATAGAAAGATTGTGCGCACGTCCAAGAACAATCCACGACTTTCGGCACCTGCTGTTCGAAGTGAAGTTGGAGTAGCGTACATTTCTTCCCGCACAATTCAACGTCATTTATGCGAAAACGGCCTTTATGGACGACAACCGGCGAAAAAGCTATGGATATCAAAAAGAATATTGCGGGAAGGCTTAAATTTACACATGAGCATATTGAGTGGACGGTGGAGGACTGGAAAAAACTCCTTTGGTCTGATGAATCCAAATTTAACCTTTGCAACAACGATGGCAAAGGTTACGTTCGTCGACCAAAAAATGAAAGGTATAATCCAAAGTATACCACACCCACAGTGAAGTTTGGCGGTGGCAATATTATGGTGTCGAGTTGTTTTTTATGGTACGGTGTTGGTTCTTTGCATCGAATAACCGACACGATGAACCAAATTCAGTATCGTGAAATTTTGGAAGGGGTAATGTTGCCTTATGCCACGCATAATATACCAAATGGATGGCTATTTATGCACGACAACGACCTCAAACACAGAGCTAAAATTGTGAAAACGTGGATCGGCAATAACGGTATTTCGTGCCTTCACTGGCCAGCGCAATCCCCGGACCTGAACCTTATTGAGCACCTCTGGGAAGTGGTTAAAAAGGAATTACGTGGGCAAAAGTTTAGCAATCGAGATGATCTGTTTAACGCCTTAAATAATATCTGGGGTACATTATCTAATGAATTGATTTAGCGTCTAACTGAATCAATGCCGCGCAGATGTCAAGGAGTAATAAAAGCTTGTGGTTTTGCCATGAAATATTAAAGAATAATTTTGGGGCCGATGTTTTGTCCGATCGAATTTTTACCTTGTTTTGTTTAAATAAGATCGTTACGTTATAAATAAAAGTTATGCAAAAGCAAAATTGTGCACTTTATAGAGCTTAAAATTCTCTACAAAATGGTGTATTTCACTTGTTTAAATGGTCAGTAAAAAGCTTGCAATGTTTCCATAAAGAAAGTTTATGAATTTGGGGCCGATGTTTTGTTCGCAACTGTATATTTTCTTTTCGCAGCATGTCTAACTTCAAAAAATCGTTTAGAATTCGGATTGATATTTAGGTATTAAATTTGGAGGAATATGTGCTTTTTGTATGTTATCATGTAATATTCTTAAAGTTTTCCACCACTATTACATAAACGAAACAATAAATATTTTGGTGCGTCTATCAGTTTGGCGCCTATATAACCGTGGTTAATTTTAACACCTACTCCTAACGAGCCTTTAAGAATTAGTGAAAAATTAGACAATACACATACATGTCATTAAATTCAATGAAATGGAGAAGTAACTACACTCACTTTCACATGAAATGCACCATCCAGTAATAATAATAATTAAGTCTTGTAAATTTGGCAAAATAATGTTTCATAATAGAGTATCAAATTATCAGACTTTCAGTTAAAAGATACAATATTTGATAATGAAAAAATTAATAATAAGTGATATCGCCTCGTACGGCAATGCAAGCACGTACTCTTCGCGGTATGCTTTGCAACAAATGATCAATATCTTCCTGGGGTATTTTATTCCATGCTACCTCAAGATGATGTTGTAGGTCATCCACATTGTTTGGAGGCCTCGGTAAATTTCGAAAATGGCGACTCATCATATCCCAAGGATGTTCGATGGGCGATAGATCCGGTGACCTGCAGGCCAAGGCAGTATTTTAATTGTGCTTCTTCCAGGTATCGTCGAGTAATGTTCGCACTATGTGGTCTTGCATTATTCTGTTGGAAAATGCCATTTGGTAAGGTTTGCATGAAAGGTACTAATACTGGCTTCAGAACATTGTCAATGTAGCGACGTGCGTTTAGGGTGCCTGGAACGAACACAAGAGAAGATCTTCGGCCAACACATATCGCACCCCAGGCCATAACACTAGATGTTAAAGCTGTGTGGCGCCTTTCAGAAAATTGCAAATTTCTTCTGTCACCTCGGTATCGTCTGACTCTTCTACGACCATCATTGATCCATAAACAAAATCGCGACTCGTCACTGAAGACGATATTGTTCCACTCATGATTCCAATCAATTCGTTCTTGACACCAGGCCAATCTGGAAGCTTGGTGTTGGACGGTTAGTGGCAGTCGTAGATTTGGACGGTATGAATGCAGGCCAAAAGACGAAATTCTTCTGTAAACTGTTGCCATCGACACCCGACGATTTAGAGCTCCCATCCAATCTACTGCAACAGACATTGTTGTTTGAAATCGATCACCAATGGCCATCCGTCTAAGAAGTAGATCTTCAGGTGCGTTGCTGCTACGGGGAGGACGTCCAGCTGGACGATGTCGCTGAACCCTTTCTTCAGACCACGAAGACCATATTCTCGCAATCGTGGTGTGGTTCCGATTCATTTTTCGGGCAATCTCACGAAAAGAAAGTCCACCCTCCTTCATGCCGATAATTCGCCCTCTATCAAAATCCGAAACGTGGGAAAAATTTCGACGCTGTCTCACTGGGGCCATTTTGAGATGTCTTGTTCACAGTTCAACAACAAAATAAACTGATATTTCCATGTAAATATTATTTTATTTATTTACAATTGAATAAAAAATCTAATAGGTCGATGACAAAAAAACCGCTAGCATTCTTTCTTTTTTACTGAAAGTCTGATCATTTGATACTCTATTATGAAGCTTTATTTTGCCAAAATTACAAGACTTAATTATTATTATTACTGGGTGGTGCATTTCATGTGAAAGTGAGTGTATAACTTTCTTAATGCCTGCACTCTTAATGTTGACGCGGATATCTTCTTTTCGCGGCCAATCATGGGGACATACATCGTGATTGGGATGTTATAACATGTTCGGTCTTCCCGGTTTTTCGCTTGCCTGTTTCTCCAGTCTTAGTGGGGATTGATTTCTTTTTGCGATTATTTTACAAATGGCCGTACGTAAATGCCGGCGGAACGCGCGATCATACTCGGTCGCTTCTTTCTATTTTTGAAAGGTATTTGACATTGTCCCACATATTAGGATCCATCACGCTCTACAGCACTTCAACGTCGACGATCCACTTTAGCGCTGTCTTTTGCATGGCCAGGCTATACTACCGTTATCATGGGTAACATTAGGGTTCCTCATGCCCAAATCGTTAGAGGAGTCTTTGTCCTTTGCTATTTAATCTGCTTCTTGACGAGCACATATGCGGCGCTAATGCTCAACCAACCAGGATTGATGTTAATGATTCGAGCATTAATAGCCTTGCATATGCTAACGACTTGCTGCTACTCATCTTTTCCCGAGGGATTTGTTGATGCAGCAGTGTACGTGTGCATGCATCTTCCAAGATTATCATGTCATTAAACTAATCTAAACAAGTGCGGCAATGTGATTGTTAAGCTTCTCCCTGCTCAGAAGAAACTCTATCTTGCTTTTCGCGTCACGGGCCTTATTGGATGTCTACTGTTACTTCTAACCGATGGCGAATTAATTTTAAATATTTCGGTCATAATTATGGGTTTATGGACACTTATTCAAATTCTAAATGTGCTCTAAAGGACGCATTAATGCTTCATCAATAATTTGTCTTGCTATAGGACCACAACCTATCGAAGTTTCTGTTTAGTCTGTAAAACCCCAAAGAAATTTTAGTGTTGCTTTATCAAGGTAACAAGGTTTTTTGAGGAACAGTGAAACAGATTACTTACTTCCCTGTACAAATGGCAATACATTTTTGAGAGTGAGTATTGAAGAGTTAGCTTTTTTGCTCTCGTCGATGACATCCTGCTCGGTTACTCGACCATGTAACCTTGAGTGATCCTCAGCTGTGGGCTGTCCTGTCCTCCGACCACGTCTCTCATCTCCGGATCCACTGCATCACGTCTTGTGGTGTCAGTAGGGAATAGCCTACCTGTTGGTGCAACAGACTGCAGAGTACATTCAATGGTGTTGGCTTTCCTGAGCACCCTGGATACAACGCTGTGAACTTTTGGATTCGTAATTATCCTCTCTTTTCATGTGGCAAAGATTATGTCGAGATTCTTTAAATCGGAATCAGTGTCTTTCTAACTCTTGGGGATCTCCACAATGTCAGGCTCCTAAATCACAAGCTCTTTTGCGCTGAATGCGATAGAGTCTAGACCGTCTCCCACATTTTTCAACCAAGTTCTCTACTCCAAGTCATTGGACACAAGAACGCTCAATGTGCAGACTGAGCCCTCTGTATGTAATACTTCGAAGCGTTTGAGCAAACCTGATCTCGTCGTTCTTGCTACTAGTGTTACGTCGATAACTGATGTGTGCTAGAAGACTCCTTAGCCCCTTCAATACTATTTCGACAATAGGCGGCTATCTACTTGAGCTGCAGTTCCTTGAAGCCGTTAGGGTGTTGTTTCCTGAAAACCGGATCACCAATTTGAGACTGGTACTGACGGCTACAACAGTCTGATCGTTGAGCTTGTCTCTACCCTTTTGTCTGATGTGTTTCGCGGTAGGGTCTCCGTTCATGGTGTTTGGTGCGGAAGTGTGGGATGAGCGTCGTGTGGAATCTGTTCGTATACTATTGTGTTGCAGTTAACTCTTTCAATATTCAGAGCGAGTAGTCTGTTATCTTAAAATTTAGTATAGATCCTTCTTCTTAGGCACTAATACTATTTGTTATTTCACTGTTCTTGTTTTAATTTTGCGATCTTTTGCCCGTTACCCGAAATGTTTATTGTATATATTCGAATGAATAAAGGCATCCTCAGCTAAATGCCTCTTCATATAATTACTGATGCGCATCAATGGAACAACGAGATTCCCCCTTGTCTCTACTCACTGAGGACATGTTGTTGTTGCTTGTGATTAATTGTCATTTGAGGAAGAAAAAGTGGACCGATTAAGGCAATAACTGCTGAATGTGTAGCCGATAGTGGATTAGTTAAGCTCTTTTCGAGCAAAAAGTCTCTAAACTTTTAAGGGCATGTGAGTGCCAGTCTAATCACATTTTGAGATTAGGCTGTTGTTTTTGATGGTAGTGGCACGTTTTTTGAGCTGGCAAACTGAAAGACTTTGGAATCGACTGAGGAAGTTTTGTGATGCAAGTACCCAAAATTTTGACCAATGTAAGTGTCTAAAATGCGGTGCGTGCGCATCGCTACAAAGCTATCTGTAAAATTTTGAGTGGCTAGTGAGTGAGTATTGGAAAGCTGGGTTTCTTTTATCTGATTATTGAGCCCAAACTTATAATACATTAAGTATCGACAATGGTGGTGATTGGCCTCTCTCTAAGTCCTGTCTTGCCGGTTTGACTCAATTATGAGCAGCTAAGCGGATGTGATTACATTAGGTGGTGTTTATAAAATACTTATTATTTAAATAAAATATGTTTAAACTTTATTACCCTGTAACTTAGGCATGACAAAAAATGGGATCTATTACATGAGCAACCCAAATTAAAACGTGCTTTTTTCTAACCATTCCTGAAGTCCTGATTATAAACGCGGGACGTCTAGACATAGATTAGTTACTTTGAATCGATTAAAAGCTTAAACCAAAATTTCTCTTTTAGGAATAATCAAAATGAATCTGCAAAACTCATTCAAATCTATTTAAAAGGCCGCGATCTGGGCACTGTTATTGTTCATATATTGAAAGCATGTGATTTACCTATTAGTCATATTGAGCATTATATTAAACCTGGAGCCATGAACCAGAATATGTTTCATACAGAGAATATTCAACAGAACGGAGATGAATGGATTAGTGTTAGATATAAAAATGAATTTGATTTTACAAAATTAAACAAGAACCATCCTTTGTATGCTACGTTCGAATTACGGCAACAAATGAAAGAAACCAAACATAATTTAAGGTAAGTTATGTCCCAGGTTGCAAGGTGACGTGAAAGATACGTATTTTTTTCGTCATTTTTCTCCAGAGGTGACATGATCAACTAACGTGAAAACGACATATAGTTGACGGCCGATTCACATCACATTTGATTATTGCCCTCTAGGGTTGGACGTTAATGACTTCAAGGAACGCCAGAAAATTTTGGAACCTGCATTATTCTTAATTTATTACCTACTTCTAATTTTATTTTAAATTAATATAAAAGGTGTCCCTGAAATGATTGTATAATGCTTAACCAAAAATTCTTTAACCAAAAATAAGGCGTTGTAAGCAAACTTGCCCATATCCAATGATGTTTCGTTTTACCGCTACAGGGTGCCAAAGCTCCCAAATTAATATCGTTTTTTCGAAATAATTGATAAACGCTTTTATCGATTTTCATTCATTTTGGAGCTAAGAGTTACTACATAAATTGGTGTGTTTTGATGTAAGCGGGATTTTTTTAAATATGCGGAAACAATAAAAATAGCGCCTGGTTCGTAAATAAAAGTTTGCATTTTTGTTACCCCCTGTAAGAATGACTTTAACTTTTTTCTCCACCACTATTTAACTTTATTTTTAAACTTTTTTTGTGTCCTCTAAAATTTTCGCTAAACATACAGTTTCTCTACAAAAAAATTATTTTCGATATCTTGCAATTCACCATTGTTGAGAAAACAATGTTAATAAAAGCCCAACACAATACCCAAAGTACATATTAATTTTTTGAAAAGAATTTATTTATATTTTCAGGAAAATGATCAACATTTTGAATATTTGTTATAATAATCAAACTAAGCTGGTAGTTATTTAGAATTAAAATTTTTTCCCGTTTTCGTTCCGACTAATCAACAATGATGAATTGCAAGGTATCATAAATAATTATTTTGTAGAGAAACTGTATATCTGGTGAAAATTTTATTAGATACAAAAATGTTAAATAGTGGGTGACAAAAAATTAAAGTCATTCGCACAGAAGATAATAAAAATACTTTTATTTACGAACCACGTGCCATTTTTAATATAGTTCGTCTAGAAAGTACTTAGAAAAAAAGAAAGATAAATTGTAATTATTCGGTATATATTTTTATTACTTGAATTATAAAATTACTACAAATAATTCAACCCATTTACTTATATAACCTTCATTTAATTGTAAATACTTAATTAAACGTTCAGGTTCACCCAAAACTAGGTGATCATCATAATGTTCGGTGATGTCAATCCAAGTCTGTAAAACTGACTAAATCAAAACTTTATTTTGTGGCACTATTCGTTCAACTTCAGTCTCCATTAATCCCCATAAGTTTTGAATGGGAGTGAGATCTGATGGAGCTACTAGCCATGGAATTGTTGTCAATTGGTGTTCTTTTATCTAAGTTTGAGTATAGGTGGAAGTATAGCATCTGGCATTCTCCTACTGAAAACATCATCCCTCTGAATGTAAAGCGTGAGGCGTTTCAAGAAGAAAGCCATTTAGAATGTTATAATACTGTGTACTATTGACGGTGCCATCAATTATATAGAGAGATGTAGCAGCTCGCTGAGGTATTGTTCCAAAAACTATTTCTTTAGTGAAAAATAAATTTGAAGGGTAACATTTTCTCTTGATAGGATTTTTAGGTGATTTGCATCAAGCTGGAAACAACTTTTGTCAAATACAGAAACATTACTAAAATTAGCTTCTCGAAAACTTTGACAAAAAAATCTATTCTGCGTTACCTGTTGAGGTGTCATTCCAAGGATTTTTTTTGTTTCCTTTATATATGTATGTAGCCTTATCTTTTCAGTGATACGCGAACAACTTCTGGACACACATTTATTCTGCTTTGATTTTCAAATCTGTTAGCCAATTTTCGAAAATCTAGGCGCGGATTTTGTCGTCCTAAGACCACTAAAGTGTTTAAATTATTTCTGTCAATCTTACGCGGTCTTCCCGAAACTGGTCTATGTTTCGTATATGCGCCATTTTTTATCTTCTTTATTGTTTCATATACTGCATTTTTTTAGTTCAATCAATTATACTAACTTCTTAACGTTTTGAAAACCTTTTCTGCACAAATTTCCCACTACATATTCCATTTTTCTTTTTTTTTTAATTTCAGCATTGTCACAAATTCTAAACCTGATTACAGTCAACAATATTTGGCAGATGGTGTTCTCATGCTATTTTGACAATAACCTATTATTGACACCTATTTGATACATTACTTCTGTCTTAGAATGTTGCAAGAAAGAAGTATACCAAAATTCGGAAAAATATAAAATTCCTGATACTTTCAAATGAACTATAATTCAACGCATTAAAAAATCCGCTTACATTAAAGCACACTAATTTATGTAGTAACTCTTAATTTCAAAACAAGTAAAAATCGATAAAGGCGCACAGCAATTGTTTGGAAAAACGATATTAATTTGAAAGCTTTGACGTCCTTTAGCGGCGAAACAAAGCATTGGATTTATGTAGATAAGTTTGTTTAGAACGCCTTATTTTTGGTTCAGGATTTTTTGGTCAAGCGTTGAACAGTTATTTTAGAGGCACCCTATATATTACTGATAATTACATTAAAAAAAGAAATGCCGTACATAATTTAATAAGATGTCACTTCCAAATAGTATGTTGTGAAATTTTAAGTAGCTACTTACCTATTATAATATCGTTTTATACAGGATGTTGCATCACCTATTGTACAGGGTTTTCCGGTATTTTTGAGGCATAACTAACAGAGTTATTTTAAGAAGTCGAAAAAACTTGTAAGTATCAAACCTAAAGTATTTTTCCTGAAATATAAAAATTACAATTCAATAAAACAAGCGGACGTTGCTAATTACTTAAAAAAATACCTGCTTTTACCAAGGAGTGTATCGTAAGGTTTATAGAGGACGCAACAAGTATAAAAGAGAGAGCCGAAAACGTCGTTGTGATGCACTTTTTTAAGTCTAATGTGCGGTTCTTCATAAAAACGTAATAGGTATTTTTCTCCTTAATCGCATTTAGATACAACCGAGATATATTATCAAAACCATTACATTACCCAGAGGATAATTCCACTTAGACTCAGTAAAGTTTTAGTAATTTATTTCCTGCGTGCAGTCAAGGCAAAAACAATGATTAACTTTTTATGAAGCGACAGCTTCTTCAAAATATCGGTAAGATAAATAACCTTCACAAATTTTTAAAGTTTGCTAGAGGCGTGATAAGTGGTCTAGTGTCATTTAATGAGTGAAAGTGGGTGATCGCCAGGTATTCTCATCTTTCGAGTTTAGTTTCATATGCAAAATAGATAACAGAAATGGTGTTCCTTTGTTTAAAAGGAGTGTGATAAATTAGCTCATTTAGTGAGTCTAAGAATGAGTGCTTTTTTTATTTTAATTTCAATTATAGAAGAAATTGCACGAACATAGAAATGTTGTTTCATCTATCAATTGAGGGAACACTCGGTAGTGAAACATGCAGGATTGATGCGTAGCGCTAATAGACGATATATAGCGCTGTAAGTATTGTGTGCCTTTTAAGATTTGTGCCCCAGGAAGTGTTCCCCTTCGTCCATCTCTAAAAATTTAATTTAAATGGCTATGACTAATCGCACTGATTGTGAAATTTGGATTTTTATGTAGGTCACATTTTGAAAGATTTATTACGAGTTGTGGCGGTGAGTGGAATTTAGATGGTAACTCAAATAGAAATTTCACCTTTTCCGTTAAGGGGCGTTCACCATCCTGTTTTTAGAAATCTATCAGAAAGCGCCTTCACCATTTTTTTGCACTTTAAACTGTGTATGTGCAAAATTAGATTTGTTTGTTTAAAAATAAAACACTGAATATAATTGTTTTTTAAGTTAGGAGTAATTATTATCCCTGGATATTCAGAGCTGACTTGGGGACCTTGGTCGTCTAGGTCCGAGGAGGGAGCAGCGGCTGCCCAGGTATGACGGAAAGTCCCCAGCCTGCTTCATCATTCTTCGTTGGATTGTATGTTTTTGAAAATTGGGGATGGTTCTGATCATTTTGTGTCCTTGTTAATTGTAAAACTATAAAATGCTGTGAATATTAAAGGTTTTATTTTATTTTTTGCACGCTTATAACTAAGTAACCATGGCGAAATGGAGATAAGTTTGTAAGGCATTTTTTCAATTCTAATAAAAGTAATTCAAGAATACACCTTTGAAGTTGTACAATAGGGTATGCAACACCTTGTATATTATTTACAGTGTAAAAGAATAGTAGGTAAAGGTATGATACATATGTATACTAGGTATATTATCATTTTTGAAAAGTTGTACGGATTAGATAGGTAACATCTTAATACAAATGTAAACTTTTATATTTTTTATCGAATTCCAAAAAAATGGCGTCAATATCCTTCTACCTTCTATGACGCGTATATCTGGCATCAAAAAATGACGTGATATAAATGCAAACTTGCCACCTGGGATGTATAAACCTATTAATTTAAAAATGTTGATTTGATAGTATTATCTTTTGAACTTAGAACGTGGTTGGAAACTAATTTTGAAGATGCCCTGGAAAAATGCAAAAAAGGTTCAGCCTTGAGAGAGGAAATCCAACGATTGAAAGTGGAAATTATTAAACAGTCTAAGTTAAAAGATATAAAATGGGATTGTGGGTGGAATAGTCAGCATTTCAGGGGTACATAATTCAGAGTTTCCACGTAAAAAGCTATAGGTACCTGTTAATGCAGATATTCGTAACTTCAGGATGTATTCTTTCCCTAAAATCCTTAATGGATCAGCATCCGCAACACATGAAGCAGTTGGAGAACCAAATTTTAGTGTTTTCCTACTTCACTGGTATTAGTTTAGATGGCCATATAATGTTGTTTAGTGGGGAAGTGCGGCACAACTGGCTCGATTTTATTAAAAATATTGGGAAGCATAAATTGGCATTGAGAAGAGTGCCATATTATGAAAAATCTCTGTCACATGTTCTAAGAAATATGAAGGTATGTATTTTATATTTTACCTGTTTGCTCTAACTATTACTAAAAAAGATATACATTCTTCATATTAAAATGGTACTCACATCTATAATAAGGTTTTAATTCTTCATTTTTTATATTTTAACACTTTGTAAGATGATCATTTAAAATGATGAATTCATCTAAAACGCTGAAGAAGTGGAACACCCTATAGTATATCTGAAAATATCTCTTTTTGTGTGGTCTGCTTAATTCCAGAATTCTTATTCATTCACACTTCAAACGGTTTCAGTATTCAAGGTGTCCCACCTCGAATGCCATCGATCGAGTATGGAAAAACTTCAGCCATGAAAAATTTTAACATACATATGTATACAATAATAATATTAAAATCAATGAGGTCATTTCACTTAAAATATTTTGAAAATGGCAGCACTTTTAGTTAAATCATCGGATCTACTGTCCTATTTCAGACGGAATACCCTATACTTTTAAAGTCTAAATCACAAAGATTCACAACATTTTAAACTTTTTAGCGTGTCATGTCGATTAGCTGCATGTGGCTCTTAACAATCGAATTGTCATGGTCAATTTGTTTAATTGATATACGTACCTGAAAATATTATTTTATGATTTGAATTTTTTTTTTTCGGCTGCCATTGTGTATTATATATTGTTACGTATTTCATAAAAAAATCTCTCATCAAGTATTTTGGAAACTTATCTCAAAGTTTTGTTGTAAGGGTTTAGTAAAACATTGTAGAGGTTGTTTGTTGTTTCTCGACTATAGCAACAATTGAGAAACGAACATTTGTTATCTATGTTTTACAGATAAATTTTCATGACATGGCATACTGCAAAAAAAGGTTAATGGATGTTGTATTTTATTCCAATCAATGAAAAAATCCTCGGTTTACTCCGGAAGCCAATTGTTTTGTCCATATTTCAATAGTGGGTAGTAACAATCGCAGAATTTTATAAATTGGTGAAGTTACCAGTTTAATAAATGTCAAATTTTTTTAAGGCATATGCCAAATTTCTGGATAAATTATCAAATGAATGAGGTCATACATTTAGCACATGCGTAATAGAATTTCCTCAGTCAACGGCATGTGGTAAATGTCACTGTCTATTACAACACAACAAATGTCTTTCATGATGCACCAAGGTTTTTCGTAAGTTGGAATAACATCGATATATCTATTGCCATAACTACTGAAGCACAAGGCGTAAATAATCTCATTACTAAAATATATATAAGAACTATATGGGTTGTCTCAAGCAAGTAGCTCATGTCTGTAACTTTTTTTGCTAAATATTTTTTAAATGAAAGTTTCGTGCAAAAACGAAGAATGCTGATTTAAAACGTTTACCATCTAAAACTGCATAATTCGCTGCCACGGTCAACTTAGTGCAACCGTCGGTTTCGCTGGAAATTAGTTAAAGTTTTGAGATTTAAACTAGATACCCAGAAATTTTTCGATATTTGGATTCTAGACATTGCGGTTTAAGTATGCATTACTTTTCAGTTTATGACTCAATAGAGACAGAAAGAAAGCAATCTTATGAAGCAGTGCCGTTTATTTTTTTAATTTTCGTCAATAACCGGAAAAATAAATGTTAAATTTATGGTGCCAAGAGATTAAACCAGAAAGATTAATCTAGACATTAACATTAAAATCTACATCACACACTGCCATTGTACTATACATTTAATCATCTCTGGAAATTACATAAAGTTATAAAAAAATGCAATTTTACATTTTTATACAGGATTTAGGACGAAAATATATATTCGTTTTTCAAAATTAAAGTACTCTAAGCTAAACAAAATAACTTCTTGTATCAAAAGTGCTATATGGTTGGATTCAGAATGATGAGTAAAATCTATGTAGATACCGACATCGAAAAATATATAGGTTTTCCAATTTAAAATTCGAAAGTTAAGGTCATTTTTGGCTAATTTGGAAATCACATGAATTTGGTCATGACAGCAATCATGCACAACGTAAACGTAATCTGAAAATTTCGCTTAAAAAAAAAATTAGTTAAAGGGTTGTAGCGCATTTTGATAATTTATTGGAACATCCCATTTCTTTGTAGGTTGGAAAAAGAAAGTTTATGCCTGACATGAAAGTTGGGGAATATGAACTTAATTTGCGTCAACTAACGACCTCAATTAGTGATTATTTTGGACGTAATAGATATCCAAAAAGTTGGCCAAAGACCTTGGATAATTTTGAAATTGTTGTCGAAAGTGAGGCTGGACCAATGATGGTATCACCCACTGGGCAGTTTATAGTACCATCGTCGATTCCAGGTATGTATTCTTTGGAATGCGACGGTAAGAAGTTTGATAATTGAATGTGTAAATATCTAGGTCCAAATTTGATAAGTTTCATCACAACCAATCTCAAAGAAGCGGATAAGTTGAGCGGTATATACAGGAGTCACAAAGGGCAAGAGGAGGAATTGCAACAACAGTGCATAGACGAATTGCGATTAGCAGCTTTACTTAAGGACGATAATATAACACCAGAATATATGATACTATTCTGTAAAAAGTTTCTAGAAAGTAAAGAGCAATTAGAACGTTTTACCAAAGATTTACGCATCAATGTTTCAACATATTACTCAGTGTTATCGGATGGGGCTGTGTGTATACCTTGGAATTTTGTACTTTAATTAATAGATTTTTCTATAGTAAATATTAATAACAGGTTTAGATTTCTCCAAATATTTTTAATTATTTAAATGCAATAAATACATACGAATGTTTGCATATTTGTTATTGTGTAATTTTTAAAAAGGAAAAGGGAGCATATGACGTGAATTGGAATTGATAGCAAGTAATTGATATTAAACAATAAATGCAGAAGTGCATGAAAATTATTAATGATTTTGTGTGAAAATTGAGTTTTTAAACTACTTTTATATGATTTTTTCTTATGCTTATGGTTGCTGAGATATGGGTCTGAGAAAATGTTTAAGAAAAACTTGAAAAGTCTAAAAAACTTATATTTCAGCTAGTTCTAACATCATACATTAACCAAATTCCGACAATGAATTTCTTTTGACATCTTAATTTGGTAAAAACTTGGAGTGATAGAGCTCAGGAAGTGGCTTAGGTTTGGGTCTTCCTAAAAACTTAATTATTATTCTACTCTAATTTAAGTTACAATTAAGCTCTACTAGTTCTAGGGAAAATTCAATTTTATACTTTTTATCCTTGTCAATTTTCCGAAAAACCCTTCCTTTCTGAGAAAACTACGATTTTATTATCGGGATCAAAACTGATGAAATATAATAAAATTAAGATTATATGCTTTAAGTTTATACTCAAAATTGCTGGTGCAAAGTTCCATGGAAAAAATTGGAAGTGGACAAACATTTTTATTCAATTGTATGAAATAAGTCATGATTCAGATTTAGAACATTTTTGCGAACAAAACATAAAACATTGTCGCTTTATTAGTTTTTTAAAATTTTGTTTAATGCAAAATTTAACGAATACGACTGTTTATATGAAATTAATTGTTTAATAAATTAACAGTAAACATATTGTTCAAAATGGCTCCCATTTTCTACTACACATAAATCCACTGTTCACCAAAAGTTAAGCCTTAATTCTATTCAATAATTGAACTTAATTTTTTGTAATGGTAAATATGTTATCGATGGAGTTCCATAAATCTATTTGCATTTTAATCCATTTATGTGTTGTTATGCGACCATATGTACAGAGTATTTAATTTGTTTTAACTGCAGTTCTTTTGCTGCACGTACTGCAAGGGCCTGCATAAAATATGTAAAAATGATACACACAATAGTAGATAGATGGTTTATCATTGCAGTTGGCTTTTATTTTATTGTAAAATACCTTTACACTGCCGTTAGTTTGTGTTTCCTGAGAAAGGAATAATGTCATTCAACTATGATATTAACTTATCACGACGTTTCAATGGCCATGGCTTGATATTTTCAATTATTTTTTATTTTCAAAGGAATGTTAAGAAAACAATACTCACTTTACATGGAAGCTATTACGTCTTTTTACAATGTTCATTAAACGAAGAATTATCTTTTGCGAAGAGGACCGTCGACTTGGAAGTACTATTTACGTAACACATACTATTTTGTTTGCAACATAGTAATAATTAGAAAAGTGTGTGTCCTAAAATGCTATTTTCAGCTTTAAATGTGTGCGCTGAAGTCACAAAAATATCAATTAAGTCAAATAAAAAATAACAATTGGATACCAAAAACGTAATATCTATTGAAGTACCGAGAGTAATACCTAATATGTGATTATATTTTAAGTATGTTCAATCTACTTTAAGAGAGTATCTTATTGTGTTCATAAATTCCTACATATAAGGAAAGTAAATAAACATCTGGAAACTGTGCGACTTGTATTATTCATACTATTTTTCTGTCGTCTGTTTATTGAAAACGTCCAACGTCCTTGCAAAATTGGTAGGTATAATTTCTTTATATTGTCTCCGCGTAGGATGTAGATATACGATATCCATGTTTAAAAACACCTCTTCAGCCATTGTTACAAACATAGGTATCTATTATTTCCAAACGAAAAGCCGTTGCTAAACATACAATTAAATTAGTTAATTACACACCTGCATTACAGCTTGCATTATCTTTAATGGAAATATAGCCCAAATAGAAGATGCGTCTTGTAAGTTGTACTTAGGCACCTGCTAACGTAAGTAGGTAGAAAGTATCCATATGGCACATGTTATATATCCGTAAGGTTTGAAGATAAAAATGTTAAATCTGAACAACAAAGGCGCGTTATACCTACGAATGAGAGAAACCACTTTCATTCGCGCATTCCTTTCTGCATGCATCTTCCAGATGACTAAGGTATCGAATTTTAAATACACTGGTATTTTGCCACAATCGCATCATCTAATATTATTTTACCAATACACACAAAATGTTGATTTTTCATAGATATGAAAACAGAAACAACTATCGCATTTTTACCATTATAATTAATTCTCTAAGGAACTTAATTTTACAATATGCGAACACGTTTTTTAAAAGAGTATACAGGGTGTTTCATTTAAAGTGACACAAACGAATATCACCAAAATCTAATTTAAAATTTTTAAAAAATTCAAACATTGCTTGTTATGAAAGGGAACGTCCAACTTATAGTATAAGTAAATTTTTACTCGAGATTATTTAAAGGACATTTCAAGTTCAACTTGGTTTTTTTAACGGAATACCCGTTTTTTTCGTAAATTTGCAAAAAGCTTAAAAAATTAAGTATTTTTGCTGGAAAAGGTTTTTTCTACATATCTATAAAAATTGAAGTGACACATTAAAAATAACACATGACTTAAATTACGAAAAAAACTATTAATGGAAAGTAAACATTCACAGATTCTAAAAATTAATTAGCCAAAATAATGGTAAAAATTATTTTTAAACATTTATCAGTCGAACAAATACTCAAAATGTTGACTTTCCGCATCGAGATATTTTCCAATTCTGATGATAATGATCTCGAAACATTTCCAAGTGTTTCTTTAGTGATTGTTTCACAAGTTGCTCTGGTGCGATTTTTCATATCATTCGCAGTTGTTGGGACTTGAACGCACACTTTTTATTTAAGATAACCTCAAAGAAAAAAGTCTAGTTGGATCAAATTAGCTGATCTGGGTAGCCACTTCAATGGACCATTAAGTCCTATCCATTTTTCAGGAAACATTTCATTTAAAACGCCTCGTGCCACATGAGCAAAATGGGCTGGACATCCATCACAAAGCAACTCTTCGGTCAAGATTAAGATTTTCCAACAAAACTAGTAGATCATTTAAGAAAACTATGATATTTTTCTTCATTTAAATTGCCTTTAATAAAGATGGTGCTATTGTAATATTTTGTTGCTGATAACGTTACACCAAAGGTTAATTGACTAAAGTCTTTGATGTTCTGTTTGTCTTAGCCAGTAAAAATTTTTAACAGACCAATAGTGCTTTTTGTGGCGATTTACCTCACCATAGGTCGTGAAACTGGAGTCGTTAGAAAAAAGCACATTTTTTAATTCAAATCTATCTAATTTATCACTTGCCCGTTTTTCAATATCGTTCTCATGTAATCCTTGGTGGAGGGAAATATGATATGAAGGTTACTTATTCGATTTTATACTATGATGCATACTGGCCAACGAAAGGCTTGAAACTCTTGACAACTGACGGCAACTTACATGGGGATTAATCACTGCATAAGCCATATAGCTAAAATAGCTGTTTGGTTGTTTACATTGGTAGCAGTTCTTGAACGGGTTTTTTAATTTGTCTCCACGTTGTCACTTTCAAGAAATATCTTGACTATTTGATAAAAAGTTCGACGACTGGGTGCTCTTTTTTAAGGGAATCTTTGCACATGAACTTCAGCGCCGTTGTGATCACTTTCTCCATAAAGCTAACCCCGTTTTAAGTTTGTTTTCTTTAAAAAAGTTCTGCATTTTTCACTTTTAAAGGAACAAATTTAGTTGAAAATCAAATAATTAGCCTCGTTTTAAAGGTTCCTTTCAAATTAATAAATAAACTCGATACCCCCTAAAAAATTTACGAGTTAATTTTAATAAAAAGATGGCTGTTTTATTCGACTGATAAATATTTAAAAATAATTTTGACTATGATTTTAGGTTAATTTTTAGAATTTATGAATTTTTATTTTCCATTAATAAAGTTTTCCGTAATTTAAGTTATGTGTTATTTTAAGTGTGCCACTTCATTTTCTTTGTTGGTACCCGGAAAACGAAAAGTTTTAGAAAAAAACATTTTCAGCAAAAAATACTTCATTTTTTAAATTCTTGGCAAATTTACTAAAAAAATAGTTGTTCCATTGAAAAAAACAAAGATGTATTGAAATGTCCTTTAAATGACCTTGAGTAAAAATTTGCTTATGTGCGTCTGATGTCCCCTTTCATAAGAAGTAATGTTCATTTGAAACTTTTTTTATTTTAAATTTGGTTTTGGAGATAACCGTTTGTATCGCTTTAAATGAAACACCCTGTATGTATTTAGTTATTGATGGCATGAACTAGTGAATAAATCTTGTCTAACTACTACTTACTACCTAAGTATCTTCTGAATACCTATTATTAAAGAAAGCTTATTATATTGAACAAAAGAATCTTTTTGAACTTTACCACCAATCCTTCCTGACATTCAATGCAGAGTCATCTTAATGTATTGTTGTCCTTTTACTAAGATATTTTTCAGATGTTCACGTTCAACAAGACTATTAGTAAAGGTCTCCGCAGGAGGTTTCTAATTTTCTCGCCGCATTATACAGGATGGAGTATTATGGTCTCTGTTACTCAATTTTTTGTCCATTGACAGTAACAATGAACATTTAATTTAAACACATCCCACATTCCTGCACGTTACCATGTATATTAGTCTTGCAGAAAGCGCATTCCAAACGAGCAGCGCTAATGCTATTGTCACCACAATAAACAATGCGACATAATCACAATTAAATTTCGATTTCGTTTATAATAATCATTTCTGTTATTTGCTAGTTAACCGAATATGTACACAAAGAAGAAACTGAGAGTTTTATTGTTGCATTTTTGTAACGAACGGAAACGTTTAGTGTGGCAGCAGGAAGATAGGTAGGTACTTTCCAAACTTTCTATCAATTACAAATGTCGAAGTCGAATTTTCTCAATGTAGAGTGAACGGTAAACAACAGTAATGTAAAATTTTTCATTGCGTAATCTAAATAATAACAAAGCAATGGAAAAGTAATAAAATATAGCAATGTGGAAAATATTAATATGGAGGGTGTCTATTCAGGTTGGCCATAATATATCTTTCAGTATGGGTAACTTTTTGATTTGAAGAAATAGAAAATCAGTTTAATAGACAAAATTCAGCAGAATTCCATATGTAACGCGATGCCGATTTTAAATATGACAAATTACGTCATATTTCTGAAACATTTGAAAAACTGAAAATTGCCTAAATCTTTAAACTCAAATATCTCAAAACCTATTAAAGTTAGATCAATGAAATGAGTTTCTTTTTACAGATGTTTTTGTGAAGAATTCAATGGTGTTGAGCAAATTTTCAGAATGACCTTGATTTTCCAGATATGACATATCTGGAACTATCACTAACATATCTATGACATTATGTTTTTTTTAATAGTAATCATAGTTGGTTACGGACGCATTAAATAGCTTTTTTTCTAATTTCATGAATATACTTCATTGTATAATTATCTTTTTGCATGCAATCAAAATTATCAAAATAAGCTAAATTTATTATTTTTACTGAGATTTCTTTTGTTTTGATTATCGTTTTCGTGTTGTCATTGTAATTATTGTTAGTCATTTCTGATAAATAAAATTTGTTTAAAATGTTTAAATACTTTATTTAAATTATTTGTTAAAAGAACTAAAATCCGGCAATTGATGGATATTTTATCTTATTGGTAGATTTTTTTGTAGTATAACTTAAATTTTTTTGTTTTCCATGGCCACCTTGGTAAAAATATTAAAAGTTTATTTTGATAATTTTGAATGCATGCAAAAAGATAATTATACAATAAAGTATATTAATGACATCAGAAAAAAATAAAATAAAAAAACATAAGTTTACGTTATTCTGAAAAATCAAGGTACTTCTGAAAATTTGCTCAACACCATTGAATTCTTCACAAAAACATTTGTAAAAAGAAACTCATTTCATTGATCTAACTTTAATAGATCTTGAGATATTTGAGTTTAAAGATATAGGCAATTTCCAGTTTTTTCAAATATTTCAGAAATATAAGGTAATTTGTGAAATTTAAAACCGGCATCGCTTTACATATGAAATTCTGTCCAATTTTGCCCATTAAACTGATTTTCTATTTCTTCAAATGAAAAAGTTACCGATACTGAAAGTTACATTATGGCCACCTTGTAGTATTTAGTGTGTCGCGTTCTGACGTCCTCGATATTTGCATATTCCTCACCTCTTCCGTTATCATTGGAACTACATCTGTTAAAAGTCGAAAGTAGATGATTTTATTAAAAGACTATTACTCGAATTCATTTTTCGCTTCTGGTTTTTGAGAAATAAAAAAAATGAAATGATATATTTTCAAGAATCTGCTATAACTTTTTTATTTTTGAACATCTTTGAATTTTGCACAAATGTTCTTAGAACAACTTTTTGTTCTTAGTTTTTTTACCTTTTACGTGTCTATATTTCTAATCCTACGTTTCGGTTAAGCAGCTAGGGTAATAATAACTCTTGAAAATTATTATGGAGGCCCATACTGGATTTTTAACACATGTATCAAATGTATAAAATTGTTTACTTTAGTTTATAAGAAGTCAAGGTTTGTGTTATAAAAATGAAAAAAAAAATTAGAAGGATTGAATTCTCCATGCCATCGTTCATCATTATGATATACTGTTTCTATTTTGCTGAGACACTTTCTGATAGGTAAAAAGGCACATAATTATTTTCAATGATGAAATGGGTAGTTGATGTATCCAGTGCTAAGATCAGCTAGATACTCAATTAGATGACGACTGTGCCAATTTTTGGCGCATCCGCTATTTAAAAACATTAATATTCTTCCTCAACCTAAATTGGTTGTCTATCATCGCGAATCAATGCGATTGGTTGAAAATTGACTGGTCGGAATCAATTCGATCCTAATCATCGTTTCCGGAAAGTGCTCTATTAAAAGTAAAAATCGTATAAAGTAGAAAAAGGAATTATAGCAAGAAACGACCAAAACAACAATGTTTAAGCAGTCGAAGTCGAGAAAATTAAAAATTTACTCAAATTAATTATTCGTTCCACTAAGCCACTTAGGCGAGTGGAATGCTATCGTACCTTTGTTAGGAAACTAGTGCCACTTTTGGCCTCATTGTGCACCGAAGCTCAACCCTGGATGCTGGCCGTAGTAAGTCATTTAAAAAACGATATTAGTCCATTAGAGAAATAGGTATTATATATCATAACATTCAGTGAGCTGGGTGATACATATTAATTATTTAGATACATATATAGGTGCTTATAATGTTCAACCCTCTAGCTAAAATATTATGTAGTCAATTCCCCGAGATGACACTGTAATACTCTTAACTACTTGTGTGAAATATTTGTAAGTGCGGAAAATGATACTTTCTAGTGTACACTAAAAGTAGGTAAAAATGCTTTTTTACATGTTAAGTACAATGTTTTTCTTATTACCGCATGTGTTCACTTTACGTTGTCTGTAAAGTAAATTAAACATTAATGTGAGATAAAAAAGTTTACCACTACTATGTCAATTGCTACGGCTTAATATTGTGCATGAATTTTGCTTTGTCTTTGTCCTATTAGTTTTTAAAAAAATATACTTTTTCGCACTTATATATCTATTTCTCATACCAAATAAAAAATAAAGCACATAAAATATTTTTTTTAATTTTTGGTAAAACAATTGTTTGAAACAAATAAAAGGTTTGTTGAGGAAAAAATTATTTTACGACCTTAAACTAAGGTTATAACGTTGATAGGGATAGTATTAATTTGATTATTTTTTTCAAATATAACGTAGGTAAATGAAATTTGTTCGTACTTTTCAAGAATATTCTAAACAAACAATTTAAATACATAAATAGCATCTGTCGAAAAATCATCTGACAGTTTTTTACAAACATTGAAATTTAAAATAGAAAAAATGTCAATCTTTCTTTATATCAAAGAAAAGCGAGCTCAAAGCTAACTAAAAAAGAAAAGAAAATAACTTATTGATTTAGGGCTACTAGAGCAATATTGACAATTTTATTTGGAAGGTAATTTCCACGGAAATCAAGGAACTTATCAATACTCTTTTTTTATTTCAAAATTTCCAAGGACAAAATTCGCTCGATATAGTTACCAGGACTTTGATCTATCCGTCCGCCTTTAGAATTTGAATGTAAGTTTTATGTCTTCAACAAATTGTAGCCTTACTCCTTTACGTGCTATAAATTCATCAATGTTTCGACACTTTAATGGGTTGAGCGAAAAGGATTTATTGGCTATCCAATCCAGCTGGATCGTCTGACTTACTAAATAGGTATTAAACGTTGACTTTATCTTTATAGTGAGGCCTTTGACAATATTTACGATTTCTTTTCGTGATTCTTGACATTAGTTCGCGAAATAAAGAGGCATGTCCTGAAGACATAATCTTCCAGAATGCATTTTCTGACTAATACAAATGAATTTTAGTTACTGAAACGTTATAGTAACAACGTTTCCACAATTAATTAGAAATCTAAAATTGTGTGAAAAATTACCTAGGTAGAGAGAAATCAAAAATAAATAAAATTTATAAATATTAACAATTAAAAAGTAGGCCGCACCGACGATCATACGTAGTATCTACAAGAAGACAAGTGGAAAGTGCACCGTCCGGTACCTATCAGCTCAGCGGAAGAGCTTACTCATTCAAAGACGTACTGCCTACCTATTGAAGAAGAGTATGCACAGATTTTGTACTGTGCAGTCGCGTCGGAACCACTTTTTAGCAACGACTAACGAAAGTACTTTTACTCTTAATTATTAGCGGCCGGCGCGGAATTTGACTTCTTTCTTATCGGTCGCGTATATGAAATCGGGAACAGATTTTTAATTATAGTGCCAATATTTGTGGTTTTTTGCTGGAAAAAAAATGTCAGCCGTTTTAAAGGTTAGTAGATCTTTTGCTTAGAAAAATATAGAAGTTTTGTAGCTGATTATTAATATACTGACAATTTTATCCCAAAACGACTTTCCATAACAATGATGATTTGATTTTGGTTTCCCTTAAAAATAATAACACATATTAATAGTATTGCCCTTAGAATAATTAAGGCAGATAGTTTATCAAGTACGAATTAAATTTTGGAATATTACAGATTCTAAACTAAGAAATCTGCATAAATGGACATGGTATAATACATGTTATTAAAACTTTTCTAACAATATAGACTTTATTAGACTATATAGATTTTAAAGATGTTGCACAATTATGTTTTTCGTCCAATTTTGTAAAACATTAAACAATAAATATTGTATTAATACAAAGTTAAACACAGAATATGTGTTAATATTTTCCTATCGACGAGAAACGAGAGTTAAATAATTTTTCTTTAAAAGTTAATTCAAACTCAAAGGTTTTCTATTGTTTTTGTCTTTATTCTCCCAGAAGGGTTCTTCTATTTTTAGAAAAAGAAAAGCGTAAAATATACAGAATATTTAATTGTTAATACTTTAGGAGTGCGGTAGAGAATCGAAAAATAAGGCAATTTATTAACAAAATGCTTTAACAAAGATTCCTATGGAGTGCTATATTTAGAATTTTTTCCTTCGTTCGTTGTTGCCCTTTTGATTATTCCTGATATAAGATTAAAATTTTAGGTCTTCTTTTTTTCTCAACGTCAAACATTTCCGCATTACTCTGTTTATTGATTATTTGAATTCCTTGTTCAATTTAGAATTTTTTTCTATTGCCTTTTTTAATATCTGAAATCGTTTTCAAATTTTTGAGAAGTAACATGGACACTATATAATTTTTCTCTAACTAAAATTTTGAAGTATACAATTTAATGGCATATGTAATTAACTTTTCGTTAAAGGTTACTGAAAATCGCATTTTTTAGTAGTATACAATTCATCCAATTGTTTCCTACTATAATTTGCGAAAAAACCTAATAAGCAATAGATTAAATAATCAGTAACATTTCAATTAAAAATTGAATCAGACTATCAAAGTTTACTAGATTTCCTCAAATTTGAATACAGGGTGTCCCAACAACAATTTACCTCCTCCCCCATCTAATTTCTTTATTTTTGATATTAGAAAAAAGGTTGAAAGGGCGAACCCCTTTCATTTTAAGAGTAAAACTTAAAAATGACTTGGTTCCCCTCCTTGGCATGATCCGTCTCCCCGCACGTGACATAAACTTCCTTATTTTAAATGGGATTCCTCAATTTTTTTGGCATTTTTAGAGTTCTTGTTAAATTTTAAAGTCAGTTTATGTAGGGTGTCTTGTTTTTAAAATTTACTGTTTTCGAGTTATTCCGGAAAATTTGAAAATTGAAACAGCTGCAAGGTTTCACGGAAATTGGTGTTTATTTTTCCGTAACCGCTACGAGTTTCGAAATCTACCTTTTAGGGCTAAGACAGGACCTAATAAATTAGGTTTTAATGTATTTAAATTTTAGAAAAAGTCTTGGACAATCCTCGAAATACGCCTTCGAATTAGCAAAATTTCTACGTCAATAACTTGTTTATTTCAAATAGAATGTTCCAATTTTTTACGGCATTATGTTCAGAATTAAAAAATCTAAGAGTAGAATGATCGAGAAATCTTTCGCGATATATCCTAATGTTTTTTTTTAGTTGTTTATCAAATTCAAAATAAATTTGCTGCATGTGCTGTTTCTCTCTCTGGGAATAAACTATACTCTAAAAAGTCTTTACAAAACTCTACCACGTATTTTTCGGACCAAAATAAGCCGATTTAGCAAACCTTAGCTTAGTTTATGTGCAATAGGGCCCTGAAGTTGTAATTATAAAATCTTTTTTTTTATATAAATTTGGAATTGCTTAAGTGACTTTCGTAAATTTTGGTACGTTTACACAGTTTTACGGGCCAAAAAACCCATATGAAAATTATGATAAAAATCAATCCATAGGCAGAGAACCGGAGCCGGACCGGAGGATCAGTAATAAAACATTTCAAATCTTTACGCCAATGGATAAAAAAAAAAAGTGGATTAAGCAACTGATGTATTAAAGAAAAGGTACTCTCGATAAGATACGATAAATCGCACAGTTTTCGCAAAATTTGCATTTTAAAAATTGATAACGTGCTTTTGAGAAATTTTTAATAAATTAATTTTTTATTAATGTGGATTATAGAAGATGGTTAAAATATCGATAATTTTCGCAAATACGAAGATTTATACGACGAAATATATAAAGAATTAACTCTTTGCATAACCTATTGATCGCTTTTAAGATGATTTTTTGAATTCTGAATGCGATGCCATTGAGAAAATTAGAACATTCCATTTGAAATAAACATCTTATTGACATTTGAAATCATACAAATTCGGAGGCGTATTTTGCGAGTTGTCAAAGACTTTTTCTCAAATTCAAATACGTCAAAACGTAGCTTATTAGGTCTTCCTTTAGCCCTAAGAGACCGATTTCGAAATTTATAGCAGTTAGGGACCAACACCGACTACTATGAGACCTTGCAGCTGTCAAAGTTTACAAGTTTTCCAGAATAACTCAAAAACTGTAAATTTTAAAGATAAGACACCTTACTTAAACTTACCTTAAAATTTAACGAGAAATCTAAAACCTTCAACAAAATTCGGAGGTTTCATTTAAAATAAGAAAGTTTATGTTACATGAGGGGGGATGGATAACGGGGGGAGAGGGATGGCAATGAAACCATTTTCAAGTTAGTATTTGTAAAATAAAAGGGGGTCTCTGTTTGAACCTTTTTTCTAATGTCAAAAATAAAAAATTAAGTGGAGGGTAAATTGTTAATGGGACGCTCTGTATATTGTGAACTTTTTGTATCGTCAAAAATGAACCACGTAGGACCCAGGGCTCATTCAAAATATGAGGAAAAGATTATTTTACAAAACGAAAATAAAATAGTTATAATAAAGAAAAAGTATACATCAAGACAACGGAAAATCTAGAGAGATTATAGTTTCAGTTGATTTTATAACATATAACTAATAAGTTTTGTAGGTTATGTATATACCTATGATGCGTCTTTATAGATATCTTTGTAGAAGCATCATAGATATGTATGTACCTAACAAGTACGACAAATGATACTTTAACAAACGCTTATTGTAGCTGAACGAACAAGGTTTAGCATTTAAGTATAGTGAAGACACTTTCGGTCGTGTTAAGTACAATACTTACTCTATTGGCGCGTGTACGTTAAATTTGTGGTCGTTTGTAAATTCAATAAACTATTATTGTGCAGTAAAAATTTTTTCCTACAACCGAGAACTAAAGTGCCTTTATTGCATGTGAATTAAAGCGGGAAGTGTCAAGGTGAAAACTTTTTCTGGGTATTTGATATTGACACGTACGTGGTAAATCTTTGACCCCACGTACATATGTGTATAAGATTTTCCGGAGGATAATATTGAGTTGGAACCATAAAAGATAATAAAGCTAACACACATGCGATTGTAGAAAAAAGATTGTACTCAATACGTACAAAAGCATGTACTGTACTGATTGGTGATCACGCAAAACGGAGTTCGGTCAACTGCAATCAACATTCAATAAAGTATTTCTTTGTGCGTTTGTTAGGTAATTAACCACCTTACGCCCACATGCGGTAATGCCACATTAAAATTTAAGTTTCACAAGACAACAAATTGGCGCACGAAGTGAAGTGTGCAAAACGAAGAGCAAAGTGATGAATGGATAGAGTTTTTTCTATTGAGTTGGGATAATTAATAAAAAAAAAAACAAACAAAAAAATTGTACATTTGAAGTACCGTTTCGAAATAACAAATTTCTGAATGTCACGTCCTGAAATTTGTTATTTAAATTATGTACTTCACAGACGACGGAATACAAAAAAATTTATAACAATATTCTAGAATAGTTCATAATCAAACTGCTAGCAATGTACTAAAGTAGTCATTACCACACGTATATCAATATCAGCTGCCTGATTGTCTACAAACATTTTTGACCATACCATATGCAACGTTTATGAGTGCGGCACAAAAATTTACCGCACGTATACTGTTACTCATTTAAAATTTATAGTAAAATATATAGGGTTACTTATGCAACCAGCTCAATAAAAAATGTTTGTCTTTCTATTGTTGCATCTAAATGAAATTTGGTTTTAGGCTAGAATTGACCTTTTTGACTCCAAATAAAATATCTTCAAAACGGTTGCAGTTCCAGTTACATCGGAAGTAGCTATTAACTTCATTATTTTTAATGGAAGCCCCTAATTTCATTGCCATTTTTGGATATCTCGTTAAATATTAAGGTCAGTATGTCACTATGTAATATGTCTGGTGTTTAAAATTGACCGTTTCCGAGTTATAATGGAAAATTTAAAAAGTTTGATAGCTGCAAGATCTTACAAATTTGTATTGTGCCACTGCAAATTTTGGGATTGGTTTTCTGGTGCTTAAAAAGGACCTAAAAAGCTACATTTTCATGTATGTATTTCAATTTGATAAAAAGTCTTCTATAACTCTCGAAACATGCCTCCGAAGTTATATGACTTCAAATCTCAATAACTTGCTTATTTTACATGCGACACCCTATATCTTACAGCATTTTCGAGTCTAGAATTTAATTCTGTATCAAATATTATTAAGGTTCTCTGGATTGATTCTAGATAAGGTATCTTATTCGAAATAAGCAAGTTATTGAGATTTAAAGTAATGCACCATCGGAGGCATATTTCGGGGGTTGTGAAGAACCTTTTGTCAAATTGAAATACGTCAAAACGTCAAGGCTTATTAGGTCCTCTATGAGTCCTAGAATACCGATTCCAAAATTCCCGGCGGTTAGCGCACAATGACGATTTCTGTTGGATCTTGCAGCTGTCAAAATTTCCTAATTTTCCGGTATAATTCGGTAACGGTAAATTTTAAACATTAAAACACTAAATAAAGTGACTTCAAAATTTAACGAGAAATCTAAAAATGACAAAACAATTAGGTGGTTCCATTTAAAATAACGAAGTTTGGTAGCTATTATCCGTATATACGGAAGTGCCACCATTTTGAAAACATTTTACTTGAATACAAAATGGTCGATTTTAAGCCTGAAACCAAATTTCATTGGGTTACGATAGTGGGAAGGCAAAAATTTTCTATTGAACAGGTTGCGCGGCTAATCCTGTATAAGATTTCAAATGTATAAATGTCTTCTCCGACTATTAAAATAGAAACAAATGGAAAAAAGAAAAACTCGGGGGCAAATTGAAGAGGCAATTAGAAGAGGACATTGTTGTATCGCATCAACTTTATCTTAATTAATTATTATTATTACACGCCAGTACCCACATTGGAATTTTAAAGACATAGTAAGTACCTCTTCGCCTATCCAAGTGGCGCAATATTTCTACTAAAAGATATTCTTTAAGACTTCAGTGGTATCTGGTCAGCGTGTCTTCAGGGTTAAAAAATTATAGTTGTCATTAAGAATGAGTGAGGTAATTATACACAAAAATTATGCTTGTTTTCGCGTTATTATCCGAAAGCGAAACTGCACTTGACTGTCTTATTTTCCACACCATTTGGCAGGAAAAAGTTTGTCTTCGTGTGCATGTCCGGCTAATGGGTAAAACATGGAATTTCACTTGCAATGATAAAAACTACATGACCACAAACTGGTGTATGTGATTTACTGACCCATATTGCCAGTTTTGAAATTACAGTATCGTATTCAATTAGAATTACATATGGTCTCTGAAACTGGTTTAATTTAAGGAAATATTTATGAATTACTTTGATTTCCCCATTCAGAAGTAAAGTTCAATCTGATATTTTTTCATGGGTAAAAGTCCTTCTAACGATGCCTAACGTACCTGACAATTAAAGTGCTATTCATTCGGACTACATTTAAGGCAAGTGGAGCAAAGTGTGTGCCCATGCTTACGTTTTTCCACTCTGAATTTTTTTAAGCGATTCTATGACATTATTTGGCAATGAATAATTAATCTTTTATGGTGTTTTCTCCAACATTGTTGTTGCGATAAGCAGGTTACATGTAAAAGCATCTGCTTGGGCCGGTATGTCTAAATAAATTCAAGTTTGAAGGTGCCTATGGCCGACTAGAGTTCATTAAATACCAGAACTCATTGTTCTTACGGAGGATAAAATTCACAACGTTTGTTCTCAGTAAGTAAGCGGATCTGTACTAATTGCTTGGTGGTCTTTTGAATGCTCTATAATGTCATTAGATAACTAAAGGCCTAACAGAAAAAAATTATAATTAAAGCTCTAGTTTGCTGGGGAGTTTAGTTGCAACTCTGAGTGTCTTCCGTACCTTCATGGAAGGTATACGTGACTTTCACATTAATAACGCAGTAATGTATGAAGTTATAGCTAGGTGGGTATCTGCTAAGTTAAGCGAAAGGACTTAACAAATCTTAGACATCGCTTTCCGAACCAGTCAAATTCCTGAGAATATTACAAATCGAAAGCCCTGACTCACTTATCTCTGCATTTAAATGAGAAGCTTCACAAGTTGTTCTATTACAGAGAATACCTTCACAGGTATTAGTTTCGGTTATATTTTGATACACTTATTCGATGTTTCTGGGCCAAAGATTTCAGTGCGTTTTTACGTATAAGCCGAGCTAATTTTTTAAAAATGTTTATTTGAATCTCATTCGCGTGAGGGACCTACTTAACTTTATCTCCGCTACTGCTTGTAAGGTAGGGTCCTATGCAATATGAAGTCAGAAGCATGCTGAAACTATTTGAAAGTCAAGGATTAAAAAAATAATGAATGAAATTAATAATCATTTTATAACATTGATGGGGCAGCAAAACATACACTAATGACTTTTAATTGTTTAATTTTGAGTGTTTGTGAATTAATTTTAAAATTTCAATATTTTATTGCCATTCCAGGAAAATTTGTAGCAATTGTTGTGCCTCTACCATTTTATTAAGTTTGCACTGAATTTTTTTATATATGCAGTAGAGCTGTTTCATAGTTTACGATGCGCTTTCGTCATGTCTACACGATTTTTTATTTCAAGTTTATATTGTAATTTTCTTTCCTACATTGCTTTGTATCACTTCTTTACAATTTATATTATTTTTTTATGTCATGTTGTCGTCGCCCCTTCACCATTTTGTTAGGGTTTTGATTTGGCTTTCTTTACGGTCTTATTTAGGTTATGTTCGTCACCCTTCCACAGTTAACGCTAATTTTTTTTATAGTACAGTTTCGTTTTTCTTTTACCTCAACGTTCTGATTGTTTTCTTTTATTACAATTTCGCACTTTCATTGTTTTTTCTTTTGACGGTGTTGCGAAAAAATGGAACTATCAAGGTTTTGTTTAAAAAATGAGATGCAAATATACTCAAAAACTATCGTTTTATTGATATTTTTACATCTTTTTTTAAGTTTTTTTTTGACAAAGCATTCTATTATAGATTCTCTAGCATAGTTTGAGCTTAGTCTACTCTTAGCATTGAAAGACGAATTGCTCATTATCGGGCTTTTCCTTCAATTTCTTAAAACACTTAAGAGTTTACCTTATAGTCATATTCGAGCAAAGCTGGAGCGGTATAGGATTAGGTTACCTGCTTGGATATGTTCATGTATGATATGTGGATAAGTTCATGTATTCAGGATTGGAATTTGTATATTATGTTAGTTTGAGGAATTTTTAATTCGAGAAAATGACCATCCACTTGGCTGTGCCTCAGCTTTATGACTATATTAGACCCTTTCATTTTAAAAGCGTACCTTAATCCTATTAAATTACACTGATGACTTCAATTTAATTACTACTGGCAGAAATCTGGAACCTAAATTGTATGGAGTTAATGGATTAGTATAATTTAATGAAAAAGGTTTTGTAAAGATGGAATCATTCTGAATTTGAAAAAGGTACCGTATATAATATTCAACACTAAATACACTAAATTAATATGTTCTTTCCGATGTTGTGCTTGGCAACTACGTATTGGGCGTGTTTGAGAATTTTTTTTTTTGAATGCGCTCATGAAATATAAATCTTCTTCACAAAATGATACGAGAACGCCTGTTTCCAGCTTGTGTGGGACTCCAGGGTTTCCAGAGTTGCTTTTCCTCAAAATGTGATGCGTAGTTGGCCAGAACTCATCTGGATGTGTTTTTGCCCTTGTGAAGATTTTATCAACTCTTACTCTTACAAAGTCATGTACTGACTGCCAATTAATGTTACAACGAATTTCTTCATTGTTAATATTCATTGGAGCATCCGCCGTCCTTCGGAGGTAGATGTTTTCGACATCTTCTATTGGTGTAAGATGAGCTTATGTAGCTTGCTCTCATTCAGCTGATCCATATTTGAAGATCGGCTGCACGACGAGCTCTATTAGCTACAGTTTCCCTTTTACGGTAAGGTTAATTATTCTGTTCAGCAGGGGAATAGTTAGATCATAACACCTTTAGCTTTGGCAATGGTGGCCTGTACATGAAAGTTTTAGGTCATTCCTTTATCTAGATCCAATCGTAGATAACTGACTGCGTACTGCCGAGTCACTTCAATACCATTGATCTCCAGTGGATCTGATAATTGCTTGAATTGACTTTAATCCTACAATTTACTAGCCGCTACTACAAGTCGAGTAATGCTTACTGAATATTTCTTTGTATAATCATCTACATTGGGTGTTTGGATAAAATGGCTGTACTGCCCACATATTATATTTGTGTATTGGCTATTCTTATAAGTGTGGTAATCATAGGCCTCCCACAAATTCTTCCTTGTCGATTTGACGATTGACTGACATGTAAAGAAGCTGTAAATAATTTGGTACATTTTTGTCGACAAACCTGAGGCCTGTATCTTGTTCATCGGGCCGTCGTGACAACCTCTGTTTCTTCCACTTAATTTTTAAAAATGGAAATCTTATATTGATAGATACTGTAAAAGATGGACTACTGTGTGTTACACTCTTAGAATTCTGATACGATATCTTCATAGAAATATCTCGAGAGGGTAACATATTGCCAACTTTGTCTTAATGGAAACAGCCCTAAACATCTGAAAAAACTGCAAGCACGTTGTAATTTCCTTCGTTGGAAATTTTAATTTGGAAAGAGACAATATCATCATCACCATCATCATCATATGAGTGGGTAAAACAGTAGACAATAATAGGAAATTAAGATATTAAATTAGTAAATGGCTATTTTATGAAAGTTCTATACGATGCTTTTTTTACGATTGAAACAATACAAATTTGTGAAAAATTAGAGATTTACTGACTTTAAAGTAAAAAAATCGATACAGCTATCACTAAAATGGCAACCGGGTTTTTAATGGATTTACTTATTTATCGACGTGTGCGCAACACATAGCAAATGAAAGAGATAATATAGAAAAAGAGGGGTTTTTTAGCTAATTTTTGAATAAATGCGATAGCTGAGTTGCAGAAAAATTATTAAAAAAAGTATTAAAAAAATAATAAAATATAAAAAAACTATAAAGACATTTTATCATTAGGTTCAACAATCCACGGTTGCTCGAGCAAGGGAATGTCTTAGGCTGGAAGGAGCGCGAGTCGAACCGATATACAAAGAGTTTTTCGGTGAAGTGTAATATCTTTGATACTGCTTTAAATCTGTATTACTTTATAAATTGAATTTTTTTGTCGAAAACCGTTAACTTTAGCGATTTCAAAGAAGAATAAATTTTTTACACAAAATTGAATAGAGATTAACGTTTGCTATTTAAAATATCAAAATATCTACGAGCAAAAAAATAAATGTATTTAAATGGTCAAAGTGCACTGTAGACAGCGCCCTTTATGTGATATCGCAAAAACGATGGCATATTATGATTTTTCGTTGAAAAAACACACCTGTATCGAATTTCAACAAAATCCATTAATTACTTTTCGACATATTTAAAAAAACGAATTTAGAAATGGAACTTTGACACGTTGTAACTTTTTCAATATCGATTTTTTGAAAAAAGCTTACAAAGACTATTATATTTATTTTTACGTCTACTATTGGGATCCGAGAGATTGCCATCATATTCTGGGACACCCTGTATATTACCACATTTGTCAATTCCAGTTACAAGTATTCGTAATTTCTAATTGTGTAACAATTTGCCACAACGCTTACTAACCTGACAGTTTCAACTTATATAACCTAAAAGAATATGTCTTGTTACGTGGTAATAAGCGGATACGAGGAGCAAGATTGGCTTGCAGCCATCAAAGTTGAAAATAATTCAACGTAAAATCAAACATGGGTAGCCTAAAGCGACCATAAAAAGGAAATATTGTCAGCAATATGACTGGTTGCATTTTGTCGGGTTTTGTGTTTTCACAGTTCCTTCATTGTAATTAATTTCCAATTGTGGCGTAAACTGTAATGTTTCCACTTGTGACACCAGTTTGGTATCGTGGATTTTGTCAGGAACGACTCACGAAGCAATTTATTGCACTGTTAAATGCGAGTGCCACCTTCAATCAGGTTTATAAAAGAGAGGAACTTAGGAATATAAAATATCTATGTAAACAAATGCATGTCACCTGCACGTGATGCGTTTAAAACGAGGGTATTGAACAGGACCGTAGTCAGCCCCTTATGACAGTGAAAAGGTTTTTGAACAAGTACTTTAAATAAATTATATTTCTCAACGATATATTAAGTGTATAATGTTTGATTCTATATAAAACTAATTTGATAAGCTGAATGTGGCATCTTCGTCTTTTTCATCTGCATTAATAATGATCTGTTCTAGTCTCATTTCCATGATATTATCTAATTTCCACATTTTCTCCTTTATCTTTCCCTGTATATATTTTATGCTGTTTTGCAATTTCTTGGCTGTGACACTTAATGTACTTTGGTTTAAAAGATTTTTAACGTCTGTAGGTTGACGAAGTCAATCTGAAAATTCAACCAAGAATGTAAAAACGCAAGAAAATATGGACGCAAGAGAGTCCGAACACAAGAGAGAGATTTCTAAGGTACTAAGAACTTAAGTACTAAAAGCCTTGAGAAACATCCATAGGCGTAACACTAACTAAAGGGGATTGTTAGCTAAATTCTTATCTAGCGATCAACAAGATGGATTTTTTTACAATGGTTCAGCAATTGTACTGCTTCAGTGAAAATATCGCAATGTTAAAATGTAAATGTTCTTGAACAAACAAGCCGTTTTGAGAGCTACTAGTACCAAAATCCATTCGTTATCAGTGAAATTAATCTAAGAAAGGGCGTTGCACATAGGCGTAGCAAAAAGGGTACATTAAAAACAATAGTCAGTTTTTAAACTTTTCCGAAAACCTTGTTTAGCCTTTCGTCAAAGACCATAGAAACAGAAGTCACCTTTTCGTCTTTTTTACACTCGTTTTGAAATCTTTCACGAATAATGTTCAAAATGAAACTTTGGGACATAATTGAAATTAACACCCAGTATTAGAGTGTAATTTCCACGGTTAAATATAACGAGTTAAATAAGTCACCTGGTAAGGTTTCTTAATAAGTGGCGATTAGCGGAGTAACCTTACAGGTGAAAGTAATAAAAGTAGGTGATGAGACGGCGAGTTATTGACTCTTTTGCCTCCAACAGCGCACTTTCTTTTGCCGGCCCGACGCTCGGTCTTTTAACTGCCAGATGCTCCCGATTGGAAAATTATAGATTAAAAAATAAGAATGGAATGTTTCGATTGTTAATTAAATTTTTTTTTTGTGAATCACTGAGCCGGTCCAGACTGCTAATACGAAACATATGCCATATTGCCCGAGTAGTTTCAAGCAAATATTCTCTTTGCAGATCGTACTTCCAGTGGTGTTAACTTTCGCATTGGGGGTTGCAGAAGAGTCCACGAAAACTGCTTTACCTTTTCACACTCGCACCGAATTAAAAGTGTCTAGAAGTCTTAATCCGGACGCCACTCAAACCCTAAACGTACTTACTAAGGATGGAAGTGTCGCTCAACTCATAGTGAAAAGAAGGAATAGGTCTAACGTAAATGGCGGTCAAGATAAATCAACTCCCGGTAGTTATGTACAGATCGCATCAAGCGACCAAAGCAGAAGGTATTTGACTCAATAATCATTAGCCATAAAGTAATAACTGGATAACCAACACTCTTTTTAGTCAGGATACGAGAAACATCAGAAAACTAGGAGTAAACCCTTCCAACACGTTTTACTTCCCTCAGGAGAAATCCGAGCAGTACCCCTTATCCGAAGATAAGCCCAATTCTTCTTCTTCAAAGTTTGTACCGAATTGGATACCCCTGTCCCACGTATATTATCAACCCGGAACTGTTGTAAAACTAAACTCAATAGCGTTAATGCGAAATTCTAGCGACTTCAACACCAGATCAACCAACAAAGGACTTGGCAATGTTATAGATAGTGATAGGTGAGTATTTAGAGATTTAATAAAGGCGTTCGCTTGAGTAATTGCGATAATACGTTTGTTCCATCAGAATGGTTCCTCGGTAGTTTAAAGTAATCTGATTCGATCTAATAGTTACGGGTCAGAATTAAATGTCAATAAAGGTGCTTTTTATTGTAGCGGAATTTCTCTTTTTAGACTTGTGTAAATTGGATTGGTAAGTATTAAGACAATCTTTTTTGTGTTAACGCCAAAAGGTTTGGAATTTAGATCTTTGTTTATGTTGTTGTGTGTGAGTACAGTCGTCATTGATAAGGGCATATTTTTTTAAGCAGCAAATCGAGAATTTCATAAGAGAAGGGATTATATTGCGTTAATAATAATATGGGTTTTGCCCTTATATTACTAGGTCATTAGAAATATTTTACGCACAAAGTAAGACAGAACAGTGAATGGCAAGTGACGTAAATTAAAATTTTACATCTACTTTTAGACAGCAGTGGAGGCATTTATCCGTCATTGTCACTATTGTCAGCTTTTTATTAAAGATTTTAAGTCAATTATAGGTATGTGAAACATATACGTAAACGTAAATTAGACAAAACTAATCAGTTTAACATTAGCGCATAGTTCTTACTTTTTAGTTTAACAACAGAGCTTGTAAGCGTTGTGCGTAACTGTTACCTGAGTTTACTATAAACACTGTGTGTAAACTTTGTCATTAACTGTTCATTCTGTATATTTAATTAAATAGAATATTTTTACTTTCATTCATGTTTTATTCCTAGTTAATAAAAAAATTTAAGAAATTCAAAAGCAAAACTGTTGCGGTACAAATTGCAAAATGGTGAAATCGCAGCTTTTAAGTGTGTTGAAGCTCTTCCTATCCCTGCTCTTCGCAGCTTTTTCGGTAAAGATCAGAGATCAACATAATCAGAGATATGTAACGTTCCTCCATTTTGTGCTACTTAAAATGTTTATTTACTATTTTATATGTATAATCTCAAGTTAAACTTTATATTTCACGATCATACAATGTTTCATTTGAATGTTAGGAAACTCTAACCATCATCGATTTTGGATTTTTCTCTATAGTTTTCGTTTATCACTTCTAACCAATAGCAAAACTATAAGATTAAATAGAAACAGTAATTCGGCGCAAATAACTTTTAGGAACAACATAGTGATGCATTCGTTATGTATTGTATTTAGTTTGTGCATTGAACGAAAAAGCTCTTTTTCTTTGCATGCGAAAAAAAATACTTTCGACACCGGTTAGATGCCCATAAGTTCAAAAAACTTGTAGTGAAATCCGCTGATAATATTAAGTTTTCGTAATTACCTGAGTTCGTTAACGTAAATAGCGCTAACATTTACGACTTGAAGTAATATGCAATTTCAAAAGAACAATAACGTTAAAGAAATATTAAATTTATTTGTTTTGTGTGAGAAATAGTTTAAGTTTGTAGTTTTTAGCGTTTACGCAGAAGTACGCACAATGAATGTGATGTAAGCAACAAAATTACAAAATGAAAATTTGCAAGCAAAATATGACGAGAAAAATTGATTGTTCTTTATAGATACAGAATGAAATAACCACAAAATAAAGCAGATAATTGGAAAAAATGCAACAAAAACCTAATTTTTATTGTTTACTTTATATTCATTGCATTGTACGTACTTTTGCCTAAACCCTAAAAATTACTATCTTAAAATATCTCTCAAAATCTTAAAATTCTCTCCTTGTAATCCTTTTACGAATGTATTCATGATGACTTTTAGAATACCCCACGTGATTCCAAAACCGGTCAACATAAGGTCAGGCGAGGTATTCGTAAAAGGGACAGAGAAGAAGCGTGCCAGATCAGTCATGCAACTGGACAGTGATGGTATTCCAGTGATTCATGGAGTTCGAGTACCAGACGACCCGAATGATACTAAAGTATGGAGAAATGCCAGGTAATGTGCTCTTGATTTTTCAGCTGAAACTCTGTTAACTGATATATTTTCAATGTGCTCAGGGTAATAAACGGGGAGTTGGTTCCCTACGAAAAGGACTATAAACCACCAGCTGCAATTCCTGTTGGCGAGCTAGTTTATGCCAATCAAGTGGCTGAAAAGGAGTCTCAGGAGAAATCCGTTGGGCCTTTTTCGAAAGAAGATAACTTTAAAAATATAGAAGAAAGGAAGAATTCTATGGGACCTTTTAGCGTGAAAGACAATATTGTCCCGCAAGAGAGTGGAAGAAGTGACCAAGATGATAAATTTGTTCGAATTGGATCTGGTGAGTTTCAATAGAAGTAGTTGTATAATAAACCCATTGTCTTCCTTTCAGTTGGTTTTGGACCTTTTACAAAGGACGACAACAGAGGATCTTCCAAAATCAAATTCTTAGACTTTATTAAGGAAGTCAACGAGAAGGAAGCCAAAAAGAACTACAATTCTCGAAAATATAGAGCTTATGATGACTATTATTCGCCTGGACAAACCAACGGTTTATCCGCCGCTTATGAAAATACAGAAAATATTTATGGTTATGATGACACTAGTGACATAAAACAAGAATTAAACGCCGATAGCTACGGCAACTACTACCCTAATTCAAACCCCAATGGGCAATTTCAACGACGAATGTTAACTTACCCAACAAGTGAAGTGTATTATCCTGCATCTCAAATGTACAGTCCACCCAGGTAAAGAAAATTTAAATTCTTCTACTTTAAGTCTTTTTAACAATATGGTTTCAGCACAACCAAGCTCAGCCCAGTAACTTTTACCGAGGGGGTAAGAACCCCAGTTCTTCAATATGCCCATCCGGAATTGGGAGTTCAGCCTGCCAAAGCTACCAGTGAGGAAGATGAATACAGCTCAGGAGTTATCAGGGATTCGTACAGGTATAATAATTGGTCTAATTTGAGAACAAATGAAAGAATTCTTCTTATTTTTAGAGAAAAAGATTATACTGCATATGGAGATGTTAATACTGGGAGGCAGCAGCAAAACCGGTACTACACAAATTCAGATAGTAATAGCTTGAGTTTCTACAAGAAGGATGTTTTGAATTATCCATACAACACTTATTATATTAAGCCTAAAACTGAACAGCCGTTTTGGGTGAGTGCCTAGTAAAATATATTAAAATTATAAGTTTTATTTAATTGAATTGCAAATGAGGCACTTGAGCGATTTAAGAAATATCTAGGAGGGTTTCACGTTCAGTTTTTACTTTTGAAGATATATGTATCTGATGCAACGATCTTGAAGAATCGAATGTAGCAAACAATTGCCGACATTCCGTTAAAATTGGTCCTATTTTTGGACCAAATGACCGCCATATAATAGTGCCCTTATGACGTCATCTTGTCGCCATAGAATATCATTAACAAGATATTTCTAAACATATCGGGCAAGTTTAAAGAAATATTTTCTAAGTCAAAATAAGAAAAAAAGTTTCCGAGGTAGACATTAAAAAAACAATTGTAGTGTTTTTGAAAGAATTCGGCAGCAAGTTGGAAGATTGGATTGGTGTATTTTAATTGCCAGTAGTCATGTTAAACTATCTTCTTATATATTAAAGATTAATTCCATTTATTTCAAATTTTTGACTTGTCTTAAGTGCGTTCAGAAATGTGTGAGAGTTTGGATTTTAATTTTAAATTAGAGAACGAGCCGAGACCCGAAAAAATATTAAGGGACAAAAAAGTTGAATTTTTAGTTTCGCTATTCGGAATATTTATTAAAACTGCCAAAACCTGCTGGGCGTTATTATTTTTGCGAACAATCGAGCCGGGAGGCAATTTCAGGCCGAGTAACTCGGCACACACGTCTTTAACATTTCTGAATGAACTTTGAAGTGTCTAAAAGACACACAATCGTATTGTTATTAAAGGGGAAAAAATTAATCGGCTTAAGGTTTTTTTTAATAATGAAAAACCGATTTTAATTCTGAACTTCAACACCCTGTATTTCGAAGGTGAAGTGATACCGGACATATGCTTAAAGGAACTTTTTTTCTTACATGACTCAAGGAATATTCCTATACATTAGGACTGTATATTTAGGAAACACCTTGTATAAGACATAGGGTGTAATGGTGTAGCATGTCAAAAAACCGTCTCACACTTATCTAAACTGTTTGGAAGTTGTAGCCGACGAAAGCGCAAAAAGTGTTAAGAAGTCCTATTTCAAAAGGTTATATTTCGAAAATCATGAATTCTTTTCAATTTCTTCTAGCTTAAAATTACTGAAAGCATTAAAGACAACGTCCAAAACGGCATTCAAAACATGCAAAAGCTTACTAGACCAGTGTTCGAACCCATAGTGGAAGCTACACACAAAATATCTCACAATCTAGGCTTCGGAGGAGTAAATGCCCAAAGAGCTGAGGAAAAAGTAGGGCTAATTACTCCAGTGGCAGGAACATCGGTAATTCTACCCGCATTAGGTGAGCTAATTATAAAGCTCAAATTCCATAGATTTTTTCAAATTAATATTTTATCCTAAAGGTTTAGTAGCAGGTGGGGCCGCCCTGGGCCTCGGAGCGGCTGCGATGGGAAGGTTTTTCAGCCCTGTTGAAAGCATGAGAGCAATGCAAGATTTAAATTCCCACAAAATGAAAACGCTTGAAGATATGGACCCTCAAAATTTGGTGTTTATTGTGGAAAATACGGACAGACTGAATGAAGAAGGTGACGTGACCAGTGGCGTTAAGGGACGAATTAAAAGAAGTTTGTTGATCGAGGATGACGCCGATCTACAGATGACAGATGTGATGAAGAAGGCCGGAAAATTAAATGGGTTGATGAATCCAGAGTTTTGGGCAGACACTCCATGCTCAAAGCAAATATTTTGCCAGGTGATGCTGCGGCAACATCCCGATGAAGTAGTTTTCATGGAGAAGAAGATGATGCGACTTATTTCTTCGTAAGTATTTTTTAAGGACGATGTTTATTAATAAATTTATACGCATCGTCAATAATTGCTAGTTATTCTTGCATAGTAGAAAGTAAGTTTTTCGACATCAAGCTTCAAGCCGCTAAAAGTTCCATGTAGGTCAACGAAAGTAATATCGATTTCAAGTTCAAGAATTCTATTACTATGTACTTGGTTTTGTGCAAAATATCGTGGTAGAAGTAAAAAACGGAAATATCAATCACGTGCTAACACTGCTCTCAGCAAAATTTGGAATTCCACAGTTGATAAACTAGAGAAATCTTATATAAACAGATTTTTGACACATAGCCACACTTTCTACAAATCAATTTGAATAAATACTGTATTACAATCATCACTTCGAGGAATTCTTTATCAGAAAGTGAAACTGAGGAAACCGTCACAGTTTATCTGAAAAGAATTATAAGTGCAGTTATGTAATTTAATCTTCATTTGGTTTGTTTAGACAAATTACGTTAACTAACGGGTCACGTAATATTTTAATTAATCATCATAATGCCTGAAAAAGGCTAAGTCAGTGCAGTAATCAGGGTATTATTTTATTAAACTACAGTTCAAGACTTTTAATCCTGCGGCGGTCGCGACTTAGCAAATTACACAAGCGGTGGCACGCGGCTTTTAACCGCGGCATGTAACAAATAGTTTTTGTTTTTTTTTACTTATAATCAAGTTTTAAACCATTCCAAATGGCTTATAGCAATTCTAAATATCAATTTGTTTTAAACAATTCTAAAGAATTTTGATTACTTTATTTACAAGGTGGTCCATGTAATATGGTCTACTATTTTATATCAAAAATTGTAGGGTTTAATTTGTTCAGTTAATAACAAAGGGTTGTTATACTGAAGCACATTTTTAATTTTTGGGAAATTTTATACAGCGTATAAAAAAAATATTCAAACTTTTCACATTTCAAGTAGCTCAGACTTAATTTTTTTAAATAGGATACCTTGTATTTTTTCTGAAAATGAATTCTTATTTTAATTCATCTTTAAATAATATATATCAGTTATATAGTAGCAAACAAAAGTATGGAAATATTTTCTTAATTCAAAATATTTATAAAAGCCGTTTCAGAAAAACAAAAATTAGTTGTTATTTATTTCAAAGGGTCTTCGGAATTTTTTTATTGTCAAAAAAACTTGTTTACTTACTTGCTGAAAGAAATTTTTGTAATAAGGCGTTTTATTCTTTTCATAAGTATGGAAACATGTGATTCAGTCTTCTTTTAGAGCACACTACTGTTGATACTGAATAATTAATTTGAATTTTTGAAGATTAGTAACTTGTTAAAATGCCAAAGTGCAAATATTATAGTGCTGATTTAAAACAAACAATTATTTCACTGTACTAAAGTGGTATGAAGCAAATTGATATAGCAAAATCGCTTAACATGCATAGGGGCACTGTTAGCAAAATTGTTAAAATATTTTTGATTTGTGGTACTGTACATCCAGCATTTAAAAAATACAGACTATTAAAAACAAGTGTAAAAATGGACAGAAATATTATACGAATATCAAGAAACAATCCAAAGAAATCTGCTGTTGACATAAATAAAGAGCTAAAGGAAGAGTATCGGGATGTAGAGGTGTCTGATATGACTATTAGGCGTTGTTTGTTGTCAGTAAATCTTCATGGCAGGGTTACGGTCAAAAAATCTCTACTTACAAAACACCACAGACAGAAGGGAACACGCTTTACTAAAAAGCATAAAGATTGAACGCAAAATCAATGGTCTAATGTCCCCTTTAGTGATGAAAACAAGTTTAATCTTTTTGGTTGTGATTCTACTGGATATGTTAGATGACCTGTTGGCCTGGGTTCCAAAGTACCTTGTGTCCACAATAAAGCATGGCGGTGGAAACATGATATGGAGCTGCTCTCGATGGTCTGGTACGGATCCACTAGTAAAAATACAGGGTAGAATGAATGCGCAAATCTATCTTAATATTTTGAAAGATCATTTGATTCCATACGAGGAAAACATCTGCCACTGTCCTGGATTTTTCAACTTGACAATGACCCCAAACACACATCTCGTTTGGTTAAAAACTGAATTGCTGATCAAAGAATCCGCCTGATGTGCTGGCTTTCACAGTCACCGGATTTGAATCCTATAAAGAACATTTGGAATTATCTGGACTGCAAAATTAGAAAAAGGAATATTAAAAATTGGACAGATCTTTGGGCGGCTTTACAGGAAGAATGACAACGAATTCCACCTGATTTTTGTGTAAAACTTATTGACTTTATGGACCGAAGATGCCGAGCGATAATTTATGCCAATGGATATCCCACTAAATACTAAATGATTTTTAAATTTCATTTAATTTTCTCTTTATTATAGAAATATTTCCATAATTTTGTTAGTGCATTATTTTGTTAATTTAAAAAATACACCAAATTATAAACTATGTCAACTATTTTAATTTGATATACATATGTTTTTTATGCTTGCTATTATTATTGCAACATTATTTTAATAAATCGTTTTTATCATGGAATCACAGCTAAAAATTTAAATATTTCCATACTTTTGTTTGCCACTGTATATTTAAAGAGATCTTATATACCAAGCTGATTAATATCATTAATCAATCATTTTTTTCTATTTAAGTTAATAATTACACATTTATCATTAAATTAACTTACAATTATAAAATTCTAACATATAGAAATTATTCTAAACTAAAATTAAAGCTTGTTATAACAAATTTTCCACATGGCTACCTCTATTTGTCATGCAAATGTATCTATTTCCTCTAGTTTTCTTGTTGACCTTAAAAATCTTTTTAAAAAATGCAGGGTATTCCAGTTAAAAAAATCAAGTTTGAGACACTTGAAATGTAAAAAAATTAATATATTTTTTTCTCACCCTGTACAAAATTTCTCGAAAATTAAAAATATGCTCTAGTAGAACGACCCTTTGTTTTTAACTGGACAAGTTTTAACCGATTCAGTTAATATTATGTGAATTTATTGAGAATTTTAAAAATCTTAGTTTTCCTTCGGTCTCTACTTTGAATTGAGTTAACTCAAAAACTGCTAAAATTTTTTCATATTTTGTAACAACAAAAAATGATTTTAGTTACAAGCAGAATTAGTATCCGTAAGAAAATATAGGATATTCTATTACAAGAAAAGTATTTTTGTCACGTCACGGATTTCTGGACTATCCTGTAACATCGAAAATATAAAAATTCATGAAAAACTGAATAACTTTTGTATTAAACTTTTTTCAAAAGCTTACGGTATTTTAGATAAGGTAGTGGATCATCTTACGTAGATCACCCTGTACATAAGCAATGTGTGATAAATAGATACATGGATATTCCATGTAGGAATGATCATCTGGTGGGTTTGAACTGTTTTTTCACTTCGTATTTATTTTAAAAATTCAAAATAGCCATTTTGTGTATTGAAACTCTTTAAACTTAAAATTACTGTTTTACAAATGACTAACACAAATATGATTTGATGTAAAAGAATGAAGCTACTATTTAAAATTTTCAATTTTGTAACGGAATTTTAATATATATTACTTTTATTATTTTTCCCTTGCCAATTTGAAAAATTTAGGCTTTAGTGAATTTATGACTAATATTTTTCACTCAATCCCATCATTTGCATTTCATAAAAACCGTAATTAATATAAGAAAATCACCTTATTTTCAATATCCATATCATATTATAACAGCCAATTACAAATTTTATGCCTTCATGGAATGCAAATAAGATTTCCTGGTATAAATAATGGATTATGACAGTGGTATAATTTGTCAAATAAATGAGGTTAGAAATTCAGCAAATATCAAACTTTATTACAAGTATAGTGAATTTCTGAATGTTTGGTTGAAAAGGGGAGTTTGGAAATTTGACACATTAGCAGCATTTTGACATTTATTGAATCTCTAACCTTTCTGTCCAATTTGCCCACTGTCACTGATACATTTTTAATAAGTTGGCATAACGAATAGGTAAAGATTGTGACGTTAAGGGTTGTTATATTTTAGCCCTGTGGAACATAAATAATTCGTATGAGTAAAGAGGTCACGAAATTATGTTTTTGAAGTCAATGAGATGGCCCCTGCGATGAAATTAATAATTTATAGATTTAATTGAATTTCGATATGGTCTTATGATTCTTGCACGCAATATCAATTTCAGACAGTTTAGTAGAGTTTCTTGGCGTTTGAACTCAATTAAAGCGAAATTTGATGGAATTAAACTCGGTTGAATTTTGCTCATACATATAAGTGATTTTGTAGCTCTCATATTTTCTGAAATCCCTTCATTAATCGTCGATTAAAGCCCATTCTATGTATTCCCGTAGAGGTTTTGAAATATTATTTCCTATGTGTATAATCACAAACTTCTTAAAATGCAATCGCACTGTTGTGAAATTATTATTAGTTTCCTAACTTATCTAACACTATGTATTAACTTTTTTTTAATAGTGATCTGTATTGTTTATTTCTATTCTTGGAGGTGCGTTTTATTCTCTATCTAATGATGAATTCCTCTTTTAATGTATTAAAAGCTAAATAAAATTTGAAACTATCCCGTTAGTTAGGCTCTTCTTAACTAGTAATTTCTGAAAGCTTCTAAAGGATTATTTTGGAATGGGTTTTTCTGGAAATATTTCCCGTTTCCAAAGAAATTTTTGAATATATTTAATATTTTCCCGAGATTTTCTTTTGACGAATCAATACTCCTTTCCTCAGAGAAATGCGAAGAGATTCATGTTGTTTGCAAGTTTTAACGTAAGAATTCTTGAAATTTTGCGATTCTCAGAATGTCACGCCATGTTCAAGTTTTTCCCAAAGAAATATTAGGATATTTCTGGGATTCTTCGACCGTCTTTGTTTTGATTAATTAACTTCAGTTTAGGTTCAGGTAAAAAGATAAATTTCCTTTAGAAATTTTCAAATTTTGCATTGCTCATAAATTCATATTAAGGTCTAGTTTTTAAAGTTTTTGAAGGGCTATTTTTTATTTGTTGTTCCCTGATATTTTACTCGTTTTGAAAGGAATCTTTGAGCATTTCTGGAATTTTCCTGCAGTTCTATTTGATGAATTTTCTGCAAAAGCAAGATTATATTACAATATTAAAATAGACATTTTTTTAATTAAGGAGGAACGTTCTTTAATTTATTAATAAAACATATACAGAATGTTTGGTAGGGCCATAGAAAGTTTTCAATGGAAGATAGATGCGGTCATTTTGAATTTATACAGTGTGTTTATTTGAAAACTTAGCAACCCAAATATTGTAAAAACAGAAATATTTATGAAAGTACCGAGTAAGGTGGTCTTCCAGGTTGTAAGGAACACTTGACATTATTTGTGTAAGCCTACTAGTTACCCTTTGTCACCCCGCTACCCTCACTTGAACATTTTAAACGGTACTCCTCACCAAGTTGCACCTCATATTAAAGGTAATTAGGAGTACAGAATATCAGTACATTAAGAAACTCAATTTGTCAAAGTGTTTTCGAAAAATTACGTAACAACGAAAGAAAAGTCAATTTAATGTTCTTTATTAATCGGGTTCAAAACATCAACTTATCCGTAGCAAATGTGTAGGAATAACGTTTTTAGATTTGCAATTTTGTCCTATTCAAGTCGCTAGATGCTTAAAATAATTTTCATTTTGTGCTAAACATAAATACAATCTGCTTTCGAATTCCTGTTGGACCTTTTGAAAAGTGTTTCTAAGCCCGACATTCTGTAGTTATGCGATTCTTTAGTTTATTGATGTCTTCAGGATCTGATTTATAAACAACTGATTTAAGATGGTCCCAAAGGAAAAATCAAGAGGCGTTACATCAGGAGACCTTGGAGGCCATTTAATTGCTCATCTGCCAATCCATCTTCTTGGAAATCGGCCATCAAGCCATTGTCGCACCAACATGCCATAATGTGGTGGTGTCCAGTCTTGTTGAAAGTGAAAAATATTTTGGTTGAGTAGATAATCGCCGTTGTAATCTACTTGTGTAGCTATGGCCTCTGTTACAAGATAATCATTTGACTCTTGTAACATATTGGGGTGTACTTTGCTATCAAGGTTATCATCGATGAATGATGGTCCAATTACAGTATATTTGAATATTCCAGCCCGTACATCAACTTTTTGAGGCTACTGAGTATAACTTTTCCGAAAAACATGAGGATTTTGTTCGCATTGATAACAACAATTCTGCTTGTTAACAATACATTTAAATAAAATGTGCATTCATCGGAGAAACAGATATTTTTAACAAAATTTGGGGTAGTGGTAATCAGTGCTGTGATGCGTTCACAAAACTTAGTTCTGTGATCGAAATCATCTTTAGCTAGTACCTAATGAATTTACATTTTGTATGGATGAAACTTGTGTATTTTCGTCACTTTTGCAATAGAACCAATAGAAATTCCAGTTTGATGAGATACTTTTCTAATTGATATGATTGGTTTAGCTATAAATCGCCTTAACACTCCAATTGTGGCAGCGTCATTCAATGCTTTAGTTTGATTTTGTTTTAAATTGACTACTGACCTTGTTGTAAATTTTTCTAGAAGTTGCTTCCCGTAGACACGAGAAATACTTTTATGAGAATATTTCTCATTGAAAACTCTAGCAGTCTGCCGAGAGGATTTGTTATTTGCACCTAATTTAAAACAATTTCCACTCTTTTTTCTACAGAATATACCATATTAATCGAAACGTTAATGTTACTCTGCTGCACATCATTTAACAGGTACTAAATGACAAAATCTTTGCAAAATGAATTTTTGTCCGAAAACGATGAATGGAATGCCTCTGATCTGATGAAAAACATTTATTTTTTTACTTGTTGAACAGAAAGGAATACCAAAAAATCTGAGAAGTTCGAAAATTTATTGCATGTATTTGACACGGTGGTATGAGTTTTTCTTTAATTTTACGAAAACGCTTTGACAAATCGATTTTCTTTATGCACCGATACTTTGTACTTTCAATTACCTTTAATGTGAGGTGAAACTCGGTGGGGGGTGCCCTTTAAAACTTTCAAGAGGGGTAGCGGGGTGGTAAGGACTTTTAGGTTTACGCAGGTTATGTCAAAGGTGTTCTCCTTTGCAACCTTGAAAACCACCTTATTCAGTATTTTCATATGTCTTTTCGTCTTTATGACATTTTGGGTGGTAAGTTTTGAAATGAATACACTGTATAATCATATTTATCTCTATACAAAGTCTCATCAATTTTGAAATATCGGCCTAGAGGAGAGAATAGGGAGAGCAGCGTAGAGGGGGCAACTAAATACATCAGAATTAGAAGGTATCGTTTTGAAAATGAAATTAATTAATTGTAGTATTGTTTAAAATAGAATTAGCGCCATAAGTTTTAAAATGATTAATACTTATTTGTTAATGTCGCTTATATTCTTATTGTGAATATTTTCTTTTGTCTTTAGTTTTGTGAAGTATAATTTTGTTATAATATCACATCATTTAAAAGAGTATACGATAGAGAAGTTTTTAAGACTATTTGAATTTTTTGAACCAGGGCCGCATTAGAGAATTTTTTTTAATGCAAGAGTAAATTAAAACCAAAGTATTTTCACATATTAATTTGTCTAATTGTCTGTAATAATAATTTTTAATTGATTTTGTTTTGTTTCGTCAATATGCATATTAAAAATATTTTCACTCGTGGAACATATTTAAAACCAAAAAATTCACTTAACTCTATCAACTCAATTATTCTGTATGAAACCCTAAGAAGGCCGATATTTTAAAAATAATGAGACTTTATATTAGTATAAATATGGTTTTATAGATTCAAAATGACCTCATCTATCTCTCATTGAAAATGTTCTATTGCTGTATTAACCACCCTGTATATTCTTCATTAAAACTCACCTTTTTTACAATATCTATTGAGCTTACACAGGTTATTCTTTTAGATTACATCCCGATATGGCCCATTCAGTATCTCATCATCTGCAGGAAGTAATGGACGCCATCAAGCAGCAGGATTGTGCCAGGTTTTCTTGCAGCCGGAAATTTCCGTTTCCTGCCCGGGCGGCGTAAAGATGGAAAAGTTTGCGAAGGGCAAGGAAAACGATGAAGGTTTTTCTTCTTTTCGTAGAAGCCAAAAAATATTGAGAGCAGATATATTATTGGATATTTCATATGTTTAAAATTTTATTTTGGACAGAAAGATGTTAACTATCTACAGTAGTTAGAGTGATCCATTTTAATCCAAATATCTCTGAGATTATTTTTTGTAAAATGCCAACCACAGTTTCTAATAGAGATTTATATTTAAAGAAATGATTTTATTGTTGCGATAATATTTATTGAATAAATTTAACTTTAAACTATACGTAGGTATTAATTTACTTGCATATACTGATTTTGGATATATTGCTCAGTACGAACCGAGTGCTACAAACAGCAGCCACCTTTTGCACTCAGTTCGAACAGAGTAGGTAGATTTAAATTTTAATTAGATTTTTATTTTTGTTATAGCCCATGATAATATAGAGCCTTCAGAGAGAGGTGTTCAAGCTTGTTCGAGATATAATGTCAATTCTGCTGAATTTAAGGAACTTGTAATTTCGCGGATTGTAATCATTTCTGAGGGCCCTAAATATAGATATATGTATAATATTAACAATGTTATTGAAGTTACCTACTGTATGATATATAATCCAACTAAGTTTTTTTTTTCAATTATTGAAGTGGTTTTAATACATTCATGCTAAATCTTAATATTTGCTATCTAAAATTGCTGTAGATACTGCTTATAATAATTATAAAAAGTTATTAATTGACGGTGATTTAGATGTTAATTATACCTATCTATTAAGTGCGTGCCAAATATTGTAATGCATGTGTACCTACAGATGTAATATATTTTTTTATTAGAATACATGTTGTTTAATATATCGCGTGGCTTTAATTTGTACCCCTCTCCTCCTTTTACTTTTTAACCAATTATTATTGTTGGGTAATGCTTTCTTTCATAATGCAAAATTTATGAAAGTATCACTTCCATCAGACACATAAATTATCTTTCGATAGACATGTTTGGTCTAGTCCCTCCAGGATTATTGTATATATTATATAAACACACAGGTTCGATGTGTGGGTGTCAGGAGCGATGCTTAATAATTTTTTTTCTTTTTCTACGTCTTGATATAATAAGACACTCTCTTAAATCTATCAGACGGCATAGTGAATAATAGACAATCATTAGTAATTAGTGTGTTTTCTTTTCACCCTCATAACCCAATAATTATTATTTTTTCATTCTAAAGAGGTTTTAAATAGGATAAAAATTACTATCTTATGATGTTTGTTTATTTTTTTTAAATTGCTTATGTCAGCGGTAGTGCAAAATAGCCGATTTTTAAAAATTGAAATATGGGTTCAGTAATATTTCAAATTAAAGGTCTTCAAAAACCACATTTAATGGTGCATTACGATTTAAAATCTATTTATTCGCTTTTGAGAAAAACAGGTATAAATTTGGTAAAAAATGCAATACAAAGTAAGTTAAATAGTTTGTAAACGATGAAAAAACTTGTTCATTGATAAGAAATTGATTTTCTTACCATTTAGTGTTCATAAACAAGTTTTAGGTAAAAAAAAAGAATAAATCAATAAACAAAAATAATCTAAGGTTGTCTGTGAGTACAAAAAAAAAAAGTGTTGTCTTTCAACAAAAAAGTTTTTTCATTGTTTACGCACTATTAACTGAGTTTGTATTGTATTTTTTACTAAATATAAACCTGTTTTTCTCAAGAACTAATCAATAAGTTTTGAATGGCAATACCCCATTGAATGTAGTTTTGAAAGACCTTTAATGTGAGATGTCACTTGACCCATGTTTCAATTTTTAAAAATTGGAGATTTGTGTTAACGGTGACGTAAGCAAGATTTAAAAAAATAAACAAACGTCAAAGCATAGCATTTTGTGTCTCATTTCATGCTTTTAAAGTGAAAAAAAAACTATTTGTCAAAAAAGTTAACAAAAAATGGGGCGGGGGGGGGGGGGGGGGGGGGTATATACAAAACTTCACGGTACTATGGGCAAGGGAGGAAGAAAGTTGTGAATAAGACGACTATTTATATTTAGGACAACATGCACTTTTAAGGTTACGGGGCAAACAGAATTCCATTGATAAATCAGCAATCTATTGATGTCGAAAAATTCATTTTCATCTTTCAGTTTCAATGATTATGAGAGTTTCTGACACTTATATAGCATTTCTTAAATATGTGGCACAAACTTAGGTTAAAATTAAAAAAAAGTTCTGATAAACATATATCCGGAATTGTTTTATGTCCGAAGTATATGGTGTTACAATTCTTTGTATTTTCTAAAAAGTTCGACAGTCACTTAAAAAAAGTAACTTTTAAGGTGATTCAGAGAAGTGTAAGTATTCGGATTTAAATTTTTATCTCAAAAAAGAAGCAAGAATAGAAAAAAAATTAGGGCAACATTCTGAGAAGAAATACGAAATTAGGAAGTGTAAAATTTTTTTGAAACTTAAAAAATGCCTCGTGTGATGACATAACAAGGTTTTTCAAGGAAAACTTGATCTCCCGTTTTCTATAATCTTCGAAACTAATAATTTTTAGGAGATTTTTGGAAAGTACGTCAACGTATGTTTTTTTGGAGGAGGGGGGGAAGCACTTCTTCAAATTTGATATATTCACTACACAATCTCACTAAGCTTTTTATGATTTTAACAGAAAGTTATTCAATAAAATCTGTTCCCTTACATAATATCTTAAATATTGTAAAAAATGTTCAAACAACAACAAAACATAATCATCAATTCAAAACTAATGTTGATGTATTTCATGAATTTTTCGAAAAATCCTTTTTTCAAAAAAAAAATTATAGGAGTCAAGTTTTTATTGAAAGACCCTATAGTTTTATTCAGAAAAAATTCTCAAAAGGTGTTTTGTTCTTGTACAATTTCAAAAAATGTTGCATTCAAGTTCATTAGAAAGAAATATAAAATAAAATAGAAAATTCATTTTTTTAGTAATAAGAAAATGTTATTGTTACTAGAATAATACGTTAAAGCTGTTGGGCAACAAGCCTGCATGGAAAACATTCAGTGTCCTCAATTTTACATATTATTACAATAGGCAATTTAATCTCAAGCGAGACCTAACTCCAATCAAATAAGGTGACCTTTAAAATAGAAATGAGAAGAAAATAGATTGCTTTAATAAATACATTATAAATTAATACAAAATGTTTGTTTCACAATTTAACTTATCAATTAAAAACTGCTTATTAATTATATTGCGCCAACTACTGAAATCTAATAATCATTATTATCCACTTCGAATCCAAACTTAAGTTAGGACATTTTTTTGAGAATGTAGGTTCTATTATATTAATTGGGATATCTAAAATTGCGTAGAATTGAAAACAAATCAAAAGTTAACGTTTTTCTGCGGAAAAAAACAAAGTATCATTGATGATACCTTGGGACTTTGGAGGTTCAATATTTAAATTCTACAACTTATTTATTAAATAAGGTAAAATATTAGAGTTTCTTGCCACCGCACAACATAAATAAACCTCACATGACGAACCTTTGGCAAAGATCAATTTTTCACACTCACTGTATCAATGTGTATCTTGACCTTGATTCTTGCTCAGGTTTAATAGAAGTTGACATATGATTATTACTTTGCTTAGAAAATTTTCTATTTGATAACGGTTAAACTTTTCGTTAATTACGAGGTAATCCATATTCATCTGAAATATTTGATTCAGAAGTAACCTGCTCATTTCCAGAAAATACCAGTAAATTGGATATCCGCAATTTGAAATTTAAATAACTCATAATATCGTTTTTGGCAATATTTGTCGAAATGGCTTGTTCTCGGCATTCCAGTCAGCTACCAAAAAACATGAAAAATAATGCCAATAGTCCTGGTTCTTGCACGCATTGAAATTTTCAATCAAAAAGTCTGCTCCATCTATGTTGGCATTGTATGTAACTACTATAGTATGCTCTTTGACGTACGTATACTAACGTATGTATGTTTAATGTTAGTCTTTGATCATTTGGTGTATGTACCTGCTAGTTTCACATCTAATTTGGAACCGGTATTGAGCCAAACCATTTAACCATAATTATTTTTCCATCTCAGTATACAAATTTTTGACATGTTGGAATTCGGTTGGCTATACCAATTCTGGAAATCTGCCTCGAAAATAGAGTATCAAATAAAGGAATTGATATTAATTACCTGTATGCGTAAAAGCGTAATGAAATATTTCTTGAGGTTGTACGAAGTTCTTAAAACTGGGTTAGATTTTTCCCAAATATATTGTCGCATATGTATTTTTTATCTGTTGAGACTGCCTTGGTTGATTGATTTCAATGACGCCCATGTTACATTATATGCAGCAACCATCGAAATTTTAAAAAATTGTTCTGATTTCTTGCCTTTTTTCAATATTCTGATACTCTACAAATTTTGACCATGAACGCAACAAGAAATAATAATTTTGAGAAATATGGTCAGAAATGATAGGAATTTTGGTCTCTTGCGCCCAAATGTCTAGATTCTTGGTAATTCGTACACGTCCATCAACATAGGAGCCGCAAAAATAATTTTTATTTCCTTTGAAGAAGTTTTATGGGGGCGATCTTTTGCAGAAACTTCAGCCATATTTGTAAAAAGGGCAATGCTTTTGAAGAAAATGTGTTGAATATATTTTCTAAAGTACACATCTAGTAGCCCAAATTCCTGTAAATTTATTTCCTCTGGACTGAAGTTACGTTACCTCCCAATTATTGGGCCGCTAATGCGCCAATGGTTCGTCATCTAATGAAGAATCATTGCTGTCATCCAAATTTCTTTCTCTTGTGATTTTGGTTCAAAAAAGATTGTCACCTGTATCAATAGTGTCAGAAAGTTGATCAATATCTGAATTGTCAAGATCCAAATTGTCAACGATGTGTTACAGTTCCTGCTGGGTCAAAGGTTCTAAAAAGAAGATTTTTTGTTTCAAAAACGTTGCAATCGTAAAGATTTAACTCATCACCAGTGATGCGTTAACAAATATCCGATTCCAGATCGGAACAGTACGTTATCTAGTGTTAGGTCAATACTCTAAACAAAATAACAATTAAAAAACCTGATTATTTACTTGATTGTGACTTTGATGCCATTAAATAGCCGCATGCCACGTAAACACAAACCAAAACACTTACAGTCACTTACAAAAATATTCGTACACTATCTAAAATGTTCCCATGAGAAATATTTAAGTTTGTAAATTATGGAACTTATAAATATGAAAACTTGTAAAGGGGTCCTAATTATCTCCTTTATTGCATATTAATCATTAAATATTAATTCAGATTTCATGTATAAAAAGAAAATATCATTTCTGGTGAATCATAAAAATATTCGTTCAACCTACTGCTGGTCGGATTTCTTTTCAATAAAAAATAACAAATAAAAAAATTGCTTATATTATTGTTTATTAATGATCTTAGATTCGTGAACAACGTGTTTTCAGAAGATTTTTCGTTTCTCAAAAACGTCAAGAGTGTTCTCAAGAAATCCGAAATTTTGTAGTAAAATTGTATCATGAAAACGAATTTTACGGGCAAATTAGTAAAACTACTAACAGAGGTTGTTCTATCATTCAGTATATTATCAAAAAATACAAAAACACCGGAAGTGTCTTCAGAAAACCAAAAAAAGGGCCAAAAAAAACTTAACTCTACGAGAAAAATGCGCACTTCTTCGGAAAATTATAAGAAATCCGAAATAAAGTGCCCCTATTTTGGCGATGCAAATGTCGGAGGCAACAGGGAAGAACATACACTCAAAAAATGTAAGAAAAGTTTTGCGATCTGCAAAATACCACGGAAGAATTCCCCGAAAGAGACCGTTTATTTTTAAAATTAATCGGCAGAAACAGTTGGATTTCACAAACAAGTACCTGGAAAAAGACGAAAGTTTTGGGAAAAAATTTTATTTACGGATGAAATCAAATTCAATTTATATAGATCAGATGGCAAAGGAAAAGTTTGGCGTAAAAAGAACACAGCATTGAATCCGGAAAACCTCTCTCCTACAATTAAACATGGTGGTGGCTATGTAATGGTTTGGGGAGCCATGTCGGCGGCTGGGGTAAGATCTTTGGCTTTTATTGATGGTAACATGGACCGATATAAATATATTGACATTTTGCGTGGTAATATACCATCCAGTGATGAAAAATTGGATTTTACAATAGGACAACGATCACAAACATACAGCGCATAATGTTAAAATGTGGATTGTCTTTAATCTGTTTAAACTTCTAGACCATCCATCCCAGTCGCCAGACTTGAATCCCATAGAACATTTGTGGGATGAATTGAATAGAAAAAGCTGCTATCCTGAGGTTCGAAAGAAAATTATAAATTGGGAATCTCTTAAAATCGTTTTACAAGAACAGTGGTAACAAATATCATCAGAAACGACTGCAAAGATTTATTCAATACCGAGACGGTTTAAAGGCGTTGTTTTAGCAAAAGGGGGCTCCACAAAATATTTAAAAAAATAATAAACATAATAAATATTATTTCCTTGTAATGTACGAATATTTTTGTGACTCGTCAGAAATGATATTTTCTTTTTATACGTGAAATCTAAATTTATATTTAATGTTCAATTTGCAATAAAGGAGATAATTGGGACCCCTTCACAAGTTCCATATGCCAATTTTAATTTATTACCTTAAATATTTCTCATAGCAATATTTTAGATGATGTACGAATATTTAGTGTATTATAGTGACTGTAGGAAATCCAGCCTGGAAACTCTTAGCGAGAATGCGTAAAAATTACAAGGATGATATGTAAGGTACTTCACGTTAAGGGACACATGCGGTGCTGCGGCACCGAAACCCGTTCAAGTATATAAAATTAAATTTCAAGCCCATGTATCACCCATGATATCGGAGATCTGAAGAGGATATACTGCTACTAAACATTATCTGAAATATCTAAAGTTTAACCTCGAATTACATCACAATTATTTACAAGTTGTAACAAAATCTAAAATGTCTTTAAGTATTTGAACTATTGTCGCATCGAAAGCCTTCACATTTCCCTCCTGCTAAGCCCACATTAGCGGCTCGGTCTACCTCTCTAATAATATAATCGTAAGTGTCGTCGGCTTGATATCCGAACATCTTAAACGCTTTTAGCAGCACATCGCCGGCATTTACATATTTTTTCGCCTGTTTCGGTTGATGGCAGGCAATGTTTTGAAGACAGCCATTATCTCCGGGGGATCCTGAAATCATATTCAATTTCGAGTTAGTCTGCAATAAATGCAACAACAGGTTACCGGTTAAATAGCTTAGGAACATGAGTACTTCCTCATCGGTTAAGAACTTATTCCCTTCATCTCCATCAACGCTTCGCGAATAATGCTCTAGAATTCGTTCGTAAGCTCATCAAGAAACGTTTAAGTAATAGTTCTTTACCACCATCTCCGCCCTTGTGTCCAGCCAATGAGGCTGCGGCAAAAACAAGGGCCTTCAGTAAAACGAGGATTAACAAATTTGTCAGGTTCAACGAAATCACTTGAGAGCCCATGCCAGTGGTGCCATAGCCCCTCGACATTAGATTCGTTGCTAACGAGGTTAGTAGGTTCCTTGCATCAAGTCCTCTAATGACAGACTCAATTGGGTGATATGCTCGTAAGAAGACGCGTTTCATACTATATTTACCTGTCAGTAATACTGTTGGATTCGAAGGCACTTCCGCACACAACACCACTAACTAGTCCAGCAAAAAACACTAATGTAGCCGATTTTAGAGACATTTCTGTTTCAAAGCGTGTACATCAAGTAACAAAAATGGAACATCTATCTTGTATTTATATAACTTATTACTTTGCTCATATTCGTAGTTTTATTACTTCATTATTATCGTTTGAGCGTGAAGAGCAAACCCTCGTTTACCCATTGTGAGTAGTCATCGCATTGTGTTCAAACTTTTCCTGAATATGTTCAAGTATTGTTCTTGTAACGGTTGGTGGCAGAAGGAAAATCAACAGACATTACAGCAAAGAAAATGAAGAATTTACTTTCGATTTGTTCAATTATCTGTCGCGTTATATTAATTTGTACCTATTGTTTTCTACAGGTAACTTATCGAAGTATATCCAACTATAACGATATAAATGTCTATCATATTTAACATTGTTTAGAGCTTTCTTAAAGTTTTGATACCAATCTGATCAAGCACAATGGTATAATCAATATTAAATCGAAAATTGAACTCATTAACGTTTCAAAATCTTCAAGAGTTTATATTTTTAAAGAAAATATTGACTGTTATATTTAACATGCCACCGACCTCTTATTACCCATTTTGGAATCTTACCGCATAGTTTTCCTGATAAAATAGAAAAAGCGTTTTTTGTATCAATACTACCTCTTAGGTACTATCTGTCATACAGGGTTCGTAAAAATTTAGGGAACTTAATCAGAAATAAGTAACAATGCCAGAAAATGTCAAACGCAGTTACGAATTTTTTTAATTGAATCACTGATTTCAGAAACACCCCCCATTGTTTGATATATTTAAGTTAGACACAGGATAACGCTTAGACGATATGGAGCTATCAATTGAGAGTAGAAACAACCGTAATTTAACATCTTAAAAGTATTTTATTTGGTTTGACATTGTGGACTGGGTGGAGAAACACTCTTAGTTCAAGACTCAAGTTGTTTCGCACTAAGCAGACTCCACATGCTGGGGGAATCACAGAAGTCAAATTGATTCGAGTGTATTATATTATTATTATATTACATCTTAGAAACCTAGTAAGTTAGCAATACTATTAGGTCGTGTAGTATGAAATGAGTAGAATTGAATTGAAACTTTAGTCATTTTTTTTTCATATGAAATGTTTTTATTGCCAATCGAAATATGCACCACCATTATCAATACACTTCTGCCATTTAACGGGAAGTTCATTGATTCCCCTGCTGTAAAAGCCTGCAGGCCGGGAGTCGATAAACTCTTGGAAGGCAGCTTTGACAGCCTCGTCGGAGTTGAATGATTTCCCTACCAAGAAGTTATCCAAATTTTGAAAGAAGTGGTAATCAGTGGGTGCTAAGTCGGGTGAATACGGTGGATGACGAAGAGTTTCCAATTCCAACTCCTGTAGCTTGGCCAAGGTGACTTGTGCGGTGTGTGGCCAAGCGTTGTCTAATCTTGGCTGCTTAACCGTCAGTTGCCTCATCATTTCGGTCAGTTGTCGGCAGTAGACATCAGCCGTAATCGATTCACCAGGTTTCATGAAGCTGTGATGGATGACACCTGCGTTGGACCACCAAACGGACACCATAAGCTTCTTTTGATGAAGATTTTTTTTCGCACAATGTTTTGGTGGTTCATCTTGATCCAACCACTGCGATGAACGTCTGGTATTGTCCATTGTTGTAGGATCCATTTCTCATCACAAGTAACAATCCGATTCAAAAATGGATCGTTATTATACCGGCACAACAAAGAACAAGCTTCGAGACGTCGTTCTTTCTGTATGTCGCTCAACTCATGCGGTACCCACTTGTCCAGCTTTTTCACCTTACCAAATTACCAAAATTTACCAAATCCACGGTGGAACTCATATTTCATTAACACACGAATTTCACTATTTTGCATGGCTGCACAAAAATGTTTATAAAAATAAAAGTTTTCAATAATTTTTAACACTTTAAACTCTGATCGAAAGAGGAAGAATGTGCCTTTTCCACATAAAAAAGTCAAGTCCAAATATAGATTTAGAGTGAAGTTATTCGCAGTTGAATGTGGCATTTCGAGAATCTACTCATTTCATACTACACGACCTAATATTTGCCTCGTCGATACAAACTTGAAGTGACATTTTTGAGAACTTTATGCGTGTGTTGCATAAATTATTATTAGTAGTGAGTGAATCATACTGATACAGTGGTGGTGTTGTTTTATATATATAAATATACAAAAGATATAAAAGGGCGTTTCAGCTTTTTATTTACTTTTTTATGTGGGTAACAAGTTAAAGCAATGTTTAAAATACGTGCGCAATATGACTTTTTAGAGCAACGGATGATCTTGACAGAACTGCCATTATGAAACGAATGAAGAATGATAAATCATATTAGAGAAATAAAGTCAAAAAGGTTTGTTTAAAGGGTGAAATTTACACAAGCTACAAAAATGTGGTAGTCTCTGGAGAAGAACAAAAAACTTACCAATGTCGAAAAAAATGCTTAGAAAAACTACATGCTGTCGAAAAAAGAAAGTATAGTGAAAGTCACAAATAACGACATAGATTATAACGATAAGTCGCATATAGAACGTTTGGTTGGGTTTGCATTTACTCCGTTGTAAGGAAGTCTGTTTATTATGATGTCGCTTTTAACGTCCGTAAAGATGACATTTTTGGTGGTTTGCTAACCGAGTATAACGACACTAGGGGATATAGTATACGAGTAGTATGATGTATAGTGAATTGTAGTATAAAGTCGACACTACCGGTATTCTTTGAAAAGTCATTCAATAGACAGTACTTTTAGCGACTTTTAGACAAAGCCCAGAAATTTTTTGTTCGATATATTATACATATTTGGCATATCTATGTCTGGTTGTGATTTTTCTGCGATTTGCATGTAAAGCTATTAAAACACCGCTTTTTTTTAAGTTTCGGTCTTTTTTGCAGAATTCCTAATTGAATGCTGGCAGTGTAGATTTTATATTGCGATTACTATGAGTACACAAAAAATCAATTTGTTTGAGCTTTCTTTTTCTTCTACCGACGCTAAACCATTAAAACTGTAACAAAGGGGTTTGTTGATTTTAACCATAAAATCTGAATTTTTTGTGTGGGTAAACGGTTCAAAGAAATAACTTTTTTATAGAGAAGTGTAGAAAGAATAGGAATTATCAGGAAAACTCCTAAATTATGAACGAGAACTATATAAATTAAAGGCTGTGTTCATTGTATGTATTCAGCTTGTTTGCATTATTATAATTTTGATGTGTTTTAAAAAATTACTTCAAGAAAAAGACAAATTTTATCCATTGAGGAGAAAGGTATAATAATTTCCAGACTTGAAGCAGGTGAAAGCAGCAACACCATTGCAAATGAGTTGTATTTATCTCATTCGACTCTTTCAATAATTTGAAAAAACCGAGAAAATATCAAAAATGTGTTAAATGAAAATTTGTTACTAAAGAAAAAACTTAAGTTATGGAATCATGGGGATATTGATCAGATATTATTTAAGTGGTTTAAAAAGGAGAGAGAAGTGTCCAAAATGCTTTGCACGTTGAATTTGCATTTAAGAATATAATGAATTTGAATAATTAATTTCGATTGATAAAAATGGATTGTTATTTTATATAAATATTGAAAATTACAGACACAATACCACTATTTTCAAAAAATTATATAAATAAACACGAATGGTGGTTTGCTCCACTATGGTGATAACACCCTGGGTTACATTATACATAAAAACAAACCACCCGTCGACAGTTAAAACAAAAGGATAAGTAACTTGTACTGAAATACAATCTGACGAGTACAACACCTCTGTTCGAGTTAGGGGGTTCGTTCCTCGATTGGCGCGAGTACCACCCTCGTGAATATTTTACAGGATCTCGTAACTCGCGGACAATGAACTCGGGAGTACTTTACAATTCATTTATTGTACTATTGAACAATACACGAAGTAATGCACTTAACTAACTTAATAATTCACGCCCGGAGTGGTTGTTACAAGTCGGAAAGGGGTGCGCGAGGTAGCTGAGGATCTCACAGTGTCTTGGTCGTGATGTTGTTGCACTGAGAGATGATAGATGAGAGAGAGATTTCTACATTTTTTGGGTCTTAAATAATAGAGCTAAGGGCCGGTACTCATAGACGTACCCCTAACTTGGAAGCAATTGTTGGCTTCCCGGCTACTCATCGTGTTAACGCGCAACGTCCAGATGAATAGCCGACTGGGCCTTCGTAGGCCAGGCCGGCGGAGCGGCGTTTAAATTGGACGGACATTATGGCTCCGACAAAGAACATTGCTGGAGATCCCAATCATAAAACAACCACCATCTGGGGATGATGGATGCTAACGCTGAGAATTCCTCGAATGCACGTGACTATTACTAAAATAATTTACAGAAAAAAAACCTAGTAGGATTCGGGAACTAAAACGAAATTACAAATACAGGGGCGTAGCATCGGGTATCTTAATTGAGGAAATAGTCCGATGTGACTAGTTACAGTCTTAACAACCTCATCTACACTAAACGCACCACAACACTCTCCCTCCAGATACGTAGTATTCATATTGACAATTGAATAATAGGAAAAGGTAAGGATCAACGTTAAAAGCAATTAAGATGTACAAGTTGATATAACAAAATCTTAATGAACTAAACTACGAAGTAAAAGTTATAAACAGGTACTTGAACGTAAAAAAATTTTCCAAATTTAGAGATCAGCAAAACGCATAGTTTTTTACGGTGCACTGGGCTTTTTGATTGTTCGATAAAAGCATGCGATTGATTAAGTAATGTTGGGACCGGAAGTATTAAGAATGCTGGCTTCAATCTATACTACGTGACAAAGAAAGGTAAACATCCATTAAAAAACATTTTATTTTGATAATTTTTTGCATGTTGACTTATCTTAAAAAAAGAAAGAAATGATCAAAATTTCAAGTTTATCTGTTAATTTTTTTTAGTTTCCATGAGTCGTTCCTTAAAAAATAAAATTTTGTTTAAACATTTTTGTTCACATTTGCATCGCAACTTTTGTGAAGTGTGTTGCAATCGGTCATAATTTTTACTCATTATGCCTAGAGTGCGTAGAATTGAACAGATCCGTCAGAGAAGTGTCTAGAAAAACTAACAGATCCTTAGGAACCATAGTGCGGTGTTACCAGACGTGGGCACAGAGCCAGAGGCACTGGGCGACTCAGAGGAACCACAGAGCGCGAAGATCGTCGATTGCGACTTTTGGCTCTTAGAGACCGATTTAGCAGCAGTCGAGCTATTGTAAATCAGTGGTTTAAAAAACATGGGAATAGGGTTGGTATGCGTACAGTATATCGCCGAATACGAAGTTTTGGCCTTTTGTCCTATCGTCCGCATTGGGTGCTGCCTCTCACTCGCGAACATCGATCTAACCGCTTACAACGGTGTAGAGAGAGGATTCAGTGGGACCAAGAATGGACTCAGGTGATCTTTAGTGGTGAATCCCGCTTCTGTCTGGGGATGAACGACGGTCGGGCAAGGGTGAGAAGGCGACGGGGTGAAAGGCGAGATCCACAATTTGACAGAGAGCGTCATGTCCACCGTACTGTAGGCGTTATGGTATGGGGTGCTATCGCATATGGTAGCAGGTCACCCCTAGTTTTCATTAGAGGCAACATGACTGCCCAACGCTATATTCAAGAAGTGTTGGAGCCATATGTGATTCCATATTTTCGAACTATCCCGAACGCTATTTTCCAGCAAGACAATGCTAGACCTCATGTTGCTAGGCAAACAATAACGTTCATGGATCAACATCAAATCAACCGTTTACCCTGGCCACCTCTATCGCCGGATCTGTCTCCTATTGAACATGTCTGGGACATGATTAGCCGCAAACTGTTGAATTTACAGCACCCTCCACAGACTTTAACAGCCCTTACTCATGAAGTTCAGATTGCCTGGAATGAGATACCTCAAGAAGACATTGACAATCTTATTAGATCCGAGCCCAAGCGTATCAATGAGTGTATAAGGAACCGTGGATGCTCAACACACTATTGAAAAAAAAATGAAGTTCTTCCTCTGATCTTGCTGAAAATGTAATCATTGAATAAGTATGTGGTACTGAACACGTACAAAAAAAAAATTATCAAAATAAAATTATCTTTAACGGGTTTTTACCTTTTTTTGTCACGTAGTATATCTTTGGAAATATTCATTTTCGTATCTTCAAAAAAAACTGTAAAAAACTTGTCACGTTTTTTATAAGGAAAGGATCTTCTTACGGAGGTTGACGTGGTCTCTTAAGTGCATCATTTAGAATAAAGACGTATGTGGGGGTATTTAGTTAAGAAATTATGAAGACTTTTTTATTGAAATGGTGGAAGGTTGGAACTGGTTGTAGTGATTGCATCTTTTATTTGAGGGTTTGCGCGAAAGAAAAACGATCGACATTAAGGTCCCCATTCTGTAAAAATTCGCCTGGAAGTCTCAGAGTTGTGCCGTACATTTCCGCTGGGGAAACTTCTATCTCCTCCCGCAAGGTACAACGCGCGGTCAGAAGTAAAGGATTCACAATTAGTGTGCAGGCAAAAGTGGAAAAGTTTGCTAAAATAATGAATAAAAGCCCGGAATATAACTGCTCCGAAAGTTGGATTAAATGCTTCCGGCAAAGATATAACGTTATCTATGGAAAAATTAGTGGTGAAGCTGCTAGTGTACTAATTGCAGTAACAGAAAATTGGCTGAAAACTGTGTGACTGGAAATTTGAAAGAATCACCAGAATTACAAGATTTTTAAGGCAGATGGAACAGGACTTTTCCACAAAATGACTCTGAACAAAACACTGAAACTTAAAAGAGAGCAGTGCACAAGTGGAAAAAAGTCCGAGAAAAAAGTTACTCTTTTTGTTGTTACTAATATAATAACATCAGAAAAACGTAAGCTGATTGTTATTGGAAAAGCAAAAAACCCTCACTGTTTCAAGAATATTAAGTCCTTACCTGTGTCCTAAATTTTATTTTTATTAATGCAATTTTGATTTTTTAAAAATCTTTATTACATTAATATAATATGATTACAGCAAAGCAACTTGTTAACTAACTATGCATCCTTGGGATTCGTACTCTTATAAGAGATAAATGCTGTGTGAGCATAAAATACATTTATGTACGTACGTCATAAAACGTAAGGCAGCTAAGAAAGATGATCCATATAACTTCTACATGTCTAATAAAAAAACATGGATGACGTCACACTTGTTTATAAAAATTTTCCAAAATTGGAATACTGGATTAAAGAAAAAGAAAAGAAAACAATTTTGCTCTTGGTAGACAATTTTCCAGTGTACCCAAAAATGTCAATTTTAAAGAACATTAACGCTCAATATCTCCCACCAAATACCACATCAGTCCTGCAGCTGGTTGACCAGGGTATCATAAGATCAATGAAAGTTCATTTCAGAAAGCTTCAGGCAATAAATATTATTGAAAATAATCAGCGAAACAAAGAGCGTGCTATTAATTTTTTTAATGCAATATCAATTATTTTCAAAGCATGGAATCATCACACAATATCATTTCAAACAATTATGAATTGTTTTAGACATGCATGTCCACAACTAGCACCAGTAGCTGACGAATTTGAAGAGAAGGACGATTTTCCTTTAGCTGATAAATAATGATTTTCAAAGAGAAGATGATGTGCCTCTCTCTTGCTATGATAAAAGAAAACCATACATTATCAGATTAGCTGCTTATGGACTGATTTTGTAAGTGTTGATTTTCACTTTGTAACAAACGGTGCTTTATTTGACAAGCAAATTACAAACGAAGTGCTGCATTCAAGAATCCAAGATGAAAGTGATGAAGACTCTGAGGGTGGTGAAGATTTAAAGCCCTCTAAGCTGTAAAAGACAGCTGTGTAAGATTAAAGCCCTCTAAACAGTTTTGCGCTATAGAGTTATTTCAGCGACAAAATGCTTCGAAATGAAATAAGTTCCATGAAGAAAAAATTTAATTAATTTATTTTAACATACGTTCAAAAAAGCAAACAAAAATTACAGGATATTCGAATGAACATCCTGTAATTGTAATCTTGTAAACTAATATGTTTTTACCATACATACTACGTAAATATAAATAAATTAGAAGTTGTATTAAATTATTTACGTTTCATTATTTATCTGTTATAGTTTTTAATTTTTTACTCACATTTTTGTGTTTTTTCCATGTTTCTTTAATCATAAAAAAAAACAAATTTTGATGCAACGACGATCGGATATAATGACTCTACTCGATCCCCACCCCGTCGTTATATTCGACTTTCACTGCATTTTCAGAGCTGTATGAAATTCCGACCGAAAATGAATAGGATATATTCCTACAAAGTTTAATACACTGCCAACAAATTAAACAACGATGATCACAGAACAAACTCAATTCGATTTCGTATAAAGTTCTAGTTAGCAACCTCAAAATAAATGTTTGCAGGGATGCTTTCGTTGGTTTGTATGGTATTACATATTGTGCTCACATGTATGTGTTAAACGAATCCGAAGCCTGTTACAAGAAGGACGCATTCGGGAGACAAGAGAGGAAAACGAAAAAGTGTGAACGCCTTGAATCCTTCAGAAGTTGTTGTAGTCATTTAACATATTTCCTCATTTCCAACTAAACGGACTCATTATAGTATTCGCGAACAGAACTTCTCGCATGCCGAACTGAATGTTAAAATAATGTATTCTCTATTTCTGTAAATACACCGTGCATCGAAAATAAAATACGAATATTATAACAAAATCTTCAGAGAAAATTTCAAACTCAGATTTGGAAGACCACAGGTGGATAAGTGTAATGAATTCGGAATTCTTTCACTTAAACTAAAAAATAAATCCCTCAACTACACAGCAAAAAGGGTTGCCGCGGCAAAGCTTCTAGATCATAAAACACGGTCGAAGAAATTCTACGATGCCTTAAAAGTTTCCAAAGAGTTTTGTCGTACACAAGAAAATGTGCTTGCTATTTCGTTTGACTACATGCAAAACTTGCAGTTGCCACGATACCTTGCTCAAGATCTATTTTTCTTATTTTCCTTAACTGTTAGCGTGTTTGATGTGCGATATGAAAACAGATAATGCCGTCTTTTTTATGTTTCATGAAGACTAAACAAAGAAAAGCCCAAATTAAGTTAATTCGTTATTATTGCAATACAGGTTATTCCCCAACCCGTTCGTTAAACGTTTACTAGAATCTGAAAGTGATACGAATTTACAAGTTTTTGTTTTTTAAGTTAATTTAAGTTAACATCGACGTATACTATTTTTTTAAAATATTTTCAATTTTCTGTTTCTTTCGGTTTGATCGGAAATAGCTATAAACTTGCTTATTTCAAACGAGACATCCAGTATATTATTTTACTTTTAGATTCTACGTAACACTTGAGACTCATTTTTTGTATAATATTCTCAGCTCTTATCGTTTTTAAGATATTATTATATTATTTATATTAGATTTTTTCGTATGAGACTATATTAAAAGCAAAGCTTATTCTTCTTCAGTGAATACTAGCGAAGATTTGCTCGACAAGATGCGGACAACATTTGACAAATTGGACAATAACCAAATCCGACAACCTGCAATAGAGGTCCAAAGAATTGAATTGTGCCTTTAGATGGACGGTCAACATATTAAACATTTGTTATAATACCTTTGTTTCGAAAATTATTGTAATTTAGTTATAATAATTAGTTTATCAATCGTATTTGTTATTCTTATTATTATTTAGTTCTTTATTCGACAGTTATTTAGTTGCATTAAGTTAGTTTGAATTCGCTTCAATTTTGTTTTGTTCATTGGCCGCAAATGGGGATGTCGTTCATTAAATACACGGCAAGTTCTCTCCAAAATTTTGTAACATTATCCATGAATTTAAAACAAATTGAGCGTTTGCGTATTCTTCTATTTTGTATTCAAAGTTTTATTTTTATTTTACTTATCTTTTTATTATTTAGTTTTCCATCATCACCTACGTGAAGAGTAAACATTTACCACAATGAATATGTACTACTAGTTTCACATAAAATTTAATTATTTCGAAAGTGGTTTGGAATAGGTACAGGCAACGCTGATACAGTTTGATAGAGAATTATATTCTCTATTTGATGCTATTACTAGGTGGGCTATTATACTCCACACCCCAAAATACCACATTTGGCACCTATTACCAACTCAAATTTTCTAAATCCCCAGATACCTGCCTAGCCCTCAATCACCGCACTAATCTTTTTGCCCCACTTAAACCATTGGAAAAACTTTTAAGCAAAGGCATCAAAAACCTTCTTAAACCCCCAAGTACCTACCTGGGAAAAATTAAAGAAATTTATCCCGAAATTTTTTTTTTCCCCAAAAAAGTTACTTTGCACAACATATGACGAGTGGGAGGAAGACTTTTAGGAGCATCTCTCCTTTTTAAAAAATATTTTATTTATTTAACACATTTTTTATTGTATCATAAATACTTTAAGTTCATAGCCCCTGGCAAAAGTCGTTTAACCGATTTGCATACAGAGGAAAAAGAAAAGAAGAGCATACAGAAACACTGTTTATTGATTTGTTAATTTATTTAGATACAAAAAGTAATGACTGCTTAAATGTTACATTTTATGTTCAAACTGCATCACATCTTCCTGAATACAGATATGACACCGAGTGCAAGCGTAGTTTTCAGAGATCGTTAACTGACTTATGCCAGGTCCTGTACTATATAGGATATTTCAAATTCGACCCTTACTGTTGCGATCTTGGAAACTAGAGGATATACGAAGAAGTTTGAATGGGGGCAAAGTTGCGCAATCTAGAGCTTGATTGAATACTATTTTCAAAATTTTAATTTTCTCATTCCTTCCGAAGATATCCGGCACTCGAAAAATTAAAATTTTGAAAATGGTATTCGGCCAAGGGCTAGATTATGCAACTTTGCCCCCATTTAATCTTCTTCATATCTCTTCTAGTTTCCGAGATCTCAATAGTAAGAGTCGAATTTAAAATATCCTGTGTACATATTCAATTAAACTGGTAGGTTTGGACTTGGTGTATCCGAGGACCTTCCTGAATCGTCATCACTGCAAGAATATAAAAAAGAATACAGTTTGGCTCAGAAATAATAAGGGCTCATCTTGATCTATATCTTATAGAAGACTGGAACAAAAAAAAGTGACAAGCTATAGATATGACATTCTGCATCTTTATCAAAAATAAGTTTTTTATAAGGACTTACAGAATGTTAGTTGTTGTATTATAGGATTATAGTTGCCATTTTGTTAACAACTGTTATATTATAATTATAGTTCATATTTTACCTATCAGCTCTGATGAGCCTCCGGAACGCATTTTTGGTCAATTCAGTTCCAAATTCGATGTCGATGTGGTGTTCCTGTCCTAAGAGCTCCAGTTCCAGTCTTATGGTTGTTATATTTAAGTTTATTACATTATCAATGTCTGTAATCCGAAGAGACATTGAAAAAGGCCCATTTGGCCCTGGCGAAATGTGGAGGAAAGCACCTATTTCATTATCTTCCGCTACTTGCAAATCGGCTTCATATGCGCCTCTCTGCATGTAATTTATGAGAACACGATATTGTCGTGCCATGATTCGTGTAAAATGTTTTCTAAGATTAATTTTTTTCTTCATTTTATCAATTTTTAAGATAGGGAGAGCACTAGTAGAATAACATAACCTTGAATGAAGAAAAATAACAACAATATGTACATGTTAAATGTCAAAAATGTGTATAGTGGGTAGTTTGCTCCCAACAGAGCACCTTGATAACTTCTTTCATAGATGGCGCTCGCTGTTTAAATTTGCATAGATTTAATACTATTTTTATTTTAAAAAGATCAACTATGTATTTTTAAAATAACTTCTTTATAGGTAAATGAACTATGAATAAAACATTAAAAAATGTTTGATCTCCCTTTTGTTGTGCATATTTGATGTTTAGTTACATATAAACACATTTGTGGTTCGGTTTTAAAATTTTTAATTATTTCCTCAACTTGTTTTTTGGTTAAATTACCATTTTTATATTTATCATTTAAATTGTATATAAATTTGTCAGGTGCCTGTTCATTTTCTGATTGATAATTATTCGCATTCGTAACCTCATTATCTGGCTGTTTTAATTGCCTCAATTGCTCACTTTGTTTACTTTTCGTTATCTCTTTGTTACTGTTAATTACAGTATCTTTATAATCACACTGTGTTTGCGCTTCAGTACTAGTACTAGTACGGATTTGCCGCATTTGAATAGTAACGTTTTCAAGTTCCTCTTTCAATTTGGTTACAGGATCTTTTAGTCCATGTTTATTCATCATATATTCATATATCGGTTTGATTTGATTATAAATTCGTAACACATTTGCTCCAGAAGTGTTACACTTATGTCCAATTTCTGTTATAGAACATATTTCGTACTCGACCAGTTCGTAAATTTTTAATTTTTGTTCAGAATTCATTTTAATATTTATTTATTAATATTAAAATAAAACTTTTATACGGGTGCAAAGCGCCCTACTAGGATGCCGCCGGCATCCGTATAACATTAACGGAACATTAACAATGTAATCGTGTAACGTAAGGTAACAGTTATATAACAGATTGAATTTCCTCTTTTAGAGTATTTTTTAGTATATCGTGATGAAAACTTCCATTTGAAACAACAATTACATAACATATCGTTCCTTCTGAGGTCCTCGTTGGAGCAGTGACATTTTTATTAAAATCCACATGAAGAATAATTTTGTTTTTGAAACCAGAGATATTGACAGGCTGGCGAGACAAATTTACACAGTAAATTGTACGGCCATTGTTGAATGAGACAGCCGTGTACAGATGAACTGTATTACCAAGTTCAAACACTTTTTTCAAATTATTACTCTACATATCATAAGCTATAGCGTATTTTTCATTTTCCAAATCTAAGTCAAGAAATTCTTCTGGATAACGTTTGCCATTAATTTCAAAGTAGAGATTTTTTACGTTTGCATCATCAAATAAGTTGTTATTTTTTAATTGATTATTAGTCCTATCCGTTTGGAAAGCTACGAATGCAAATACCGGATTATCTATATTCATATAAATGTTCGTGATATCTAAATGTAGTGTTTTTCCCAATACATTTTTGTGCTGTATATATTGTCAATTTTTAAATACGTATTGGTAGTGACCTGTAGTCAATTGATCGATAATTTCAACTTTAGTGTTATCGTCGTACTCTAGAATTGGTACTCTTAGTAAAAATTCCGTAATTACAATTTTTCCTGGATGAGGTAATGTACCATTGGCCTTTTTACTTTTCTACCTGTATAACGCTTCGTTGTCATTATTCCTCGTAAATGTTATTTCAAAACTACCTTTATAGATAGGAATATTCACGTCGTAAAAAAATCCCAAACTTAAATCCCCCAATTTGCCAACAACTGAAAAATTTCTTCCACCACTGAATCTCGAGATAAAACCTGAATTTAAAAGATATCCGTTCGTAGTAATTACACTTTTTAAACTTTCATCTGCAATTTGGGCACCAGAAAACGATACAGCTCCTTTAACTGTTCCTACAATTTCGGGGAACTCTATCTCGTTTAACAGTTTATTATGTTTCTTTACTTCGACATGAGAAAAAAGGTATCCAACAAAATTGTCAATTAGTTTGATATTTGAATTTGGACCATAATTTTTAGTATCGTCCTGATGTTTATATGCTCCAATGATATAGTACTGGAAATCGGAAGTACAGAAATGATCACCGGTATCGATTTGAAATAAAGTCTTCTTGTTTACGCTATTTACACTTAGCATTGAAACAGGATGTACATTTTTATATTCAGCTCTAATCACATCTTGAGAATATTTTGAAAACATTTGTTTACTCATACTGTTATTTATTTATGTAAAGATATTTTAAATATTATTTTTTAAGAGATATTTAGGTCTCTTAAGAAATGGCGGAGCATCTTTGGATCTATTCCTAAAACTTTTCAATGTTTCTGCTTTTCCGATTGTCTTCCCTTTCTCAATTAATGCCATTTTAATATCTTTACTAATTTCTGTTGGTTCCATTTTATTCTTATTGTATTCGTTTAAGATTAATGTCTTCATTTTTCCATAATTCTTTATTTCTTGTTCAACGTCATTGAACTTTTCACCTGTAATTTTTCCGTCTCTAATTGCTTTATAGAATTTTTCTTCTATTGAATCAAGTTTACTTTTTGCCAACAACCCTGTTGGGAAAATACCCAACATCTTCACCTAATAATAAATTTCTTTCTTTGTCAACGTAAACCCTTCTTAATCACCCTTAAGGGCAGTGTTTACATTATCCAAATGCATACACATTCCACACTCTTCCCACACTCATAACTCTTCTCACTCATCATTTTTCTCACACCTTCATGGCACCGTATTGATAAGCAGCCCTTATTCCCTTGCACTAATAATTCACACTAATTGGTATGACTATGAGGTGTTAAGTATATGGATAAGATGAGGTTCATATTCGGTGGGAAAATTAAGTTTTTGAGTCGGTCAAAAACAGTCTCGTATCTCGTGTCTCACACAATACACAACGCCTCTTCAACACCTCTCCAACTCTCTTTTTATACCCCTACAGCCTTAGTAGGGTCTCAATACTGCTCTCAGTTAAAACATAACTGTTTTAAAAAACTCCCAATCCTCAAAAGTTCTCGACAGTCAGTGGTCGCTTGTGGTTCTCTAGATTACCCTAATTTTATAATTTGTTATGACCCTTGTCACTTGTGCAGTAGTGTTGGACATTTAGTCAAATAAATATAAGTGTGTTTGTGCTACATCGGTTCAGTGCCAAATAAGCTGTGGTCCTTCGAACAAAAACAAGATATACACAAAAGAGATACAGTTCACCTCGGCACTGCCAACCAACTGTGCCCCCCTTGTGTCTGGGGTGATACAGCAAGCAAAACGCAAACTTGCCCCGTTCAAACCCAATTGCAGCATGCTTATTAATTTTTTCCGTAATTATTCCACTAAAACTTTGCAAAACCGCCATAAATGTTGTGAATCCAACAGAAATTGGTACGCTGAATGGAATTAGAATTGGAACTGCAGAAGATGCAATCATAACTCCAAGTTCTGAAAGTGTAATTACACATTCTGTACCAAAAGTTCCTGCAGATATTTTACGATATTTTTTTTCATACGATTTCTATCCTTTCTCTCCCCATCGAGATACTGGTATTGATTCACTATTCGATTAATTTTGTAATTGGTAGAGTTGAATTCCGGAAATGGAATTTTTGGGTAGAGATTTTGATGAAATGGTTCACAAAGCAAAATATTTTTTTCGGATGGTGCCGAAGCTGTAATATCATTTAAGTAATTTTCGTTCATATTTTATTTAATAAAATATTTTTTTCTCAAAATTTTGTTGGTTGCAACTCGTAATTGTAAAACGAACCAATAATTTCTTCATTATCTAAGTCTTTAATTTTATATGTGGTAGGGTTAGTGTGCTGAACTTCATTGATAAATATTTCGGTAAAACTTGGATATCACGGAAACCACTTAGAGCGTTACTTTTTTTTCCCGTAATCTACTCGCTTAGTAGTTCACCAATATGTATTTTTTTTGGTGCGGAAATGCTTTGTTCAAAAGTTTGCTTATCCACATTTATTTCAATACTCGACTCTCTTACGGGACCGTGGAGCGAACAGGGGTGCTAACCTGAACTAACTCGAACTAACCTGAACTACACCTTGACTTCCAGTTTTAGGCATTTGTTCCTGCATTTTCCCCTGCAGGTCCCTTTTATTGGGGCATTGGAGACACGCTAAATTGCGGATCTCAGCATTAGTTTAATTTAGACTGCACCTATTCACAAGTATCGTATTTCCCAAACATAAAACAACCCTCGGTATGGCTTTTTGGGTGTCGTCGTCATTCCCTCCACATAAAATCTCCCCAACAAATATTGACATATATTGGCGTAGCTTAAGGGATTAACTACGGCTAGTTTACGATTAAAATTAACTAATTACCTAACTCAAGGCACCAACAATACTACAACTTACCTAAACTTACTTTCATTTATCCTACCCAGCACCCCTGTGTCCCCACGGTCCCGTAAGAGAGTCAAGTATTGAAATAAATGTGGAAAAGCAAACTTTTGAACAAAGCAATTTCGCATAAAAAAAAACATATTGGTGAACTACTAAGCGAGTAGATTACGGGAAAAAAAGTAACGCTCTAAGTGGTTTCCGTGATATCCAAGTTGATCCAATATTTCTTTCGACCGATTATTTTTATATTTTATTATAACTAGTTCCCATAATCAAGCACATATATACCCTTTATTGTTTAGCCCTGTATTAAATAAGAATAAATCACTTGTTGTAGAAGATAGAGAGTCTGTTTATCATCTTGGCTAGAACATAAAATACAGAAAACGATTCACCTATCGGTCTGTTCTAACATAAGTGTGAACAGAATGATAGAGGGTTGTGAGCGTAGGAAGAAGGTAGAATGGTACATGTCAATTCTTTTAAAGATCAACAGATGCACTCGGGGTACGGTGCATCTGTTGCATCTTTGGTACGGTGGTACATTTGATTCCCGAAAAGGAGAAAATAAAGTTGTTTGAGGACACGTGCGTGTATTTCATTAAATATAAAACCTACCCTCTTTAACAATTTATTTGCGAACGTACTCTTGTAACTAGTTATTCGTACGCGATCTCCAACCTTATATTTAGGTTTATCGAAAGTAACACTTCTTGTGCTCAATCGAAGCAGAATATCTGCTTCATTACTTGTTTTAACTTCGGATAGTTTCATACCGATTGTGCTGCGCACATTTGTATAGTTATATTCCATGAACAGTTTTGGTAAAATATCAATCCATTTAAAATTTTGGCGAATCTCAAATTGGATTTTTAATTTTTCGTTCATTGTTCTGTTAAATCTTTCGATAATTGTCGACTTTTGTTCATTTTCCGTACGATACATTTTAATATTGTATTTTTTTAACATTGATTTGAAAGTTGCTTTTTCAAACTCTAATCCTTTATCTGTATGAAGCAGATTTGGCGATTTATGATTTACACGCATCGCTGCGTATATAATTCTTTCGAAAGCTTTAGTAACTTCTACACCACTTTTCTTCTTTAAAGGATCAAACCGTGCAATCTTGGAAAATGTGTCAATCACATTTAGTATATATCTAAAATTATCATTTTCTTTTTCACAATTAACCATTATAACCAGATCAGCTGCTCAAATATCGTCAATTCCTAATGTTATAATTTTTCGTGTAGGAAAATTTTTCCGAACTCGGTTGTGCAATTCTTTAGCTTCTTCTTCGGACACGGATGCCGGAGGCTTCCTTCGGATACCTTCAGCATCCGATGCTTCGCATCCTAGGAGGTCGGGGCGATCTCGTGACATTTCTGCACCGGTTTTAATTACAGCTTCAGATTTCGGTAATTTAATAAACATACTTTTGTTGGATTTACAAATTTTGCATTGTGCTTGGGATGCTGCAAGTCTCCAACCCCGTTAGACGCTTGTACTGTAGAGGCATTGATATTTTCCGTCTTGTTTTTACACTTACGACAATAAAGGAGTTCTTGTCTTGACATTTTTATTATATATAGAAATTATTTCCTATTTATTCTTCTAACAAATGCAAATATATCATAACTTGCAGAATATCTTTAATTAAGTCATTGTTTCTGTTGTACAATGAGAGTTTTATATTTGAAATTGTTATGTCCGTGGGATATAACGAAATAATAAAAACCACTAAAATACAAGTATATTGTACAAGGACTATTTACAGTATATGTAAAGGCTAGATGATTGCCGTGTACTCTAAGACTCTGATACTCGCTCTCTGATCCCGCATGCATTTATATGTGAGGTTCAGGTGTCGAGAACTGAGGCGCTCGAATATTCCTGAACGCTGTGGAAGAGTGCTTAACGTCTAGATTACGACAGGGGAGTTTTAGCATGGTTATTAGTATGTGGTGCACGTAATTTAAGTCAGGTGTTGATTATGAGTACCTGATTTACTTCCTTACCTGTTCCTTTTTAATTGTTAATAATTAGTTTATTTATAGGTATATTATAATCTGGCTATTGTCATAGATAGGTCTGGCAAACTACCGTTTCTTATTATTTTTTAGAGTATTTGTGAATAGTTACTTTTTGTCAATCATTGTTTGAACGAAGCCATATTTAAAATGATGGTCATTTTAAGAAAAATGATTAATAACATCATAAAAGTTATAAAGCAAAAAACTAACTTCCAAGAAGAGGATTTAATAAATATAACAGTTTTGAATGATAACTTTTTAGCGCCTATATCAACAGGCTACCAGAAGAAACCCAATGTTCGAATGTTATTGGACTTTATAGAAAACATTTTATCGTCCAACCGAAGTGTCGATATAAGCAACCCTACATTCAATATTCAAATTGTTAATATTTCCAGAGGCCAAAGACTGAAGAAAATAAATGGATATTCAAAAATTATAAATTTAGTAGAAGATAAAAGAGCAAAAAGAAGTATTACGCAAATTAAAAACAACGACAATTTATGTTGTCCAAGGGCTATAATAACAGCTCTTACCTGTCACGCAACCAATATTTTAGGAAGAGAATTAATCAATCGTGTCGTAAGAAGTATAAGAGATGGAAGGAAATTACAGTCTGATTTAACAAAAGCATTATGCCAAAAACTAAAGGATTATAACGAAGATGGTTTTACATTAGAAGATATTAAGAACACGGAGGAGTTGCTAGATATTCAAATCAAAATTATTTGTGCTGAAAATTTTAATACTGTAATATATTCGAGAGAAGAGAGACTAAAATTTATCTCTATAAGAATGGTAACCACTTTGATGTAATTAATAGTATGTCAGGTTTCTATGCTACTTCATACTATTGCAAAAAGTGCGATACACCTTACCAAAATAAGGAACAAAATTGTGAGAAAAAAAAGAAAAACAACACTTGTATAATGTGTAAAAAAGTTCAACACGATAAGTTACACAAAAATAAAATATACTGCAAGGAATGCAACAGATATTGTTATAACGAGCAACGTCTTGAAAATCACAAAAGTGTTTGTTCGAAAGTTTACAAATGTTTGGAATGTAATAAAATTCTTATCAGGGAAAAATACCATAATTGTGGTTCAGGAAAATGCTTCAATTGTAATAAAGTGTATGACAACATTGCAGTGCACGCATGCTACATGCAGCAAAAAATGCAAAAGGGTGGTATTTGTAAAGAGCCTTGTATCTGTAATGGAGAAGCTGACAAAAAAAGTAAGTCTTGTACTTATACGGAAAAATACATATGGTTTGATTACGAAGCTCAACAAGAAACGGGCGTCCATGAAGCCAATTGCGTAAATGCACATTATTTAAGTGGCACTAGGCACATTTTTAAAACAAATAAAGAATTTTGCACTTGGCTCATTTCTAAAAAGCATGCAGGTTATACAGCTATTGCACACAACACTAAAGCTTATGATTCACAATTCATGTTACAATTTTGCGTTGAGAATTCTTTGAAGCCTTATACAATTTATAATGGAACTAAAATAAGGATGCTCGAAGTAGGTTCAAAAATTAAAATTATTGACGGCCATAATTTTGTTGCTTCCGCCCTTTCTGATGTACGTTTCTCGAGGTAACGTACCACGATTATCACTCTCGGTATAGTACATACACACTGTGATAATAAACGTAGCAATAGTTTTGTGTAAATAAAGATAGTCGAGTAGTGTCAGCGCGTATTTTGTATCTATGACTAGTATCTTTGCCGGGCTAGAATACTGGTCCCTTCAGCGTATCCAACTCGTAACGGAAAAGTAAATCACCCCGTTAGCATCAACAACACGCCGCGTTACTCCGAGTCCCATCGGTAAACGCAAACACCTATAAACCCGACAACTCCAAGAACCTGCACCGACAAGTGACAGTTGACGAGGGGCAGGGGCAAAAATAGCGAAAGGGGTTAGTTAGCTATAAAAACTCAAAACTACCCTAAAAATCTCTTATGATTTTTCTCTTAGCTCTCTCGAGATAAAGTACTACAATTATCACCCTCAGTATAGTACACACAGACTGTGATAATAAACGTAGTAATAGTTTTGTGTAAATAAAGATAGTCGAGCAGTATCATCGCGTATTTTGTATCTAGGGCTAGTATTTTTGCCGGGTTAGAATGCTGGTCCCTTCAGCGTGCTCACCTCGTAATAGAAATATAGATTACCCCCGTTAGCACCAACGGCACACTGCGTTACCCAGAATCCCATCGGTACACGCAAACACCTATAACCCCAACATATTAAATATACGTCGTTAAACATTGAATTAAAGGTTATTTATTCCATTTTTTACTATAAAAAAAATTAGCTATAAAATGATTAAGAGTCGTATTAAGATGGCACTATACAGAGTTATAATAAATTATATGGATGAAGGTGCTTATGAAGCAAACATCACTACACAAGAAAACAATATTATTATTTCGCCGGGACCTGTAAACCGGATAGAAGGATTGGATTTATCGATTCCTTTCACAATGTTAGAAAACGTAGCTAACGTTAATGTTACCACCATAAGATTGGAATTATTTAATGGATTGCATGTGGACATAACATTTGGAAATCCACAGTCAAAAAGTTCTTTTAGGAGACGTATTCGAGCCGACAGGTAAAGTATGAACTATAATTATAATATAATATTATTAAAATGGTCTTGAACCTTTATTGGTTCTGAGCTCAACTGTATATTACAATTAAAAATTCTTTTATATTCTTGCAGTGATGAAGACTCGGGTGTGTCTTCTGGTACACCAAGCCCACCATTGTAAATTATGATCTTGTCGTTATATTAAACAATAAAAACATTTTTAAGAAAATTAAATATTTTGTAAAAAGAAAAGATCCATGTAAACTTCTTCCTCTCACTTGTCATATGTTGTGCAAAGTAACTTCTTTGGGGAGATAAAAAAATTTTTTGGAGAAAATTTCTTTAATTTTCCCTCAGGTAGGTACCTGGGAATTTGAGAAAATTTCTAATGCGTTTGTTTAAAAATTTTCCAATGGTTAGAGAGAGACGAAAAGATTAATGCAGAGGGTTTTTAGCGGTTATGGGGGCTAGGTAGGTACCTGGGGGTAAAGGGTAATATGGGGTGGGAATAGGTGCCAAATGTGGTATTTTGGGATGTGAGGTATAACAGCCCACCTAGTAGTGATACTACTTAAAATTGTAGGGTGTCCCATTAAAAAAATGTTAATGTTAGGAGCTGAATTTTGGACATCCTGTATAATGCTAAGCCATATAAATAGTAAAAGTGCACACTTAAGATTATGTACTGACATTCTGAAAAATATGACGATATTATGTAACGCAACAAACACTTTGTATTGTTTCCATTTGTGACGCCAGTTTGATGTAGTAGACTTTTTTCGAATTCGAACAAAACACAGAACACTCGGAAAATGGTATATTCTGCTGGTTAAAATTCACTGTAATCAGTAATTACACAAAATGAGCAGGATCGCGAATAACGTGATTGTGAGGATTGTGAGTGTATAAGAAATAAGAGAATCAAGAATGATAATTACATTAAGAATGAATACAATAGAATAAGAGTACTACTTCAACATCCTAAATGTTAAAAAAAGAATATCTCCTTACAATTGTTAAGATTGGGTTGTTGATGGGGGGATGATTATAAAGAGAGTGAAATAATAACGTGAAATAGTGATTTAATTTAATAGAAGGAAACTTAGTATATGGTTCAAATCACGTAACTATTTATGCACGTCACAGGCTTCACATCAGCAGTGATGCCACATCTTTTCAAAATCAATATGTTGCAGGAATTTGTCAGGTATCGATGCAATGCTATCAGTATTTAACACCATTTAATAGTTTTGTTAGATCGGGAGCGAATAATGATCAGACTAATGAACAAAAAAGTAAAAATAATAATAATCTTTATTGCTAACAAACTGACAAATCTGAAGAAAATATTCTGAATAAACACATTTAAAAAAGTATACTTAATCACTAAAATCACTAAAGGAAATTTCTGATTCACTTAAGTAATCATCAACATTAATAATTATGAGTGAGATTGCCTTTCTATCAAACAGTTTCTCTCTGTTAAACAAATTTTTACCGCCAAAGTCAATGAACAAAGAAGACAAAGGTTTAAAACACCAAATTAAACCAAAATCTCCACAGATTAAGCGGCAAAAAATTAATACAGGCGCAGACATTCAAATATATCTTTATTCTTTTTTAACATGTTAAATGTATATGACTCGTTATTTTACGTAAGGCGACTCTCAATTTTTACATTTTGTGACGGGAATAAAAAGTTACGTGATTTGAACCATAAGTTTTATAATGTCCATATAGAAAAATTAAAAGGAAAATAAAGTTGATTTTAATACGCCGGTATCATCATTAATGTAATCCACTAAAGTCTTCTTTGGGGTATTTACACTGCGTGACATAGAAAAGAGAACACCCCGTAAAAATGATTTGATTTAAATAATTTTTGGTATGCATGTTGTTTACGCCAAAACAAATACTTCATTAAAAAGTTGAACAAATTTAATTGTTAAAAACTAAAAAAAATTTAATAATTTGTCGGTCCTCCGCGGTGTCTTATACATTCCTGTACATGTCTAGGCATGGATCTAATGAGGTGATTGATGTCCTCTTGGGAGATCTCATTCCAGGCTAACTGGACAGCATGACACAGCATCGCTAGGGTTTGCGGGGGATGGGGTAAATTATGCAACCTTCTACCTATAATATCCCATACATGTTCGATCGGCGAGAGGTCTGGAGATCGAGGTGGCCAAGGTAGCAAATTGACTGCATTTTGTTGGAAGAAGTCCATAGTCACTCTAGCCACATGTGGTCGTGCATTGTCTTGTTGGAAAACTGGATCAACAAGAGTTTCCAGATAAGGCACAAGATGAGGTTCCATTACTTCTTGGATGTATCGCTGGGCTGTCATACTGCCTCTGACGAAAACTAAAGGTGACCTGCTACCATATGCAATGGCACCCCAAACCATTACCCCAACAGTCTGATGGACATGCCTCTGTATTGCAAACTGAGGATCCCATCTTTCACCCCGTCTCCTTCGTATTCTTGCCCGACCATCATGCATACCGAAACAGAATCTGGATTCGTCACTAAACACGATATTATCCCATTCCAGAGTCCAATGTATCCGCTCTTGGCACCACTGTAGTCGATTTTGACGATGATTTAATGTGAGGGGTAACACGAGATAGGGACGGTAGGAAATCAATCCAAAACTTCTTATGCGGCGATAAATGGTTCGTATCCCAATGGGCCTTCCATACTCAGCGAACCACTGATCCGCCAGCGTCCTCGACGAGACGAACCTATCTCTTAGGGCCATAATTCGGAGTCGGCGATCTTGGCGTTCTGTAGTTCTTCGAGGTCGTCCAGTACCTGTTCTTCTGCCTGTTTGCCCTTCTTCGAACCATCCCTGACAGCATCTCACTATAGTGTTTACACTACGGTTCAATCTAGTGGCGATTTCCCTAAATGACAGACCAGCCTCTCGTAGACCCACTATTCGACCCCTATCAAACTCGCTCAATTGATGAAAATTTCGCTCTATTCTGGTTCTAGGCATATCTCTACGCAGTTTCTAAGCACACTACACTCCAATAAATGTTATTTTCCAGTTGTATTGTTGATATTTTATTGCAATTTTTATATTTAAAAAAAACCTAAAATTCCGAATAACTCGTAAATACGTAGATAAATATGAGTGAAATTTTGATCGTTTCTGCTATACATATAAACAAACATGCATACCAAAAATTATTTAAATTAAACCATTTTTACGGGGTGTTCTCTTTTCTATGTCACGCAGTATATTTAGAGTGAAGCACGACCAAAATATAAATGATAACTCAAAGAGATAAATATTATTTTATTGTACCAACGTTTGTGAATTTAGAAGTGTTTAGTTGGGATTGTTATTCTTCGAAACAGTATTGAAAAATTATCAGTCTAGATATACATGTAAGAAAAATATTTCCTCCTTAGGAAAATTAAAAAAAAAACACAAATTTACGCAAGACTTCTTTATTCGTCAAAGATTAGGAATAGAATGTCTTCCCATACAAGGTGTCGGAGTCATCCCCGCGTATCTGTTTTTCTTCAAAAAATAATCGGTAAACCTTCCACATTCTTCCCACGCTTACATCCCTTAGTCATTCTCTTCACACCCCCATATGATAAACAGACCCTCGTTATCTTTTAAGGCAATGATCTACTTTAACTAGTACAAGTTTAGTCAATCTCCAATGGGGCACTCATAGGTGTCTGTGACATACCACATATGCCCAAGGATAAGATATAGCACTATCTCTGTAAGATAACAGGTTTATTACTCTTGCCTTAAATGAATTAATAACCAATCCCGTATTAATTTCTTTATGAAAGCTCACACGGCCAATCCTGACACCAAATTCGCTCTCGAATTTCCTTAACAATTACCAACAGAAAAGTAGTACACAGAGAACTTAGAACTAGGTATTAGTAAAGCTACAGAGTGCGAAGAGCTACAGTTTACAACATGACAACAAAAGCACATATTACAAAGCGTGCCGCCCCTAACATCACTACAATAAAGAACAGGAACTATATAGTGCTCCGTTCTCAACAGGACAACTAACATTAGTTGCGAAGCGTCCCGCTTCCAACAACTTTATAAAAATTTAAAAAATAATAAAAGAATATGAACTGCAAAGCGTCCCGCTTTCAACAACTTTAGAAAAATAAAAGTAAATAAATCATGAATTGTCCGATAAGTCATCAGGCCATAATTTAATCATGTCCTTGGCCACAACTCGTTTTCGATTTGACGCAATACTTTTCAGCGCATACCTTTCATTAGAGAGAACTTGAGTTATTTCAAATGGTCCCTCATACCTGTCGTCTAATTTTGCCAAATGACTATTGCCTGAAGGGTGATAGACGTAGTCACCTATTACGAATACCTTGTTTGACCTTCTTTTCTTGTCAAACAAATTTTTCGCCAAATCCGCTTGCTTCTTCATACGTTCGTATGCCAGTTCTCGATCGCTTAATAAATTATTGGGGACGTCCTTCAACGAAATGGACGCTATCAAGTTTTTTACATCGGGGCTACTGCCCTTAACCCCCGTTAATAAATACACTGGCGAAAATCCAGTTGTCTTTTGTACCATAGTGTTCAATGTATTTTGCAATTTCTGAATTACATTCGGCCCTTCTGTTTTATTAGTTATTTCTGCCCTAAGCAAGTTGGTTACTGTTCCCACATAGCGTTCCACCTGTCCATTGTCCCGTGGAGCACTTTTGGCAATAAAATGTTGGTGAATACCCAGTTCCGAGAGTAATTTTTGAACTAAACTATCAGTAAAATTGGCACCCCTATCGCAGATCACTCTCCGCGTGATACCAAACATATTTAAGTACAAGGTCATGGCATTGCACATCTCAGTACTTGACAAGGTCTTAAGTGGCGCCAAAAATAAAAATTTCGCGGTAAATAGGCGGGTTTTGACCGGGGTTAATTTTTTTAAATAACAACTCGTTTTGACAAAAATAGTCGGTCGTGAGTTTCCCGTCGTTTAGTTTGTTTATGATGCCCTGGGTTTCATGATCTTTTCTTTGGGCCCTCTTTAACCAATTGTCCGTGGTCACAGTCTGAATTTTTACGACCTCGGAGTCAACGACCTCCTTAATGGATTCCTAGTAAAGTAGTCCACGTGTTGGATATATTTTCCTTTGCGATATTCAATCTCAAAATCGTACGATTGTAAAAATAACCACCATCGGGCTACTCTCGGTATTAACTCCCTTTTGTTTTGGGATAACTTAAGAGAGTTACAATCGATTACGACTTTGAACTTCATGCCAAGTAAATAAACCCGGAAATTAATGGCATAATATACCGCCAGGGTTTCCAACTCGTAGGAGTGGTACTTCGACTCCTCCCTCGATGTTCTTTTAGAAAAGTAAGTAACCACTTGCAATTGATGGTCGTGTTTCTGAAAGAGGATGCCTCCGTAACCTACTGAACTAGCATCTGTATGGAGTTCTGTTCCCAAACTCGGATCAAAGACGGCTAGTAGAGGTCTCTGAATAAGGAAGGCGCAAACATAAGATTTCGCGATTTTTTGCTCATCCCCCCAATTAAAATGTAAAGCACCCCGGGTTACGCATACGTAATAATATCATATATGTATTAACCTCTTACATTATTTCTTGTACTATTTTCTCATGGAAACCTAAGGACAATATTAGAACTTAATTAGAATGTATATTTACGTAGAAACACAATTCCTTTGTATAACAACCATCAAATTGTAATTAGCTGAGACTCAAAGTCTCAGTACTGTTTAAGGTTCAAACTACCCTTATTAATGTACTTTAGCAAAGTCCACGTAGATATCATTTATATAAATAGGGCAGTCAAGCAGTTAAGAGATAGTCCAGCAGAAACCTTCAGACTCATCTACACAAAACACTTACATAAAAGGGTCTTTACGCCTCGCTCCCGCTCTTGTATTATCGAGAAGTTAATAAAGTGTTATATTTTTGACTCGCGTATAGTTATTCCAACCCGGCACATTACAAAAAGGCTCGTTATTCTTTGTCAATTGCGTGATGCAGGCCGTACGTGCCACCAGTTCCGGAACAAATTTATGAAAATAATTAACAAGACCCATAAATTGCCCCACTTGCTTGACGTTGCATGGATCGGGGGCCTTCAAGAGGGCGTTCACTTTATTTTTCCCTGGCCGTATACCATCTTCAGAAACTTCCTGGCCCAAATACTCGATTTGCTTTACAAAAAAGTTACACTTGTTGATATTTACCGAAAAACCTGCTTCCGTGAGACAATCCAAAACTAGCTAATTTTTTCAAGCCTTCGGGTATGGTCATTGAAGGAATAAGTATGTGAGATCCGCTTGTCAGACCGTTTAGTGTACATAGTTTGTAAATATTATGCTATAAGTTAGGATTAAGAATTGGGGCATGAGGGCGATTTACCCTTAAGGTACGCCCATGGTTGACGTTACCCGGTAGCCTGGGTTTTTTCCACGACGCTCTGTTGGCATGGGAAGTACAATGCTGGTTCCCTTTGGCGAGATCTTCGCCAAGGGCTGGGTGCCAGATGTGGACGCAGCGGCTCCATGCGGAGGGCTTTTAATATGTCTTTAAGTATTGTTTAGATGGTACGCCCGTGGTTTACGACCATGGATGTTCATACTTAAGGTTAGGGAGAAAGCGGATCGCCCTCTTTTTCCTGGCTTCCCGGGGGACTGAAGACTCGGGGGTCGTGCTCGCGCTTTTTACTCAGTTTTATCTAATATATTCATATCGTTAAGTTGACGTGGCTATCATTGAAAAGTCCCTAGCTATCCCTAAAACACAATTGCCGAAGCTCCAATTAATAAACCCCTAGACAACGGAGAAAACCTACAAGTATGTCGTCTAAGTAAACCATGGCATCCTTATCACTTAGAGCGCCACAAATCGTCCGCTGAAAAACAGCCGGTGCGTTCGAGAGACCGAACGGCATTCGCAAATATTTATAGTGACCATCAGGTGTCACGAAAGCAGTTTTTTCGATCGAACACCTGGCTATTGGTATCTGATGAAATCCAGATGCCATATCCAAGGTGGTGAAGTACTTATTTTTACCTAAACGGTCAGCTGATCATTGATTCTGGGCAAGGTAAAACGATCCCTAACAGTGATTTTATTCAGCGCCCGAAAATTACAGCACATACGAGTGCTCCTGTCCTTTTTGTGAACAAGAACTATGGGACTTGCAAAGGGGGAGTTGCTTTCGCGTATAATATTATGTTCGAGCAATTCCTTAATGATTAATTTGACCTTTTCTCGTTCAGAATGAGTCATTCGATAAGAACGGAAGTTAACTACCTTGTCATCCTTTAATTTAATTTCTAGTTCCGCGGTAGCAATTGGTGACACTGAAATTCCAGTAGTGATGTATTGGCTATACTTCGTGAGTAATGCCAATAAATCCTCTAAATTTTGTCCCCGCAAGGGCGTCTTCACAACTTCCGCCGAAACGGAAATGGTGTTTACGCCCTTAGGTAACGACCCACGGTCATCTTTTAAATAAATACAGGTGCCCTTATCGTCTGTAAGAAGCTGGACCCCGGGGTGATTAAAAATATCGCGACCTAATATGCAATCGGGGACAATGGCGGAACTATCAACCACAAAAAAAACAAATTCGAAAGCAGTGCCGTCCTTCTCTATATTTAAAATCGTTTTCGTGTTTACAACTAGGGAGGACGCTCCTATGCCATGTAAAGTTAGAAAGGTTGGCTCCAGATTACAGTTTAATTGCTTAATAATTTTTTTCGATATTAAACTGCACTCAGCGCCGGTATCTACAAAGCAATTAACCGAAACATTTTGGATTTTAAATTGGGTGCAGAAATTTTTGTCCAAGTTCGCGCAAAAAAAGTTCACCTGACGAGAGGTGGACGGTTGCTCTCGCTTTCTCTGAAAACAGTCATCAACCCTGTGCCTTGTTTTATGGCAAAAACTACAGGTAAGGCTACTTCTATCTGGGAATTTACCCTTAACATTATCTACAGAATGACTAAATCTCGTTCTTTTTGGACAGGCACGACTAAGGTGTCCAGGATCGTTGCAAATGAAACACAACTTAACATCAGAGTTTCGTTGAACTTTGAAATCGAATGGATAATTCCTTTTAGGTTTACCGGAATCGAATTTACGGTTATTTTTATTATAATTCGCCAGAAGATCTAATAATTCGCTGACATTATTAATCTTACTGTTGAAGGCAGCCGTTTTGACTTGGACATCGTCAATGTCCCCAATAATAATTTCCAAATATAGACTTTCGGTTAAATTGACATTTAAAGATTTTAGCAAGGATAATTTTTTTCTGGCATACTCACAGTATGAACCCATCAAATCACTAGTGAAGAGACTAGCTCTCCGCAATTTCTCACTTAAGTTCTTTTTTGTCGGAAAAACTGTTATGTACCCTGATGCAGGGAGGCAGGTTTGAACAACAAAAACGCGTTGGTTCTATTAGTCACTACTATAATCAACTATTTTGGTCGAGATTCTATTGGGAAGTCCTCTTGTTTTTATCCTAAAGCTATATTTATGTATATGTCTAATCAAATAGAAGGGTGATTACAAAACTAATTACTATGCAATGTCTATTGGAAAAACCCCGGACCTTGGCTTAATTGCTTTATCTGTAGGGCCAAGGTTAAGTTAATATTATTGGTTGGGCCAAAGGCCCAGTTAGTACGGAACAAATACAATTCTTCATGAGAAATACAAATAAGCTCGAATGTTAGTTAATTTATCCTAATTCATAAGATAGGTACATTACAAACGAACCAATAATTTCTTTATTATCTAAGTCTTTAATTTTATATGTGGTAGGGTTAGTGTGCTAAACTTTATTGATAAATATTTCTTTCAACCGATTATTTCTATATTTTATTATAACTAGTTCCCATAATCAAGCACATATATACCCTTTATTGTTTAGCCCTGTATTAAATAAGAATAAATCACTTGTTGTAGAAGATAGAAATCTTGGCTGGAACATAAAATACAGAAAACGATTCGCCTATCGGTCTGTTCTAACATAAGTGTGAAGAGAATGATCGAGGGTTGTGAGCGTGGGAAGAAGGTAAAATGGTACATGTCAATTCTTTTAAAGATCAACAGATGCACTCGGGGGTGACCCTGATACATCTTTGGTACGGTGGTGCATTCGATTCCCGAAAAGGATAGAATAAAGTTGTTTGAGGACACGTGCGTGTATTTTATTAAAAATAAAACCTACCCTCTTTAACAATTTATTTGCGAACGTACTCTTGTAACTAGTTATTCGTACGCGATCTCCAACCTTATATTTAGGTTTATCGAAAGTAACACTTCTTGTGCTCAATCGAAGCAGAATATCTGCTTCATTACTTGTTTTAACTTCGGATAGTTTCATACCGATTGTGCTGCGCACATTTGTATAGTTATATTCCATGAACAGTTTTGGTAAAATATCAATCCATTTAAAATTTTGACGAATCTCAAATTGGATTTTTAATTTTTCGTTCATTGTTCTGTTAAATCTTTCGATAATTGTCGACTTTTGTTCATTTTCCGTACGATACATTTTAATATTGTATTTTTTTAACATTGATTTGAAAGTTGCGTTTTCAAACTCTAATCCTTTATCTGTATGAAGCAGATTTGGCGATTTATGATTTACACGCATCGCTGCGTATATAATTCTTTCGAAAACTTTAGTAACTTCTACACCACTTTTCTTCTTTAAAGGATCAAACCGTGCAATCTTGGAAAATGTGTCAATCACATTTAGTATATATTTAAAATTATCATTTTCTTTTTCATAATTAACCATTATAACCAGATCAGCTGCTCAAATATCGTCAATTCCTAATGTTATAATTTTTCGTGTAGGAAAATTTTTCCGAACTCGGTTGTGCAATTCCTTAGCTTCTTCTTCGGACACGATTGCCGGAGGCTTCCTTCGGATACCTTCAGCATCCGATGCTTCGCATCCTAGGAGGTCGGGGCGATCTCGTGACATTTCTGCACCGGTTTTAATTACAGCTTCAGATTTCGGTAATTTAATAAACTTACTTTTGTTGGATTTACAAATTTTGCATTGTGCTTGGGATGCTGCAAGTCTCCAACCCCGTTAGACGCTTGTACTGTAGAGGCATTGATATTTTCCGTCTTGTTTTTACACTTACGACAATAAAGGAGTTCTTGTCTTGACATTTTTATTATATATAGAAATTATTTCCTATTTATTCTTCTAACAAATGCAAATATATCATAACTTGCTGAATATCTTTAATTAAGTCATTGTTTCTGTTGTACAATGAGAGTTTTATATTTGAAATTGTTATGTCCGTGGGATATAACGAAATAATAAAAACCACTAAAATACAAGTATATTGTACAAGGACTATTTACAGTATATGTAAAGGCTAGATGATTGCCGTGTACTCTAAGACTCTGATACTCGCTCTCTGATCCCGCATGCATTTATATGTGAGGTTCAGGCGTCGAGAACTGAGGCGCTCGAATATTCCTGAACACTGTGGAAGAGTGTGTGGTGCACGTAATTTAGGTCAGGTGCTAATTGTGAGTACCTGTTTTACTTTCTTAATAATTAGTTTATTTATAGGTGTATATTGTATATTGTTGTATATTGTTGTCATAGGTAGGTCTGGCAAACCACCAATTATTATTATTTTTTAGAGTATTTGTGAATAGTTACTTTTTGTCAAATTAGTTTATTTAAGTAGTTGTCAAGATTAAATAAAAACAGTTCTTTACAACATTCGCGATCGTCAACATCCTTCAACAATAAGGACAATTGGTGACTCCGACTCCGAACTCAACTCATCAACCCTCTAGAACACAAGCTATCTCATCCAATCATGCCACGTTCTAAAACAATCCAGCCAGAAGCTAACATCATCGAGCCCTCTATGGACCAAGAAGCTAGAATCTTCATTAAAGCTCTACCATTTAGTAGAACAGATCCTGAATTGTGGTTTTCTCAATTGGAATCACAATTTTTTATCAGTGGAGTGACTTCAGACGACTTGAAATTTCACACTACTATCGGAATTATGGACACAGAAAGTTTGATTTGTGTTAGAGTTCTAGTTATTAAACCTCCCATGAACAACAAGTTCCAAACCCTTCGTCAAAAGGTATTGGATGCCCTTGTAGAATCACAAGAAAAAAAGTATAAGAAACTTTTTTCGCAACTCCAACTCGGAGACAAAAAGCCTTCCATACTTCTATCCGAAATGAACAGTTTGGGAGGCAGCAATGGAAAAAATTTTGAATAAAGAAATTGACAAAATAAAACTAAATTATAACTAGAAATGTCAAAAATAAAACATTGGTTAATAAAAACGTAACAAAAGAATTTAAATTTGAATGTCATAAAAGAATGATATTAAAAAAGAAGATGGAATACCGTGGAGCTATTGTTGAATTAAATTGAATATAACAAATATTTTGTAAAAATAAATAAAACAAAACAATACAATTAATAATGGACTGTAAAAAATTAAACGCAAAGTGTGACCGTTTTCAAACACGAGAGCAAAGCGCCTTAGGATGTACAGCATCCATATCGCCTAGTTTAGGTTCGTTAATGGGTGCAATGCTATACAGCAATATAATGGAAGAAGAATTTGCTAGAGAATATTTAAGCTATTATATGATACCATGCAATGAAACTATTAGAGTCGATAAAATTGGGGGTATTAAATTTTAATTGCTTGAACAAACAGGCAATAGGAAAAATTCGATATAAGACAATTCGTGAACGAAGTCCTGAGTTGTTTCCTCCGGGGACAAATCCGATATAAGAATATGAAGATGACGAACAAGTATCACCAACAATAATAGTTAGTAGAGACAAAAAATACCGAACTGATCAACGATTATGGTTTCCGTTATCTGATATAGCTACGGATATTATGATTAAACAGGATAGAACGGGTAAGATGCTTTTGCCCATTGAATTGTTTATTGACAAAAAAGATAAATAGATTTTACCTTTATTAAATTTGGCTACGATACCTAGACAACTTGAATTACTTGAAAGTAAACGCAAAGAAATTAACAAAGTAAGTTAAGTATGTTGCGGCGTAAGAAATAAATAATACAGCCTTCGTCATTCTGTATGGACGCGAAGCGTCCTAATAAGGTTCTTTGAACCCGCAGGTACAGTGAGTCTCATGAGTATTCCTACCCTATTGATTCCAGATTTAAAAATAAAAATACTTTTTTATAAGTAATTTTCAACAATTTTTTTTTTAGTAGAAATATTTTATGGGCGTGTAAAAAGCCCAATTCCTATAAACTTTATTGAAGATAAACAGTATTATTAACAAAATATAATTTTAAGTATAATAAGTAACAAAATCACACCCACAAGAGTATTCGTACCTACTAAAACTATACTAAAAGATCAGTTTATTTTCTATTATTTAATATTTTGTTGGACCTCCCCGGGATTTTATAACACTTTTAAGCCGATTAGGCATACTACTAACTAATTTTTTCGTATATGTTGGTTCAATTTTATTCCAAATATCCAAAAGTTTTACTTTTAATGTTTTTTTGCTATCAATTTCGTAGTTTTTTAATCTTCTTTTCATTTCTGACCATAAATGTTCTATAGGATTGATATCGGGACTTTGGGGTGGTGTTGCCAAGGTATGTGGCGTATTATATAAGATCCATTCTTTCACAATATGAGCCGTGTGTTTTGGATCATTATCTTGCTGGAAATAATAATTATGTTGTAACTCTAATTTTGTAGCACTTGATGCCAAGTGATTCCGTAAAATATTTAGGTAATATGTTTTGTCCATGATTCCTTCAATAAAAACCAAATCACCAACACCATTTGCGGACATACAACCCCACACCATGACGGAACCACCTCCATGCTTTACGGTTCCTTTTAAATTTTTTAATTCGTACTCTGAATTTGATTTTCTCCACACCATTGTTCGTCCATCTGAATTGAACAAATTGAATTTACTTTCGTCAGTAAAAATTACTCGTTCCCAAAAATTAATATCCTTGTCGACATATTTTTTTGCAAATTCTAAACGTTTCATTCGATTCCTTTTATTAATAAATGGCTTCTTTCTGGCAATTCTCCCATTGTAGTCGTTCTTTCTCAAAATTCTTCTACATGTTTCTGCTGATACTTCTTTTTTGAAGTATTTTAAGACGAATACTGCTAACTTGGGTCCACTAATTTGTGGATTCTTCTTTATTTCCTTAATAACTGCTCCTCGTAAGGAGTAAGTTTCTTCGGGCCTCCTTTACGTTGTTTATTGCAAATATCTCCACTTGACTTAACGTTTTTTATAACATATTGTACCGTAGATTTACTTCTGCCCACTAAATTCGCAATTTCTAAATAACTTTTACCTTCAGTGTGCCATTTTAGAATTAACTTCCTATCACTTAATGAAACTTCACTACTTTTTCTCCCCATTTTTACTAGTATCTCCTAAAGACTAACAAATCGATATGTCTATATTGGTAATCGTTCGTATTATGCCGCAAACAAGTTAAGAGAGGCTAAATTTCTTATCATCTTGATTTAACCCATAACAGACAGTTGCAGTACGAATACTCTTGTGAGCCTCATTTTGTTCTTATTTCCTTAAAATTACGTTTTCGCCATATAAACATTTGAATTTGCAAGAAAGTACATATGAGTTTAAAAGCCCTTTAATTGGAAAGTAGGTTTGTGATGGTACCAGTTTCAAATCGTTCATTGTAAATTAATAACAGTAATTTAAAATAGAGAAGCAATAGAGTACGAATACTCATGAGACTAACTGTATAACGTTTTCGCTTTTTTAAAAGTATTTTCTTACTTTAAAAAATCTTAAAGATCCTGATTTTATTTTCATTTCGAAAAATCATTTAACAACAAAATTGACCGTGAAAAACGATATTAAGCTAATAAATAATTATTTGATTATTGATAACCTTTAACTTGTGTGAGTCAGCGTTTTGCTGTATTGTATTAATTAATTATAATACCTTCCTCTCTGCATTTTTCTAGACTTGAGACTAGCATTGGTTGCACTAAAAGATGTTTATCCTATCGTTGATGTGTGGAATCGCTAGGCGCTTTCCGTTGGGTGTCAGAAATGGGATTTCCACACAGAATTCGTAAAACAGGAACCTTAAATGTTTTATTACTAAACTTAGAATAAACTTATATCTACTGTATACAGAGTATGATTGTTACCAGTTGGAGTACATGTGGAGGAGATAAAGCCCAAAAGAAAAAAGAGAAGGTTGTTGATGTGATCAACGGTTTTATAGAGTTTTTAATCGAACATTCCGGAACGTATTCCCGAAAACCGTTACGGAAAATGTTTTCCCGCTGTTGTTTAAATTCTCTGCAGAACCGATATGTTGCTCTTGTTCGTAGTGCACTGTCACTGTCATTATTAGACGGGTGACACTGCACCGCGCTTCTGGCTTCGCCACATATTTGTGGTGCATTATACACTTGTGATGCATTGTACACTCAAGAGCAGTTCATTCTGTGGTGCATTATATACTCGAGAGTAGTTCACACCGAGAACCTGCACCGGCAAGTGACACTCACAGAAGTGACAGTTGACGAGTAGCAGGGGCGGAAATAGCGAAAGGGTTGGTTAGCTATATAAACCAAAAATTACCCTTAAAATCTCTCTCATGCTCTTAGCCTCTTACACTCTTACAGTCTTATACCCATATACTCTAAAGCTCTAAAGCTCTTAAACTCTTATACTCTTACTCTTAGCTCTCTCGAGGTAACGTACCACGATTATCACCCTCGGTATAGTACATACAGACTGTGATAATAAACGTAGCAATAGTTTTGTGTAAATAAAGATAGTCGAGTAGTGTCAGCGCGTATTTTGTATCTATGACTAGTATCTTTGCCGGGCTAGAATACTGGTCCCTTCAGCGTATCCAACTCGTAACGGAAAAGTAAATCACCCCGTTAGCATCAACAACACGCCGCGTTACTCCGAGTCCCATCGGTAAACGCAAACACCTATAAACCCGACAACTCCAAGAACCTGCACCGACAAGTGACAGTTGACGAGGGGCAAGGGCAAAAATAGCGAAAGGGGTTAGTTAGCTATAAAAACTCAAAACTACCCTAAAAATCTCTTATGATTTTTCTCTTAGCTCTCTCGAGATAAAGTACTACAATTATCACCCTCAGTATAGTACACACAGACTGTGATAATAAACGTAGTAATAGTTTTGTGTAAATAAAGATAGTCGAGCAGTATCATCGCGTATTTTGTATCTAGGGCTAGTATTTTTGCCGGGTTAGAATGCTGGTCCCTTCAGCGTGCTCACCTCGAAATGGAAATATAGATTACCCCCGTTAGCACCAACAGCACACTGCGTTACCCAGAATCCCATCGGTACACGCAAACACCTATAAACCCAACATATTAAATATACGTCGTTAAACATTGAATTAAAGGTTATTTATTCCATTTTTTACTATAAAAAAAATGAACTATAAAATGATTAAGAGTCGTATTAAGATGGCACTATACAGAGTTATAATAAATTATATGGATGAAGGTGCTTATGAAGCAAACATCTCAACACAAGAAAACAATATTATTATTTCGCCGTCACCTCCAGGGGTAAACCGGATAGAAGGATTGGATTTATCAATTCCTTTCACAATGTTAGACAACGTAGCTAAAGTTAATGTTACCACCATAAGATTGGAATTATTTAATGGATTGCATGTGGACATAACATTTGGAAATCCACAGTCAAAAAGTTCTTTTAGGAGACGTATTCGAGCCGACAGGTAAAGTATGAACTATAATTATAATATAATATTATTAAAATGGTCTTGAACCTTTATTGGTTCTGAGCTAAACTGTATATTACAATTAAAAATTCTTTTATATTCTTGCAGTGATGAAGACTCGGGTGTGTCTTCTGGGACACCAAGCCCACCATTGTAAATTATGATCTTGTCGTTATATTTAACAATAAAAACATTTTTAAGAAAATTAAATATTTTTTAAAAAGAAAAGATCCATGTAAACTTCTTCCTCTCACTTGTCATATGTTGTGCAAAGTAACTTCTTTGGGGAGATAAAAAAATTTTTTGGAGAAAATTTCTTTAATTTTCCCTCAGGTAGGTACCTGGGAATTTGAGAAAATTTCTAATGCATTTGTTTAAAAATTTTCCAATGGTTAGAGAGAGACGAAAAGATTAATGCAGAGGGTTTTTAGCGGTTATGGGGGCTAGGTAGGTACCTGGGGGTAAAGGGTAATATGGGGTGGGAATAGGTGCCAAATGTGGTATTTTGGGATGTGAGGTATAACAGCCCACCTAGTAGTGATACTACTTAAAATTGTAGGGTGTCCCATTAAAAAAATGTTAATGTTAGGAGCTGAATTTTGGACATCCTGTATAATGCTAAGCCATATAAATAGTAAAAGTGCACACTTAAGATTATGTACTGACATTCTGAAAAATATGACGATATTATGTAACGCAACAAACACTTTGTATTGTTTCCATTTGTGACGCCAGTTTGATGTAGTAGACTTTTTTCGAATTCGAACAAAACACAGAACACTCGGAAAATGGTATATTCTGCTGGTTAAAATTCACTGTAATCAGTAATTACACAAAATGAGCAGGATCGCGAATAACGTGATTGTGAGGATTGTGAGTGTATAAGAAATAAGAGAATCAAGAATGATAATTACATTAAGAATGAATACAATAGAATAAGAGTACTACTTCAACATCCTAAATGTTAAAAAAAGAATATCTCCTTACAATTGTTAAGATTGGGTTGTTGATGGGGGGATGATTATAAAGAGAGTGAAATAATAACGTGAAATAGTGATTTAATTTAATAGAAGGAAACTTAGTATATGGTTCAAATCACGTAACTATTTATGCACGTCACAGGCTTCACATCAGCAGTGATGCCACATCTTTTCAAAATCAATATGTTGCAGGAATTTGTCAGGTATCGATGCAATGCTATCAGTATTTAACACCATTTAATAGTTTTGTTAGATCGGGAGCGAATAATGATCAGACTAATGAACAAAAAAGTAAAAATAATAATAATCTTTATTGCTAACAAACTGACAAATCTGAAGAAAATATTCTGAATAAACACATTTAAAAAAGTATACTTAATCACTAAAATCACTAAAGGAAATTTCTGATTCACTTAAGTAATCATCAACATTAATAATTATGAGTGAGATTGCTTTTCTATCAAACAGTTTCTCTCTGTTAAACAAATTTTTACCGCCAAAGTCAATGAACAAAGAAGACAAAGGTTTAAAACACCAAATTAAACCAAAATCTCCACAGATTAAGCGGCAAAAAATTAATACAGGCGCAGACATTCAAATATATCTTTATTCTTTTTTAACATGTTAAATGTATATGACTCGTTATTTTACGTAAGGCGACTCTCAATTTTTACATTTTGTGACGGGAATAAAAAGTTACGTGATTTGAACCATAAGTTTTATAATGTCCATATAGAAAAATTAAAAGGAAAATAAAGTTGATTTTAATACGCCGGTATCATCATTAATGTAATCCACTAAAGTCTTCTTTGGGGTATTTATTTAGAGTGAAGCACGACCAAAATATAAATGATAACTCAAAGAGATAAATATTATTTTATTGTACCAACGTTTGTGAATTTAGAAGTGTTTAGTTGGGATTGTTATTCTTCGAAACAGTATTGAAAAATTATCAGTCTAGATATACATATATTTGCTAAACAGTTCCGTGCAGGAACTTTAATCTAGGAATTTATCTAAAACAAATTGTAATCTTGGAATTTAACTAAATTTCGAGAAAAAAATTATTGGTGGTCCTTTTACACTTTTGTATAAAAGTCATAAAAATAAAAAATATCATAATGTGTAGTTTAATATCGCAATATTATAACATTAGTCACTTACCATAAATACGGAAAGTGACATTTTATCGCGCGTTGATTGTAATTGACTGAATAATGCTAAACGGTATTCGATCAAATCAGCAATTAATTATGGTAAAAACACCAATTTCGCACATGTTAAGTACAATATTTTTCCTACAAACTCCTGTGCGTAAAACTTTATTGCCCATAAATTGAATTAAATATTAGCCAGTGGTAAAATCTTTACAGGTCCAAGTGTCGTAAAAAGTTTTACCGTATGCATCTCAATGTCAAGTGTCTAGAATTTTTTTTAACTCTAACATATATCACTTTGATATGAGTGCTGTAAAAAAGGTGGTGGGTATTATTTTTACCGCACATGTACGATAAATTGCTACTTAATTTTGTAAATGCGTGCGATTAACTCTTAATTTCAACTCGCAAAAGCTGCTTTTTCGCACGGTCGCAGGAAAATTTTATGAGATAATTTAAGTCTTATTAACCTGCAAAAACCGCATAAATTAAATAAACAATTTGCCACGTTTGACATTAACATTAAATGGCGCCTGTAGGCATTTATCAAGTACACCAACCTGTTACAATTTTAGGACTAAATGCATTGCTATTTTTTTTTTTTTTTTTTTTATTAAGATTATAGTGCCTCAACTACTTAGGTTATTGGCACTCAACATACATTTGACAACATACGGTTTACAAGACGTTTCTAGTACATGTACACTTCGAGTAGACATAAAATTACATTTAGATGGAGTTAAAAAGATCGATTGACTTTAGAAATTCTAAGGTTGCTCTCTGATCTACGGTGGAGTGCCAGTTCTTGTGCAGTTCATCCTTAATTCGGAAAGAGGCCCTATTGGCACTATAGACTGGACACTTTGTGACGATATGGTCGACTGTCAGCAAGACATTGCACCTATCACATTTTGGTGGGGGTGTCCTTTCCATTAGGTGACCATGAGTCAGTCTTGTATGTCCAATCCTCAGTCTTCTCATGGCCACAGTGCCTTTTCTATCTAGTTGGAGTTGTTTAAAAGGGAGCAGCGATGGTTCGATTTGTGACAGTTTTGTGTTGGATAGGCTCCAGAGGTTTTGCCACTTACCCTCAATAGCCACTGTGAAATGTTTGCTTGCGTCCTTCGGTAGGTAAAAATGTTGCTCTATGGTCCGAGAGCGGGCCGCATTTCCCGCACTCGAGTCCGCTAATTCGTTACCTGCTATTCCGATGTGTGATGGGATCCATACCAAGTGAATTTTGCAGTGGCTGGAGGATAAGGTATGGATGTCTTCTTGGATATTTTGAATTAGAGAATTCGGGCTGTAAGGGTCCTTGATTGCTTGTAATGCACCTAGTGAGTCCGAACAGATAGCAAATGTTTTGTTGTCACCGTTCATCCCTTTCACTGCTCTATATATTGCGAACAATTCACCCGCATAGATGCCACACACATCCGGAAGACCAGAGCTCGCCACCAAGTCGCGCGCGCTCGTGACTGCCCAACCCACGCCCTCCTTAGATTTAGAGGCATCCGTGTAGAGTATACTGTCCGGTGCAAATGAGTCAATGATTTGTTGAAAAGAACGGATGAGAAGGATAGCTGGCGAGTCTCGTTTGCTGTATTGATGAAGGGCCAAGTGAAAGTCCGGCGGTATCCTACTCCATGGAGGTGTGGATGTCACATAGTGGTTGAAGCTCGGATAGAAGTCGATATCCTTCAGCAATCCTGCCAGGGCGTGAGAAATGGGAGAAGGAGACCTCGATGTAGTTTCCAGACCCTGCAGGCCGCTGAACAATTGAGCAACAGGGCTTCCTTGGTCCGCCATCTTTCGAGTGAAGTAGTTCAGTAAAAGTTGTTCTCTTCTCAATTTAAGAGGCATCTCGTGTGCCTCGAAAGCCAGTGAGTCGGTTGGACTGGATTTGAAAGCACCTAAGGCCAGTCTCGTTGCAGTATTTTGTATTGTATTTAAGGACTTCAAGTTTGTTTCGCTAGCGGATGCGTACACTATACTGCCGTAGTCCAATTTGGAACGGATAAGGGCTCTGTAAATCCGAAGCAGCATCATTTCGTTTGAGCCCCAGTGTTGGTTTGCTAGAACTTTGATTATGTTCATCCGGTTGAGGCAATTCGCTTTAGTCTTTAATATGTGCTTTTTCCACGTCAATTTGTTGTCAAAGGTGAGACCTAGGAAGAGATGCTCATTCACATGTTGCAAAGGGGTTGATTTCAAGGTAAGTTGAGGCAGGCGTGCATTTCTTTTACGGCTAAACAACATGACTTTTGATTTTTGTTCCGAAAAGTTGAAACCAGAGCTGGATGCCCATTCCTGTAAGTTGTTGATGGTATTTTGTATTACTTTGCACGTAGTGGAAGTGTTTTTTCCAGAGAAATAGATGGCCAAGTCATCGGCATACAAACAGTGTTGAACAGGCTTCTCAATGAATCCTTGTATATCGTTGATGGCCATGTTAAAGAGTGTTGGGCTAAGTACTGAGCCCTGAGGTACTCCGTTCTTCGAAGGAAAAGCATCCGATTTTGCTCCGTTAACCACTACTCTGGACATTCGTTCGGTTAAGAAATTGTTGATGAAGACTGCTATATTTCCTTGCAAATTGTATTCTTTCAGTTTGTTGTGTATGAGTGGTTGCCAGACTGTGTCGAAAGCCGCCTCCAAGTCAAAGAAAACCACCACCGTTTCCTGTTGGGATATTATCGCGTTGGATATCTCCGATTGAATTAGTGTTAGGTTGTCCAAGGTACTGCGATGTTGTCTGAAACCGTTTTGATAAGGGTTCAAGAGCTTGTTACTTTCCAGATACCATAGTAGTCTTTTGTTTAGCTATTTTAGAGTTTGCTATTTTAATTTATTACTATTAATATAAACTTGCTTGTTGTCACACATGTTTAATTACAAAGCTCATCGCCTTATTCTTTCTACGAACTTGGAGTTTTGCGACTTGCCTTATGAAATTTATATTTCACAAGTCACTAGTAAGTATACTATTGCGTTTTCAAATTATGTATGTTTAAATGTGGAACAAATATTAATATGATCATGACTAGTTGGCCAGTGGTTTCGACTCTGTGCCAATAAGATCCCAAATCAATAGGATGATTTACTATTTGAATAGCTTCGCAGACTAAAATGTCAATAAAATGTTATAATAATTATTATTTCCAATGAAGTGGTAACCCGAATTATCATTGACTCTTAACTATCTCTAGTTTGTTAAATTAAAATCCGTCTTCCTTAAACTACCGTAATTTTAAATTACAGTTAACAGGTATATTTGAAAAAATATACTACTAGACTCACAAATTGCACTGAGCAATAATTCTAGCAATAAACCCACATTAAACCTACACTATTATCTAACTATTATTTTCTATAATACTTTAGCTATTGTCCCGCTGTCACAGCCTAATTTAACTTAATTCACCCAACTGTAGACTGCCTTTCTGCAGCTCTCTCAGTCTTTTTCCTTCCTTCTACATACTCGGCATAATCAAGATAACCGTCTTGGTTTTTGTCGTCCTCCTTTAGAACTTGATCTACTAAATCTAGAAAAACGTTAAATAAGGCGTAATACGTAAAAGGCAATAAAGACTAACCAACAAAACGATTGAAAGTCTTTTCATCAACGCTGTCCTCTTCATCGGATCTTGGCATGGCACTTATGTCATTACTGTCGTGGTCTTCCTCATGAGTGGTATGCAGGATGGCGTTGAGGAGCTCCAATCCGTCGAGTTTTGAATTTTTATCGGTATCATGCAATAAGAAATAGTAAAGCTCTAATTCTGCCTCCGTTTTTTTTGATAAATCCACTTTTGGCAACATTTCTTCCAAATGTTCCTAAGGAAAAATAGTAGATTACATATCCAGATGGAAATAGGTTAGCTATTGCTTGGAGCAGATAGAGAATATTTTACATCGTGGTGGGTGTATAATTTTTCCCACTGATTGTAGAATTCATTTTCTGACTTTTTTTTTCTAAAACAGTTTATAACCAGTTAATAACTGACTCGTATTTGGCCGATTTTTTCTTTGCGAGCTAATCGGTCACAATGTCATCCTCATTATGATTGCCAAGGAAATAATTCAAGACGCGTTCTGGTTTTCGCTTTCGGATTTAATTTATGCTTAATTTAGACAAGTTTATTGTAATTTTATAAAATACATTTCAGTTAAGTCTAATATTGGAAAAAGTTGTATATGTAAGTTAATTGTGAAATAGTCATGAATCTCACGTCTCAGAGCTGTTAGGTCTGCACCCTTAGGGATTTAAACTTGGCGTTCGGGTTACATAGTCTACTTCACTACCTTAGTTTGCAATATACTTTTATTTACAACCATATTTCAATAGAAATAAAAAAATAAAAATGGAATTATTTAAACAAAACTCGATATGAGCAACCGAAATTGAACCGGTATTGTTAGAGGTTGTGTGAAATAAATTAGCTGTTTATTTAAAGTCTGCCGCTACAAAATTTAACAAAATATGTCCGAGATTGAATATGGTGAAGAGCCTTTTTCGCTCTACATTCCAAAAAATATGCGTAAAATATTACAAGAGAAAAAAAAGTATTTGTTGCATCTTTGAGGTACCATTTGACATCCAACCGACGGAAAATACTCACATTCCACCAGAGTGGAGAGTCAGTAATCAAACAATTTCTACCTATGCAAAGGTAAATATTTACGGACATATGTAGTTGTAAATAAAAATACTGCTCCTAAAAAGGGAAATGAGCAATAAGACTTTAGCTACCTGGATGTGCTGCTTGTCCTGCAGTAATTTAGTGTCCTGAGTAATTTTTTCAGAATTTCTCTCAGGTGTATAATGAACGTGCCGTTTTGTTATGGATGATCCTCTGGGGTGATGAGGTCCTCTGGCCCAGGATTTTGGCATTAAATAGAGCAATAATGTCAAAATCAAACCAATGTAGTTCATATTCAAATTTACAAACATCATCTGAAACAAATGTACCTATGAGGTAAAATTATACGACTGTTTGTGTATTTCCGAGTGTTGCCAAAGAAAAGGCACAATTAATCCCCAAAACCCATATCTTTTGACCATAATTAAATAAACATCAAAATAAAGACCCCAAATCCGAAGCCATTCATGAATATTGGGCTTAAACCCATGGGGTAAGCGCTCGGCGAGGTCTGTCGTCGGGGGTTGTTGAGTTTTCAGAGTTAGAAGAAGAATATTTAAAAGGGATACTGTTTTGTAATTAAGATCGTTTATGATTTTGGTTTGAGTATTTCAGATGTCTTTGTTTTCAAAATAAACAAATGTATTTTTTTAATTGCCAACAGACAATTAAATTTCTGGAAAACATTAATTGTCGAGAAAGATAGAAAGATTTCTAAAATTTCTCCCAGATTTGAAGTTCAGAACAGAACTTATAATCAGTTTGAAGATCTTACTTACAAATTTGAAAATCAATACTATTAAATTTCCATTCAATTTTATGCAGATTTGAAGTAATATATTTATAGATTCTTCTTTTCTCGTATGACATACATATTTAAAATAAGAGTCAGGATGATTATTCAGGTTTGAAGCTCATGATTTCGACAAAAAAATAAGTTTGCTGCATTTATTTGTACATAAAACTACAACGCTTCCTAGCAAATTAAAGTAAAAGGTTTGTTGAGGTTTCTTCGATAAACGAAACCACGAAAACAACAATTTGGTTTACGAAAGTGGACTGTATTCATTTTCACTTATTTAAATAATGACAAAGTATTGGTCCAAGTACGAAGTGAGAGTTTGCTTAGTTGGGAAGATTACGAATTATATTTACGATCACATGCCTAGAGCAAGCCCTGGTCAAAGAGAACAAATCTACTACGCTCTTCCCTTAAGTACTAAACCTGAGAAGCTCCAACCAGGGGCGCACTACTACTAGGAGCCCTTATGGGCTATGGTCGCGCCTAAGGTCATAAATCGCCGTCATCGGGTAAATACCTATACAAGTCGCTTTTATTAAAGTATTGCAGATCGCGGCAATGGTCCAATTTAGAAAGCTTCCTTTGACGAGTAGCGTATTTCCCAGCCATAAAGAGCCCTTCGATATGGCCTGATGGGTACGGTTGTCTGGCGCCCAGATAGAATTCTCCAAATAAGTATCGATACACACTGGCGTAATTTAAGGGATGAAAGATGAAAAACAAAATACTAAGCAAACTACACCAAAAAACAATAACCTAAAATCCTTAACGACGTTGTACTTTGTTAACAAAATTTGGACAAATTCTTGTAAGTTCTGTTTCAATTCTTACTTTAACTAAGCGAATAGTGAGGTGATAGAAATTCGCAAATTTTTATTAGAAATTTACGGCCTTCTGGATATTTGAAGCTCAGAATTCCTATAGGAATATTAAACCTTGAGATTCTAATCATTAAATTTAGTTTGCCTTGAATTACTTTAATTGAATAGAACATTTATTTTCTGTGAGAATCGCTTAATTTTGAGTATTTTTGAACCTAACAATTCCAAATTTAAACTATTTTGTGCAGGAAATAAATTTTCTATTTAATGAGATTTTTGAAATAGCGTCTGAATTTTTTTAGAATATTTTCACTAAGGTAAAACTATGAAGAAAATGTTTTAAGATCCTTGAATTATACAAACATGGATAATAATTTAATTTTTCCACTGCCTCCAATATTATAACATATAATAATAATGTTATTATAATATATTATAATAATATTATGTCGCATTTGACATAGAAAAAACCCTTAGAGAAAAATAAGCTTTTTGAAAATTTCCAAGACATACTTGATTTTCTAAAAGTAAAATTATAATAGAAATTTGTCTACCAAGTAGGGCTGAACCTCAAAAAATTAAAATTTAAATCCAAATGTTTTACTTTTTATAATAGTCGGTTCACTTATCCGGGAACACGCGATATACATATGTATGGAATATACTATATAGGGTATAACATTTAACCTGAAATATGGAAATATTTTCAATACTAGATATCCCATAAAGAAATGCTTAATATCCAATTTTAATCACTCTGAGTATTGGTATGAATGTATCGGTGCTAAAGTTGATTCTCCTTCACTCTCCGTGTAGGCGGGGTGGGGGTTAACTTTTTAATTTCAAACGGCAACCCCCATTTTTTTACAAGTTCGGATAATATGATTAAAAATAAGAAAAAAATGTCTGATATATTTTTTTTGGTTCATGCTTGAAAACACTGTAATTAACAAAATTCAATTTCTCTTTCACTTATGATTTACCGAAAGGTTTGATAATATCTGCCTTAAAATTAATGAAAACGTGAACTTTTGTATAACTTTAATTTAAAGAAAATGTCGAAAATGATGTCCCTGAATTTTAATGTGCTTATTTATCTGTATTTTAAAGGACTCTTCATATCTACGAAGTGTGTCTTCAAATATCGGCACAAGCGTTTATAATCCGCAGAATGATATCCTCACGTGTCGTTGGTATTTTTTTATAAATCTGATATTTGAGATATCCCCACAAAAAGAAATCCGGTGAAATGGTAAAATCTGGAAATCTAGCAAGGTAATTCATTAGACCAAATTTGCCGATCTATTGACTGTTAAAATTACGATTAACGACTTCCCGTGCTAATACAGAATAGTATAACCGTTATATTGAAAACACATATTTTGATGACCTAAACTTAAGTCCCGGTGTAATATGGCCTGCTCATTTTCCAAAATATTCCGGTACATTTCATTATTCAAGTTGCCTTCAACTATATGGGAACCGATAAGTTTACTGCCAATGATTCCACGGAATACGTTGACAACTCAAGGACGCTGGTGCTCAACTTGTCGAAGCCAATACGGATTTTCAACAATCCAGTAATGCGTTTTATGCCTATTAACTAACTATACCATGATTTGTAAACGATGACTCAGACATAAGACAGAGAATAATACACAATGGAAAAAATTTATATTTCATTCTATTTGTCCAGATGTCCACTCACAAAAGTCTAAATAAAAAAAAAAAAGATTTTGAAAATCTTCCTCATGGAACTCTTGGGATAAAGAGATATGATAAGGATGAAACTTATGCATTATCAGTATTCTCCACACACCCATATGAAAAATTCCTGATAATCTTGATATTTCTCTTGTGCTCATTTAGGGATTAAAAGCCACAGCACTTAGTACTGTAATTTGATTATTTTTTCCACAAGCAATACCTGGGCCAGTTCTTTTCTTCTAATTTACAGTTTCTTCATTAATAAATTTTTTAATCACACGATAGAAAGAAGTCCGGGATCGTGGTTTTTCAGGAAAATGCTGAGCGTAGAAATTGACAGCATTATCAAAATGCCTACCGGTTTTTCCATACACCAAAAACATTTTGATTTTCTCTTTTACGGTCAAATACTTCATTGTGAAGCAGTATTAATGACAGAATGTTTAAAATAAGTGCTTTATTTGTTTACGCTTTTGTTTATTTATCTCATTTTATTACCATAAAATTTTTTAAAGTAGAAGTTGCCGTTTAAGATACGAATTGAATTTCGTTAATTACAATGTTTTCTAGTAAAAATTGAAAAAAATATAGATTTTTAAAATTTTTAGCCCTATTATCCGAATTTGTAAAAAAATGGGGGTGGTCATTTGAAATAAAAAAGTTAAACCCCACCTCACCTACATGGGGGGTGAAGGAGAATCAACTTTAGCACCAACACATTTTTCCCTCAGAATGATTAAAGTTTTATTTTTAAATAAAGATATGTTTATACTAAACATATTTTTATAAGATGTTGAATATTCGAGATATTTCGATATTCCAAGTAAAACGTTACATACCGTATATGTGGGGTGTCCATTTAACAGCTCTTCGGACTCCTTTGAGTTTATTTGTGATTTAATAAAAAAAATCAATTATGGGGATTTATATAGGACTATTGAAGGTAAGTTTTAAAATTAGCGACAACCCTACAGGGTATCCCAAAAAAACAGGGTGTTATAAAGTGTCATTTTTTTTAAATGGGACCACTTGCATTTTTCACGTTATAAAATCTTCTTTTGATCCTGTGTTAGTTCCTAAATTTTTTCCTCTGGAATGCGTGACTCGAAGCTATGATGTTTTAAAATAAATTATAGACATTTGCGGTGCCTCATAAAAAAATTTAAATCACAGTTAGATTTTAATGATTTTAGGATAAATTCTCACGTAATATCATATTAGCAGGCACGATTACTCATTTAGCCAACCATACACACAGGGTCTTCATAAAAACAACTTTAATTTTCGTTTTTTCAACTACAATTTTCACGATTTTTTCAAATAGGATAGTATGTTTTTATGACTTAGAAGGAAAGAAAATAAAATAATCTTCATTTTGGTTTAAAATGTCATCTATTAGAAAATAGTTGTGCCGAGATGCTATTAAACAATTTTCATCATATGAACCAATTACATAAATCATACTAATAAGTTCTTGTTGAATATATGTATTTCATTTTGGTAGCCAGTTTTAAGATAAATAGATTACGAAGGAACAGTAAACCGTAAATAAGTTGTCAAAATTTAAAACAAAAAATGCCAAAACCATGACAACACTTCAGCACTTAGCCATGAATGTAGGTTTTCCCGATATAATTAATAATTTCATAGAGATTTAAGATAAATAGACATTATTTTATACCAAAATGAAAAAAATTTAATTTCTTTTTGTCCAAATCCATAAAAATCACACCGTCCTATTAAAAAAAATCAAGAAAATCCAAGTTGAAAAATGGGAAAATTAAAGTTGTTATTCTGAATACCCTGTACGTATCTTTGGCTAAAAGAGTATTCGTTCCTGCTAAGGTCAATTTACGTGAAAATGCATCCTAAAATTATCAAAATCTAATTTAATCCAACTGCAATATTAATTTTTAATGAGGCACTGCAAATATCTAAAATTTCTTTTAAAACATTAAAGCTTCAAGCAACTGTATCGCAGGGTAAAAAAAATCTAGAAACTAACACAAGATCAAAAGGATTCTATCACATGTAAAAAATGCAGATGATCCCATTTAAAAAAAATGACACTTTATGGCACTCCGGCTTTTTGGAACACCCTGTAGAGTTCTTACTAATTTTAAAATTTACCTTCATTAGTATCATATACAACCTCATAACTGATTTTTTTTTTTGAAATCACAAATAAACTCAGGAATTCGAGGGACTGTTAAACAAACACTCTCTATACGCAGGGTGTTCTTGAAATTACTGTACAACGGTTGATCAAAAATTCTTTCATAAAAAATTAGGCGTTTTAGGTAAACCTACCTATATTCAATGTTGCTTCATTTTACCACTACAGGGCGCCAAACATGTCAAATGAATATCGTTTTTTCGAAATAACTGCTAAACGCTTTTATCGATTTTCGCTAATTTTGGAATTAAGAGCCACTACATAGATTAGCGTATTTTGATATAAGCAGGATTTTTTTTTAATGCGTGAAAATATTAAAAATGACACGTGGTTCGTAAATAAAAATTTGTATTTTTCTTGCCCCTGTACGAATGACTTTAATTTTTTCTCTGCCACTACCGCTGACTTTATTTTAAAATTGTTTGGTCTCTTGTAAAATTTATGCCAGATGTTCAGTTTCTTTATAAAAAATTATTTATGATACCTCGCAATTTATAAGTGTTCAGAAAATAATATTCAAAAAAGCTTGACACGATGCTCATTGTACAGATTAATTTTTTGAAATAAACTCATTTATGTATTCAGGAAAATGGTAAATACTTTGAACATTTGTTATAAGAATTAAACTAAGTTGGTAATTAGTTATAATTAAAACTTTTTTCATGTTTTCGTTCCGACCAAACAAAAATGATGAATTGCAAAGTGTCCTCAATTATATTTTATAGAAAAACTGTATGTCTAGCGAAAATTTTACAAAAATCAAAAATATTTCAAAATAAATTCAGCTAGTAACAAAAAAAATTAAAGTCGTTCGTGCATGTGTAACAAAAATACAAATTTTTATTTAGAAATCACGCGTCATTTTTAATATTTTCACGCATTAAAGAAATATCTTGTTTATGTCAAAATACACCAATTTATGTAGTCATTTTTAGTTCCAAAATTAGTGAAAATCGATAAAAGAGTTTCGCAACTATTTTGAAAAAACGATATTAATTGAGAAATTTGGCGTCCTGTAACAGGAAAACAAAGCAACATTGGATATAGATAAGTTTGTCTAGAACGCCTTATTTTTGGATAAGGAATTTTTATCCAAGCTCTGTATAGTCATTTTAGGGGTACCCCGTATATAACAACTATACAAACTTTATTAAGATATGAAAACATTCAATGGGTAATAAAGACGATAATGTTCCTCATGATGTAATTTTTAGAATTAAGTAACTCTTTATCTTGAATTTTTATGTTTTTATTAATCAACTTATTTTCTCCGTTTTTATTTTATCAAGACTTAATAGCTTCTGTTAAATTTATTGCTTTGTCATATTCAAGATTTTATATTAAGGTAAGTAGCGGGTATTTCGAAATATGGGTTTCACATCTGTTTGAAAAAATGGAAACTAGAATACAAGAATTGATTAAGGCCACAAGGAAGAGCTATCGAGCTCCACTTTTATAGGAAACCATTTATTTTTTAGTTTTTAAAATGGCAGTAAAGCTATAATCATTTTTGATCTATTAACATATTTTTAAAACGTTCGTTAACATCTGATTTTTCTGATTCCGTTTCGTTAGGAATATTATAGTGTATATCTAGTTATAAAAATAATATATTGTCAGTTAATAGTGAAAATTCATGACGGAGGCCAAGAATATGAATTTCCTACGTGACTAAAGCTCATACTATCTTTTCTGCAATTCAAGTCTACCTTCTATGTGTAAATTTTAGAGATCTATACGCAAAGAGCCCTAATAATGCAAATATTTTCCATCTGTTATTTGTTCTCGTTGTCAAGTGTAACGGACATTTCCAGATAATCAAAACCTGGACCTATCAGGGAGAACGACTTTTGAGACGTCAAAATATGCTAGAATTTTTATAGCGATACCGATGAAAATATCCATACCATATCTAATACGATAATCTGTATTGAATGAGAATTCGAAAACGCGCAATATCGTTCAGCTGTGCGTTAGAACCATAACATACTCTAAAACAAACAATAAAATTTAGTAGACTGTGATGAAAAATATATTTGTATTAGTCAAATAAGCTATAATAAATATGTTGCTATTAATAATTTAAATATATCCTACGTGTCTCCAAAGTTCAAAATAGAAAAAGATTAATATTTGGAAAGCAAGCATTTAGCAAAACATCAAAATATCGCTTTTTCTATGATTCTCTGTCAAAATTATTACAATCGTCAATTATAAAAATAATGATACGTAGATCTACTATTAAACTACAGCGTTAGTCTTATGATTTTAGTGTAAGACATTAGATGTTATAATATTAAGCTTCATTACTAGTCGTGCGGTTACTTTTTTTTTCTTTAATTTGTATTTTATTCTTTTTGGTCACGGGAAAAACACTGTGGATAACTCACTAGAAATTTTCTTAACACACTCGCGTGATCGTCACTTGTACCTGAGGTTCGTGTGTTAACGACGACTTGCTTTGTTGGTTATAAATATAATATACTATTTGCAATATACATAACTCCAAACCTTCAATTATCAATTACGTAAATTTACAAGTTTTTGACGAGACGACCTTTGGAGCTGATTCCAAGCATAAAATTAAGGAAGCTAAGGCAGTAAATTTACATTTTTGCCCAGTAAAATACACATTTTTTTCACCGATTGGTATACAATTAAATGTTGATTTGTCTTTTAAATACATTTATTGTAATATAAGAATTGTAAGGCGAAGGAAAGCAGAGTTGTTAGAGTGAGACATGGATCATGGAATCTTCCTTTAAAAATATATCATAAAACACAGTAACTATTACTCTTAGAATAACTTGCCAAATATCTTTATCTTTTATTGCCACAATATTATTTATAATATTAATACAAGGACATTTAAAAGCATTTTTATTTAATAAATTTGAATAACTGTCTACAGGGGGATCTAAATTTGGCACCCTAGGGTTATTATGGTCAAACGGAAGCCAGAATCGATAATCGAAATAACAGTTCTTAAATGAAGGCCGCTAAGGTTTTTTCTAAGGTTTCTGAGAAAAAATGTTTATCATGTCACGGACACTATTTTTCCACATTTGGAAAAATTTAATTTTCAACTAAAAGTAGACTTTAGGGAACTTCAATTAAGAACTCTTACTTAAATTTTTGATTTCGGCTCCCGTTTGCTCACAATAGGCCCAAGGAGCCAAATCTGGATTACCCTGTACAATAAAAATTGTAAAAGAAAGTATTATGAAATCAAAGCATGTCAAATTTATTCGAAACTCGCTTTAAAAAAAATAGAATTAGAAACAATAATGGAGGCTGTAAATCAATAAATGCAGGGATCATGTTGAGCATTAGGAAGTATTACTTTACGTAACTTTCTCCATCTTGTGCCACTTATTACTTGACCAGTAATATTGCACTTTACTCACAACTGTACTATTTTCTAACCACTTCAATAAGTAGCTATCTTTTTCTTTATTTATTAAATATATTAGGGAGTCAGCCTCTATACATTTTTTTTTATTTGGCATGGGTTTGCATTAAATGCTTGATCAGAAATTAAAATTTGCATTTAATTTCTTTAACTTTCTGACTAATCCTGACAAATTCCCAATTTTAATAAGAATTTTGATAGAAATTCAAAGTGAAAAAAAATGAGTGTCAGAATGAAAGAGTTTTGAAATTTTAATGAAAAAGTTAGGACTCTTTTAGTTTGAAGGATCTTACACATAAAAGTTTCCTAGCTTTTTCTGCCAGAAAAATTTAAAATTCTTGATTTCATTTTTATTTTACCTTAAATTTATTTAATTGTACATTAACTTGCACTTAAAAATTTGACAAATTAAAATTTGAAAAGGTGAAGAATACGACAGAAACGAATTGGAACTTCTAGTTTACACCTCAGGAAATCAATGTTTAAGTTGAAGATTGTTAGAGAAAATTAGTATTTTTACTTTGAAATTTAATAACAAAAAAACACTTCAGAAAGTTTGAAATTCTCAGATTTAATGGGAAATGTATGAACTTGTGGTATTATAGTTTGGAATTCTTAAGGTTACAAAAAAATCGTAATAGTAACGGCAAAAGTAAATTTTCAAGTAATTTCATAGAAAAAAAGTGAACACTTGTCTTGAATATCCAAATACTCAAGTACTTTCCTTTTTTAACATGAAGTAAATGCATTTAAATTGAGAATATAAGACGAATTGAAAGTGACAAAACATTTATTTGATATAAATATTAACTGAAATATCTATTTTGAAGTATTTTATTGTCGTAAATGTAGCAATGTACACTGCTAGATATGAAGTACACATCATATGGGAAATTTTTCTGCTTACGAATTTAGGTAAATTTTATTTTTGTCTCCCAGTTCTGATCCAAAAAATATGAAAAATTACATTCACTTCAAAAACAAACAACTATCTATAACTTATATTTTTTGAACAAATTACATTTTTTGTAACAAAGAAAATTATTTTTTCTCAAAGAATATCTTATTATTTTTCAAAATTTAAAAATATTCTCAAAAGGAAAAACCACAAAGTGAAAAGTGTGGTATTTACTTATTTTCTATCCATATGCCAATTTCCAAGATTCTCGGGCGTCATTCAATGTTAATTTTTTATTCTGTTTATGTCTTGCAATCTTGGAATAATGATTCTATTATAGTGAAATGATTGTTTATTGTTATAATATAAGTATAATTAATAGTAATATTATAAGTTAAAGCCGGAAAAAAATAACTTAAAAAAAATACAAAATACATTGAAAAGACTACGTATGTATTAATGCAAAGTTGATCTAGATTAAAACAACTATTTAGGTTAGCTTTCACAGTATTTTTATAAACCTAATTGGTACAGAAATAGGTTTTTAAAAAGGTATCAGCCAAAAATGACAAAATTATGTATTAAATAGCAATTATGATTGTATGCAAATATTATTAAAATGCAGGAAATACTAAAAACATTGTAAAAATCGAAAGTCGTTCGAGAAACTAGAAATTTTACGTATAGATAGAAAATGAAAAATCAAGACATTTTTTTTCTTTGGGATTTTTCTAAACTTTGGAAAATAGTAAATTTTTATTTTTTTGCAAAAAATTGCAATTTAATTGTTATAAACATTTATTTGTTTTTTATATATCATTTCTCATATTTTTTGAAGAAAAATAGGAAGGCAAAGCCAAAATTTACTTAAATTTATAAGTAAAAAAAAAGGTCATATGATCATACTTTATCTGTGTCATTGTGTAACACCTCTTCATGTGGAAGCTCGTCAGGCTTGCACTAGAGGGTGGCTTTTTATACAGAGTACTGTTATAAAGTGTGGACTTTTATTGAAAAGAATTGAAATGTAAGTGTTGACAGGCAGGCATTCTGTAGGGAATTGTAATGAGTGGCTAATGAAGGGGTTCGATACATGTCGAGCATTACAGGGAGGGAATACGTAATTTGTCCTCAGCGGCGACACACATTTCAAATTCAATATGTGAAGGCGTATTTGGTTACACAGCTATTGGGCCATGCAATGGGACACGAGAGCTTACACGTAGTTGAAAGAAGCCTCGTTTATTATTTTATGATCAACTATCGAAAATACAAAATTGGGGACTAAAAAAACGATCCACCTCTGGACTAGATAATAACAATGCCAACATACAATATCCCCGGGGACAGTCATTAAGGCGTCAGATAACATCTCCTATGTCGATAGAGGGGGCGTGCAGGTCCATATGGTCTCGCATGGTGTTGAGCTCAAGTGCTTTGAGGACTGCACCCCGCGGATAAAGGACTTTTGATCACCCCTGTGGAGCCCCATGAAGGGCAGAGGATTGGGGCACCTGTTATAGTTTCAAATTTTACGCCTCGAATTCTACAAATTCGCCCACTAGAGATTTTTTTTCATAATCTTACGTTTTCTAGCTGTGTGACCTACTTTTTACTACCTAGGCTCTAATTATTTTGATCGTAACTTAAAAATCTAAACTATACAAAATTAATAACTAATAATTTGATGGGCACATACCATATCAGTTGGACTCAATCCGACGATATTTTCGAGAATTGAGTATGTCGTTTTACGATTTATATTTTGTACTTCATGTTTTGGCACTGTATAGGTTAGGTCTCGCTCTTGATCGATAGAGCGCTCTAAGCTAATGACTTGCGCGATGAATCATACTGAATTTTCACAAAATGACATGCCACTGAAAAAATCTGCAATTGATTTGATTAAATTTAGGATTTATTGAGGGTTAATGATGCAGACCACGATACACAGGGGATTTAGGGTGTCTACATAATATACATCCCGTTAGTTTATTTATTAATATTTGAGTTGCATAACTTCTTCAAGACCCGGTATCATGGCTGGTAGGTATAGTGCCAGTTTATTTTTACCCACGGTAACGTGTTGCCATGCCGCGGTACCACATATATCCCTTAAGACACCTTAAAATTTTTTAACGCATGCTCATTCGGAGTTTGCAGGTCATTAGGTGTTTCATTTGTGTTTACATGGCGTAAGATTGGGCAGTTGCGCCAAAGCCAAAAACAAGTAAATAAATACGTTTTTATTATTGTTTCGCATAAACAGTGTACGCCGTATAGCACTTTCCGGTTTAGAATGGGATATTTGTTAACACATGATTGGAAATTACGATTTTACCATTGCGACGTTTTTGAGACAAAAAAAACCTTCTTTTCAGAATTTTTAACGCAGAAGAAATTGCAAGACACCGTTGCTAATTTGGGTTTCGATAATTCAGATACTGAATAACTCTCTGAAGTTAATAATGGTATTGTTTTGAGTCAAAATGATTAGGGAGAAACTCAAAACGAGAACAACAATTCTTCATCAGATGATGGGCCATTAGCTCATTATCTATCAGATAATTGGCCCAGAAGCCGTGCGTTTGCGTCGATGGGGTGTAACTTCAATGTTGAGGAATTAAATTTACAGGAACTTGGGTTACCACATGTGTACCTTAGAAAATATATTCAATAAATGTTCTATCGAAGACGTGGTCCTCTTTGCGAATACGTGTGAAGTTCCTACAAGAAGTTGCTCCCTTGAAACTTCTTCAAAAGAAACAATATTTTTTTTGGTCCTCTATGTTAATGAACATATACAAGCTATCGAGAATCCTGACGCTTTGAGCGCAAGAGACCAGAGCACCAATCATTTCTGATAATATACCACAAAATCTTTATTTATTATTGCGTTTACCGTTTAAACTTGTAGAAGATCAAAATGTTTCTAAAAAAGCCAGAATTTTGGACAAGTTTTGGAAAGTTAAAATCATGCTGAATGTGGTGCAACATAAATATAGAAATAAACGAACCAAAGTAGTTTGAAAAGATGATTCTGTATCGCGAAAAATAGACATGAGACAATATCTTCTGGTCAAACCGAATCTAGTGGTTTTGAAGAGCTGTGTGGTTACGAACCCAAAAAGTATTCAATTAGAATTTTGGCTCTATGAAGGAAAAGGAACATCTCTGGAGTTAGCTCTAAGTTCACCTGAAAAAATAAATGTAGGCATCCGAATGGTTTCGCAGCTTACTGATGCGTTGTTGAGAGGAGATTGTATTCATGTAAATAGATATTTTAGATCAATTGGATTAACTGATGCTCTACTTTTCAGACAGATTTTCTTAGTTGGTACAATAACTGCCAACAGAATTCCAAAGAATGCAGTTTAGTTGAGAGATAATAACTTGAAGAAGATAGGACGGGACTCATCTTACAAATGAGTAAGGCAAGATGGAAATATTGTTATGACTAAATGGTTCGATGCAAGACTTTGGAAGTTCGCAATGTTGCGTGGAACCACAAGCTGTGTATACCAGATGGTTAAAGAGTATTAGGTCTCTAATTGTTATAGAGCAAGGTATAGTAGCTGCGTAAAATGTCAACATGGGTGGAGTAGACCTCTAAGATAGACTGATTATGAAATATCCAATGCGTGCAAAAATCTTGTTTTTTTCATTTTAAAGGTGCTGCTAGTTAGGTGGAAACCGAGACAATACTATCTGCAGAAATATTGGCAAAAAAGGTTTCGTGTTATAGCTGTCCGAATCGCTGATATTTTCTGGAAAACAGCAAGTTACTTCTGAATTATATAGGGTGTTTCAAGTTTTAATACATAAACTTTAATCGTGTATTTTACGTTTGAAAATAACCCTAGTTTGCCACATAAACTATATTCCAGAAATGATTCGTTTAGGAAATACAGGGTGTTGAAGTTTAATTAAAATAACACCAAAACTCTATTTTTTACAGTACACTTTGAGGTATTTCAATGAAATTTTAGGGGTGTCCATAGCTATGGAAGGTGCATATTTTGCAACACAAAATGGTTTTTTAGTCTTACCAGTAGCGCTCGTAGTGGCACGTCACTAGCTATTTAAAAAATATATATTATTTTATGATTCCCTATTCAATTCTGAAGAAAAAAACTCGTCCCAAAAATGTTCCATTTTCGAATAAAATATGACTAACTTTTTATGTGAATTCTTTTATTTGTGCTCATCTTATAAAACTTAGGAATACTATAAAAAGTTAAAATTCAATTAAATTAGTTTTATGTTATTTTGATAAAACTCATCGTTTTGGTTCTAACGAGTAGAGAGTGTAAGACTGTTTATTGTTAGTTTGACATTAAAATTTAAATTCAACGCCCTGTATTTCCTAAACGAATCATTTCTGGAAAATAGTTTACCTAGCAAATCAGGGTTATTTTTGAACGTAAAATACACGATTAAAATTTGTGTATTAAAACCTGAAGCACCCTGTGAATTTTCAATGAAAATGAACTATCTCGGAAACGTAAAAAATTATTTAAAAGTATATAAATATGCAAAGTCCTCCAATATAGTCAATAATACGTTGTTTTTTGCATAAAAGTTTGCATTTTGGTTTGTTTTCAATTCAATGTTATTTTTGGTATCCCAATTAATATAAAAAAATATATTTTCTCGAAAAATGTGCCCATATTTGAGCTTGGGTCCAAAGATTAAAATCAATTAAGTATAAGGTATGCTCAACAGAATGAAAAAATTATTTTTACTAAAAAAATTTCTGAATACATTAGAAGAAACATTTTTAAAAATTATCAGTAATTAGTGAATTGGTAAAAATATCATTAAATTAATTTATGTAGGTTAGAGGTAATAATATATTTTAAATGTGGTGATATTAAATTTTCTGTTATAGCGTTCTTTTGCTCGTATGTTGTATAAAAGCAACAATGTTGAATACCGCCCCATGTTTATCGATTTCTTTAATCCATATTATTATTATTTAAATAAATATGATTATTAGGTATTATTATATATATAATATTAATATATAATATGTAATTAAATTTCTATCAAAGTCTCCGAATCAAAAATTATTCAAATATATCATAAATATGTAACATCTAGTTCTTTAAATTTTTCTACACACATCTTATTTTAAAACTAATCGACAATTTTCCATGCACTTGTAATAACACATTATCATGTTACATATAATTATTTTCTGATTTATTATCAGAAATTCATACTAAAAACAATGTTTTGATTGATTTATTAGAAACACAGGGAGGGGTTTAGTATTTCTAATAAGTCGCTATCTGAGAAAATACTAAAATTATTAGCATTAGGAAAATATTGACTAATTCACATTGGAAACAGCGTTTTCTATAATATGAAGTACAAATATCTCAAAAAGGGAGCTTCTTGGATTCTTTTACGAAATATAGCTCTTTTGCATAAAACATATTGTGGTAGACAAATTTTATTAGAACGAAGTTTTGTACATCGCTACAAAAAAAGTTACTCTTCTTTAGAAGGCCCCGATATAACACTCGGCGTCCTTTATATTGTACAGGGTAATCCAAATTGGACTCTATTGAAAAGAAAGTTTGCTAAAAAATTGGTTCCAGTGTTTGATGTTCAGTTTTTATGATAAACTTAATAGCGTTTTTAAAGGTTTCGGGACTAGAAGGTAATTTTTTTTTCTATCGTCCTGCGACACGACTTTTATTTGTATACTGTGAAAAGAATGGAAGAAAAATAAGGGGAGCCACAAACAGGTAATATCTTGGACTGTTGTAGCAATATTTACAAGTATAAATTCAAGATATTTACTGCAGCTTCGCCATGGATATCTCCTGTGATTTACCCAACCAGGAATGTTTAACAATGGAAAAGCTTGTACAAATGAATGTAAGAGTAGGAAAAGTTCAAGTAAAAGTAGTTTTATACTTGGACACTATTTTTTTACAGGCTTACCGTTAACATGAAGCCGGATTCTTCTGGTCGGACATAAAGGACCGGGGTTCTCCGATCGAACCTGAACGGCCGAGGGTCCTAATTTTTAAAATTTAAATTAGCACCTATTATAACACATATGTATTCACTGATAGTTATTTTTCACATTTTTTACGTTATTTCATAATATGTTATTGGAATACAATTTTTGAAATAAAAATCATCATCATCATTATTATACCGACATATATCCGTAAGAATAGCACTTAACCCAAATTTTAACTTAAGGTGTTATGAACTCTAAGAGCTATAAAACAATTTTTGAGAATCGTTTTTAATCATCTACATCTTCTATTTCGACAACGACTGAATTAAGAATCCAAATAGAATTCACGAATCACATTCCAAGTGATACGAACAAGGAGGATAGCCATGATAGAGATACTCCCGCGCTTCTAAATAGATAATCTCAATTAATAAGATTGCATTTGTAAAATAGATGCCAAGTTTTGAATGTTCTTGAAAAAAATCATATTATGGATTGCCGAGATAAAGTTGAGTCTGCAGGCTTAAGAAGAGATATAGGACATACGAGACATATGAGAACAGCTTTTACGAATCTAAGAGTTTTATTGGGAGGAAAATTGAAAGTTCTCTATGTTAGAGCTAAACCATCACATTAGTATGAGACCCAAGCAATCGAACAGGGTTATCAGCTGTACCGTAGAACGTTATAGGCATGGAGTAACTTTTACAAACATTAAACCCTGCAGGAAAATGCTCACTATTTCAATGTTAATGTTGAAAAAATTTAAATATAATTTAGGAGACATTTTAGGAAGTTAAATGTCAATTTCGCAAATTTTACAGTTAATACAAAAAAAAAATCACCGACGCAAAAAACGAAAACCAAACAAAGTCATTACGTTAACCAGGGAAAGGATCTTTTTAATTTCTCGCCTTGTTAAGCACTGATGCGATTGGCAGAAGTATTCAAAGGGATAATCACGATAATCCGCTCGAGTTGGGAAAGATTACCTGAAACGAATTATGGTGAGGTCTCCCTTTTGCCACCACCATATTTGCTTTAAGTCTTCAGAAATTGTGTATCGTACCACAACAAATTATGTTACGTAAATATATTTACCGAAAATTAATTAATACGAGCGATCATTTGGACCTCTCATGCGAAGATCTAAATATGAATATACCCAGTAAGCTGCACTATGTATAGAATGGATAATATCCGGTTTAAACCAAAACATTAAAGCAGTTCAATTAGGTTGGGCTTCCAATACGAATTCGGGTGGAGAGTGGTTTAAAGGGCCGCTTGAAATAAATATTATGCAGATACACGTGTTTTCCAGCCGTTGATAAAGGCGGAAATTCCGCACAAGCCGGAAAGGAAACCTGCCTGAACTGTATACTGAAACAGTGCGGAACATTACATTAGCTGACGCCAATAATTCAGTGACGTTCTTGGACCTTTCTAACTTGAAACGGAGGAAACAATTGAAAATTTATGGTTTCATTCGTTACCTTTGATAAATGACGGTCACATTGCCACCGATTTATTCTAACCAGGTGTCACGTACTACCACGAACGATAAAAAAGTCTGGATTAAGTATGGTGACAATGATACGCCTATATTCCCAACAAATACTTTTTCAGAGGGCTAATTTAAGAAAAACCATGTCGCAATTGCCTGCCACAAATGTTACGTGGAAAGATATAGACGAGTAACTACGTTGGAAGAAGCGTGAGATGCTGCGTCCAAAGGGCTCTTGTCCCGTTTGAAAGGGACAAATTAACATTTACATGCAATCTATGTATGTAAAACCGCATACAGCCTTTAAACAATTTTTTCTCCACCACTGCCGCCTCCCACCAATCAATATCCCGGTGGAGCCGCCGGCGATGTGCGGTTTCCATGGTGATACGCCATAGCACGCACCCGTTCATCTCCTGCCACCGGCGGCATTTTGTCGGATACCTGCATGGTTGGATTACTTTTCCCTCGAAAATGCGAGCTCTTTTTCTTTATTGAAAAATTTTTCTCTTTCTTCGACTTTCCATTTTAGAATATTCCACTTGATAAATGCGGTCGGGACACACAGGACCCACTTTTAGACGCATTGTAAATTGCTTTCGCAACTGAATTTGGTTGATTAGTTTATGTATTGTACATGTACAGTATACGTATGTGTGTAGGTACATACAGTGACTCACAGCTTAAATGATGCAGTGGACGTTAAGGGAAACTAACTTAGCTCTGGAACATGATATATATTTTGAAAAAACGACAAAGTAAAATTGAATTAATATTGTTGTTTTAAAAGCATATAAACTAATATTTTGTCTTAGACGGGCCACACCTAGGAAAGGAATTTTTTTAAAATGAAATTATGCCCGATTTGAGTATCAGCATTAATGATGCAGACCGCAAAATTACAAAATTAATAAGGGTAACAAACTCCTATAAATTAATATGGCACTGTTAAGACTTGGTCGGTCCTCCTTTGTTATCAAGGACTGCCTGTAGGCGTCTAAGCATTGGTTCTATCAACTTTCTTGTACCTTCCGAGGTAATGATGCTCCAAACTTCGGTAATTTTTGTTAAATATTGGATCGTTATGTACTTTATTTTTTGTTGTGAACCACATATTTTCAATTACATTTAAATCTAGTAACTGGGTAGGTGTTTTAATGGCATTTTGAGCGGTTATAAAACACCACCGTTGTCGTGATAAAAACGATAATTATTGTTGAGTCCTAATTTTTGATCACTTGGTACAAAGTGTTGTCTTAACATATCTAAAAACATGTATTGGTTCATAAGTCCTTCAATAAAATGCGAGTTATCGTCTCCTGCAGACCATATACACTCTTACAACCTCAGTCCATCTCTATCGTGCTTCACAGTAGCTTTCAAAACTTTCAAGTTCAGCTTTTTATTAGGCTTTCTCCATACTGATACTTTTCGATCCGACTCAAATAAGTAGATTTTGGTTTCGTCAGCAAATATTACTGAAGAAGTTTAAATCTTTACCAAGATGCTCTCTGGCGAACTCCAATCGTGCCCTCCAATTTCTTTGGCTACTAAACGGTTTATTTCTGGCAGTTCCACTGTGTATATCATATTTTTTCTCAAAATGCGTCGAATTCTTTGCGGGCTACATCTATTTCCAAATTGCTTTTCCACCTTAACATACAATTTTGGGCGACTTTAAGATTATTGGTTATTTCTCGTACAATGCATCCTTCTTCGCGTTTCGTAAATATTTTATTTGGGGCCACCCGGGACTTTCTCGCTATTCTATTTTCATTGCGGTAACGCTCAATGATATGCTGAACAGTTGATAGACATCTATTTAGCATTTTGGCTATGTCCTTTGGCTGTTTCCATCTTTGTAGCGGATCAGAATTAAGTTTCTTTCGTTGACCGTTGTTTGACGACTCATTCTTAAGTAATTTCGGCTAACTCATTGAAATATTGCTTGGACATGTCAAACTAAGTAAAAAACAAGTGCTAAATCAATGCCATCTTCTAAAATTAAAAATGACACGTTTGGTGCCGTTTTTTCTTAACTACAACATTTAAGCTGTGGCATTTAAATTGCGCTTAAAAATCAATAAATATTTATTGTTATTCAAGAGCAGCATATTTAAGTAAAATATTAACTTACACGCTTTCAGAGCAATCATATTAATTTATTTTCAATATATTGTTTTTTCAAAATAAATATTGTGTCACTGAGGCTAGTTGGTTTATTCCACTACAAACTGCATCATTTAAGCTATGAGCCATTCTAAACATATACTTGCCACACATGCATATGTGAGAGGAAAATATTTTACGAAATGATTATAGAGTTCATTTCCTACACTAGAAGAGTTATGTACCTAAAAGTCCAATTTTGAACGGTTTAAGAAATATTTCGTTTTTATCGCTTTCCTTATTTCTAATAAGATGTTTTCTACCACTGCAATTCTTCAATTACATATAGCAAAAATTTAGATATACTAGATAGACCATATGAAATGAGCATAAAATTTACTCATCACACAGCACATTCGCTCTGATTTAATATTGTCTGACTACTATCTCAATTAAAAGTGTTTCAATTTACCAACAGCTCTGTCCTAGCTTTTTTCTTACAATTTGTTCCAGATAGTTCTCTTGGACGTATCTTGGTAAGTTTCACACATCTTCAAAGTTTTTAAAGTAAACAAAGGCATGTAATAATTTTTTTAAAGTTAAACACACTACTTTTTAATTTTATGAATACATCAAGTACAAGAAAATGAATCGTCTTGTTTGTTCGATTACTTCCTATGAAAATCTAGTTGACATGTAGGGCTCAGTTGTTTTTTTAGCATTTAATAAACAGCGTTCCTTAAAAACAGTAATTAACAATACTTACCAACGAAGAGTGTGCTGACATAATACTACGTATAGCTTTGCTAACTGTGATGCATTTGAAGCTGTTATAAAATATGAAAATATTTTCCCAGAATGGCATATTACCAATAACAGAACACTTGGAGGGAAACATTGTCATACTGTTTGGAAAAAGGGTTAATATTCTTCACACTATGGTACATGGGTGTACACCTGGTCAACACTTTCCATGAACAATCTTTGAATTCGTTAAAAGACGCCAAGGAAGTTATCGTCCATTTCTGTCAGTGGTACTTAGGGATGTATGCAAAAGACACACAATTTGAAAAACATCATAATCCGAGATCAAATGAATGTATGAGGCAACATTTACGAGTGCAAGAATTTTTTATTCACGCAACTTACGCCATCAGGTTCACGACAATCCATATGCAACTCGGCGTCTCTATTACCAATATCAGTTTTCTGGGTTAATGTTTGGCCAGGATTAATAAGACACTACTTATTTGTGGACTACTTTATTCAGAATAAATCAAGGGCAGATAATTTTTAAACTTTTTAAAATTGGAACTGAACTCTCGCTTGGAAAATATTCAATTGTTAGTAAGAAAGCGGCCTTGGTGTCAATTGGACCGTTGTCCAGTCTACAGAAGTATACAGGTAAAGATGAATTGGACGCCACGGTTTCGTAAGATGGCCTTCATGCAGGCCAGACGTAACACCTTTAGATTTTTACGTTTGAAATGATTTAAAATTTAATTTATTTGCAACCTATCAACTCCGAAGAAGAATTGATAACGAAAATAAAAAAAGCTTATAAATCCATGTGAGAGAATCTACAAGAGATTGCGCGTACTGTGGAATCTGCGTGTCGTTAAAGTAGACTGTAGTAGTACTATCGAATAGAGATGTTCTTATTTTGATGGGTTGTTTTTTGCGGTAAAAAAGGATATTTGATTGTTACAAATATATATATTTAAATAGTAGTTTTTTTAATTGCAAAAATAATATTACATGATTTTTTCTTCTCTAGAAGGTTATAGTTTGAAAATGGTTTTCCTGTATTTCGCCGAGGTGTTGACTTAAATTTTACTAGAATTAAACTACATCGAATCTTTTAAACAACTTAAAAATCGATAGATTTAGACGACCTAAACAAGAGTACATTTTCTCTGTAGAGTTGAGCGTTCTTTTGAATTCTCGACTTGTTTTAAGCATGGCTCAACAAATAAAAAAAATATGTTTTATATTACTTAAATAAAATTATGAAACTGGCGCCTTCTAGAAGCACCATCAAAATAAGCTTAAAATTCGTAATTCTCGAACCAAAAAACATAAAACTACCAATCTTTAGATTTATACCATTAAAACTTTCTTAGTTACTGAGAAATTTTAGAATAAAATTAAAACTTTAAACGCGCTATATCTCTTAAACCAGCACCATTGGTATAAGCCATTTTGAGTTCAAACAGAATATTTTGGTGTCCATATATGTGTAGTATATATGTATATGTATACATATAACATATATAAAAAAAGTTTATATTTTGAAATTTCCTAATAGAGTGGTTAAAGGAAAAAGGAAGTAGGATTGTCTTCTGTATCTTATAAGGCAAAGAGGATTTAAAATAGTCCAGTTGTAATGATTGTCTTTTCTTTTTGCCTCAATCTGTAATAGTCTTTCAGTTATTTTTGACATGTGTGTGCTTTCGTATAGTCATGTGTCCAGCTAGTTGTCGGGGCACTTTATCTTTGCAATCAGCCTTAGTGCAATCTGTCCTTTTATATGTATTTATTACTTACTGTTATATTTTTTTGTCTTACCAGTCGCTTACCAAATTTCAGTCATGTTTATCAAATTTAGTCGAGCTAAATGGTTGTTTCAATTTAGCGTTATTGCAAATCTCCTTCATTGTCCAAGAAGATACTCATCACCATACCCCTCTAGTTCAAAGATTGGCTAATTCTGCTGGAGCCACCGGGTTATTGAGTGCCATTTCTGCTGATTTGCAGGTGTGGTGGGCTTAATGACAGATTTTAGCTTACCACTAGCCTTCAAAGGGTTGTTTTTATCACATGCACATTAATTTTAATAAATTAATTTTCTACGTTTTCGAATCGTCTGCCAATAAATGCTATTAAGTTCCCTGAAAGGCACATTGAGTAAAACCCTAACCAGAAATCCGCCATCATTTGCCGGGCTATGAAGTGGTATGACAATACTGTAATTCCACGCCAAACTTACTTAAGGGTAGAAAACTTTATTTAAGGACCAATTCAGTCGAATTTTGCAGGCATATTGGTCTTTAATGTTAAGAGTTGGATAGTTTTTAAAAAATCACGAAAATGAAACGCGCATTCGTCTAGTTGATAATAGAAAGAAGAGTAGGACATTTGACCGTTTTTTACTCAACCCCGTTTTCCCGGCCTGCATTTTATTATAAAAGGCCTAAACGAAAGTGCACATATACATACTTCGTAAGGTCTTTTAAAAATGTATAAAGGCGGAAGCGGGGCTTTAATACGGGCTAAAAGCATAAGCCGTTTGGCCAATTACAAATATAAAAAGCCTCTCTCATACGATCCAAAGTGCTATTCCTGGATTTTCAACTTAAAAAAACCCTCCCTGCCAATAATTTCGTACGACTGTTATAAATACATATTTGGACAGAAAAGTACAGATGTGGAAAGGTGATAGAATTACTTCAATCAACTAACTAGTCCATTTCAATAAAGGTTATGCAATGTAATTTTAAATGATTCCAATAAAGTATCTTTATGCTGCTAAAACCCCAACATTTTTACTCATTTCCAACCTCCTCTTGGCGTTTAAACCCACATGAAGGAGACGCGCGTCATATGTTAATAAGCAGTCACATTTTGCTATATTTAGAAGAGGTGAATGACGAATAAGAGTCAACAACTTATTTATCAATATAACGTTATATCAGTCATTTATAAGTAAAAAGTATATATCATTTCAGCTTTTAAAAAATCTCAATTCGCCATAGAAAGCAAATATTTTACCCTCTATAAGTAATGGTCAGTGACTGTGGTCAAAATTAACAACTTAGTAATAGAGTTATAGTGTTCTCGATTTACAATCTCAGAGCGCTCAGTGGTTGCTCTAACAGCGAAGTTTCTGTTCGACTTAAAAACATCAATTCATCGTGTATGATCTGTGCTTCCGATTTACCTCGCCCTGCGACCGAAATTCTAATTGGAATTCTCCGAGTTCATTTGGTAAATTGAGCAAAGCGATGACTGATCTCATAAAAATCATAAAAAGTAAGATCAAAGTGAAATGTCAAAATTCTTTTTATATCGTATAGTGTAAAGGGTGATTGTCAAAAACGTCCATGTGTGTGTAAACAAGTGACATTTAACAAATAAATAACAGTAGCTGTTATCTATTTCTGATATCAGTTTAACATCGCTTGCTGCAAAATTTTTTATAGAAAGGTATTCCTTATTTTGGAATGAAATAACACACATATGTGTTGGATTTTGATAAGGTGAGGTTGAGGGATCACGTTGACGTATGTTAGATCCTTGTATTGGTACTTTGGGCCCACGTGTGATCAATGTAGACAATTATTTTCTTATCATAATGTATTTCTCAAGGTATTAACGTTAATTATATACAGTGAATTATGAAAATATTCGTGCACCCTATATAAACTTCAAGATTTTTATTTATACATATATATTTCTACACATATATATAGGGTGCCCCATTTAAAGCTATGATTGAAAATTAGTTAAAAACGGTACGTTGTATGAAAAAAAGTTTCAAATAAAAGAGGGGGACATGTCATGAAGATAGTAACTTTTAGCCAAAACGGCATTTTAATGTCATTTCAAAGGCAACTTTTTTTTCAAGTGGCAACCCTATATTTTTTTAAAGATCCTTGTAGACCTTTAAAAAATGAATATCTTTTTTTGAACAATTTTTTTATTAGACGTTTTGTTGCAAGGTTAGCCTTGATTTTGTCCAATTTTTGAGGTAGTCGAAATTATTGCATTTTTTTTCTAGAAAAGTTTTGCAATGCATATTCTGTTTAAAACTCATAACAATCCTTCTATCTAATCAAAAATATATATATATTTCTATGAAAAAAAATGTTTCTTAAATTTCCTCCTGTTAGTCTAGCTTATAACATGGTCTACAGGAAATCAATATTCTTTTTTCGACAATCAATCTAATTGTTTTGCGGGAAATTATTCAAAAATTATTCTTTTCATTTCAAAATTCAATAATTGAAATGGATCGCTACACTTTAAATGAAAAATTAGAAATGGTTTTTATTTATGAAGAGGCTGGAAGAAATGTTAATCGGGCAATAGAACTTTATGCTGAAAAAGTTTCGGATGAAAGAGTTCCCTGTTGGACGAATTTCAACAGTGTCATTAAACATTTCAAAGAAACGAAAATGTTAAAAAACGCAACATATGTATATACATTTATTTTCTATAAAATAAAATGCTTAAAATGAATTTCACAAAAGTATTCGTATACTTTACTTTAAAATACATTTTGCCAAAAAAAACAAAAAAAATATTTTTGGCATTTTCTTTATCAAATACGTAAAAACAATGTTTGTTCTGATGTTTACCATTAAGTTGATTTAAATTCATAATTCGGTTGTTAAAATGGGGTGCAAAAGTAAAGAACTTTCGTCTGATTTAAAACATTTGATAATAAAATTGCTCAAGGAACGAAAAAAAATACAGTGAAATTGTATACATTATTGTAAAATGTCGTTCAACTGTTCAATCAATTGTAAAAAAACAAACATGAACAAAGGGACAGCGTTTTAAACAAACAAAAAATAATTAGCCGTCTAAAAATTTTAAATTCGCGCAAAATAAGAAGCGTTATTGGCAAAGTGAAGAACCGCCCGAGAACAAATGCATCTGCAATAGCTGCAAGTTACGTTAAACATTCAAAAAAATGTTCATCCTGAAAACGTTAGAAGCATTTTGCGTTCTCATGGATATAATGGAAGAATTCCACGTTGTAAACTATTCATTTCTGTACGAAATCAAAAACGTTTAGAATTTGCCCAAAAAAATATTAAAATGAGGGTAAGGAATTTTGGAAAAAAGTACTATTTACAGATGAAAGTAAATTTAACATTTTTGGATCAGATGAAAAAGAAAATGTTTGAAGGAAAGGAAATACAGAATTAGAAGAAAAAAATTCAGGGACAATAAAATACGGAGGTAGAGGTGTCATGGTTTAGGGTGCAATGGCAGCATCTGGTGGGGGAAAAATTATATTTTTTAAATGGGACAATAAACCACAAAGTTTATTTAAGCATTTCGTGCAATAATTTATTAAAATCTGTTCAAGTTTTACAATCGAACAGTGACTAGATTTTGCAACAGAACAATGATACGAAACATATGGTGCGAAATGTGAAGATATGACTATTGTATAACATATCCCATATCATAGGTCATCCACCACATTCCCCTGATCTGAACCCAATCGAACATTTATGGGAGGAATTAGGCAGAAAAATAAGCTGCTATAAGAACTACAATTAAGAATAAAGAGATCTAAAAAGAGCTCTGCAGACAGCTTAGAACTTTACACCCCCCAGTTGAACGAAAAATCTTGTCCTTTCGATGCTAAGAAGATTACTTGGTTGTTTTTGAAGCTAAAGGATGGCCAACAATTTTTTTTTTATTTGTTGACGATTTAGGTTATTATAATATATAGGGTGTTTGGTAGAGCGACAAAAAGTTTTCAATGAAAGATGAGATCATTTTGTATTTATATAATCATATTTATCCTTATTTAAAGTCTCATTGTTTCTAAAATATCAGTCAAGGGGGGAAAGTAGAGAGGACAGAATAGAAGGGGTAAGTAAGTGCATTAAAAATGAAGAGTCTTATTTTAAAAATGAAATTAATTAATAGTAGTATTGTTCAAGTTAGCATTAGCATTATAAGTTTTAAAATGCTTAATACTTATTTAAATTTAATGCCACTTATTTCTTGTTGTGAATAATATTTCCTTTTGTTTTTAATTTTTTGAACTCTAATTTTGTCATAATATCATTGAAAGAGTATATAATAGAGAAGTTTTTAAGACTATTTGAATTTCTTGAGCAAGCGTTGCATTGGAGAAATTTTTTTAAACGGAAGAATAAATTGGAACTAAAGTATTTTAACACATTAATTTGTCTACATAATTATTTGTAATAATCATTTTTAATAAATATTTCTTTTGTTTTCTTAATATGTATATTGGGAATGTTTTTAAAAAAATTCCAAAAGTGGAAGTATTTAATATTAAAACAAATGAAGTTAATTGCATTAAGTCAATTATTTCGTATAAAAATCTAGGAAGGCCGATATTTTAAAAACGATGAGACTTAGGGATAAATATGGTTATACATATAGATTCAAAATGATTCCATCTCTCCTTGAAAACTTCCTGTCGTTTTACTAAACCCCCTGTATTTGACAACTTTGATGTACTATTAACATTTAACTGATATCTCTACTGGCTTAAATTATATTAATTGGCCTGAAGTTAATTTGATTTTCCATTCAGATTAGCGTTGGAATATATTGTAAAGCTATGAAAGAAACGATGCACTTTCACTTATAATAAACCTTCCCAGTGAATAAATTAGTTCTGGGAAATTTTTTAATGCGCCATGATTTTCCTTTAAAAATTCATGATGCATCAAATGAATATGTGAATATTAATTCGAACATATGGGAAATTCTGCACCAACATATATAGGGTGTCCCATAATATGTGGACAATAACCCGGATTTGTATAGAATATATGAAAATAACGGACAAGTTCCTATATATTTTTTCGTGTAGTCACCATCTTTTTCCGAACATGTTGGTCGTTAAGGGTATAACTCGAAATAAGAATTGTTACCTGCAAGATATCGTTGATAATTTGGATTTTGCGAATTCAGATATTAATTAACTTTCTGAAGTTAGTGACACAGATGATGTTTTTTTAAACGAAAATGATGAGAAAGAAACTCAACATGAAATTAACTATTCCTCATAAGGTGGTGAACCATTAGCATATTATCTACTAAATAATTGGTCAAGAAAACGTGTGCTGACGTCGATATAATGTACCTTCAATGGTGAGGAATTATAGTTACGGGAACCTGAGCTGCACCAGATGTGTTTAGAAAATATATTCAAGCTATTTTCTTAGGAAACGTTGCCCATGCTGAGTGCAACATGAATGCCATTAAAATCAACGAACTAAAGCAGTCTTAATAAGTGAAGAAATTATTTCGTTTCACAGAAAAATACACGTGAGACAATATATTAGGAGGAAAATCCTATCTTTCACTTACAAAATGTGGCTATGACCCCAAGAGTTACTCTACGAAGAAAAAGGGACATTTCAGGAATCAGTTCCTATTCAACGCCTGAAAAAAATAGAAATAGACGTTTGAATGGTTTCGGAGTTTATTGATATATTACTGATAGGAGATTTTGTTTATATATATATATATATAGATAGATATTTTATAACAATTGGATTAATTGATGCCCTACTCTTCAGACAGATTTTCTTGCTTGATAAAATATTAGTCAACTGAATTCCACAATGCATAATGGAACAGTGTATTTTTGTTGAAAGATCATGAGTTGAAGAAATTACAAAGGAACTCATCTCCTCTATTAGTAAGGAAATATGGATGAATTGCTCTGACTAGATGGTTTGACTCGACACCTGTTCATTTTGCAAATTGAAAATGTTGTGTGAAACCAGAAGGTGCATGTATCAAATAATTAAAAATTGGTACAAAGTATATCACCGTCAAACAAACCGCTGTAGTAGTTGCATACAATTCTGACATACCTGAAATAGACCTTTTAAAAAATGTGTTCAAAGAGCCCAAGAGGAAACCAATGGACCATTCGTACTATTTTCCATTTTTTTTTTCATTTCGCAATTGCAGCTAGCTGAGTAGAATACCGAGAACATACCATCTCGACAAATTTGAGAAAAATAATATTTTGAACTAGATAGATTTCAAATTACACAGTAGTTAATTCTGAATCAGATATTTCAGGTAAAGATAGCACACCTTGGAAACATCGAATATTCAACAATTATCATACTGAGTATTTTCCAAATAAAGTAATAATCATGTATTACCTTTTAAGAAACATAAGCAAAAACCAAGATTAAGATATACAGGGTGTCGGAAATAATGTTAAAATATTTTGGAAGACGATTCTAGAAATTAAAATAATAAAAAAGTTCTTATAAACATACTCAAAAAATTGTTTCTTGATGGGGCTAGAACTCCTTAAAGGGGAAACTCTTAACATGTTTTTTTCGCAATATTTTCGAAACAGCTTACGCTAAAATTATCAAAATTGTTATACTGTAATAAGTTGGAATGGGAAAACTTTTTTTTATTAATAATTGCTGATTTTGATCTAGAACGTTACATACAAGGGGTCTCCTATGTAAATGTTATCCTAACTTTTTTGTTCATGAAATTTCTTAAATTTTCAAATTAACTTACTGAATCGCAAATGTTTTTAAGTAAAAAATGTCCTCTTATTTCATCTCGTTAAGATAGACCGTTTCCCAAAAAAATGTTTTTTTATAAGCTGATGCATGATTACACGAATATTGAAATGCATCTTAATAAACATGCTATGAGATCATTTAAATTTCATACCTAGCCAGCTGTGGGATTTTACGCAAGAGAAATAGAAGATAAAGAATAGGTCGTAGCTTGATCATATTCCGCAAAATGGCGTTAAAATTAATTTTTGATAAAGGAGCCGAGAGAGATTATGTTTCTTTACTTACTTTTATCGACGTGGGTTCTTTTCTTCAACAAACTTCACAGCTGACTAGATATGAAATTTAAATGATCACTCTGTAGTAAGCATCCTTGTAATAGAAATATTTTTGATTAGCCAACAATAACAAGACTAATATTATTAAAAATGTATAACTTATTTACAGCAAATGTTGAAAATGGCCTCCGTTCACCTCAATGCACCCACTAATTATTTTCTTCATAGATTTCGATGTCAATACGTATGATCATGCATCGGTTCACAAAAACTAATTTTTCTGAAAAACGGTCTATCCTAACGAGATGAAATAAGAAGACCTTTTTTACTTAAAAATATTTGAGTTTCAGTAGTTTGATTTTAAAAATAAGAAATGTCACAAACAAAAAAGTTAGGGCAGTATTTACGTAGAAGACCACCTGTATATGAGGCCCCTGACTAAAATCTGCCATTATTAACACAAAAGTGTTTTACCATTCTAACTTATTACAGTATATCAAATTTTATAATTTTAGTGCAAACCGCTTAGAAAATATTGCGAAAAAACATCTTCAGAGTTTCTCCTTTAAGGGTTTCTAGCCCTGTTACAGAACAATTTTTGGAATATGTTTATAAGAACTTTTTTTATTGTTTTAATCTTTAAAATCACCTTCAAAAATATTTCAATGGTATTTCTAGACACCCTGTAGATACCGTGAGCGCAAAAAACCTACTTTCGCCAAATATTCGTGATGCAAGGTTATTATGTTGTGCAGTAGAAAGAAACTGTTTTGCATTATTTCATCAATAAATTTGAGTATTTAAATATGCTCTGTATAGTTCCAAGGGATTATCAGTAAAATATTGTTTTTTGCACAGAACTGTGTATTTTAGCTTGTTTTCAATATTATGCTGTTTTTGGTGTCTAATTAATACAATAACAGAGAGTAATGGACAAAATTAAGAAAACTTTTGAAATTTTCAGAAATAAATTTAATTTGACCCTGTGGAAAGTTCATATGTATATGTACATATATCCATGTTTTGTTTATAAAGAAGTATTCGTTCAATGTATGCAGTACATTTTTTTTATTGTTCTTATCGATGATTTTTTTGGCTGATTTACGATTTGTACTGGAACAAAACTAAAGAAACCATGGTTTGTATCGATTTTTGTTAGTTTAAATCTATGCTTTGTGTACAATACACATACGAATTTAGTGCATAGCATGGCGAGAATACCTGCCAGAGGATATTTGTCTGAAGACTTGCAGTTAAAAATTATTAAAGCGTTTCAGAACGGAATGAAACAAAAATACATTGCAAACGATTTTTCTTTGCATAAATCATCAATCTAAAATATTAAATAGATACAGGACACGAAGGAATAGTATTACTAACAAACGTTGTGGTGGCAGGCCAAGAAAAACGACCAAACACCTAGACAAGCGTATAAAAATGATTGCAAGGGTACAGCTGAATTTGTCTGCAAGGGATATTCTACGCGAATTTGAAGTCGAAGATTTGAGTTATAAGATTGTACAAAGCCGTTGTAATGAAGTAGGGCTTGTAAGCAGACAACAAGGAAAAACACCATTGATTTCTCTGGAAATAGAAAAGCTCGACTTGCTGTTATCTAAAAGTATTTTCATTACAATCTAGCATTTTAGAAAAAAGTCTTATTTAGTGACGAGACCAAAATAAATCTTTTCGGATCTAATGGGATAACATGGGTAAGGCGTCCAGTTGGTAAGCGGTATGATCCCAAGTATACTTTATCTACAAAAAATGATGGCAGAGGTTCTGTTCTTCTATGAGGACGCTTTTCGTCTTACAAAATGGGTCTATTTTATTGAACGAAAAATGGACAGGTTCGTGTACCTAAATATTTTGAAAAATGTAATAGAACCAATTTGTGGCGACAAACTGTCATTTAATTGGATATTCCAGCATAACAGCGACCCAAAATAAAGCAATAATCGTTACCAGTTGGCTTAAGGAATTAAAAATTTTTATTTTGAATTGGCCAGAGCAAAGTCCAGACTTAAATTCAACTGAAAACTTGTGGAATTAATTAGAATTAAAAGCACAAATTAGGAAACGAAATGTCACAAATAAGGAAAGTTTAAAGCAATTCATTCAAAACATGTGGAGAAATATGGGTATGTTCAAAATAAATGCTTTTCTTGTACCGATGTCCAGAAGATGTGCAGAGATTATTGTTATTAGATTTTCGAATTGCCCAGAAGATTTAAACCCCAGTTTATGCACCATATGCCATAGCTATGATGAGCCGTTTTCAAAATAAACATTTTTTTTTGGCTGATTTGGCAACAAATAGCTCTAAATTGAAAAGCACATATCTTTTTAACTATCATAGCTAGAACGCTGAAATTTGAGCTACAGACTCTTATTAGTTATCTTTATTTTGTAGCATTATAAATTTTTTGTATTTACATACAGGGCGTGGAAAAATTAATGCGATATCGGAACGATATAAATGTGAGTGTTAAATCATAATCTTAAATAGAATACCCTATATTTTTGGATGGCATATGAAAGATCAATAAATTATCTATCGAAAATTATTATATATCGATAAAATTATTTTCAGTCGTTTTTGAGATATTTGTAAAAATGAGAATCTTTGAGAGTAAAAGGTATCACTCATTAGTTGATTTCATTAGGAGGAGGCTATGGGTTAACAACGTAAAATAAACGAAATTGTAACATTCTTTATAGTAAACTAGATCTAAGTAATACACATAAAATTACAGATTTTGTTGAAAATGGCCACCGTTAACTTTGAGACATTCTTGAATTGAATTCATAACATAGATGTTTGTAGCTCTCTGTAGCTCATTTGGGTCAAGTAGATCAAATGCTTCTCTCACTCGTTCCTCTAACTGTTCAATATTTTGCACCTCGTCCCGGTATACTCTATTTTTCATGACACCCCATAAATAAGCATCAACCGGTGTAAGATCTGGTGACCGGGGTGGCCAATTCCAAGGACCCAAACGCCGTATCCATTAAGAATAAAGAGTAGCTACGCATTATTAATTTGGTCGATTTTGTTTTATGATAACTGTTGTTTATTGTTAATGTTTCCAGTGTGTCTTTAGTTTTATCTATTTTTTTACAGAATAATTTACCGTTTTCTTTATAATTACGAACTATTTGTAATATACGTTAGTATGCTTCTTTTCTTGGCTTATGTACATTATTATGCCTATATCAAACTACGTTAGTTCAACGGAAGTATTAAAAACCAGTAATATCGAAAATTTCCTTTGTCTTGTCCATTAGGGTATGTTTTCGGAAAATGTATCCTAATTTGATCTTGAGTCCGAAGAGGATAATATGGCAATAAATATATTCTTTAGATCGATTTCTTGTTAAAAAATAGCACTTTTAGATCAACGGACACCTAGAATTTGTCATCTTTTTTATAATTATCTGCATTTTTTTGAACTCACTGATGTACATTTTTTGTTCCTATCTTTTATAATTTATAGTAAAAAAAATAGCAATTAAAACAATTCATGGCACAGCATCAAATTATCAATGAAACTCAATCCACATTATTGTAACTATTAATAATTATAACTCAAGCCAACCTAAACTTGAATGTTTTCGTTCCATAACTATTCTATTACACATTTAAATCACACTTTGATTGCACCTAAATGATATCAGATGTGCCCAGCTTGACATGGCTGCCCCCAACTGTTTCCATCCCTCTCATTAGAAGTGGGTTAACAATAGTAGAAAATAAGAACCAATCTGTCACAATTTTCGATTCGTTGCTCATTAAAACTGACAAAAACACGTTTGACGAGCGCTCTGATGATATTGTATGCTGGTTCTCTAAATTACGTAGGCATGTAACAAAACGAATGACGTAAAAGCTCCGGCCCCAAGATAAGAAATTCAATTTTCTATCGGCAAAATTCGCATTAAGACAGGAAAACGTAAATTTGAATATTGAGCACACAAAGTATATGTATGATGATGGGATGGGAGACTGGCTATATATGTATGTGGAATGTCGCGTCTCAGTTGCTTTAGGGGATGTAGATGTACGACGAAATTCCTATACGAAATTGGGAAGAGAATGTCGGCTGGTGTAAATGTCATGTATGGCATATATTAAAAGGAAACTAGAATTAATGTAATGGATAAGCTTCAGTTGCTAAAGGCTCTTAAATCAGGCTTTACGACGCTTGAAAACAATGCAGTTGGAAAAACGTGAAAGCCAATTTAGTATTCTGCGAATGGTGCAAAAAACTTCAGAAAGGGACGGCACAACTACTAAATATTTATACAATGCATTCTGCTAAAAGAATTTTCCCTTAAACTTTACTTTAAGCAAATGCTCAAAGTATTCGGGGCAACTTGTGGAGTATGTATAGCATCCTTAATAGCAGTTTTGCAAGAGACGACAATGCAAACTAGTCGACACCGAAAACTCTGTCCACGCCAAAAAACTGAATAGGGATGACATACGCTAAGGCTCGGTTGTGTACAGTGTGATCGGAATTGGTTTGCCTTAACAGAGAAAACCTATTTCCCGATTAGATAGAGCAAAATCCATTTAAATGTCATGGGCTCGATTTCTGAGAAATGTTTAATGATAAAAACCGCCTGACGATATTTTCACTGTCAACCGCGATATGGGGCGTTTTTCAATTTTCGGCCATTTTGAAAATTGCACATAATTTTTTTATTTCAAAGAATATTTTAATTCCGTAAACACACTCTTAAGACACGTTTTTAAGTACATTTCCGGTGGGTTACTCAGATTTTTTCTATAATTATCCATTTTATCAGAGATGCATATTTTTTTATTGGAAATCATAGTTAGTTGTGAACTTATGATATAAAATTGTGGGTACCTATTTCCTCCATTTTTGGAAAGGGCTAAACACAGGTATTTTTTTAAATTCATGACCAACCATGATTTCCAATTAAAAAAATATGCATCTCTGCTAAAATGGACAACTATAGGAAAAATCTGAGTAACCCACCTGAAACGTGCTTAAAAATGTGCCTTAAGAGTGTGTTTACCGAATTAAAATATTCTTTAAAATAAAAAAGTTATGTGCAATTTTCAAAATGGCCGAAAATTGAAAAACGCCCCATATCGCGGTTGACAGTGAAAATATCGTCAGGCGGTTTTTATCATTAAACATTTCTCAGAAATCGAGCCCATGACATTTAAATGGATTTTGCTCTATCTAATAGGGAAATAGGTTTTTGTCTGTTAAAACAGACTGATTCCGACCACACTGTACGTTAATGTTAAACTCCACCTGCAGTTTAACTAGACATTTTGACAGTAGAACAATAGAACATATGTCAAATTTAAGACTTAAACCCCAGGTCGAGTTCAAAACGAGGTTATACAACTGGGCTTCAAGTGCAGCCTGAAAGTGGAACGAAACAAGTCATCTGTTTAAAATTGAAATAAAGGTAATTTAATACACTTCTGTAAAATGATATGCGCATTTTCGAATTGGAAGGGCATAGTCACATGCGTCATGTAGATGTATAACACTTGTTCTTATTATGCAGTCCCCTTTTTATTAAACTTCGATTTCATTCTCATTGTAAAACACTTTTTTAAGAATTATGAGTACATTCCAATCTAAAACGACTATTACACGGAATTCATAATTATTTAATTTTTTTGGAGAAAACTTTCTTGTAAATTTGCGTACTTCTTGAGAAAAGAGATGCATATTGTCGGATTCTGGCAGTGATCAAACTACTTTTAGCATTAGCATTTTACCTCAATTAGTTCTTCTAACTTTTTTTACATTAATTTCCATGGCAATGATCTTCATTAGCTCGCTAGATAAATAATGAGCCATCACGTTTCATTATTAACTTGTTTTAGAAACAAAACAAAAAAAACGTACTTTACAATCATTCAACATGGGCATTAATGATGTCGTTTAGTTAGTACTGGAAAAACCATTTTAATCCAGCAATTCCGATCCGATTTCTTAACCTAGCTTGGCTCTATCTGGTTTATTGTAATCCAATTTAAAAAGGTGTTTTGATAGTTGTATTTAATTTTTGCACCAAAGTCTTAAAAAAAATAAAGTACCACTGATTCATAGTAAACTAAAAAACCTCTAAAGCTGACCTGGTCCTTTTGAAAGTGTCTAAAATAGATCTCAAATCGTCTGAAGTGGTGGTCTTCAGAGGAAAGGAGCTACCAATTACATTCCAATCCAAAGTACCCAATATGCTTTTATTTTGGTCATAATCTTCGACAGTTCTAATTTGATAATTTGAACGAATCAGTTGAATTCAATTTATTAAATCCATCTTCAAGAAAAGAAATAGGAACTCGAAATTACATCTTCTTTTGCGAAATCTTTATCAAAGTCAACATCGAAAATATCATCGTGCAACTGTTTAAAGTCTGTATAATTTTCTTCGAAAACCTCATAAAGAACTTCAAAATGTTATTTTCCTTATATATCTGTTTTTGCCTTAACCACTAATTAATAAGTTGCTGTGAGGCATTTAATGAACATTCTCTTTTTTTGTTGAGTTTTTGTAACTTACTCATTTTCAATTTAAGTGATTAAAATCACAATTATTTAATCTCAAGTTACAATACAACAACTTTAAATAAATGAATGCTTCAACAATGAGATCGTTTTTGGAAAAAATTGAAGTCAATTTTTGCAAGAAATCCATTAAGTAACATAGTGAAATAGAGGGCACTCAATAATAAGATACAAGTATGTTTCCAATTTATGTAGGTAATGTAAGTAAATTGCTTGTTAAAATAGCCTATAGGAATTTTTGAAAATGTGTGCAAATGTAAAACACCTCAACTGAATTTGCAAGACCAAAACGTGCTCTAAACCCCCTTTAGTTTTCGAGCCATTCAGCCATCTGTGACCTAACATAGAACCCTTCGCTGGGATACACTGTATGAGAAATTTGTATTATTTCCTAAGATAGAAATTGTTCTTAAAGTTTATGTATTAAAATCCGAAATTTCCTGTGTATTCAAGAGTAATTTTTAAGTTCACCTTCCGCTTAATGCTTTGTAAAGCTGGCATGTGAAACTACGTCAATCGGTCACAACAATCGTAATCACCTCCCTTAGTTGATAACAATAAAATATAATTCTAACCCAGTTAACAAAACACAATGAGTTGTTGCAATGAATTGAAAAAACTTTCGCAGTCAATAGACTTTATTCTGTGTCTTTATTGCCTAATATCAGGGTGTCAAATTGGCAGAATCGTTTGGGCGTGGTTCTCCGAGTAAATATTTACTATAGGGCCGACCCTTTGCACTAAGGCCACGTGTAAGTTAAGTGTTGAAGTGTGCTTGGAGTGCTTCAACTGTGAATACACTCGTTAATTAGCGTCATTCATTTGAGTGTGGGGTGTTGGTTGATTTTGTATTATCGAAGTGTTTCCTGTTTTATTTGAATTGGTTGAAATAGAAGAACTGGAAAAATATTAAGTATTTGTTTCAAGAAGCGAAAAATTACAAGTTTATTATTACAGAATTGTGAATGGAGCTTAGATTTTTTTGCTGATTAAAGCGATTAAATGAGTTTCTAGATTTTATTTTTTAAATATTTCAATAAAAATAAACTATTGTTACATTTTCCAGCAATCCTGCATACAGGATGATAGTTTAAAAATTTATAATGACTATCTTAGGAACAAAAACAGATATCACATAGGTAAGCTAAAACTGGTTAGTCAATATCATATATAGTATTTGAATGAATGAAATATCATCATTTGGGTCCCCCCTCCATATTACAGAAATAGTTTCAAGGGATTTTCGATCTTTTTTTTTTGGTTCCTTAGAAACACATTTTTTCAGTTTGTGGCCCTGTATACGACCAACTATTTTAGGGTAAATAAATATGAGGCACAACCTTAATCAAATGAAAAAAAAACCCTTTTACTACAAAAAAATCGGTTTCTTCTAAATTTTCTATGTTTTTTTAAAATCCAGTGACAAGTAACGAAGAGCTAAGGAGAAAGTGCCTGAGAATCTAATAAGACAATGTAAAGATGTTTTTTCTCTTTTTTTGTGAATCAAAGAAAAATATTTAGCTATTAGAATACTTGGCTTTTGCAGGTTTCAATGTTTTTATTAAAGAAATCTCAAATTTGACTGTATTTTTTGGGTATACAGGGTGTTTCATAAATATACCGACAAACTTTCAGGGGTTGTAGAGCTCATAAAAACAAATATTTAGAACATATAAAGTTAGATCCGAAATCGCTTCGTTTCCAAGATACAGGGTGTTTAATTCCTTTTTTTAAATATTTCAAAAACGGTTTGAGATGCGGACTTGAAATTCGGGACATGCTATGGCAGAATAAATGTGCATGTTCTGGAGTATGCCGACCATTTCCACCTACACCAGTGGCGTTCGTGCGGCCATTCAATGGAATGTTTTTAATTTAAAAAATGGCACGACACTGACTTTTTTTAATATGAATATATTTTTCTTAATATTCCATCAATTCTTAACAAAAAAGGCCTCTTAGTATTTTGTTGCCCAAGTGGCCGTTTTTTAGAAAAAAATTTCTCATTCATGTACCTAGCAAAAAACCGGTGTAGGTTTCCAAATGTGATTTTTCTTAAGGAGAAATTAATGTAATTTTCTTTTAATAGAGGTAGTAGACATGAAGACAAACATTTGTGAATCATGCCTTCTGGTGTACTACCTCTATTAAAAGAAAATTAAAATCTTAAAAAAATCACACTTGGAAACCCACACCGGTTTTTTGCTAGGCACATGAATGAGAAATTATTTTTTTCTCGAAAACGGCCACTTGGGCAACAAAATACTAAGAGGCCTTTTTTGTTAAGAATTGATGGAATATTAAGAAAAATATATTCATATTAAAAAAAGTCAGTGTCGTGCCATTTTTTAAATTAAAAACATCCCATTGAATGGCCGCACGAACGCCACTGGTGTAGGTGGAAATGGTCGGCATACTCCAGAACATGCACATTTATCCCGCCATAGTATGTCCCGAATTTCATGTCCGCATCTCAAACTGTTTTTGAAATATTAAAAAAATATGAAAAAAAGGAATTAAACACCCTGTATCTTGGAAACGAAGCGATTTCGGATCTAACTTTATTTGTTCTAAATATTTGTTTTTATGAGCTCTACAACCCTTGAAAGTTTGTCGGTATATTTATGAAACACCCTGTATATGCGATAGGTAAACAAGAGCAAAAAATTACTGTGTTGGCCGTAAAAATGATAGTTTAGTGGCTAAAATGAGTCATTATATCGAAAGAATAAACTAAATTATAAAAAACAATACCTAATAAAAGAACACATCTTTTACGTTATTAAAAGCTCACTTTGCTAATTAATCGCACACTTTGCGACAAAAAGAATATCTAATAAGTTAAACAAACATTTTAGTCTCAGCCCCGTCAAACGAGCGACCTTATCCCGTGAATTTTTAATCCAACCCCGTCCAAAACCGGGGACTCTTAAAATTTTAATTATTTATTTTCGCGGTAATATTTTATTTAAGCTTCTGGGGTTCTCGCTTTAAAGCAGACACGAAATAACTTGCACGAAACTTTCCCTAACTTTAGGGCTGCCGCTGCAAACTTTAATTTCTCCGAGTAAGACGGGAACAACCAAAACAGAAAAGCACCCTCCGATGGTAATTGGCTTAAGATAACTTTTATTTCAATCTTCTGTGAAATTACTTCCATTAAACTGTATTATGGCGTACTCAAGATTTTTCATACAAGTTCTTTATGCAGTAGATTAGTTATATGTCTAGATACTTACACTGTTTCCTAGAGATACCACTCTAAAACAATAACCATTCATTACAAGCTTCAACTCCGGTTCTGTTCACTTAATTTTTGTACACTATACCTTTAGCACCGACCTCTTTAATTATTAAAAGAACTAACCCTCTATCTACAAATCTTATCATTGTGATTTAAAAATTTGTTGTAAATGCTTAATTAAATTTTGCTTCCTCTAATTAAGTTTTAATTTTGAGATAGAGAACATAGTAAAAGACGTATTAAGTAAATTTCATTTTTCATTGATATAGTTTCTGTTAATAAATTATTTATTTTTTTATCATTTTGGCATCCATATGGGATAAACCCTTTACTGACTGGAATTTAATTCTAAAAAGTTTGCGAGAGCAATATGTGGGAATTTCATGACCACCTAAGTAGAAAATAAACGTTGAATCGACTTTAGATAGTTCCACTAATACAGGGTATTTCCTAAATAGTAAGAAAAATTATAAAGGTAAATTCTTTGTATCTATACATAAAAATGAGAAAAAATGGTCTAAAACATTTTCTATCCACTTCTATAAAGCTCCTATAATTTATTAAACATTAAAGTCAACTTTGGTGAGGTAGTATAAAGCTGTGATTTTCCATCCCTAGATCTTGCTGCAAATATAAATATTATGATCGTATTCTTAAGGGAAGATTCACCATTAATACTATTTAATTTGTAACATTACTATTTTAAACAACTTTTTCCATTTTTAGCTCAAGTACTAAACAGTTTAACGAATAATTAGGTAACTTAACGAATCAACGAACAGTTTAACAAAAAATTCGGCACAAAATTAAATAGGATCTTCATTATTATTCGTTCATATCTTCATTATCTTGATAAGCGAAGTACAGAGTATTAAACTCTGATGTTTTAGAAAGAATTTTTCAGTTATTTAAAAGAAGATTGAATTCATGTATGGTTTTTGAACATTTTTTCCAGATTTTAAAGCTTTAATTCCATAATTTAAATTTTTTAAATAGTATTTTAAAAGAATTCAGAAATATATAGAAGATTGAACTTTAATTTTAATCTGGAAACGGAAGGGACATAATAAAAATAAAAGGAGAAAAGGTTGTATTTTTGCTTTTTGAGGCAAATTTAATGCAACAAAAATTGCTCGGGTAATAAGCCTGTATCCACAAATTGCCTCAGTTCTGATATAGGAGTTGTCCTTTAAAAATCCCTGTGCGCTACTGATCAGCACTGGCAACGCTGCAATAACGAAAATAAATTTAAAGCGTTTTTCTTTACGTCATATCAAATACCCACGCACCGCTATTGCATTGCTTCTTTGTATGTTGCAATGGTTTAGACAAAAGACTTACCGACAACCCTTAATTTTATCAAAATCTATTGTAATAAAAAAAATGTGTTTACACTTTCTCTATTTTATTTTAATTGAAAAAAATTAGAATTTCTAAATATAAAAAAAGTAGTTCGTTTGAACTTGTATTATTGAAAGCTTCGTGGTTCAAATATAGTTCAAATACTTTAAAAATAATTTTTTTAACACACGTAACATTATTAGTCTTTCCACTTTATGCCGAAAATCCAGGGATGAGAAAGTAAAATTTTAAATCCTTATTCCATTTTGAAACTTGTTAAGCTCTTGCGTTTCTTTCGAATTCGTAACTGCTTTCGAGCTAGATTAGAAACAGGCAAGCGTGTTATTATCTGTTTCTTTTCGGTTCCTGAATACTAACGAATAAAGGTAAAAAAAGTTGCATTGTTGAACTTATTTTCACAAATATTTCCAAAATGGTTATAAATATGTAAAAAAAATGTAAGTGTAGATTGCAAATTTCTACGCAGAAAATTTCACTGAAATATCTTACAAATCGTAGGAGCTATAAATAAATAGTCACACAAAAGTTGAAAATATATCACCATGAATTTCGATAAGGAAGTTTTTAAATACAGAGTGTGCCCATAAAGTAAGGATTCGATTAAAATCGAATTTTTAGCACTGGAAAGTAAATTTGTTGTAGAAAATCAAGATATCTTTGACGGTCTATCTTTCATCGTCGACAATTTTTGTTTTCCACAGGAATGTTATTAAACACGTGAATAACGTCTACAATTTTGATGTTTCTAATTTAAAAATATCTAATAACCCGACGATACACGACGAAAATTTATGCAATTATTGCTCCTTATTATTAAATATAATGTTTCTAATACCATATTGTTATCTTTTATCGTAATTTTTTTTTGAACCGTCATTTTCTCGCAAACAGGTGAATATCGACGTAGGATATGTTAATAAAAAATACTCGGAATTTTACGTAGAATTCATAAAAGTAATTAAAAAAAAGGGGGGTTCTCATTGAAAATTTTCACTTGAGGGTCATATCTCAATTTTGGAACACCCTGTATATTAAAAATTTTTCTCAAAAAATACGCAGTTGAAAATTATAAAATACGTGTCCGAGCATTTTTTTGAAAGAAAATTCCCTCAATTTTAATCGAATTTGATCCTTACTTTATGGATACACTGTATAAGCTCATATGAAGGATCCTCCATTTTTCGAAGTTTATAATTTTGTATTAAATTTTGCGATTAAAATCTGAATCACACTGTATAGTGGCTGCCATAATTACCTAAATAAACGAGAGAGTAAGATCCGGTGATCTTACTGGCTATTCTATGATCTCTACCAATAGATTTGGTAGGAAATCGATGGTTGCGCCATTCTCTGACGGGTACGGCATAATGAGTGATGCTCTATTAAGTCGAAAATGCACGTATTGACTCATTGACAGGACAATTTATGGGGTTGTTGTGCATGTTCTTCGCTGAATATGTGTTGACTTTTTACTGTACCCGTTGGAAAGTAGCTCAACCATCGATTTCCCGACAAATGGATTAGTAGTCTATGCGCCATAAAATAGCCAGCAAAATCACCAGATCTGACACTTTTCTAATTCTTTTTTTTCCAGCTACGTAAAACTATGACTTGTGACGTCTTTTGACATTAATGATGGTCTGAAAATTAAAATATCACGGAAAATCAGGTACACACCAAAGGAAATTTTTTGTAGAATTCGTTAAAAAATTGAAAATAGACTTTACTGCTGTAGCATTAATAACGTGGCACAATTTAAATATTTGATAAGATAGGTGGTAATTTTAATAAATCATTTAAATTCAAAAATAATTAGTTTTATTGACTCACTATTTTTACTGTAGATTAGGAATATACCAAATTTTTCGATATTTTTTACACGGCTTATTTTGCAACGTTATGCTCTTTGCAACCAAATATCGTCACTCGAACTGAGTACCCATTTGACATTTCAAAGTGAAGTTGAGATGAGTGACAAAATTCTCTTAAATGCATTTTTAAACATCCCTCTCCAAATTCAAAGCACATGTTTTTCTCAATTCAAACTTTCCATAGAAAGCAAAGATATTTAGATTCTGCTGCGATATTCTTTGCATGTGTGAATGCACTTTTAGAAATGTGTTAAATTTCTGAGTATTTGACTAAATAAGTGAAGCTATAAGTTTAGCATATACCTCATCAAAATTTGACATACGTTGAAATTTTAATTTCACTTTTTTGTTAAATTCGGCCACTGTTGTTTTTGTTTATACATGGGAAAAATAAATGTATTTCATGGCAACTCAATATTTTTAATTAATTGAAATCCTTCTATTTCAGCAATAGGTTTGAAGTTTGGAACATGTAAATTTGTAAATTTCGAAATTTCGAAATTTACTATTAGACTAAAATATCACCAAGATGTTAGGTTTAAAGTGAATTTTTCCGACAGAGAAATTATACCTTTTACAATTCACATAACCCATTTTTTACAAAAAAAAACTCGGTTAAATAGGACATATACTCTTTTTAACAGGACATTAATTTGTCTCTATAAAATATTATTTTTAAATAGACATTTTGCGGAAAATATCTGGCCTATCTGATTATTTTATCATACTGGTATTTTTTCAATAGCTGCGAGTTTAAATTTTACAAATGTCCAATTTCAAATGCATTACTATAATTAAAGGGGTCCTAAGATGGAATTAAAAATTTGGCGCGTGAAATCTTATGCGTCATATTGGACAAAACTCACTGTACATGTCAAATATAAAAATCCTCTGCGAAATTTTGATCTCCCATATTTTCTTGTTTATTTGATTTAGGAAATTCATATGAAAGCAAATTTTGGAGATAAAAGATCGTCGCACATTTTGAATATTAGTGAGTTTTTCAAAACCATTAGGGACCTAGATATTGCTTATAACCAACTTTTTCTCATAATGTTTTGTCATTTTTACCACATAAAATGTTCTTTACTTTAGAAAAGAAAAGTTTTTGGTAAACTGTAAATATAGAATGTACTTGATTTTTCAAAACTGAAATGTCCGTGTGTATAAATTATATGTCTAACATAAAATTTGATTCAATTCCTTAATGAACAATTATTTTTCCATTGATTATATATCCTTGATATATTTCAGTATTTCGATTCGTTTTGAGAAAAATCTATTTAAAAAACAGCATGTTTTGCTACCATAAATTAAAAGTGACACAAACCAAACTTCATCTTATAATCTAATAATCATTTACCAATTAAATTCCTTACTTAGATATTATCAGAATAATTGCCAAAAAAACGAATTAAAATGTTAACTTTCAACACCCTATATGTGTCCAAAACTATCCATGATCGGATAAACTATGCTTGCTCGAATGACTTAAGACGGTGATTTGTTAATAGAGAATTTTCAACGTTCAGATTTCCCATTATAGTCCCTCCCTGTGGTATCCATTTTGAAAATTTAATTTAATAAATCTTCTATCACCAAACAAGTTTTTTTGTTGTTTATGTACTATGACGCTAAATTTGTATTGCATTTTTATAACATTAATTTTTTTCCATTTATGACTCTTTTTCTCAAAAACAAATCGATAAATTTTAAATCACATTACATTATTAAATATAATTTTGAAACACTTTTAATTTGAGATATCACTCGTTCCTTTTGCTCTACTGCCGGCATATTATAGCTTTTTGTTACTATAATACATAAACAATATTTAGAACAACAAACGAAAGGAAAAAAATAGTATTGTTTGCCCTACTTAATACTGTTTTTGAATTTTAAGAAAACAGTAATTTGTTAAAAAGTTAAAAGGGGGGAGGGGGACAATTTACCATATACATGTCCCTTTTACTCTTGCAAATTCATTAAAATTTCTATCCGATCTATAAAACAACTATCTGCCTAAACTATAAAATTATTTCATTAGGGTTTAATATTACAAAATAAACACGATTAAACTGTTAAATTAATTATGAATTTAATAGCGAATTGCATAAGGCCAGCTTTGCATTATAATAATTAGGCTCCAAAAACATTATTTTGGATTTAATAGGGAAAATACCTCGCAGACCGATTGACACGGATCACTGGCACAGAACATCTAAATTATAGACCACTAGAAAGGCGAAATAATAGATAACTGAAATTAATCATTTTGGAATTAAGGTCCCTTTGTTTCATTTTTGTTATTTCGAGTTAAACTTTTTTTCTTCCTAAACCATCCATCCCTTTGCAGCCCTAAAAATTTTTAAAAGGAAGTGGTTCCCACATTACCACCTAACGGGCCAAATTGCATCCACACATTTCTTTGGCAGAAATATAATGATTGATCTAAATGTCTCTTACACGAACATTACCACTTTCGATAAACAAAGCGTCAAAGCTTCTTATATTTTTTTAAATTTGACTTCCAACTCCTACAGTTTTTGAGATATCTGCTTCAAATTTTGGCTATTTGATACCAACTTAGGTCTAAACTAATAAACGTACAAAAAATTGTTATTGGCGTAATACAAAAAACTATGTGGACTGTGGTAAAAGGAGTCAGTCCCATTGGAAAATATCATTCTATATTTAGTATTATTTTGTATGTTATATTAGTTAAAATTTAAATAAATGTCCTCATTTATAGAGATAATTATAAAACATCGATTAAACCTTAGCACAAGGTGTACATAACTGTCTACTTTCGAAGAAGACAAATTTAGTTAAAGCATCAATAATGCACAATAAATACAAAGTAGTCAAATTTGATGGCGTTTAGAGTTTTCTCAGAATCGGATTTTAAAGAAAAAATTATTGGTTCAAGTTGCATCTCTTTATCGTTTTAAATTTTCATGCTATGATGAGTTTTTCAAAACTTAACGCCAAGAAAAGATCCTTACAGGTCAGAAATCCGATTTTCAGTTAGGAAATAGTTAACACTTTATTAAGGGACTATTTTAGTAGAACCCATATCTAAAAATAGTAGTCATAAGTTTTGCGCAATATGTAAATGATGTGCAATTAATTTGATTGTTTATTTTTATTTCAATATTTTAATCATTGTAGCTTTTATGAAGAATTTTACTTATTATTTGTTGTTATCATTTTTGTTAATATATCCTTTTCATTTATAAAATATTTTCTTACGGAAACTGACTTGAAGTCATGTATTTGTGATACATTTTTTTCCAGATAGCCAGATATTTTCTGCAAAATTTGTATTTAAAAATGATATTTTATAGGGACACACATATGCCCTGTTAAAAAATATATATGCCCAAAAGGACATATATACATATGTATTTTTGAACATATGTTTTTTTAACCGGGCTTTTTACGCATATATGTATATAATTATGTAGACATTATATATTTTTTATATTTTCTCCATACATAGTAACTGGACGAGTTCTTTTTTTATGATTTACATTCCCTTCCTTAATAAATGTTTTAATCATACGAAGAAAAAAAAGTCCGGGATCGTGGTCTTTCAAGAAAACACTGAGCGTAGAAATTGACAGCATTATCAAAATGCCTACCGGCCTTTCCATACACCAAAACCATTGTGATTTTCTCTTTTACGGTCAAATACTCAATTGTGAAGCAGTATTAACGACAGAATTGTTAAAATAATAAAAGTAAATTGACTGATTCCATAGTTTGTAAGATTTGGTTGACGCTGAGCTCTTTTATTTTTGTTTTGGTAACCAAAAGCCGATTAAGATGATGCAGCGTTTCGACGCTTTTTTCTGGATCGGCTCCACTAGTCGTGTTTTAGCTTTGGTCTTCAGCTCCAGCTAATGTTCTTTTGTTTACCTTTTTAAATTAAATATTCAGTTTACGAATTTACTATTTTTGGTTATTTTCATCAAACCACACAAAACCACAACAAGAATGTTTAAAATAAATGCTTTATTTGTTTACGTTTTTGTTTAGTTATCTTAATTTATTACCATAGAATTTTTTTAAAAAGTAGAGGTTGCCATTTAAGATATGAGTTGAATTTCGTTACAGTGTTTTCTAGAATGAACCGAAAAAAATGTTGTGGACAATTTTTTCTTATTTTTAGCAGTATTATTCTAATCTGTAAAAAAATAGGGATTGCCATTTGAAATTAAAAAGTTAACCCCCAGCTCGTCTATACGGGGGGTGGAAGGAAATTAGCTTTAGTACCAATACATTTCTCCTTCAGAGTGATTAAAGTTCGATATTAAATATTTCTTTATAGGTTGCCTAGTATTCGAACTATTTCGATATTCCAGGTTAGTATATATACAGGGTGATTCACGTAACTGTTTCATTAGAAACTTTTGTACTTGTAACAAATCTAAATTTTTCATATTTGGGGGTTAAACTAATATAGATAGACTCTACTTTTTTAAAATATTTTGAAGGTCATATCACTTCCGGTTATACCGGAAGTTGAGGTCAACTTCCTTATTTCAAATGGAACTCCCAGTATATTTTTGCATTTTTGGAATCTAGTGATGAAGCTGATTAAATTTTTATTAGATATTCCTATACCTAAACCTAACCGTTTTAAAGATATTTTGGTTTAAAGAAAAATCTTTTTAAAACACCATTTCTATAAAATTTAAAATTCTCAGCTATTATTGAAGCTGGCTTTACGAAAATTTGCTGACATATTAACTGGGTATGGTAGATTAGGTTAATGTAAAAAGTTTTTATAAATATCATACAGGGTATCCAAAAAAAAATGTCATATTTAAAGAACTTTGATGGCAAAAAAGTCGCTTATTTCAAATGGAACACCCCATATATTTTTATATGTTTAGAGTCTAAATTTAATTCTGAATCGATTACTATTAAGCTCCCTATACCTAAAATTAACGCTTTTGCACTAATTTGCAATTTTTTAATATTGTACGATAATAATTGTACATACAGGGCTGCTTCCTGTAACATGCGTTAAACTGCTGAGCGAACTTATTAAATTGATAATTACATTAACGCATTTTACAGAAAGCAGCCATGTTCTTTTCAAAGCCAACTAAGATACTTACAATTATTATTGTACAATATTAAAAAATCGCAAATTAGAGCAAAAGCGTTCATTTTAGGTATAGGGATGCTTAATAGTAATCGATTCAGAATTAAATTTAGATTCTAAACATATAAAAATATATGGGGTGTTCCATTTGAAATAAGCGACTTTTTTGCCATCAAAGTTCTTTAAATATGACGTTTTTTTTTGGATACCCTGTATGATATTTATAAAAACTTTTTACATTAACCTAATCTACCATACCCAGTTAACATGTCAGCAAATTTTCGTAAAGCCAGCTTCAATAATAGCTGAGAATTTTAAATTTTATAGAAATGGTGTTTTAAAAAGATTTTTCTTTTAAACCAAAAAATCTTTAAAACGGTTAGGTTTAGGTATAGGAATATCTAATAAAAATTTAATCAGCTTAATCACTAGATTTCAAAAATGCAAAAATATACTGGGAGTTCCATTTGAAATAAGGAAGTTGACCTCAACTTCCGGTATAACCGGAAGTGATATGACCTTCAAAATATTTTAAAAAAGTAGAGTCTATCTATATTAGTTTAACTCCCAAATATGAAAAATTTAGATTAGGTACAAGTACAAAAGTTTCTAATGATACAGTTACGTGAATCACCCTGTATATATATATATATATATATATATATATATATATATATATATATATATATATATATATATGTAGGTTTTTCTCCGTTGTCTAGGGGTTTATTAATTGGAGCTTTGGCAATTGTGTTTTAGGGATAGTTAGGGATCTTTCAATGATAGCCACGTTAACTTAATGTGAAAATTAACTTAATATAAATATATTAGATAAAAAACTGAGTAAAAGCGCGGGCACGACCCCTGAGTCTTCAGTCCACTAGGAAGCCAGGAAAAAGAGAGGGATCCGCTTTCTCCCTAGCCTTAAGTATGAACATCCATGATCGTAAACCATGGGCGTACCATCTAAACAATACTTGAAGGCATAGGGACAGCCCTCTGCACGGAGCCGCTGCGTCCACATCTGGCACCCAGCCCTTGGCGAAGACCTCGCCAAAGGGAACCAGCATTGTACTTCCCATGCCAACAGAGCATCGTGGAAAAAACCCAGGGTACAGGGTAATGCCAAACATGGGCGTACCTTAGGGATAAATCGCCCTCATGCCCTAGTCCTTAATCCTAACTTATAGCAGGATATCTACAAACTATGTACACTAAGCGGTCTGACAAGCGGATCCCACATATATATATATATATGTATATATAGTCCCCATCAGGAAACGCAATTAGATGTTTTAGGAAAACTATCAATAGCAAAGTTATGAAAGTTTAGTGGGTTGCTAAGAGCCATGGGGCGACTTCATCTGAAATATTTTTCATAACGTCATCCTTCCAGTTGTACCGAAAGTCGATACTTGCTTACTTATTTAAAATAGAAAACCCTATATAGTATTGCGTTTTTAGATTTTACGTTCAATTGTAATACACGTTTATTAATACGTTAACTTTCTTAGAATTAATAGTTTTCAAAGTGTGAATATACAGGGTGGTCCATTTGCTATGGGCTACTATTGCTATCTTCTAAACCGTAACTGTTACAAGTTCGATTAAATTAGACTAAAGTTGTCAAATTTGATGACAAGTTAAGATCTCAAGGCAATGTTGCCAAAATTGGATCGATTTCAGAAGTATTGGGAAAAAAGAAAATTTTACCGAAAACATTCGGCTTGAATTTGCCTCCAGCTATGTATTAAAAGAAGATAATTACTGATCTCATGTAATTTTCTGTGACGAGACTAAATTTAACATCTGTGGCTCATATGGACACCCAAGAGTTTGGAGAAAACAAAGGAAACTTTAAAAAATGAAAATTTACATCCAACAGTCTAAAAAGAGGAAGGTCTGTTGTGATATGGGGTTGTATATCAAATGCAGGAATTGAGCAACTGGTATTTATCAAAGGAAATATGGGTGAAATGTATTATCTAAATCCTTTAAAACGAAACCTTCGATCCAATGTCGATAACATGGACATTTTGAACACGTTTATACTATACCGCTATAACAATTCCAAACATAGCACAAGGATAACGAGAGAATAGTTACGCTGTAATTGCTTCAAAGTGGCCAAAACTCCAGCACGGTCCCCAGATCTCAACCCTATTGAAAACGTGTTGAATTTTCTGGAAACGCAGATCAAAAAACACGAAATTACTAATAAGGTAACTCTAAGGCTGGCGTTAGAAGAAGAATGTTCTAAAAATGATGCGGAATTGAAAACACATTTTTTACGATGTCTAATCGTTTAAGAAGTGTCATTGAACACAATGGAAGACATACAAAGTATTAATATTTTGCTTAAAACATATAATAATAAAACCGTTGGAATATTTTTGATTCCTTGTATTGTAACCATTTTGTGCGTTATTTAAGGATTTTTTTTTCCTTCAATTTATTTAAAATATCAAAAAATGTATGCCTGTATTGTAAATGTTTTCATACATTATCATAAAAAAATCGTTCTTATTTTCAACTTTTAAATCTGAAATATCATGTACTGTACACGCTAAGCCAGCATCCGAATATTTTTGACCCCGACTGCATATATAGGTATTTGACGTTTATCACATAAAAAATTTTCATTCATTCCAAAATAAAATTTTCTAATGCTGCCCATGAAAAAAATTGAATACAATTTGTAAAAAAATTATTAAAGCCAAAATGAACCTTCCTGTACAGGTGATTAAAAGCGTATTTAGGATAGATGATTACATTTATTTATGAAAACTCTGCAGGTATTTAACTTATTGAATTGTCTTGAATAATCTGATGTCAGTGAAAATAGCAGAATTAGTTCTTTTGGGCACTAAATAATGCGAAAAAACGTATTTTTAGTTACAGGTTAATATTTAGAAAACTTTGAAATTGAAAATAGTATTTCATCACCATATCACAGCTCTTGGAAATGTGCTATTGGAAAGTCATTCTAATGCTGCTGTATCTTGAAAATTAGAGTCGGGAAAAATAAAACATGGAAATTTTGCGACATTTGACGGTCAATGAGAACCTTTGTTTCGTCCTCGGTTGCATCTGTCGCCACCTTGACAATAATGACAACCATCGAAATTTAACGAAATATTCAGGTAGATACCTTGCTAGAAAACATATTCCGACCGAACCACGCGCGGTTAGAACATGGCTTGCCGAAACTGCCGTAATCCGGCCCCGTGGCGGCACCTTTCTATTTTGTGGCGGCGTGCATACCAGGCATGTCAATTCGGCCGTTAGATGGCCGGTAGACGGATGCCTGCTTCTTGTGATAGTATGCTAAAAGATAACCGTTAGCGCCTAGAAAAGCGAATAACTAATCTAGTTGGACGGCAGAGTTGTTGTTATCCGTTTGAAAACCGTATACGTTCCGCGATCGGTTAGGGACTACTGGTGGGGTTATCTATGGTTTTGGGCGTGGTACAACCCTGGCATTAAAAATATTACTGCAAATGTTTAATATGTAGAGACTATTTAATAAAGACGAGGCAACAGGATATATTATAGTCAATAATAATATAGTCTCAAATTTAGTTTAATGAATATAAACATCCCTGGAACAATTCACTCATGTACACATAGTGATGTATGGAAATAGAGTGCATGTATTTTGGTCCGTTGATGTTTGTGACTAATACTATCTTTATTAGTGCTCTTATATATACAATTTTCAGACTAAACGTTTTTTTTGCTAAAACCCATAATTAACTGCCCCTTTTTCTGACGGGATCACCATTCTATTGCTCAAGAGCAAATTATAGGAGTATTTTGTGAGCTCAGCTAAAATGAACAAAGTTCGAACGACAACGAACTTCAAATTTTGTTCAGTACTTACAACTTTTGCAATAATTTTTAAATATGGTGAAAATTCGTTAGCGGTGATGCTAGGGGCTCTCCGAAAGCTTAAAAATAAATCCACTTTTTATTACGTCCCTAATCCGGAACGGGAAGGAAACGAAAATGTTTTCCTAAATTTAAGAATCGGAACGTCCATCCCGAGAAGCGATGAGGGCAAAATCGAATTTATTTTTCAATCATTCTTGGCTGATGGGCAGCGTCCGAGCGAGCACTTGACTTTGAGCACCCTCTCAAGGGAATTTAGTATAATACATCTTTTAGAACACCACCATGGGGTTCACATAAGGTCACGGAACGTCCAGACTTCCAGATTTATTTCCAATACATTAACAAAATTGATGTAAATTTTTGGAGCATCCATAAAATACTCGCTTTTATTTTTACACAGGGTAATATTTCCCCAACCAATACATCAAACATCAATCTCGACATCCTAATTAGGGCCGAAAACGGGGATATGGTTTCACAATACGAGCAAAAAAGGGCGCTTTCATATAATATGTAACTAAAAGTCAGCAGCCGACCAAACATTCAAGAAAATAAGAAAAATCGAACGAACCAGACCCGGAGGCCAGTGTATTCTGTCGCCCTGCCATTTTAGCCTCGCTAAGGTCTCATTGGCGTTACCCAGGAAACGCACCACGAAAACGACCAATAGCAATTGCCGCTCGTACACGCGTATCATCCGATTGGCCGAACCGCTAGGGGCGAGATAACCTTGTACGTTTGCGAAAGGACTGAGAGAGATGGAAAATAACCAAGGGTGGATACGAGCAAATACTGCCTTGATATGTGTGAGGGTTGCGCGCAGGGCCGTATTCTACAATTTTAGCTTAATCAAATATTTCTTATGTACAAGTGATTGAAAAATCTCAAGGCAAATAAGATGTCTATGAGAAGCCTAGTTCAAACAAAACTCACAATAATAATTCAAATGATATTATAAAACTCTTAAGCCCAATTGCATGATCATTGTTCAAAAGTTGGTTTAGCTGAACTCGCGTTAATTCTTGAATCACCCAATAAGAAAATGTTGCTGTCACCAAGTGTCAGAAATGAAATTTACATCCATTTTATCGTCATATGGTTTAGATAACAGTTTTCTGGTTCGGATAAATCGATTTTCAATTAAATCATGATTATATACCAATAATAGCTACTTCGGGCCCCAAGTATCACTAGTGAAATATGTGGTTCAAATTTATGTTTACATACTGGAACGTGTTTGGAACTTACATTTGTAATTTTTACGCATCCTCGCTCAGAGTTTTGAGGTTAGATTCATTAGGAGTTTTGTTTGTATTTATGTGGCATGCGACTGTGCCATGGCTCCAATGTAAAAAAGTAAGTAATTAGGACCCACCACTGGAAGATGCATATTTTGTTGAACAGAAAAAACTTTGGTTTAGAACGAGACAATTGTTAACGCTTTGTTGGAGATATGTTAGGTATTTACGGTTCCCCTGAAGTAATGCCGGAAGGCGGTTCCGGGGGGGATTCAGGGTGAAGAGGGGAGGTTTTTAGTGGGTAGGCGCCCTTCCTTCAGGAGGGTGAATCCCACATAACCCGGTCGCCAGACCACCAGGCCGGGTACCTATGAAGGTTTTCCTTCCCTATACAAAAAAAAAAAAAGGTATTTACGGTTGCAACGTTTTTGAAAAAAAAAATCTTCTTTCCAGAACCTTTGACACAAAAAGATTTGTAAGGTATCGTTAGTAATTTAGGTTTTGACAATTCAGATATTGACGTACTTTCTGAAGTTAACGACACAGATAAAGATTTTTTTTAAACCGAAATGGGGAGAGAAAAGATCAAAATGAGAGCAACAATTTTGTATTTAAGAAATACATATGTATATACATATATTACATTTTTTTTTCGAAAACATTGCCTTTTTTACATATTCACGTGAATTTTCTACAAGCCATCACTCCCTTGAATTTTTTTCGAAGAAAATGAAAATCGTTTTTGTTGCCTTAATGTTGATAAATACATACAGATTACCGAACAGAGTACCAACTATTTCTGACAATTTTTCTCGAAACCGTTATTTTAAACTGTTTTTACAGTTGAGACGGGTTAAGATTAAAATATTTTGAAAGACAGGATTTTAAACAGATATTTAAAAATTCGGCCTAAACTGCATATGGTTCAACATATACAGTATACATTACGGAAATCGATGAACCAAACCAATCTCAGTAGATGAACGAATGATTCCGTTTATCAGAAAAGTACACATGAGATAATATGTATGTTCGGGAAAAATCTAACCCAGTGGATTTTAGGAACTTTGTGGTTAAGAGCCTAGGAGGTATTCCAGTAGAATCTAATTGCAATGAAACAAAAGAAACGGTTTTGGTATCAGTTCTTATTCCAATACTTAAAAAAATAAGTGTAGGTAGCCGAATGGTTTTGAAGCTTATTGATATGTTGTCGATGGCAGTTTCTGTTTACACAATCAAATATTTTACATCAATTACTCATCATCCTCTACATTCTACTTCCTTTACATTTCAGACGAATTTCATTAGTTGGTACAATAATGGTCAACCTTATTCCAGAGAAAGCAGTTTTGTGGAATAATAATGATTTGAAAAAATTAGAACGGTAAGATGGAAGAAATGTTTTTGTTAAATGGATTGACTTTTTGGTTTGTTTTCAATTTTGTGTTGTTTTCGCACCCCAACTAATAATAATATATAATAATAAACATATTTTTCCAAAAAATATGTCCTTATTTAAGCTGAGATCTGAAAAAGATAAATTTAAATGTAAATTATACAAAGTAATTTTCTGGAGGTATTATTTTCCAGAGATTTTTTTGTGTTAAATTTTAGATCAAAAAGTGGAAGGAAATATCATATTTACATACAGCAAGAAATAACGCAATTAGGCTAGATACACTTAACGGTCAATACATAAACGCCTTGGTAACCTTGTCGGGAGAATAATTTCTGTGGAAATGGAGAAATTGGCCAATGCTCTAATTTCGTCGTTTCTAATAGAAATTATCTGGTTTGTAAAGTTACCAGCAGTTTGGTATATTGGCAGTAAGCGTGTTGATGTTTTAATGAATGAGTACATTTGCTTTTACTATTTTCACTTTTATAAATTATGAAGAGAACAAAGTAACGGAATAAATCACGACAAAGATCTCATGGCAATAAATTCTACTGAGCTACCATTATTATAATATCTGTGAACCCTCAAGTAATGCTACATTAGTAACCCATTGCCATTCAAAGCTAGAGGGTAGAATACGTGAATTATCAGTCTTATTGAATTCACTGAAATGCGTTACGATTAATTATTAAGATGCTTGGTTACCGATTACTTTCAAATCACCAATTTCAATTCCTGATTCGTTCTTGAGGAATTCAAATCGATCTCCTACGCTTGTCTCTAACAAAACGCCTTTTAAATGTAAAATTGGCCTAATTTACCACCAGGATAATATTAAATCATCACCAAATTAAACGAATTACAGTAAATTGCATAAATCCCAATAACCACTCGATTCCGCCCCTGGATGGGGGTGTTCCACAAGCGGGATACGAGTGGGAACCGAGCTGAAGGAGGAATGAAGAGAGAGGCGGGGATTAAACGTGTCAAAGTGAGATAGAAAGAGGGACTGGCTCAAAGGGCCGGAAAGAGCGAGATAGAATGCCAAAATACGGGGTTTTAGTGATAACAGAGGAACGATATCACATTTTAATGTCGTTAAAGTCACTTCTCAGTGGGCTTAGACGTAAGCCAGTCATATTTAGATTCGGTTTAACGTCGTAGTCCTGGGCCTAATTAAGTTTGTCACAGATATTAACAATATCAAGCGGCTTGATTGTTTGGATTTTGGACGCTCTGTGGAAAACGGACGGAAGTTTTTCGCGGGCGGAAGTTTTTAAATTATTTCCCAATCGGAAAACGCATAATTTTCAGACTTTTAACGGCTGTGCTGTGATGTGTGGGTTAGACCCTTAACGAGGTATTGTGAATTCAGTTATTCAGGTCTAAGTAAGTTACTTCTTTTTTCGTCCTATTGAAATGTGTTAACTAAATTTCGACCGTTATAACGACCAATGTGTACAGGCCAATTCTCAATTTATAATTCGCCAAATAACCATTTGGTATTGCGGCACATCAAGTTCTTTAGGAATTTGAAGCTTAATCTTGAACTTTCATTCAGTTTGAGTAAGAAACCTTGTAATGGTTCAAACCATTTAAAAAGTGTTGCATGATCAGTTACTTAGCAAGTCTGAATGTAGACATTTTATAACAGAATAAGTAACTTATTATCATATCTACCAATATTCAACATTATTGTTTATATCATGAGTGTGTTTCTAAATTTTTTCGGATCTTATATTGCCAATACAAAATTACAATGTTTTTAACTGGTAGAGAACATAATTTCCTAATTTTTTATTGGGCATCTAAGTATGTTCTGAATTAGAAAAATTGAAAGAAATAGGTATTCACGCTGAGTTACATAGCCAGAACGTAGAAATAAACGAATTTTTGCACATCCTAAAACGTTTTTATCAGTTTAGCTATTCTTTATACAGCAAATAAGATATTAGTGAATAAACAAAGGAACTAGTAATATTCAATAAAATTAAATAAAGAATTTAATGTAAAAGTTTATGGATGTGTAAAAGATCATTTGCGTTCAGTATCACTTCTGTTTGGGCCGAATTTCCAGACGGTTCCATTCCAGACGGTTGGATTTTTGATGATCATATCATTCTTACAAATAATCTGTTTTAAGCTTCAGGTTAAAAGTCCCATAAATAAATTAGTAGCACCTACCCAGAATTTTATATTACACCGTTTATATTTATTCGATAAGATGAGAATTCTGTTGATTTGTGAATAATTAATTTTCAAAGCCCAGCAGTCTGAGCTTCAAGAATAATCAAATTGACATATTCAAAAACCATTTTTTACTAGTCCTAAAACACCCCGCATGGTTGGATATTAGCTCTCATTGTATGTTTTTCCCATTTGTATATATTGCGATTTAATACAATTTTTCATCTCTATTCATATACCAGATCAGTAGCTATCCGTATATAATGTGTCCAAGATAAAGGTTTTTTGTGATCCTATATGGAGTAATAGATCAAAATAAGTGTTACATTTTGGTAACCATTTTGTCTCCCCTACAAACTGATCTAATTAGATTTTGGAATATTAATCATCTCTCGTTTTTATGTATATATATTAGTATGACTTTAAATATTCATTAGGCATCCGTTTCTTAGACCTTTATATTTCAATTGCTTTCTCACTTAAATTTCTAACACATTATTGAGCCATATCGTGGTCGCCATTTTATCAATCTCTTCGTGTAGTATTCTTTTTTCTACCTGAGCTCAAATCACTTATTCGTTCTTAATGGTCAATGTTGGGATTGATAAACAAAACGCATACTAAAGTTTAAAAGAGACAAAAGTTTGGGAATAAATTGGTAGTCATAGAATTAAATGAATTACAATAAATCGTAGGCAAATAATTAGATGAAACTCAATTTAAGTATATGAAGTAGTCCCTACTTAACTGGCCAAATTTGGTCTACATATTTTTTCTTGAAAAGTATTTGATTTGGCTAAATTTGCCTTATACGAAAATTGACAGTTCCTTTTATAACTAATTCACATGAGCACGACTGGATAATTTTACAGATTCACAAATTCCTATCTGAATCTTTTACATCAATAACAGACGGGTTATAGAAAAAATAAAAAATCTAGTATCATTTCATTTATTCATATCAACGCTTCTACACAAGAATATGTACCTATATCATAGGCAAATAATTTAATAAAATTTCTGAAGGCTGCTCGAGCTTTAAATACGCAATTCAACGGAAAAATACATCATTAAGTGGAAAAATAGGTGAAATTGTAGCGCTTAACAAGCTGCATAATAAATATTTATATAACCAGTTAGGAAATGCATTGCAATAGCATTTCCTAAAGCTTTTCATATAGGATTTTTTGTAATTTTTCTGCATGAAAAACGACTCAAAAGAAAAATGCGCAAACATTATTTTGTTCAAATTGTGTCGCGTATCTGTAAAACTACTACGACCATGCTGCTGTTGTCCCATTTGTTAACTGAGTTATGAAATGAAGGTACCTGCCGCCATTAGGTAACTAAAATTTACGAAATGAAATCCGTTTAGTCAACGGTTTAGATTACGAAAGCTTGCGCTCTATTTGTCAAAACTGGAAAAAAAATTCATATGATTGTCCAATCAGAACTTAGAATAAGTAATGAACGCTTTAAAGAATCATTTGGAGAATATGAAAAAAGTCCACCAGAGAAATCATGACGAAACAAAACAAACAATATATTTTTGTATCCGGCCACAATAGAAGGATTATTGAAGCTCAATAGAATAAAGATGTTTATTCCACGGTCCATAAGAATATAATAATTTTACATTTATTTGTAAACAAATGATAAAACCTATTAATACTTATAGTGTATCAAATGCTATCGAATCTTATAGAATGAATATTCTAACACGCTCCAATAGTAATAAATACAACATAAGGGCCGCCAGAGAATTTAAAAGAGGTTAAATATCAATTTTAAAGAGATCTTAAATTTGAAGTTTTGAAGTAGCGACGAGATGATGCGGCAGCTATATTGTAAGTTATTTAGTGATTTAAAGAATAATAAAACGTTGGTGAACGAAAGAGTTTCTGTTCATTTCTTAAGCATAATCGTCGGGGAATACGAATCTTATAAGACGAAATATGTATGTCGTTTTATATCTAAATGATCTATTATACTTGCAAACGGGTGAAAAATCAAAATATTTCTTCTATCTGTTCTACTAGAAACAATCAGATTCCGAAAATGTCTTGAATATAAAAAAAAGCTAAGAAACAAAATGTTATAGGTGGGAAAAGTGGGAGGAGGAGGATGTATTTGTAACACGAACCATGTGAATTACAAAACAATTAATTTCATTGGTTTTTTTAAATTCGTTATCGCCAATATTGTCTAACAGGTTATTATACATAAAAGTGGTTCAGACGGTGATTTTCAGCCGACGGTGCCTACGAGGTTGCCACAGGAACGTTTGGTGGTAAACTAGACACTAATCAATGGAGACGAAATCCGAGATAGTGACGTCACCATTATACCTTACGATTTATTCACATATGTGTAGGTATATATGGGACTCAATATAGCTATATTTTTTAGAATTTTGTTCATTCCTTTCCTTTTTTTTGGTAAATGAGACTGTAATTCATGGCGATTGAATCGGAATAATTTGAAATCATTTAATGGAGAAAAAAGCTGAATCATAGTTATTATGATTACGCAAAATGCCATATTCACGGTTTATAAATGCAAATAATTCCAAGACGACCGAACAAAATGTCAGCATGTTTTAGAGAATTATTAACTTTGTATTTTCTCCTAACTTTGCAATGCCCTGTTGTTTGCTCTAATTTACTAGCAATTTAAGACTAGTTCTACATTTTTTACATTAGATCCGAAGCAATTTAAATATAATAAAACACATTATACAGAGCTTCCACAATACAGGAAAACGTTCAATTTGATAATTTAGTATGCAGAGATAAAAAATATTTTGTATCAGTCATTTCGTGATGATACTTTTGGGAAATGGAGAAAAAATTTTTATGACCAAATGGAATACAACTTTTTTATATCATTTTTTTATTCTATTTTTAACTAATATTCTTTGTCACGTACTGATTAAAACATAGTAGAATTCAACTTACAATATTAGTGATAAAAGAAATATTTTATTTAGTGAAAAATAACTGCCTAGATGCCAAAATGGCCATTTATGTAAATAGTTAGGAAATGCATAATTTTGGGTTATAAGTGCGAGTCTACGAATCGAGGGAAGCAACGTAACGCAATATGACACAAAAGATGCGTGGTCGATTAAATTGCGACAAAGTTGCATAATTTGGAGTTTCAAAAATATGCCGATTCAAAATTTGAAAAATTTCTACGACTTTCGGAAGTATTTGAAAAAAAACTGAAATTTTGGAGAAAAATTTTTATTTTTTTCCTCAACTAATTTGCGAGTCAATTCAAAAATTTAAAATACTTCATTATTGTAATTTTTCCTTTTCTACAACGAGGCAATGTTTGATTATTAAAAGTTTTAAAATATTCGAAATTCGACGTTTCGCTTTTCGGAAACCATAATCAACTTTGTTATCTCTTGTGGGCGCCATCTTAGATTATTATATTTTTTAATTCATTTTTTTTTCTGATTACGACGATATATTATATGTTAAAATTTATTCTTGCAATTTGATGTAAATATCGAAAATTTCGTTGTTAAAATAATATCATAGATCACATGTGTAAAAAAATAAAATATAAATAGTAATAAATAAAATAAAAATAAAAGAATAAATGAATAAAAATAACCAAAGATTGTTTGTGAGTACAGAATCGAAAATAAATCCATTTCCTATCAACAAATTTTTTCATTGTTTACGTTTTATTTACCTAAATTTGTATTGCATTATTTACGAAATTGATAGCTATTTTTTTCAAAAACTAATCGATTGATATTGAAACGCATCATATCATTGAATGTAATTTTGAAATACCTCTAATTTTAGGTATTACATGATCTTTCGTACTATTTAAAATTTTTGAGAGGATTATTGCAACGCGGATAAGGATGAAGTTTGGGAATTTAATTTTGAATAAAAATTCGTCCCCTTCAAAAACTATTTTGATGTATTTTGGGATTTTTTCGAAAAGTTCTTATTTTTTAAGAAGGGGGGGGGGTAAGTTTTCGTTGGACGACCCTGTATAATGTTTAGTTCATGCGAGCAATACAGTTCGTATTATTTGTCAAAATAACAAAAAGATGCATTACCACACTAATTTTAGAACAATTAATCATTTTTAAATAATTCCTAACTAATTATTTCCAGTTCAAACACACACATTGTAAATTGAACCTGTATACAGGTTATTTGTTAGAGTGATAGAAAGTTTTCAATGAGAAGTAGATGAGGTCATTTTGTACCTCTATAACCATATTTATTCTTATACAAAGTCTCATCATTTTTGAAATATCAGTCAAGGTGGTAGAGTAGGGACGGCAGAGAAGAGGGAGCAAGTAAATGCATTAGAAATGGACGGTCTCATTTTGAAATTTAAATTAATTAATTGTATTATTGTTTAAGCTAGTACTAGCGCTATAAGTTTTAAGATGATTAATACTTATTTAAGATTGTTGATATGCATATTAAGAATATTTTAAGGAATATTTCTCATGGCGGAAACTATATAATATTAAAGGAATTAACTTAAATATATTAAGTAAGTAAGTAAATGTATTAAGTCAATTATTTTGTATAAAAATCTAAGAAGGCCGATATTTCAAAAACGATGAGACTTTGTATAAGGATAAATATGGTTTTATAGATTCAAAATGACCTCATCTATCTCCAATTGAAAACTTTCTATTGCTGTACCAAACACCCTGTACATAAATTATGTATACAGAGTATACTACTTTTAAAGATATACACGAATGCGTTTTGCTGAATCAACTGGGTAATAGTTGTTTTTTAACGACATCCCCATCTATTTTCCGAATATATTAAAGCTGTAAAGATTGAAAACCAATTTCAAAAATTAACCTTCTGTATTTGGAAAACAAAATATTTCAGGGCGTATAATTATCCGAAATATTTTCCGTATTGTTAGATGTAGAATCTGTTCTATAATTATCTGAAAAACATATTGCAACACTTATCATACATATTAACAAAAATGATGCTAAAATCATCACAATTTAGCAGTAACGTAATAATCAATATAAAGTATCTTAGTTTCCATTTGATATTAATCTATTATAAGAATTAATTTAAATTTAAAAAAATTAAAATAGTAAAGAATATTTTAAGACAAAGATAATACGGATTTAAAATTAAACTATGATATTATTAATGGAAAATTCTGTAATTGTACAAGTAACAATATTAAAACATTAAATGTACAATATTGACAATTTCATTAGATAATTTTACTCTTAATTTGAAATTAGTTATGTTCATTATATAAATAAACTTTAAATTTAACGGGTCACGTATCATTAATTTGCGTATACCTTAGGTTTGCTTTTGTTCATGATTAGCAGAGTTTCAACAAAAACCATTTAATTTTACATAGATACAAAGTTTCTCGTGTGCAATATTTCAACTTAGTTTTAATATTTTTAAGGCCGAAATAAAAATATGATGGATAAGAAGTATGTAACAGTATAATGAAAACTTATGAATAAGTATCTAAAACGCGTACGGAGATCGATATATGCTTCAGGCCGATTTTCGACAAAGAAAATCTAAGCATTAATCCTTTACAACTATGATAAGGACGTTATCAGCTTTGGAAAATATTCTTTCTGTGTACCAAAATGTTTTTAAACTACCTACTCATTTCATCCCAGAAAAAGACCGATATACATAACATGTTGTACGTACGACATGTGCACTATGTTAAAAAAGGATAATATACAATGTTAAAAAAAATCAATTTTACACTTTAAAAATTTGATAATGATAATTATATCAATATTGTCGAAAACAAGTTTTTAACTTCTTTCCAAAAATATGAAAAAACAAAATGGTTTTAATAAGTGAATTTAGGAAGTTACTATAGATAACTCGAAAATAAAACTGATGATAAGCTTATTTTGGAACGTCATTCAACTTTACTAAAAAAAAAAATAAATAAGATTTCATTTTAAAGTTGTTAAATTTTTTCCCATTGCCGTGAAAATTGACAATAATTAACGTAAAGGATTCGGAATGTTTGACACTCTGCCATATGTGTTGGGCTTAACCAAATTCAACAATAGATTACAAACGTACTCGGAATTGAAAGGCGTTCATTTTATGTATTACGCGATCTAGCGGGTGATTACAAAAAAAATGCCTCACAGTTGGAGGTGAGTGAAACTTCTGATATATACAATGGTTAATAGATAAATTGATCCCAAAGTATCTTTGGTATGTCAATACCAAAGTAGTTATTATATACTATACCTATACTATTTATTTTATCATTTAAAAAAATTGATCATGACATGTCAACTTTGACAGGTGTCAGCAGAAATATATGTCACTTGCATTAAAATTTATTTGAGCATTTCTAGATTTTTTCTGTAACTTTTTGTTTTGTTTCTTGTATATTGATTTATCTCGTAATATTGAAACTCATAAAGTGATCAATACACCCTAGCAAAATATGAAAAACCAAATGTTTTTAGGGCGCAATTGTTAAAAAGGATTCAAAAGTATTAACTCACTCTGTCTGCCGATTGACAAAATGGTGACCTCGGACCGAAAAGGAGAATCCAAATTTATTACGTAAAAAAGCTATGAAATGCAAATGCCCTTGTCTTAAAATATATTGATGCAATAAAGGAAATTGCAATTGTCCTGATAGCCATAGTATGTGTTTTATAATATGTTGTCAATTGCCATTTCTGACTACCACACTTTCTTTCTGTTTATAAATCTGTATTAGATACAATAGAAGCATAAAAAATCACCTTCACATTCGATCGGCACCAATTGGCTAAAAAATTATGTGTTTTATTCGAAGACAATTTAGATTTGCTGCCTTAGCTTTTTGTTCCTTAATATTTTACAATTAGTTCTTAATATGAAAGAAATGATAAATAAAATTCACGCATAGTAACAAGCAAATTTCCTTTTTACAATTTTTACATTTCGATTTCAGATCTGCTGCAAGTGTTGGATATAACCGCATTTAGAGAACTACAGAAAGTGTAATTTTAAACACCATAAAATCGAGTAATATGCTAAGAAGAACAGGCTAATAGCAGCTCGATAAGTACGTGACATCCATTAAATGCATCTTGCTATTTCGTGTCCAGTCTAGCAAGGCCTCAAGTTGGATTTTAAGGGGGTCTCCTCCTGTTTGGGGGCGCTGGGCTCCTCGCCTGCCCCTACAGTATCCACTACCGGGGACGATTTGAGCCATCAACAGTTCAACATTTTTCCTGCCATCTTCTCCAGGCAACTCAACTTCAACGCTTGCCCCCAGGGAAAGTCTATGATGGAGGATCTGAGACCGAATTTAGTTGGCGTGGGAAATTTATTAGGTATGTGCACAATACTACATACACACAAGTACACATTTTTATCGGAGTTTGAATGGCCAATTTACAGAAAAATCTTCCTTGAGTTGAGTGTTGAGAAGAAATAAATAAATAGGGCATCCACATAGAAATGAATAGCCTGGGGTGTGTCAAGAGTATGAGATGACGACACGTTTTGAGAAAACGTTTTCATTTTTCGTTGAATTTATTTGTAAAAATATTTTTAAATGATTGACTCCATCGTTGTCACCTTTTGCCCTAAAGATTCAAAGTTTCGTTTTTCTTCCATTATTTTCGTCCAATGTTTTATAAATGTCTTTTTAAAATTTCACTATTAAACATTATGGATTGTACTCTGGTCGACGAGTAGTTGTTAGTTGATAAGTTTTGGTTTGCGTTCTAGTGTCACGGCCAGAGTTACTAACATAGTTATAATACCGAGTGATACACGAATTTCTGGCCAAGCGACTCCTTCAGCATAAAGACAGTTAAATTTTTTTTTAATTTTAAGGGTGAAAATAATTATTTGATACTAATAAATTCTATATACCATAGCAAATACAAACGTACTGGCCTTTCAAATGAAATATACCGCACGATTTGTTCGTTAGTCCTATGCTTCAAAACTGATAATAGAGTATTATCAATATACAGGGTGTCTCTGAAATGACTATACAACACTTAACCAAAAATTCCTTAACCAAAAATAAGGCATTTTAAGCAAATTTACCGATATACAACGTTGATTCGTTTTGCCGCTACAGGGAGCCAAAGTTCCAAAATTAATATAGTTATTTTTTATATAAATAATTGAGATTTTCACTAATTTTGGAACTAATAATTGCTACATAAATTGGCGTATTTTGACGTAAACAAGATCTCTTTTTGATGCGTGAAAATATTTAAAATGGTGCGTGGTTCGTAAATAAAAGTTTTTATTTTTATTATCTCCTGTACGAATGATTTCATTTTTTTCTTTGTCACTAGCTGATTGTATTTTGAAACCATTTTGTGTCTTGTAAAATTTTCGGTAGACATACAGTTTCTCTATAAAAAAAAATGTACGATATCTTGCAATTCGTCATTGGTGTTTAATCGAAACGAAAACATGAAAAAATTTAATTTTAAATAACCTCCGACTTAGTTTAATTCTTATAACAAATATTTAAAATATTTACTGTTTTCCGGAATACATAAATAAATTCGTTTCAAAAAAATTAATCTGTACTTTAGACATTGTATCGGGCTTTTTGAATATTATTTTCAGAATAATGATGAATTGCGAGGTATCATACATAATTTTTTTTATAGAGAAACTGTATGTCTGCCGAGCATTTTACAAGAGACAAAATGGTTACAAAATACAGTTAGCTAGAGGTAAAGAAAAAAATTGAAGTCATTAGTACAGGAGGTAACAAAAATACAAATTTTTATTTACGAACCACACGTTATTTTAAATATTTTCACGCATTAAGAAAAGATCCCGCTTATGTCAAAACACGTTAATTTATGTAGTAACTCTTAATTCCAAAATTAGCGAAAATCGATAAAAGCGTTTAGCAGTTATTTCGAAAAAACGATATTCATTTGAGAAGTTTGACGCCCTGTAGCGGTAAAATGAATCAGTATTGTATATGCGTAAATTTGCTTAAAACGCTTTATTTTTGGTGAAGAATTTTTTGGTCAAGTGTTGTATACTAATTTCAGGGACACTCTGTATGCTGGCGGAATTGCCTTGATGTAATTCGCCAGGGTGACTTGGTAAAACACATTTTAAAATAATAACACCATAAAGGTGTGAATAACTAGATCACCCTCAGCGAACAAAAGAACCGAACAAACAATTTTTCAACACACATTACCCCTATAAGTTGCACATAATATCTAAAATGCCTCCATTAGAAAAACTACAGTAAATTCCACAATATTAAAAATCCTTCAGGGCCCTTGTCTTTACAAAAATTGCCAACACATTCAGATACTATTTCTTATTTAAACTTGGAAAATTCAGAGACTTTTCGAATACTTCCAATTATTAGAGCTGGGACAGGAAGTGTCGGAAAATTACTCGGAATCGTGGAACTCGAATTGCTGGTTTAGTAACTCAAGTTAAACTTGAAGGAATTATTGCAGTAATAATGTATTTGAGATATAACTGTTTTTTGGACCAGAACTTTGGCGTGCATCAAGACTCCGTCGGCTTCCTTTATATTGTAGCTCATTTATGCATTGCTATTCGACCATAGGTGCATACTTTTTAATCTTTCCTGATTGCAGTTCTTTTGCTGGACCTCCTGCAATGAGTCTGCATGAATTTATTGGCATTATCTCATCTAATAGATTACTGTACAAAATATGTAAAGGTGATATATAGAATAGTATATGGCCTTTATTTTTTTAATTTTTAAATTCTATCAGCCATAATCATTTTTATACAATCTGGACGTCATACTATCAGTATTAGCACGATATTATGAATGTTATTTACTTCATGATAATAATTATCCAGCACACACATTAAACTTATATTTACACGACGCCCTTTAACTCTTAAATCTAAGTATCAGCTGATTTCTAAAATTCAAATGGCGTATTTTTCCGTTTTGAACAGCTGTTTGGTTCAGATCCCATTGTGAGACTGGTTTGGTATTATATATTATTAAGGATGTCAACAGGATTGAATATTTAAAATAAACACATAGAGTGATAGTAAGACTTTTTCAAATTTTGCTTAATTCTTTCTACAAAATATTTTCACTTTATGGCGTTATACTGTCAACTTAGCTCGGTTTTTCTGATTCTTTAAAGGATTTTCAAAATGATTAAAATCTGCCCCACGACCACTCCCTCAAGGAAAGCTCTAAAGACTTTCAACCTGTAAGTCGGGCATATATATCCTTTCCGTGTTGTAATTGTCCTAAAAACCCGATATCTTGTTATTGATTAACCGGAGAAAGATCTAAAATTTTAAGACAATAATTGTTATTTCTTTTACCTGCAGGAGTTCAGGGCCTTTTAGATGACCATCATCAACATCTTACGGCTGCATCTAATGCGGCTGATAAGTCGAACAGAAAGTGCAATACAAGCGGTAGCTCCGCGGAGGATTTTAGTGCTTTATATAGTGGGTTGCCCCATTCTCATGATCACCACGGGTCTCATACACCTGCACATACGCCGCCTTCTTCAGCAAGGACGATAGCTGACCATGCAGGTATGAGTTTTATTCTTGATGCTACTATTTTCATTAAAAGTATTTTTTACTTGCTTTTCAATTTCAATACTTCTAATCGAGAAAGTTATAATTGAGCTCATAAGCGAGCGTTTCCTCTGCCATGATGCCGACGTGCAATTAAGATTTCTAATGCACTGTTACATGCCAAGCCCTCTAATTGCGGACAGCTAAACATTAGGCACAGCATCCCTTCCAAGACGACCCAGATGTCAATTTTAGGGCCAGGTCCTACAACACACAATATGTGAAATTGAGTGTTAACTAGACCACAGAGACGGCAAAATTATTGTCCGAGTGCATATGCTCGATCGCTAAGAGCCCTAAATCCGCACTTCATTAGAACACCCCGTATTTCATTCCCCCTTTTGATCCATATGGGCACGGACAACACAGAGTGCCTCCTATTAATATTAAGGTATTATTAGGGGATTATCAGTTCTGATTTTACAAGGGTCGTTCTGACAGGTGAATATAAGGCTCGACTTATGTTTAGTAATCACATCTCAGAAATCTAAAAATATATTTAGATTTATCAAAATTGGTACTTTCCCATTTTTTCTTTCTAAGGCAAAATAATCGTTAATTCCTAAATAAGTGTGGATTAAACAGATAGGACATTAACGCATGCTCATCACAATTGCAGTTGATAAACACGCATTGGAGTTTGGTCAGTAATCGAGTAAAATTTCGATTTACTCATTGCTTTGGTAATGAATACAATAGGAATGTTGAAGTCAATATTAATTACTTTGCATACCCTTTTGTATGGCATTGCATCCACTTGAACTCTGATCTCCTCCCTCTTAGCTTAATTCATGAACTACTCCCAGATTCGTGCCAATTGATCTTTTCCTCAAAAATGTAAGCTGATTCGACAATATACCATTCTTAACAGTTTCAAAGGATAAAAAGAACCACAATGAAACTCTTCAATAACTATAAAAGTTCTTTCGTCCCAGGTTGACCTGAAAGTACGCACAAATATCTTCCTAGAAAAGCCAATAGTGTTTGTAGGAAGGACACAGACTCTGACAAAAAAAATTGTAACATAATTTTTTTATTGTTTATTCATCTTAGCATGCACGGTTAGGTTACGGTCACGATCAAACAATATAAAATTAATGTTACAATATTTGTCCTGACCGATATTATGAATCATCCGTTATGGTGAGGAGGCGTTTCGTTGACGGTCCTTTATCGAGTTTCGCTCCAAGTGGTTTAAGGAAAACGGGATGCGGCTTTCGATTGATTCTCACATGTTCCCCAAATCTCTAAGCCTTTCTTCTTAGATTTTAGCTTTATTCAACATACATGGTGTTATGCATAAAACTCGACTTACCCGAGGTTCAATTAAAGCCCACCTAAATCTGACCAAATGCTTCACATACATGCATGCACATAATTTAAACAGTTATACATATAATGAAAGCAGGTACCTTTCATAACTCACTTAACAAATGGGCCCAGTAACAACAATAGTTTTACAGATACAGGACGCAGCCTAAATGTCTAAATGTATGCCATTTTCTTTTGAATTCTCCAGCGTACAGTAAAACGAGAAAAAATCGTGCTCGAAACTCAGGTTATATTGAGAGACTGCATCCGTCGTCCCACAAAATCCTACTCATCACATAAATTATGTATTACCTAACTGATTACTTATAAATAAAAGGTTGTTTCGCCGCATTGCTTCCAGGACTGACAAATGGACTTTTTCGAAATGAATCATTTAAATTGAAACATGGAAAATGTTTGTGATAATGTGATAATGTCGTTGTTGAATTACCAAAACTTTTTGAAATTATTTCAATATTTATAAAGTAGTGTTTACTCTTCGGACATCCTGCTGAATGAATTCATGTTTTCCTTCAGACGGTGCGTTTAAGAAACTAAAGCCAGAACCTCAATCTGCTAGCGGATCTTCGATAGGTGGCACAGTGTCACCAGGAGGACCCACGCACGCTGGACACACTCCAACCACTGCCTCCTGTCCCACCCCGGCAAGGAGGAGGCATAGAACAACATTCACTCAGGAACAGTTGGCAGAGTTGGAGGCTGCGTTCGCTAAAAGCCACTATCCCGATATTTATTGCAGAGAGGAATTGGCAAGGAGTACCAAGTTAAACGAGGCTAGAATACAGGTAAGTACGTTGATGAATAGCTTACAGGGCAATTCCTGCATGATTTAAGATTTAAATTCTTCGGACAAACATTAAAGGGTTCTCAAACTCTCCGTTATCGAAATAACATACACAATGTTGAAGTTTAAAAATGTTGTTCTTTTTTCAGTTCCTAATGTTTTTCAGATGCTTTGCTAAGGTTGCAAGGTTATCGGAGTTTTCGCGAATATTGCCTACCTTGTTTGTGAAAGAAACAAATCGATAAACATATTTTTCATGACCTTAATTAATTCCTTTTACAGGGCGATTTTGAAATACGCCATTTTTGAAGTTTGTTAGCAGTTTTTGCAAAAGCAAATGCTATGCAGAATATTTTATGGCACATAATTCAATAGTGTTATTCATTTTCTTAGAAAGGTCATAGTTTAATCACATTAAATAAGTGAAAAATGAAAAAAAAAACTAATAAAAATTGTATTAGATTTGATTGAACGCTGTTAACGAGACTATTTAAAATAGAGAATAGTCCACACCTTATAAGCCGAACTCAACCAATATATTCGGTCTGTAGACATATTAAGATTTGACTACATTTGCCTTATACGAAAAATTACATTTTTTGATATACAGTGTGTCAACGTCAATTATTTTTTCGAATTTTGCTTTGGTAGTTTTTGAGATATTTAATTAAAATTTTGGCGGGAGGATATTTATTTAGGTTTATTCACTAGATAGATCATGTGATTACTAGAATCTACAGGATGATACTTTCCACGGCGTTAGATACAATTTTACCTTCCATAAATTTTTTTGTGGTGCCCATTGAGCATTTCTTTCTAACAAATCGAATGCGCTGTGCAGTTGAAAAACTCTTTCATCTTCTTCATTTTAATGTATAGCTGACAATATTTTAGAAGTATTCGAAAAAGTATCAGGTATTCTATGTATGTCAAAATTTAATTAAAATTCGTTATCTAAATCTTAAAAATCATTTTACTAGCTGTTTTACTTGAGTTTTATCGTTATCGTTATCAGACGCAGAGTTTTAAATTTACTAATAATGTGACTAAAAAAGTAGTATCTGTACAGAAAAATTGAAGAACTAAAAGTTTCTAGATTGAACAGGGAATTCGATTTTTCGGGAAAAACATTTTTTTACACAGTTTTACAAATGAAATTGTAATATTTTAATAGCAATGTTATTTTTAGATGATGGTTCAAGTATTGCTTCTTGCTCAATTAAACCGACATTCATATACTTATATGGGCTGTACTGACACAAAATAGGCTGGACTGTGTCACTTTTAATGCTTAGGTTGTAAACTGATTATTTTTTTGTAGTAAAAATTTAATAGTAAACATACAGGAACATTTTAAGTAACTGGGCAGTAAAAATGTTTTACTACTTCAAACTGTTACTTCATTGTCTCGTTGTTAACTTAGCGATGAATATTGTTGAGGTAGTAAATTTACTAGTTTTTCGCCTTGTAAAACTAAAAACAATTTTTTAATTTTTTCTCTCACATCAGTGATACAGAAAGTGAACTGTAAAAAGTGAAAATGAAATGGCACAAAACAGGTAAATTGTCATTTTTAATACCTAGGCTGTAAATGAACCCTCTTTATATAATTTATGAATTATTTAAGGTAGAGAAAGGATCACACAAGATCTGTTAAACTGCATAATTTTGAAATTTTCAAAAATGATAAAATTTCATCTTGATCATTTAAAACAAGATTGAAAAGTACAAACCGTTTTTCTCAATTTCGAATTTTTATAGTTTAGAAGGCAAATTACAACCCTCTAGATTATTATAAATGGGAAACTTAATAATCTATTATTTGAAAACTTGCCGAAGATAAAATACGTTTCATAGAACTTACGCAGAATTACTCACAAAACACAAGCAATCATTAATATTGGGTTTATCCCGTAGCAAAAATTAGGTTTGATAAAATTAAAAAAAAAAAAATTTAATGCTTAAAATTTTTTTGGATAACCCAGTATATGTATAAATATTTTCGTAAAATAAGTTCCTCTGTATGTACAAGGTGGCGGCTTTTCGATGAATATATGGGGTATTGGCAAAATGGTAACGGACAGTTTAAATTCAAGTGCACATTTTATAGTCCGATTTGGGGAGGATTTGGTATCATCGTGTCGCCACTAACCTTATTCATTTTTGATCTACAGAGTGTTTATGAACAATATTCCATTTAGATATCGTACTTATTATAGAATATAGAACAAAAGTTCAAAGAGTAATTTTTTAGACAGATGTACAGACACAGTTATTTTGATTCGTTTTGTTAACGAAAATTTTGATTTTAAAGATTTTGTAAGCACTGTAAATAAAAAAAAAATGCGACAGTGAAAGTAAAAAATTAAATACATAAAAAATATTTAAAAAAAACCTAATGGAAACATTTGGGGATTGATACCAATCATAGGAAAAAGTATATGCGTTATTCGACGTAAACACTAATTTGCTGTCTTTGTTTACTCGGCTATAAATATCGCTGCGACAGTAAATTTGCAACTTTTTGGCTTTATGAACTAAACAATTACTTTATCATTCTGTAAAAAGTGCAGTAGGAGAGGATAACCTTTCAAGAATTAAATCATCACCTCATAAGGATGACAATGCTTGTCGTATTATACAGAAGCAAGGTGTCAAAAGTCTCTAGGCAAATTTACGCAATTCGTTCAACTACACAGCCTTATTAGTCACTAGCTAGTAAATTTACTAACAAATGAGCTAAAAATAATTGGTACTACCGAGAATTGCATAGAGTAGATACCAGGAACAAATAGAGCAAGTGAAACTTTTCTCTATCTGAAATAACTTTCAAGGCTTCTCTAAAGTCATTACCAAACGAATGGTTAAAAGTTGAGCAAAAGCCCCGAAACCTGGAAAATCCTTTGTTTGTTGTAACAAAAGGCGAACAACGCAACAACACCCTGCAACTAATTCGAGGCTTTTATCTTAAACCAAGAGATGAAAGTGACTGGCTGAACGGAATGGCATAAAGTAGATACGGCAGGCAAAGCACACAATTACCAGAGACATAGAGAGCGGCATCAGTCGACTCTGGCTAAATCTCTGATTGAATTAGAGACGCAGCTAGGGGGGTGGCACATTGGGTGGCTGCCCCCCTCTCGAGACACAACTGCCATCGTTAGGCCCCGGTCTGGACCTTTGTCAGCTGTGACTCACGCTTATTCAATAATAAAATATAAATATATGTGTTAAATAGATACTACCCATGCATGCCATTTGAAAATAAAATAAAATTAAAACAGAAGTCACATTTTATAAAAGAATTCTTTGGGGGAAAGTAGTGTTTCGACTTCAGAAAACTTTGATAAGACGTTCATCCGTTTCATTGCCAATATAGTTGGCCCGTCCCCCGTTGCCGTCGGATTATCCAGGCGCTGCTGCGAGGGACGGCTAACTTCGTTACGGATCCATTTGATGGAATCGAGGGTCGTTCCAACCATCCCCGACTTTCCCGTCCTCTGTTCCTGGAAAACGTGCCTTAACCGTCCGTCTTTGTTTTTCGCATTACTTCGCCCTTCATAATGACAAATATAATATTGTTACGAACGGTTTCATCTAAAGTTTCATTCAAAAATATATCTTTCATTATATAGTTTAATAGATCATTGCAGGTTAACGAACACTGCTAAAATTTGTTCTAGGTTTGGTTTCAAAATCGAAGAGCAAAATACCGAAAACAGGAAAAGCAATTGCAAAAGGCGCTGGCCCCTAGTGTACTGCCTGGATGTAATGGAGCCATGATGAGAAATATTTATCCTGGAGCTGCAAGAGGATATCAGCCTTATCCACACCCCACAGCTATAAATAGATATCCGCAGGTAAGTAAGTTTTCTTGTTTTCGTAACGTAGCTAAAGTTGTCCAGGAATTATATTAATTTCAGCATTGGGGAAACTGTTATTAAAAAAATATAGGAAGAATTTAAATTGATTCAATCCCCTTTGGCAACATTTTTAAAATAATATAGTCGTATCGCAGAATTTATCAAGTGAGCAAGTTTTCTAAAAGCTTTAAAAAATAGGTAAAATCCATTAATCTACTATCAATTTCTAATAATATACGAGCATGAAAATAATTATTTGGACTACTTTCTCAGTCATTTGAAGTAAAAAAAAACCTGGTATAAAATTTACGATTGAGAACAAAGAACAAAATAAAAAAATTTCATTCAACACGTATTCCAAGTTACAAAACAAAAATCGAGCGAAAGTGAGAAATTTTATACTGGCGAAAATTTTATACCTTTAAAAAAGGAAATTATAACACCAAAATTACTAAAAATAGAGAATAGAAAACCAAACAATGAGATTTGGTGGAATGGAAATGTGAATCAAAGTCAACATAGATAATGTGATCAACATTAATAACCGCAAAGCAGATTTGCTTACAAATTTCCATTTTGTAATTTTATCGCTTACTTAATATTCATTGTACTTATTTTTGCGTAAACCTTAAAAATTCAAATCTTAAATTAAAGAAGAAATAATTTAAAACAAATTATATTAACTTAGAAGCCCTATATTTCAAACATTATCAATCTTTAACTCGAGAACTAGTAGTAAATTCTCGTGAAAATAATTTAGAAACACCTTCTATAATTATCTATTTCTATTAAACGATTTTTGAAATTATAAAGAGTATATAAAAAATTTCGCGTCAGGAGGGTTGTAGAAACATTTGCAAACAAGATTTGTATATTGTAACTTAATTCAGTATTTACTATTGAAATATGGTAAAGTGGAATTTAAGAACAAACTTTGCTACAATATGCGGCATTTAATTTGAAGCAGGAATTTTCTTATGCGCCCGTTGATTTGGAAAATAATTCAACCAATCATTATCATTATATCTCAGAAACAATATAGAGAGTAGTCCGAAATTATGTCGCATAATTTTAACAGCACACATTTTGACACGAATGTTATGTTCAATATAGAAATGATACGTTTTACGGCTTATTTAAAAACTTAAAATTTTGACACCCTGTATCTTGAAAATCATTGAAAATGTAATATTGTAAATAATATATAATCCTGGAAAAAGTGTTTACACACACGTTTTCATGAATTTTTTGCCTTATTTTTCGATGTATGACATGGTGTTAAGATTATGTAACCTAATTTCTGAGCACCCTGTACGTTTTAATGATCTCTATCTGACAGTTCTTTCTACTTTAAATAAGGTTAAACAACTAATTAACCATATAAGCATGTAGAGTTAATAACATACAAAACGTCCGTGAGCAACATCAGCCATTAGCATAGTTTTGCCATCGGTCGGGTGGCGCGGCGCGTACCGACGGCCAGCGTCGCAGGAAACGCGGTCTGGGTAAACTAATTGACGACCGACCTGCTTGACCTCAGCCAATTTGCTTAATGAGTTTACCTGAAGACCTATTTAATTGCAATTTACATATTATGTTACGGAAGAGAGAGCCGAGAAGCGCTCATTTTCATTAAGACGGGAGATTTGCCAATTTTGTTTTCATTAAATACTATGCGGTTTTTGATTACAGATGACGACGAGTTCATATCCTGGGATGGCTCAGTCTTTTTCTATGGCCCACACGACGAATATGTCATCGGTGGCTGGGATGAGGCAGGATGCAATGAGTAAGTATTTAATTTTTGAGATTGTCTCCAAATTAAATACCTAACTGAAATATTAAATTGCGGTGACGAAAAATGGCAATGGTGCAAACTCCACTGAAAATATATGCTATTCCAAGTTTTTAAAAATTGGCTGGTGCCATGGAAATCAATTTCTTGTCACTATATTTTTTGTACTGAAACTGTATGTCTGGCAAAAATTTTACAAGAGACAAAAAATTTTCAAAATGAAGTCAGCTAGTGATAAAGAAAAAATAAAGGTCATTCGTACAGGGGGTAACAAAAATACTAACTTTTATTTTCGAATCACACGCCTTTTTTAATATTTCCAAACATTAAAAAATATCCTATTTGAGTTAAAACACGCCAATTTATGTAGTAACTCTTAGTTCTAAAATTAATAAAATTCGTTAAAAAGTGTTTAGCAATTACTTCGAAAACGGATACTAATTTGAGAAGTTTCCCCCCTGTGGAAGCAAAACAAAGCGGCATTGGAAATAGGTAACTTTGCCTATACTCTGTCTAAATATTAAAGGAATTAGTCATCACAGTAGATCACACAAAAAATGGATCAGAGATAAACATGCATTGCGATTACAGTGGTTGAAAATGTCGCTGAAAATTCAAAATGAAAACCACATTAATTCCCTCATCCCTGGGGTCCTAATGGGCTTCGGTTGTCTATGGCGCCAGGCATTCATATGTGGGATAATATATGGATAAGACAAAATGCGAAAAAATACCGATAACCACATAAAGATACAGATGGCCCTATGATGTTACAGGTGGCTACGTAACTAACGTTCAGAAATAATCGGAAACTATCAGGTGCAGACGAAGATTGATTTTACTTAGGAGACTTATGGGTATCTGAATAAATTCTTGAATAAGTACTAATAAAAAAACCCGAGCATTTATTAGGACTCTCTATTAAAAAAACTGTATATGTAAACTCACACTGAAATTTACGATTAATGAAATATTTTCAAATTTTGAATATATTGGACCACTGGACAGTTAATCAAGCACCTATACATTTTTTGCTGCTTTTTTGTATGGCCTAGGGCGATGACTGATTTCTTTAATATTTAAATTAATTATAGAACACTTTATTTTTGGTTAAGGAATTATTAGTCAAGCCTTGTATAGTCATTTCCGTGACACTCTCTATAATAATATATTCATTTCATTAGAGACCTGTCCAAGACTTGTGACATTTAAGCCACAAGATTGTAATAGAAAATAAAAAACAGAAAAGCTTGGTATAAAAAGCAATTCTTTTAAAAGCATAATCGTGTTTGTCTGATAGAAACCAAATCGTAGCAATTGCTACAGATCAATAGAATTGTGTTTACAATAAATCGTAGCATTTTCCAAGGCAGCATGATTAGTTATTTTAATTTACATTTATGATATTTCAGCTTTGATACACCCCACTATACCATGTATCATTATTAGCTATGTTGATGACACTAGTCATTAATTAAAGATTTTCTAAAAAGAAACTTATAGTTAACAACAATAAAACGAATGCTGTAATATTTCGAACAAATCAAACAAACTTAGATAATGCTAATAAACGTGGAAGGAACTTATTACGATATAATAAATATAATATAATTATAATTATAATAATTTTTAAACTGTACAATAGGCTGTCAGTATACATAAAAATATTAGCTATAGTAAGAAAGCTGTAAATAATCTTTTCGGTGATATTGAATCGGACAGTATAAAGGGATATTTTTTCGATTAAGTTAGCATCACTTACCTACTCAAAGTTATTTGCGACATATCTCTTTAGGCGTTATTTTATTACATGTTATTGTTACGTAATTTTTGAAATAAAGATCATCGTCACCTTCATTATCATCAAAACCTTCCAGAAACAACTCAGTATATAGTTTTCCATACCAGTGGACTGTTCAGGTTAGGTCAGGTTCCGATTCAGGTCTAGATAGGTCGTTCTTTGATTTCGTGTCCGGGGGTTCATGAGACGAATGCCCAAATCAATGAGTTTTTTTTAACTCACTGCACACCATCAGAAGATCACTGATTGTCTCGTCCTCCAAACTGGAAGCTCTGAATCGTCTTCGACTTCCGTGCTGTGTCGCGATACTAATCTTCACCAAAGCTCAAAATCATATTGCTCTCTTCTCAGCATTGGACCATATAACCACACTGTCGTAGGGGAGCGATAGTCGAGCTGCCTTGGATGCTGGATGTGCTCAAACCTACTAGTATAACACCACCAGATAACTTTAAGTATTGTGGTAATTGGGAAAAACGTGACGAGTGTGAATGTTAATTATTCCGGTTCTCATATTCTTTCTGAGACCCCCAGCGTACGGGAATTTTCCTAAAAAATTTTCATTTAATTATGCTCTTTATGTTATTATTTTTTAACCATGCCCAATAGACGAAGACAGGGTCAATGTTTTTTAAGTAGTTCGGGGCTGAATACTTAAGTACCACGTTAGATACTCCTTATTATTAATAATTTTACTTTTTACGGCTTTTTTAGTAATTAATAAACCCTTTGTGGTCATATGGTAGCACAAATCAAATAATGCTTCCTGCTCGTCTATATGTATATTATATTTTATATGTATCAGTAACTCCCACTTTTGCATTACTTCTGTTCGTTTATTTGAGAAGCCATTTCCTAAAGTTTATTTGAAAGGTAGTTAAGACCATGTATTTAGAGGATACAAATAGAGATTTACATTAAAATTCCTGTGTGTTTAAGCTATGAGGTTTAGTTGAGGTAGCACACATACGCATTTTTTTCTACAGGTGAGAGTATGTTGTGGTTCCAACAAGACACAACCAGGCAAACGTGTGGAATAAATACTCTTTTTTAACGCTGCTATAGATATACATAATTTTGAATAAAATACCCTCAAATATAAGTTCTTTTAGCTTAGAGGTATCATTTGTAGACGAATTCGAAAAACTCGATTTCAATTAAATCGTAATATCAGCTCCCCTCGTCATCTTAATAACACTAATAGCGAATATACTACAGTTTTAAAATTCCTATTTATGAGTGGGAAAGTAAAGATCAACTACCTTTAATAAATTTTGTTTAAAGATAATTTAAGTGAACTGAGATATCCACATTGAATATTTCGTGCTAATAAACCTCAAGCTTTTTATCAAAATGTCGGTCTCAATGTTCCATATTTAGTCGAATCCCTCACTAATATTAGGTCGTGTAGTATGAAATGAGTAGAATTGAATTGAAACTTTAGTAATTTTTTTTTTCATATGAAATGTTTTTATTGTCAATCGAAATATGCACCACCATTATCAATACACTTCTGCCATTTAACGGGAAGTTCATTGATTCCCCTGCTGTAAAAGCCTGCAGGCCGGGAGTCGATAAACTCTTGGAAGGCAGCTTTGACAGCCTCGTCGGAGTTGAATGTTTTTCCTACCAAGAAGTTATCCAAATTTTGAAAGAAGTGGTAATCAGTGGGTGCTAAGTCGGGTGAATACGGTGGATGACGAAGAGTTTCCAATTCCAACTCCTGTAGCTTGGCCAAGGTGACTTGTGCGGTGTGTGGCCGAGCGTTGTCGTGCAACAATAGCGGTGCGCTTCGATTGACTAATCTTGGCTGCTTAACCATCAGTTGCCTCATCATTTCGGTCAGTTGTCGGCAGTAGACATCAGCCGTAATCGATTCACCAGGTTTCATGAAGCTGTGATGGATGACACCTGCGTTGGACCACCAAACGGACACCATAAGCTTTTTTTGATGAAGATTTTTTTTCGCACAATGTTTTTGTGGTTCATCTTGATTCAACCACTGCGATGAACGTCTGGTATTGTCATATAGGATCCATTTCTCATTACAAGTAACAATCCGATTCAAAAATGGATCGTTATTATACCGGCACAACAAAGAAACACAAGCTTCGAGACGTCGTTCTTTCTGTATGTCGCTCAACTCATGCGGTACCCACTTGTCCAGCTTTTTCACCTTACCAAATTACCAAAATTTACCAAATCCACGGTGGAACTTATATTTCATTAACACACGAATTTCACTATTTTGCATGGCTGCACAAAAATTTTTATAAAAATAAAAGTTTTCAATAATTTTTAACACTTTAAACTCTGATCGAAAGAGGAAGAATGTGCCTTTTCCACATAAAAAAGTCAAGTCCAAATATAGATTTAGAGTGAAGTTATTCACAGTTGAATGTGGCATTTCGAAAATCTACTCATTTCATACTACACGACCTAATATTTTTTAACATCTGTATCGATATGTTAACATTCCTAGCGAACTCATATGTAACATAATAATATAACGATCAATTTCTTCCAGCTAATGCCAAAAAAATGAAAAATTTCCTTGATAGCAACCTATAAATGGGTCTGTCAAAGAAACCCAGTTGTAAAAATTACAGTTTATCATCTTTCCAGATGAGAGATCCCTTTAATTCTTCAAGGGTGTTTAGTGACCGTTTCGACTAGCTTTTTTTGCAATGTTCACTTGAAAATCAACTTGGTGCTACTGAGAAAAGAGTAAACAGGATTTAACAAATTATATGAACCAAGACCAATGCTAAATATTCTTTTTTCTGTTTTCTTGAAATAGTACAAGCCTAATGAAAACCATAGGATTGACGAATCAGTAGTGAAGTTCAAGAGTAGAATACGGTTTCGACAACACATGTATTTAAACCTGGCGAACAGAGCATATAAAATTTCAATACGTGCAGACAAATCTGGTTTATTCACACAGGTCCAAGCCCACGTCAGAAAATGGCATAAAATGCTTAAGGTCCAGAGTTATACAAAATTGAATGCGTCCATTTATAGAAAAATGCAATAAAGTCTACATGGACAACCTGTTTACCATAATTTCTCTTTTACGTGATATCTCGAAAGAAAATATATTGTTTAAATCACATAACTTTTTATGCGTCACTGGGTTCACATCAGCAATAATGCTACATCTTTTAAAAATTAATATGTAGCAGGAATTTGTCACTTACTGGTGCAACATAATCAGTTTTTAGCAGTATTTAACAGTATTGTTAAATTCAGAGCAAATAATTATCATACCAATGAACGAAAAAGTTTTAAAATAAAAAAATATATATATTAAACCAAAACGTCAACAAATTAAGCGACAAAAAATTGACACAGGCACAGACATTCAAATATATCTTTATTCTTTTTTAGCATATTAAATTTATGTGATTCGTCATTTTACATAAGGCGAGTCTCAATCCTTACATTTTGTGACGAGAATAAAAGTTACTTAATTTAAACCATATACATATATAGGGTAGTCCAATTGCTATGGGCCACTATTGCTGTCTTTTTAACCGTAAACGATACAAGTTTAGTTAAATTAAACAAAAGTTGTCAAATTTAATGACAGGTTAAGATCTCAAGACACTGTTGTCAAAATTTGTTCGGTTTCGGAAGTATTGGGAAAAAACGAAATTTTCCCGAAAACATATTTCATTTTCTTATACTTTTAAATTTATCTTTTGGAAACTATAAATTTTATTTTGCTTTAATCTTAAAACTCTAATGTAGAACAAAATAAATTAGGTACCTTTGTTAAAATAAGAAATTAAATTAATGATCCAGGTCATTGTTGAATTGAACCCAGGTCCGTATTTAAAAAATTGAAGTTAGTGTCGATATCTCAGAAACTAAAAGTACTATATTTTAAAACTTAATATTAGTGTGTAGAGCTTTAAAAATCAATCAAATGTTGTAAGAAAAACTTTTTTCAAAAACTCTTAGTTTTTGGTTTATTTACAAAAAATTTTTTGGGTCAAATTTCGTTTTTTCCCAATACTTCCGAAACCGAACAAATTTTGGCAACAGTGTCTCGAGATCTTAACTTGTCATTAAATTTGATAGCTTTTGTCTAATTTAACCAAACTTGTAACGTTTACGGTTTAAAAGATAGCAATAGTGGCCCATAGCAATTGGACTACCCTATATGTACGTGTGAAACGATTAGAAAGAAATAGAAGTAAGAATCCTATATCATTGGATTGTGGCGTTAATAACAAGAATATATCTAAAGAATCACATATGCGGAAACTAGATATAGATGAATAATAAACCTATTTTGTGATCAAGCAATTTTTATGGTACAAATGAAATCAGAAAGATTTCTACAAAAAAAAAACACGGTTCATTACAAGACACCTCATGCTTACAGCTTCAACGCTCAAAGCCTCGCACATATAGAGGCTATATAGACCAATCTGACATGTTGTTTCTATTATACAAAGTAAATCGAAAGTAAAAAAAATTGTGATACAAATTATCTTGGCATTTTTAGAGTTGAGCTTATTGAAAGTGTAATTTGAAAGAAATTTAGTGTCAGTTGCATCAGGATTTATTGGTGCTAACCCATGTACGTCTAAAAGAGGAAGAAAGAATTAAGAAGGTTCTTCCAAGCCTCTGAGCTAACGAAGACAATTTTCCCTCCTGAAATAAAATTTGACAAATGTGTATATCCAGTTTTTTAACATTTAAATTAAAATATCAACTAAACGGCTGATAAGAAATGCATAAAAGCGCATATAGATAATCAAAAACAGAAAAATATGTTTTTTTCAAATATCAATAATATAAAGGGTATGGTATATGGTTTTCCACCAGAAAAATATCACTTCGTATAATAGAAATCTTTCGTATTTGTGACTTTATGATGTATTTTCAAATAAGTCCGATAGTCCATCAGTTAATATACAGGGTGATCCCCATCTAATTGGCCTCAATATACAGAGTAGTCTCCACCTAATAGATCAAACTTCATTTCCATGTTTTTTTCTGCAAAAATATTACCATTTCACTAAAATCTTACAGGAAAGTCGACAGTTTTCGACATACAAGGTATCAGAATTTCACTTATATTTTCCACTTTTACCTCTAAATCTAACAGTTTTGAGATATTTAATTTAAATTTTAACATGAGGATATTCATTTAGGGTTGCTTCACTATAATAAATTAAATTTACAGGATAATACGGTCGGTCAGGTTAGATACCCTTTTTCCTTTCTAAATATTTGGTGGTAAGCTTCTCGCCAATTCTTTTAAAAAAATAAGATTATTCGTTCAGTTTAGATATTTTTTCATCCGCTTCATTTTAGTGGATGACACCTTATTCGAGTTATGTGTAGAAATAGGGAAAAAACACTTCTTTTTTAATATAGTTTTTCAGGGTTTGTTCGTAATTTTGCAACTAACGTTTAAATCATTACATGAACTAAAATAAAGAGGATAGGAAAGTTTTTAAAGTGGATAGTAAATTCAGTTTTTTGGAAAGAAATGGTCAATGGAACATTAGAAAAAAGTAGAGAAGGTAAATGATATCTGACCCCACAGAAATAATTATTGTCTAGCTTCTAATAATCACTTGATCTGTTTAGTGGATGTGACCTAAGTAAATATTTTTGTGTCAAATTTGAACTAAATATCTCAAAAGCTATAAAAGCGCTATAAGCAAAACCTGAAAACTACTTTAACTCCCTATATCACGAAAAGTAGAAACTAACAAAGGAATATGTGAAGGAAGTTTGGTCTATTAAGTAGAGTCTACCCTCTATGAGAAATGCATGAATATTAAAAATATAAACATAAACATTACAAATATAAATATTACAAAATTATAGAGAATTTCTGCAAGAACCCATCTCGACAATTTTTCCATTCCCTATCCATTGAGTTTTAGTCACGTTTGTTCTAAACTCTATCTCCTACGATTTTAAAAGTACGATCGATGGCCTTTGTTAGTGGAACACATCTATTGTCACTATCAATTATTAAAAAATCTGTTTATGGGGATCATAAAGGTTTGCGTACTGTTATCATTGCTATGCGACTATGCAACTCAGTATAACAGAGACTCCATTTTTGTCAAAAAGACCTAACGCATGTATCCTTAAGAATGTTTATCATTTTTCTAAATGAAAAATATTAGGTATATTAATAGCAAAATAGATGTATCATTTAAACATATCTCAGATACCTAAATAGGTATGTATCTCGGAAAAATTACCTATACGTTATCGAAAGCGACGTAATCGCAAAACGTCCTTAGAATCCAGGAAATGAAACATCTTGGAAGGCGCCCCTTAATTTCGTAACTTCTTGAATGAAACTACCAAATTTCCGGAGAATAATTACCTATATATTTAAGGAGATTATCCTAAATTACAACCATAAATCGTATTAAGTGAAAAGTCGATTAACGATTTCCTTGCAATTTCTGATATCCTAGGTATGTCCGCAGAAGATGAATGGTACAACAAGAGCCTGTCCGCCCTTCGAATGAACTCCACCCATCATCCGAATTTGGCCGCCCCCATGTTGCAGTACCAAACATAATAGATATTTTCTCGGTTTTAGGCTAAGTAAGTATTTGTACATCTGCACAACATATTTACGTAAATAACAAATTCAAAAATAGGTGTGGAAAAGTTGTGCCTAGTTGAACATTTTTACTTCCGCTTAGTTTATTCCCAGAATTTATTAAAAACAGACAGGAATACCTTTTTTCCAAAATCAGCAGGATAGCACCTACATACGTTCGGTCATGTGCTATTTGAATGGTTTGCAAGCAGAGCAAACTTCACTGGCGTGCAATAAGTCACTTTCGCCTCTCGGGATCTTTGCTATTTCAGCTGGGCACTTTTCCATGCTAGTCATATACCAAAGATTCAATTTTTATGCTAATTAATTTAAAATTATATTTCTGTTATTTATTAGGTCTATTTATTAGAATTTAATATTTTTTAAGTTAATGAACGTACTTTTGTACAAACGAGGTGGTAATAATGCATTAATTCGTCTATAAGTATTCTATTCCTATAGTACATTATTATTAGTTTTTAATTATTCTCTATGGTTGTAAGTTAGGCGTTTAAAGAAAATTATTCATCACCTAATTATTGGCTACGTAAGTTTGCATATAAGCCTCGGAGGTACAAAACGTTTGTCAAACCATTCCAATAGAAGCGACTTAAATCGACACCAATATTAAAAATGTTTAAACCGCAATGGCACATTAGATATTTTCACCGTGTAGAGCCGCCTGACATATTTAATATTACAAATATTATTTTGATTGACAGTAATTATTAACAACCATTTAAGAACAAGTTTTTCGTTTATAATATAGAATTTTTCAGGTATCATTATTGACATTAGAGAAATACAGTTTCCTCAATACAGACAGAATAGACATTTCAGAATAAGAATACACATTTCGGACATTTTAGGGTCTCGTTTTTTTTTTCAGTTGTTAGTGAACTGTAAATATTCTTCGGAATATTTTGTCACGTAAAATTCCATGCGTCGCTTATTATATGCTATATCATATGATCTAGCTATAAATAAATACTCTATTATTTAAAATTTGAAATTATTAGAAATGTTTAATAAGTTTAGTTAATTGCAGCTGAATCATATATAGGGTGGGCCATCGAAAACTTTTCACTTGATTTTGTGGAAAAAATTGAAAAACGTCCGCACCCGTTAATTTTATATTTAAGGGGGACACATTTTCTTCATATTATTATGAAAGTAAATGTCATCGTCTGACAGGGATGTCAGTGACTTTGAAAATTCTAAATAGAAAGCGGTGTCGAGTGGCACCTTGTTTTAAAACGCTCTAAATTCTCTTTTCAACGACACCAATTTTTCGTAATTTGAACAAGTAGTTTTCGAGAAAGTATGTTATTAAAAATTAAATGTCTTATCATTTTTAGCCCAGTAAAATGGCTCAGTTGAAAATGGCCACCACCATGAGTCTATACATTAATATAGGACCTGTTCAAAGTGTTGTCGAACTTTCTGAAGTACTTCAGGTGTTATTTGACGGCATTCGTGTGTAATCTACTGACGTAAGTCTTCTAAGAAATTTGGTTGTGTGGAATAAATGAAATAATAAATTTAAAAAATAAATAAAATAAAAGAATGTCCAACAACACTTTGAACAGGTCCTGTATTATTGTATGGAGCTTGATGGCAACCATTTTCAACATTTACTGCGCTAAAAATGATAATACATTTAAGTTTTGATAACGTACTTTCTTGAAAACTACTAATCCAAGTTACGAAAAAATGGTATCGCTGAAAAGAGAATTTAGAGCGTTTTAAAACAATGTGCCACTCAACACCCCTTTCCATTTAAAAATTTCAAGGTCACTGACACTCCTGTCAAACTGTGACATTTACATTCATAATAATATGAAAGAAATGTGTCTTCCTTAAATCTAAAATTGACGAGTCCGAGCATTTTTCAATTTTCTCCAGGAAAGGCTCATAAAATCAAATGGTAAATCTTCGATTGCCCACCCTATATATTGTAGAAAGAATCAATTACGTCACTGAATTCTACATCATGGCGTTATAATTTATTAGATCCCTTTTTCCTTTTTCAGTATTTTGTTAAATAAATTAAATATACGCGGTGTCTCAAAATACAGAATGTTCAAACCTATCCTGTATTTGTGAGACTAGTATGACCACTCAACTGCTTCTGTCAACATTTATTTTATGAAAATCGAACGCGATATTGCGAAAACTGTCTTTCTCTAATTTCACAGACAATTGAAATACTCCACATGTACGATGAAAAATGGACAGTTAGCGACATTTTCGTCGAACAGTATTTTCCTCATTAAATACATGCTTTCGGTAAACCTAAAAAACAAAATATCCCGAGTCTTCATAATGTTAACATCCCCTACATACTTTTACCATATACACACAATATTTTTAACTGACTAAATGACACCTTTTTTTAACCAATGAATGATAAAAGTAATTCATTGTTCGGTCGTACCTTGTAAACGTGTGAGCTATTAAGATCGGTCGCCGTGCAGGTTGTATGTCAGAAACCATTCTTTGTAGAGTATTGAAGAAAATGAAAGATTAATAATAAAAAATAATAATTAAAAGCAGCATCAGAAAGTAAATTGATGATGCGCGAAGTTGACTAAGAATATTTTTCAGTTTCTTAAAAGACAGCTAGAGCGAGTAAATAAAAGGCAAATAGGCTGAAAATGAATTCCGATTTTCAGGAGATATTGCAGTTGAAAGATGACAGTTTTTCCCACTTTTAAAGCAGTGCCTTTTCGGTGAAATCTTTTGTTCAAGTTAAATTGAAATATGTATATAATTTGACGCATTGTTAAAATTTTAACATTATTGACACCTGTCAAAAACAAGTTATTTAAATTCTACTTAAAAAGGCAAGACAGCATTGTGAATTCGATTTCGCAATATTTTAAACAGTTTGGGAGTTACCACGTTAGGAAGCGCCATCTTTCTAACGCAATATCTCAAAAATGGTTACAAATCAGAATATGTTACATAATATAAAATATTTGTAGGATTTCGAGACGAATTGAATAATGCAAAATATTTATCTAAAAATGTCATTAGTTACTTCCTCTAGCGGACATTTTAGAAATTGTAAAAAATATATTATTGATTTAATTAATATTTTTAGTTCCTATAATGTGGGAGTTCAGTTTTCAATTTAACGGAAACTGACTATCGCCCTTTTTGTGCTTCCCTGTACAAGGTGGTCTAATTTCGATAGAATTTAGTTTTCTTAGAATTTAAAAGAGATATTAAAAAACTAATCTGAGTTTCCTGGACATGATATTGAAAAAATATTAGTATAAATTACATCCCTTTATCGTTTTTTAGTTCGGGTTCGGGGAGTAAACTAAGGTTAATTTTTATATAGTTGAATTTCTTTTTAAAAATGAGTTATGGGTCAGTCATTTAAAAAAAGCACAAGTTTTTGTAATCTTTTGAAAAGAATAGATATATCATTTCACCTTTTTAGAAATAGATTCTCCTCACAAAAGTGCCTTAAGAAAGTATTAATCATTTCTCGATTCAACATCGGGTTGTCGAGTTATGGAAATCTCCAGCGAATGTCAAGTTTTGAAAAACTCCTCGTAGAGAGAAAACTTATAACGATAGAGAAATATGGTTTATACCAATTATTTTTTCTTAAAAATCGAGTCCAGAAAACTTGTATCAGTTTTCAAAATTTTCTCTAAATTGTGATAAAACCCTAAATCTCATCGAAATGAGACCACCCTGTACCAGTTGAACAAAAATTAAAGTTGCCATTTGATGTATTTTAAAACACAGAAATAATACTTATCCCGAAAAATGAACTGAACAATACACAGACACAAAACTACAGACGTAATACATTACTCCCGGTGCTAAGGAAAGTTTTTGAAAGCATAATAAAAAAACAAATCTTAGGAAAACTAGGTTACTCATTCTCTCTTTATTTTGATGAACAACATACAAATGACACATTAAAAAGTAGATAATCAGCAGATGTATTTATGGACGTTAACAAAGCAGTAGACGCCGTCTAATACAGTAGTCTACTATATAGTATAATACAACTGAAAGTTCGAATTGACTGCACTACTATATTCCCTTTTTCTTTTGAACCAAAACTCCTTTAGGGACCACTGCTTTCACCTTTCCTTTATAATGTATATACTACCATACTATATACTATGCAACTCTAAATTCTACCTCTCTCCCTTCCCCTTAACTTTTTAACAAATTATTATTTTTTTACAATTCAAAAGCAACATCAAATAGAACAAAAAACACTACCTTTTAACGTTTGTTTTGTTTCTCTAAATGTTGTTTACGTCACCGGTACGACAAAATAGCGGATTTTTTTTTAAATTGAAGCATAGGCCAAGGAGTAATGGAGAAATGCGATTTCAAATCGATCATTTAGTTTTTGAAAAAAAAAGATATAGATAGAAAGAAAGAAATTTATAAGATACAATACAAATTCAGTTTCTTAGTACATAAACATAAAAAATCTTGTTTGTTAATAGAAAATAAAAAATAATATTATAATTAATATGATTTATAATAATAATAATAATAATAATAATAAAATTTGCTTGTGATTTTGTACTAACAAACTGTCTTTGGTTATTTTAATAAATTGTCAGGTAGTGTTTAAAAGTGTTAATAATTTGTTAGTTATGCCTGTGTTAAAAAAAAGTTGAGGCTGTGTTTATTTTTGCTGAAGCTAGTCGAAACTACCATACTGCCGAAAGGTTGTTTAATGAAATATTTTTTTATTTTATTATTATTGTAATAATAAATTATATTAATTATTTTATTATTTTTTATTTCCTATTAACAAACAGATTTCTTTAAATGTTTATGTACTATAAAACTGAGTTCGAATTGCATCTTTAGATTTATTTATTTCTATTTACAATTTTTTTTCTCAAAAATTAATCGATCGATTTGAAATTGTATTACTCCATTAAATGAGGTGTCATTTGACCCATACTACAATTTAAAAAAATCTGTCATTTTGTCTTACCGGTGACGTTAACAACATTTAGAGAAATAAAGAAACATTAAAATATAGTATTTTTTGTTGTATTTAATGCTGCTTTTGCATTTTTAAAAAGTTGAAGAAAAGAAACAGGGAGAGGGGGCGGAATTTTAAACCGCACTGTACAAAAGTAGCTAAATGATAAAAAACATAAGCAAAACAGCATACAGATTAGTAACACACCGGCAATACTACACTTATTGTACAATACAAAACGACTGAGATAGCAATAAAAAGATTTCAAATGAATCGGTATATGCAAAAACAACACATGTCTATTTTTGCTCAAAATTAGATGAAATGAAAATTAATATCTATATAGGTAAATTCTAAGTGGTGAGCGGTGGGTGATCAAAGAAACAAGAAATTGCATTTCAAAAGAAATAATTTCTAAAGTCGTGCCAAGAAATTCAAAAGTTTTCTGCAATATCAGTGCTTACTCGAAGTTAATTACCACACGGAAAAGAAGGGGTGTGTTCAATGTTCAAACTTTATAGAAGGTCCTTCCAATAAAACATTTGCATTACACAAATCCGAAAAATACTTCCCGATTTTACTATCTACATGAGCTTATCCACTAAAAAAGGTTTTAATAAAACAATAAAAAAATGAAGCATATTAAAAAATATGTAACTTATGTTCAAAATCAGCACCAAGAATTCTATGATGAAATACTTCGTTCACCAACTAATTCTACTTAAAAATTGTAATTTTTTTCGCTTATTTTCGGCAATATCCTTCAGTAGTTTAGAATAATACACCGAAGTAACTTTACAGATCGTAATATCTTGAAAATTATTCATCGAATTGAAAAAAGTTCCAAATGAGATTTGTTTGTCTCGAAGGGGCCCATTCAATGACACCAAACGCGACTCCCCGACCTTACCACCTGGGGGTTAGGCGAGGATAACTTTGAAATCTTAAACGGTAACCCTCATTTTTTATTGCAGATTCAGATTCTATGACGAAAATTACGGTCTGAAACTTTGTTTTCGATTTGTGACAAATATCGCTGTAATCAGAAAAAATATTATTTATCCTGATTCCCGAAGTCGTATCTTTTGTTGTTGTCGTGTGTTTTGTTTGTATCGTATCTTTTGTGTTTTAAATGGAAACCTGCTCTTTTTTTGGAGAATTCAATAGTTAAAGAAGGAAAACTATCTGTAAAAAATAAATTTAATTTCACTTATTATTAATTCTATAAACAAACTTTTAAATTAATTTTTTTTCAATAAACACAACAAATCAAACATTAACTTAATGATGAAGCAAATATTCAAAATGTCTACCACCTTCATCAATACATTTTTTTAAGCGCATCTGTAATGCTCGCTAAGTGGACATTAAAACTTCGAGAACAATAAAGATACAAGCATCCCTAATTCGTTCTGCTACGTTTTCGAGTATTGTAAGTACTGTTGAATACACTTTTTCTTTGTGATGGCCTCATAAGAATAAGTCAAGAGGGGTGAGAGCAGGCGATCATGCTGGCCAATGACTAGATCCACCACGTCCAATCCGTCGATTGGAATATTCGCGATGTAAAGTTTCACGGGAAGCCCCATGAACCCAATGAGCTGGGCAACCATTATGCTGAAACCACATCGAACAACAAATTTCCAAATTAATGTCTTCCAATAATAAGGACAAATTTTCATTCAAGAAGTTTTATTTCTTTATTCCATTTAAAGAGTCATTAATGAAATATGGACCAATCATTTTATTGTCCAAACTTTTACAGACCACTGTTATTGATTAGCTACTTGCCGTGTCCAGTGACGATTTTCCGTAGACCAGTAGTGCATATTTCTTAAATTTTCTTGGCCATGATTTGTGAAGCTGATTTCATTGCTAAAAAGAACAAATTTGAAAACATTTTTATTTTCATTCACTTTTTGCAATGTCTATTCTCAAAATTACACACGAGGACCATGATCTTTTTGGTTCAGGTCTTGGTGTAACTAAATGTGGTAAGGATGATATTTAAAATTGTGAAGAATTCTCAATACCCTTGACCTCAATATCCCTAAATTTAACAATATTCTTCTTATACTTATATGTGTATTAACTTTCACAGCTGCTAGAATAACAATTTCGTTGTTTTCATTAGTAACTGTTTTTGAACACTGTTTTTTTGGAGGTTTAACACAACTATTCTCTTTAGAAACCTTTATAGCGCAGTAAAACATCGAAAGTGATGGCGTTTCTCTATTAGGAAAACGATATCTATAAGTTTCGACAACCGCCTGACAATCTAAAGACGCCCTATATGCAAAAATCATCAATTGTTACATCATTAGATAATGCACTCATGGTGAAAATTAAAAAACAACAGATATTATTTCTTCCAGAATCAGGATAAAACATATTTTTCTCATTACAGCGCCATCTGTCGTGAATTGAAAAAAACCCGTAATTTTCGTCGTAGAATCCGAATTTGCAATAAACAATGGAGATTCCCATCTAAGATTCCAAAGTTACCCTTGCCCCACTCTTAAGTGATAGGGTTGGGAAGTCGTGTTTTATGCCATTGAATGGGCCCCTTCGAGACAAACCAACCTCGTTTGAAACTTTTTTCAATTCAATAGGTACTCTTCGAGATATTTCGACTTGTAAGGTTAAATGCACCACCCGGTATAAGTTGATACAGGTCTCATAATTTTATTTCGACTCTGATGCGCAGAAATAGCATAAGTCCAATTTTTTCCTAAATTCCATGCAAGCCAATATTGAGTTTTTCAAAAACGTTATGTATGAACAAATTATAGTATGTTTTTCAGTTAATTATTTAATATTCCACACCAGAAAAATAAGATAAATTCTAATTGTAATACCTTTATTATAATTTTCTCAAAACTGTGTTTTTCGACATGTGTTGTTTTTGCATATATCGACTCAAATAGTAATCGACGAAGCAAAGGTACAGTTCTTCAATAGAAACTAACACCAGATGACACGAAAAAGCAACTTATACTATGCAATCACTGTATTAAAATAGAATTCGCAACATTAATAGCAGACAATCACACAATTAAACCAGAAAAAAACTTAAAATACTTGGGAGTAACGATTGACGAAAAACTGAACTTTAATAATTTGTTTTAAATATGAGAAAAAAAACTATTAAACGAATCAAAAACTTTCGATCGCTGACATAAAGATAAAGCTATCAGTATAAATCTGCAACAAGAATATACGAGGATTCATCTACAGGCCATTCTTAGACTACGTACGCATACTAAGAGCAAATGTAACGGAAAAAATAACACAATGTATACGAACAACAAACATACAAGCTATAAACAATAACTACAGGTAACAGAACAGATCGCACTGAGACTGATTACAAAGATAAAGAATCCAATCAATTACTCGCACACACATGACAAGAACATTTGAAATATTAGGTCGTGTAGTATGAAATGAGTAGAATTGAATTGAAACTTTAGTCATTTTTTTTTCATATGAAATGTTCTTATTGTCAATCGAAATGTGCACCACCATTATCAATACACTTCTGCCATTTAACGGGAAGTTTATTGATTCCCCTGCTGTAAAAGCCTGCAGGCCGGGAGTCGATAAACTCTTGGAAGGCAGCTTTGACAGCCTCGTCGGAGTTGAATGATTTCCCTACCAAGAAGTTATCCAAATTTTGAAAGAAGTGGTAATCAGTGGGTGCTAAGTCGGGTGAATACGGTGGATGACGAAGAGTTTCCAATTCCAACTCCTGTAGCTTGGCCAAGGTGACTTGTGCGGTGTGTGGCCAAGCGTTGTCTAATCTTGGCTGCTTAACCGTCAGTTGCCTCATCATTTCGGTCAGTTGTCGGCAGTAGACATCAGCCGTAATCGATTCACCAGGTTTCATGAAGCTGTGATGGATGACACCTGCGTTGGACCACCAAACGAACACCATAAGCTTCTTTTGATGAAGATTTTTTTTCGCACAATGTTTTGGTGGTTCATCTTGATCCAACCACTGCGATGAACGTCTGGTATTGTCCATTGTTGTAGGATCCATTTCTCATCACAAGTAACAATCCGATTCAAAAATGGATCGTTATTATACCGGCACAACAAAGAACAAGCTTCGAGACGTCGTTCTTTCTGTATGTCGCTCAACTCATGCGGTACCCACTTGTCCAGCTTTTTCACCTTACCAAATTACCAAAATTTACCAAATCCACGGTGGAACTCATATTTCATTAATACACGAATTTCACTATTTTGCATGGCTGCACAAAAATGTTTATAAAAATAAAAGTTTTCAATAATTTTTAACACTTTAAACTCTGATCGAAAGAGGAAGAATGTGCCTTTTCCACATAAAAAAGTCAAGTCCAAATATAGATTTAGAGTGAAGTTATTCGCAGTTGAATGTGGCATTTCGAGAATCTACTCATTTCATACTACACGACCTAATACTTCAACAGATTCAAGCAAGATGGACGGACAATCATCGTAACTGGATCATTCTAAATCTCATTTGCCTTACAAAATAAACAAGACAATCTCGCTTCCTTTTCTCTTCAATACATTTTTTTTTTATATTCTATGAATGATTTTTTATATACACGGTGTTTGGTTTACCGACACACATTCAAAAGAGGGTGGTAGATAAGATGATTGTGAACGTATTTGACCATATACAATGTATACAACCATATACACATGTAACTATATACAAATGTATACTATTATACAAAGTGTCACGCATTTCGAGATCATCACCATTTTTCCAAATTTTATCAAATTTTCTGTTTACTTCCGTATAAGTTACAATAAATTACATAAGTTTCAAAATTTATTCATGTATTCATGTTTAATTACAAAATTTAATCGAATATTTGTTATGTTCGATTAAATTTTTTTTTGTAATTTATACGGAAGTAAACAGGGAATTTGATAAAATTCGGAAAAATGGCGATATCTCGAAATGCGTGACACTTTGTATAACCTCTTTCGGATGTGTATCGGTAAACTAAACACTCTGTATATAAAGATGTAAGTGTTTTCGTCATCAGGGCAGAAAACCAAATGGTCGAAAGCTGTTTCCTCTTTTTGCTTTAAGATTATTCAAAATATGGGCAATTGTTTATTTGGAATGAGGTACCATATTACAATTTTAAAAAATGTAGAACGTTTAGTTAAAAACTCCAACCAAATTATCGTATAAGAAGTGAATGCATAATAATAATTTTAATCATTTAAATCCTCAAGGATCTCCCTTAGTTTTAAAGCAGGTTGCACAGTCTCCTCTTACCATTTCAAGATTTGCAACTATTAAAGGATATTTCATTTTTAATTACAATAAAATGCTTTCAAAAAACTTATATATTATTATAATTGGTTATTATTCCATATTTCAAGAAAACCTTAAAGAAGAATTTTGCTTTTTTTTATCAAATATTCGTAAAATTCGAGTAAATTCCGAAAGGAATTAAATGTACAGGTTGTTCCATTAAAAAATATATAATTCTTGTAGTTCTTTTATTTTCAGTTTGCGAAGTTTTTCGGGTTCAATTTAATATTACATCAATATATTACATCAAATGGCTGTTTAAGTTTTTCCATTGAGTACAGGAAAACCTAAAACGTAGGGATGTTCAGTTCGCATTAAATGACTCTGTACAAAGGACGGTTTCTGGGATACATTTGGTCACCGTGGTGGCTTATTCGGTGAAACCATTTCATTTCGATTAGAAAAAAACATTACACAAAGCAAAAAACAAAACATTTTTGTGGGAAGGGTTAATAAATCTGTATTTAGATCATGGGAGATGTATTGCACAATCATTGGTGAGCATCCTCAGAGAGATTCTGATTCTGTCTGTAGGTAGAAATGGTACAGTCGTATTAACTATTAATATAAGTACAACGATTTTGTAAAGCATAACGTTTTTGTTATTTGCAGTTGTGTTCTCGAAACCCAGATGAAGCCCATAAACAAACTAAAACATTGAATCGTGAAAATGAATTTTAAGATAGGAGTATTCCATGTAATGAATATTTATTAATTCAACTACACATATACGTAGAAAGTTTGAATTAAATCGAACTTCATGAAGAAAAATGTCATGATGTGATTAGTAGTTACAAATTTCATTAAACAGGATATCAACTTCATCCTAAATTTGACGAAGTACCTGGGGAAACTGGGATCAGTCCCTTTCTCATTCTGTAACCTATATCTACAGCATGGCTTCTTTTCAAATGACTAATTTTCATAAGCAATGGTGCTAGACAGAAGAATGTTAACAGATCTGTTTGCAATCGGGTAAATTAGGAGGAATAGAAAAAGTAAATTGCCAAACTTTACTATTAATTTTCTCATAATGAATACTTGCCACTTATCAGCCATTGCTGGACTTGCCTCCCTAATATTTTACAATAAAATCTTAAAATTTTTGAATTTTAAATGCAATGCCTCGATTAGTATTGATTACTTAATGATTCTGTTAAATTTTTGAAGATAATTTTTTGTTTGGCTTAATTTGGGTAATTTATTCATTTAATTATCTCATTAAAAACCACTCGTACTCAAATTTTGAATCTGATACTTTTTGCTGGTCTTTTCAGATTGTTTTCTGATACTTTAACTCGATCTGAGCCATTATCACTCGAGCTATGCAAATGGGTCTTGTTAACTACATAAGAGACTATTCGAAAACTAGCAAATGAATGTCCGGCCAATTCTGAGCTGTTGTGACATTAATTCTGACAATTTTTTTTATATCAGTATGGGGCAATATTACAAAATGTTTAACTTTTAAAGGGTGCTGGTTATTGATTATAGATGTATTGATTATTGATAGAACGAAAGTTAACATGAAAACATTTAAAAAACTTAAAAGAAAGGTGGTGTTCTTAAAATATCCTCCTATGAACGGTCGGTAAATTGCTTCACCGCAAGCACTTGCTAGCTGAAAGCAGCACTATATCGCACATGTGTGATAATAGTTATGTCTAACAAACGTGAAAAACGGTATTTTCTCGCACAAGACTGTCGTTGCCCGATACATGCGAAGCTGAATTGGGGCAAGCAGTTGAAGCCGAAAAAGCCAATTCTCACATTGTTACGTATAACATTTTTTCTTCAGTGTCAATTTATCTGAATGAAAAAGACATTTTCAGAAAAAAAAGTATATGCAGTCATGTGAATGGAAATAGCAGTGCACAGTTTTTTGTACACACAAAAAAATCATTGTTTTATCAAACAAATTTAACTTTATGTGATAAAATTACTCAACTAAAATAGCTTACATTTGAACATATAGAATAATTAGTATAGAACGTAAAAAAAAGAAATATTTTCAGAGTGTGAATTGAAATAGCAGAGATATATTATACTATTGGAGAAACAAATTAAACTATAGTATTTCCTTTTTTTTACGCTAATAATTTATTGAATAACATTTTTGCTATACAATTTATCGGCATCGATTGGGGATAGAATCTACAAACTTCTGATATAATCCAATATCGATAGCCTTCCACTTCAATTCTCTTATAATAATTCTGCTTTGTTGCAGAGTTTTTCTTGGCAACTACTTTTTTCATTACCGTTTATATGTTTTCAATAGAACTAAGGTTTGGCGATTGCGGTGGCCAGGCCAAATCATTCAATTTTTCTTCTATGAACCAAGATTTTACAATACGCATCGTGTATTCTAGATCGTTATCCTATTGTGAAGTCTATTTTAACGGCATATTCTATTCGACAAAAGGTAGCATTACTTTCTTGAAGATGTCTAAATAAACGTTGGCAATTATTTATCTAAAAAATTAGACCTGGTTCGTAGTAGGAAAAGCATCCCCAAGCCATTATGCGTCTTTTATAGTTTTGGTGGTGTACTTTGGATTGAAGGATTATAATGGAGGACATGGCTTTGAAGTATCGCTGGATTGAACAGCATAACTTTAGCTTCATCAGTCCACAGTTCCACTGACCTTTTGTCTTTTATCTGAAACTTGTCTTTTATTCAGCAGAGGAACCTTTTCAGGCACTCTTGATTTTAAGTTAGCCGCTATTAACTTTTTTCTACAGACAACGTACAAATTGGAAAATTAAGTTCTTTTTTAATTAGAGTAGACGTTAGAAAAGGTTTTTATGTTACCAGTCTCAGTAGTTGTTTATCTTGTGTAGGAGTTATTTTACATTTTCATTGCCAACTACAAATTTTTTAGCATTGGTTATTATTTTTGCTGAACACTGTAAAGTATTTTGTACGAATTTTGTATGTACTTCCCTCTTCTAATATTTTCAAAATTGTTTTCCACCGCTGCGGAGTAAAATGTTTATTTCCATTCATTCTAGATTTCTAAACTAATAAAAATAGAAATATACAGCTGAAAAATAATTTTAAAAATCTTAGAGTTACCAGATTTCACAAAATCGCTGACAGTTTTTTGTTCAAAACGCAAATTAAACGGCACTACTGCGGCGGTCTAAATATGGTCAGTTTTATGAATAACCAATATAAAAAATCAGACGCATTAAATCGTTTTTCAATTTCAGGTATTTTTTGTTCCAGTTCTATCAGTATTCCTTTATATCAAAACAAAATGTAAGTTTTTTTTTTAATATTGACAACGAATAGTAAGTTGAATCTGTGAATTCAAAGCACTGCTATTTCAATTCACAAGACTGTGTATCATTAATAGTTCAATCTAAAGTACATTTCTAATAAGGATATTAATTATTTGAATGTTGTATTTCTTAGGGTGATGGAATCAGCGGGAGAAAGTTGGACAATGAACCACTTTATCTCATTTAAGATAAGGTCAGCGAACTAGAGTGCAAACCGTTTTTCACTATCTCTAACAGTTTGGGAATTACATGCATTTACAATGTGAAACATTTAAATTTTACGCTCCAATATCTGAAAAATCGGTGAAAATAGACCAGATCCAACTCATTAAATATGCAATTTAAATTTTTCCGTCAGTCTGCAAAATTTAAAAAAGCTTTTCGCACTATTTCTTGCAAACTCTAATATTTACCCTATGTTAAAGATAAGAGATATCGAATGATTTCATATGATTGGGGCACCCTATATTAAATCTCTTAAACAGCAACGAAGGTTGTTTCAGTACCCAGCCAATTAATTGTAATTTTAATTGATCACCTCAAAATAAACTAGAAAAAAAACAAACAACATAAATTAGAATTATGTGAAAATTATTGCATTCAGATTTTGGAAACTTTAGTACATACAAAAAAAGACAATTGGGCATCTATTGGACGTATTAGTTAAGGATTATTATATTTAAACTAATAAAGTTATTTCAATTTAAAAATTCACGTATTGGAGTTTTGGAGACATGTTTCATATTAATTCGATACGAATGTAAAATTATTAAAATTAACCTTCACTTGAGCATTTCTTCTTTTTTTAGTATAACGACATATAATTGCAATGAAATAAATTAAAATATTGCTTTAATTTAATATTTGGAGAAAAACTACGGTACAGGTTTTAATCGAACTCAGAAAAACAATAAAGATCATAATATGAGCTTTTTGTAAATGCTTTTATAAACTTCTACGTTTTAAAGCTTAGGGGTGATAAACTTTGAATTTTTGTTTCAAATTTTCTTGCGTATTTTACAATCTGAGTCAGTAAGGCTTTCAAATCATCGGAAAAATCCATGAGGTAATGATATTCCTGATGGGACTGGGCATTCTTTTACCATCCCATACTATTTGTTACACGTTACTGAATGTTTGTTTCAGTAAATTTAGATTTCTTGTTCTATTTATAACATTTTTTTAATTTATCTAATCTGAGTCAAATGAATAGAAAAATTTCATGCCTTCCTTGTTATTTTCTCACATCGCTCGAAAAAGAAAGCAGTTTGTTTAAAACCAGGATTTCACATTTTAGAAAATAATCGGTCAGTGTCCTACCAAAAAAAAAATCAAAACACCATCTCATGCAGGATAAAAAATTACTTTGGCACATAACTGTCGTTTAGGCAGCCCTCATTCGCACTGTTCAGAACAAATTTAAAATAAACATCCAGAACACTGCCACCAACCCTCCAAAGGTTTAAGTACCACATAATTTTATAATTAATAGAATTCCTGCAATAATTGTCCTCAGCAAATGATACAACATCTCCCAAAATAAAACCCGAGAATATACAATCACATTTTTTCTATAGGCTAGGAAATAAACACTGACCATTGTATTTCACTTTACGTCTCTTTAACTGAATAGATGAACAAAGATGAAAATCGGTGACGTCAGGGTCCATAAGGTCGTAGGCTACATCTATTATTGTTTTTGCATTATACTACCCCTATTTGAACTCACTGAAATAAAAGTTCATTTTATACCTCTAAATTTACAAAAATGAGGGCACCACTTGATTATGATTTTTAAGGTCCATTCGCCAACTGCCAACGAATTAATTGCATCAACTTTAACTCGGATCAATCATATAATATAATTATAACTTGATTATACTATTAAGCATGACACCTTTAATACAAAATAACTTTGTGATGATTACTTAAACACGATAAAAGTTGTTGGTCTATGATGTGATGTCAGCTCCTGTTGGTATTAAGGACACCCCATGTTTTTGCTGAAGTTGTTGATTATTATACATTCAAACTCGATGTCCCGCCCATTTTATGCAAAATCTATATCTCTTCTACTTAAAAAACAAGAGAACAAGCAAATATTGACTTCCGCCTTATAATATAGTGAACGAGCGTGATTTTTTCATAAAATTTTGTAGACCATGACTGAATTTCGTTTAACCATAGACTTAATGTGAATAATACATTTTTCTACTAAATTTTATTAAAAGTCTATGCTTACCCACTGCATTATAACACGGTACGTTCGCATTTGCTCCTCTTGTGCCTTTTGAAGTAGCAGAGAATCAAAAAGTTTTTGTACAAAACTTATTGAAAATTGATCAAACTTCAAACTTCTGAAATGAAAAAGGCGTGTTTCTACAAAAATATCTCTTCAATCCTTGCAAGTGCCGCTACGCCTTCTTATTTAATGCAGTAAAAATTATTTTTGCTATAGTCAACTGGTTTGGTGTAAAATGGGTTGAATGTCTGGTTTAAATGACCCTGTACGCATACTTAAAAGGTTTTGATGTAAAAAAATACATACTCGTTGATGTATTAATTTGCGTTGTGTGATCGTACTTCTAGATTTCTAAAAAGGTCTATTTACCATGTGTAAAATTGTAAATAAATTGGTCGAGTAGGTACATACATAAATAAAGTAATTCACTCTATTAAAAAACAGCAATACCGTTTTTATGGTTTTCCTATACGATACATTTTCATTGAGTATTGTTTGTAAATTGATTTAATGTATGTAATAAAGAAGTCTAGGCTAATATTGGAGAACTTTATTTATAACATCTTCACAAAATTCAACCACGAAAATCAATAAAATCACAGATTAACATTTATTTATATCTCAAATAAGTCGTACATCCTAAATAAATCAATTCCAATTTACAGAAAAACCTTTAATCCTTCGACTGATTTAGATTTCATCATGATTCAATGAATTCGTACTCAAATGTTCAAAATATTCCATCGCCAATGAACTTATCTATCGTAGAACAGTAAATTCAAGCCTCATGAACAAAATATATATAAAATCATATAAAAAATCAGTCTGTTATAATATTAAGGCAACTGTGTAGTCAATATCGAAGTGATTTTTATTCGTAAACCCATAATGGATATTTTAGGGAAGAAGTTCAAGGGTCAAGTTTCATCAATCCGAAATCAGAAGTGTATAGGAAAGTTTTTGAGAAAACCCTCCCCTTGTTAAATATGCCTTCGAAATTGAACTGAAACTATCGGTTTTGGAGATATTTTATATAAACTGATATTCGTGTATTTTGTTTTTTGCAGCTTCTACCCTAAACTATTTACTTAACGGCTGTCAAACTACCACATCATCGAGACATTTTCTTGTGCTAAATAGCTTTATCGCCATAGAAATAATTTATTGTTTTATTTCTGATTGGCAGAATCGCCAACTGTTAAGCCATTATGTAAACACCAAAATACTCCTTTCAATTATGTATCATGTGAATATAGTATACTTGTATATAGCATATAATATTATAACTAATTGAGGTTTTTAGGTGTCAACAAGTGTTATGAATTTTTACAGTTCCCGCTAACATTTTTCAGACTCGATCCTGATGTTGTCTCGTTAGTTAAAAACTCGTACTGGAATAAATCATCCACAGCTCAAATTCTAATCTAGCTCTTGAATCAAAATAAGTAGTCTAATTATCGTCAATGTTCGAGTCAATTTGATACTGAACAATGTTGTTATAGTAAAATGGTTTTTTTTCTTCAAAAAATGTTCGTCGGGTTTGCTGCTTTTACGTCTTACGATACACGAATAAAAAAGTAATTTTGCTATCCTCAAAAAATAAAAATTCTGGCAATCAAAATATTCCAGGGAACAAAATATCTTAATAATGTGAATATATTCGACAGCTATCAAATAAATAATTCAAGTGAAAACGTTGAAAAATAAAATAGACGATTTTCATTTTTTCGAAATATCTCTAAAACCGAACGTTTCCGCTCATATTCGAAAAGATATTTAAAATTACAACTTTCATAATTTAGAAATTTTTTCAAACGTTTAACCAACTTCAATAATGCGGAACTTATACAAAAATTAAATGGAAAATAATGTTTTCCTCACTTAATAAATAACTTTAAATATTTATTACGTCGCATATACATGTATTGCGATGTGTCAGTTGTTATTTGGAATACCTTATTTTCTCGTATAAACAAACATTTTAATGTAATAAAAAATGGGCAAGTTCCCCATTATCAAGTGTTGAATTTATGACACACTTCAGAAACTAAAGATCTTCGAATTTGGTTTATAACTTACTTATAAATAAAATTAATTCGGTTTAATTAAGTCAAAAAGTAAAGTTAACTGAATATTAGGAACTAAAGTTTTCATTCAGTATATATACAGTACGTCAAAAAAGTGTTTTAACACTTATTAGGTTGCTGTACTTGTTGATGTACTACTATTAGGCTGCTATGAATTTTTAATAGTTTTGCGAAATCGAAAACATACAAAAAGCAGTTGTTAGCTAGGTCTAATAAAGAACTATTTAAAGTAAAATAAGTCAACAATATTTATTGCAAACAAAAAATAAACAATAATTGAAAATACTTCAACCAAAAAAGTATTCGTACATTTCCAAATACAGTATAATCCATTTATAATGAACTCGCATGTAATGAACTGATTTTCAAGTCCCAAATTAACCATATATAAAATCATAAGTAAAACCCTCGGACAAGATGGACTTGTTTGTAATAGACTCTCGCTTATAGCGAACCAAAATTGTTTATTTCGTCTATCATAACCGAGGTTTATTCGGGAGTTCCCCGGTACGACCGTTTCTGATGCATGCGTAAGCAAAATTTTATTCCAGCTCGCCTTTTATAGTTGATCTGTGTATGTTATCCGGTACGCCTTATTTGTTTTTAAATTTTTTTAAAAATGGCTAAAAGTGTAAAACGGGCATTTACGTTACACGAAAAACTGACAATTATAAATGATATTGAGAAAGGATTGTCTCAATCATTCGTGTGTTCAAAAATGGGATTAAAAAAGTCCACAGTGTCAAATATTTGGAAAAATCGTGATAAAATTAAAAATGATTGGAAAACTAATGACCAAAAGAAAAAAATGCGTTTGCCTTTACACTCCCGGGTTGACGAAATATTATTTAAGTGGTTTCAACAAAAAAGAGCGAATAATTTCCCAATAAGTGGACCAATGTTACAAATGAAGGCAGAGGAATTTGGAAAAATGATTGGTGATGACTTCAAATGCAGCTCTGGATGGCTTGATCGTTTTAAAAAAAGGCATAACATTGTGTTTGGAAAAATATGTGGCGAGTCGGCCTCAGTAGATAAAAATATTACAGATGAGGGGCTGGTTCGTGTTTGGCCTTTGATAAGTAATGATTATACAGAAGAAAATATATTTAACGCCGACGAAACAGGGATTTTTTATAAAATGTTGCCGAATAAAACACATAAGTTAAAAGGTGAAAGTTGTAGTGGAGGAAAAATGTCTAAATATAAGTAATTAAATTATAGGTAAGTGAAAAATGTTAACATTTTTATTTTGAGTTGTATTAAGAATTTGATTTTCGGTATTTTAGGAAAATTTCAAAATCCTAGGTGTTTTAAAAACATTAATAGTCTTCCTATTGACTATTATTGGAACGACAAGGCATGGATGACGTCGTCAATTTTTACAGATTATTTTAAAAAATGGGACCAAGAACTTCTTAAAGAAAAAACAAAAATATTTTGGTTAGTTGATAACTGTCCAGCCCATCCGGACGTTAAACTGCATAACATAAAGCTTTTTTTTCCACCCAATGTGACGTCAGTTTTGCAGCCCATGGACCAGGGTGTAATTTTGAATTTAAAGCAAATTTACAGAAAACAAACGTTGATGAAACTCTTGGAGACTCAGGATAATATTAACATCAAAAGTGTTACTATTTTAGATGCTATAAATTTATTAAGCCTAGCGTGGGATGAAGTTTCTACGCAAACTATCAGTAATTGTTTTCGCCATTCCGGCTTATCAAAAACAATATCTTCTAATATGGAATTTGATCCAGAGGGTGATATTCCATTGGCTCAATTAATAAGAGAAAACAGATTTATGAACTCAGTGAATTTTGATGATTTTGATAAAAATGTTGTTGTAAGAGAACAATTAGCTGATACAGACTTAGTAAATCAAGAACTTCAAGAAGAAACAACCGAAGATATTGAAGATGGTGATACTGAAGGAGAAACTGTTGTTACTACAAAAGAGGCTCTTAATTGTGTACACACTTTACAACAATATTTCCTTCAGCAAGAGGACAGCAATGAGTTTTTTTCTAAATTATATAAAATTGAACTGCATTTGCAGAAGATTTACATTAAAAAAATCTTTATTCAAAGGAAAATAACCGATTTCCTTGAGAAATAATTATGAATAATGTAAACATTTTTTAAATTTTTGTTCAATTAGGCATTAAAACGCATTTTTTTAAAGTTAGGTATGTAATTTGTTTGATTCTTATAAGATAGACACTCGGATATAATAAACTAAATCTCTCGGTCCCCTCAAGTTCATTATAAACGGATTGTACTGTATCTGTTTTTTATTGTATGCATGCATTTCTGATAAAATATCGAAACGTATCAGTTTAGTGAAGTCTAGTAAAATGTTCTAAAACAATCCAATATTAAAATGAATCAATGAGTCGAAAAGGCAAAGAATGGAGCATGAAAATTAAGAAACTTATTGTGCGCCATTATCAACAAAGCAAATTCGTGGGAAAAATAGCTAAACCGACCAGTACAGTTGTATATATTAAAGAAAGTTAAAAGTACAAGCTTAATTGAAAATAAAACACGTTCAGGGCACTCTTCCAAACTAACCAAGCAAAATGAAAGTTCATTGTCGAACAAATTTAAAAAACCCTCATGTGAGTTCCCCTCCTTGGTTACTGAATTGGAATTTGCCATTTGGCAACGCATTCATTCAAAAACTATTAGAGTTCATCTACGAAAAAGTAATTTTCTTGATAGAAAATCTGTAGATACCATGGATTACCAAGAAAAATTGAAACTTAGGATGGAGTTCGCAAAATCCCATTTAAACAAACCCTTAGAATTTTGGCAAAAAGTATTTTTTCAGATTAAAGTTAATTTAACCTTTTTCAATCCGACGAAGCAAATTTTGTATGGGGAAAACCAGAAGAACGCATGAATCCACGGAATCTGCAACCAACAGTAAAACATGGAGGGGGAAACGTCTTAATCTTGGGTTTTATGACTACAAGTGGAGTGAATAACCTGAATGTTATTGAAGGAACCATGAATAGGTTAATATATAGTGACATATGTACATATGTTTAGTAGACAGACAGGCAAAATATATATGAAAGTGCTACAAAGCTCGGATTAACAGAAGATTATTTCTTCTAACCAGATAGTGACCTCAAACATTACTTCAAGCTAATCCGCGAATGGCTGTTGTATAATACAATGTTTCCTACCTCCAGTGTCCGGATCTGAATCGCTTTGAACACTTTTGGGAATATCTCCATAAACAAGTTTGGAAACAACTCCAAAATAAAACTCAGCTACAAGCGGTGCTAAAGAAAGAATAGAAAAAAATGTCTCCAGAAATTACCAACAACTTAATCAACTCCATGTCACATCGTTTACAAGCAGTTATCGAGGTTAAAGGATACCCTACAAAATATTGAAACTCTCTTTTTGTATTTTGTTAATTAAAAATTATTAATATCAATTATGTGTATGAATACTTTTTTGGTTGAAGTATTTTTAATTATTGTTTATTTTTTATTTGCAATAAATATTGTTGATTTTTATTTTGCTTTAAAGAGTTCTTTATTAAACGTAGTTTATAACTGCCTTTTGTATGTGTCCGATTTCGCAAAATCATTAAAGATACACAGATAGGTAAATACAGCAATCTAACAAGTGTACGAATATTTTGTTGACCTACTATATTTTCAAAATAGGCCATTATTGCATTATGCATATAGACTTAAACCATTTTCATCAGGAAAGATATTAAGGCTCAGTTGCACAATTATGGTTCAAAAATAGGTTCGTTAAACCCGGTTAGTACTTGAACCACCACATTAGAATAGCATGACTGTCACCAAGTATCATAAATGGAATTATTTGACGACACTGCTACCTTTATGGAGTAGTTCATATACCGACTGGGTTTATCTGAATCGACTTTTGAACCATAACTGTACAACTGATCCCTAATTTACATTTACGGTCTAATTAGGGAGACAAATTGACAGTTGAACACAAAAAAAATCATGAAAATTTCAAATAGAATACCTGTAAATTTCAATTTTGTTGAGCAATGTCCAATCAGTCACCGAAACCAACATAAAGCCGATTAATATACTGAATTTAGTGCTTAAAAGATTGGTGATTATCATATACTTATTCTTAAAGGAAAGTTTAATATTTTTGTACCTGAACGCTAAATACTTATAACAAGGGAAAAATGTTACGTGCTGCAATTTCTCATTAGTAATAAAACAGTTTCACGTTGAGTAAAGGGATTTCCACCACTCAGGAATATTTTCCTTGTTAGTGTGGAATGTTGATTAAGTTTTTGAAAAGGACACCATAGTGAGACAGAAACATTATACCATGTCGTCCGATAAAAATGGATTCGGTTCAATAATGTCCAAGACCTGGCACGTTTTCCTTCCAGTCTCATCGTATGCAGCCAATAGAAAAAAACCTAAATGCAAGTTTAATGCACACAGAAGTATCACTTGACATAAACTTACCTAAATTCTCCTGATGTTATACCTCCGGGCCTAAATCTTGAACTCCACTCTCCGCAATCGGAACAAACTTGTCATCAATTTGTACTAAAAGAATTGTTCTATCTACGTGTGACCTCTTATTAGGATCCCGGTGACAAGGAGTCCACTTGTGAACGACGGGACCTTCCATCCCCGCTTCGGGCAGCCAATCTTTCCAGTACGACCTGCCTCCCCTGCAGCGCATGTATTCTGTAGGCCAGGAAACGTCAATCCTTCGGCCTAAGTTTATGCAGTCGTAGACCAAATTTGGATCGGTTATCTAGATAAAAATATTCAAGGAATTCTAAACAAAAACAGGACAAACATATTTTTAGATTAGTTTTTTAAAGAAATATTTGTAAAATGGGACGAATTAAAAATGCGAGGTTTTGAGTATTCATTAGAAAGATAAATTAAGAGGTTATCCTTAAATGAGGATGGTAGACCATAAAGGACGGTTTATTGGCATTAAAACAATGTCAGCTCAAGTGATGTACTGATTATAACTCAGTGCCTATGCGGTTGTGACTATTGAAAGCTTGCCAAACAGAAGAGAGCTTGTTTAATTAAAGTTTTATGATATTTCTGTCAGTCACCTTTGAAAAATAAATTATTCTAATCACTATTTCTGAAATGCGCATAGACCAATTAAAAAGAAAAGTGATTTTTCAAGAAGATAATAAAATTTCCACTAAAATGATACCTCACTAGATAAGATTGAAATAAACATAAAATAAGATTTTGAAGAAATACATTACATGACGCGATGATTCTGATACCTGGCATGAAACTATAGTCATTCCGAAGGGAATTTAAATGCTTATTTTGACTATAGTGATGTTTGAAATTGCAGTAATCGTATTCATGTAATCCGTGATAATTTACATCATTCCTGGTTTTCGCCAACTGGCAAAAAGATATGACTGTTACAGAAAGCACCGATCTCCGACCTTGTGTTAATACCCTGATAGTTTGTCAGTAAATTTAGTGTTTGATTGCACGCTTTAAAAGTTCTCATTCAAAGTTTACATTGCAGATCTTCTATCACGTGAAAAGGGCTATTTAAGTAGGAACGTATTTTTTCCAAATTGAAAATCCTTTAATGGATTTTCATTCAACGGAATTCGTCCTAACGATAATTTATTCCAAAATCAAAATAGATTACTATGTATTAAAAAAAAATCAAAATGGACTTCAAAACTTATTTTTTGTCGGATTCTTCGAAATCTTAATAAACATCCTAGTCCACTAAAAGCGATCTACCGAATAAGAATGATCAATCTAGCCAAAAATTTTGAGATTTTAAAAGCTAAAAATTTAACCAATGCAGAATGACAACATTTAAAATTTTAGAAAACGTGACCCTCATTTTCCTTCATCACGATTGTTTGAAAAAACAACTAATTTAAGTTCAAACAATTCATTTTCTTCTTTCAGAATATATAGTAGGACATTTTGCCATAACATAAAATTAAAAGTGAACACTGCTACAATAGTCCTTCTTGGATACAACTGTTGTTATTCGATGGTATTATTAACAGTTTAAAGAGAGTTAAAAAAAGTTAATATGTAATTAATTTTAATTTTTTGACATTTTTTTTATTTTGGTTTCATTCTATGATATCCCCTTTGCTACTAATAATTATCAACTTTTTCTCTAAATACGACCCTAGTAAAATTTTTGGTTGATTTTAAGACAACTTTATCTTATAAATTAATTGATATATCACAATTAGTAATTTACGTAATGAAATCTTTTTTCTTTACTTTTTGAATGTAGGTAATGTACTGTTACATTACCTGCGAGTACACCGAGTTACTAGAACCAATAGTTATGCATTGAAGAGTTCTTCCAAATCCTATCCAAATCCTAAGGATCAATTATTCGAGTGCCAATTATTTGAACCCACATGTTAAATCTAAAGAGATATTGTAATGCACAATCCCAGCCGTGGGCTCTCCTTGTATCAGTGTTCATTTTTTCTACTGAAAATTCCTTGTTTTCTACTTGGCTCTCATCTGAGCAAATAATTCTGTATAGAAAACTTTTATTATTTACACATTTCCGTGTGTACCACTCCCCAAATTAATCAAAGTCTCTGACAAATTTTAAATTTATAGGCATGGATCGTTTGTTTATGTAAAATAAACCCATCTGTTGATTTTGGGTTAACTGTGGTATGGTCAACTTCGTGAAGCAATTTTCCGAGATTTTCGGTAACTTTATATCGAGTATTCAAAATAAAGTAAGTTCCATGGGAATTATGGAAACAATAAAAGATACAGCGAAACTCAAATTAGAAAAAGATGCGCGTTTTTGAGCCCATTCAGACAATGTTCTAAAATTAATAAAATGTACAGAGGTTGTTAAAATATAACCAAAAAACTGAAAATTGTGATTTTGAAAAATCATAAATTGTGAGTAAATCGTTTGACTAAATTTTACAAAATTTGGCAGTTTTTTATTATCGAAACTGCCAATTGAATGGCGTTCTCAGATTTTTCCAGGGCGTCTAAATTTCGAACAATTATAATTAACTTTTTTATTTCTGATGACCACCATATTGGATTTTGGTGACGACGAATAAGCAATAAAAAAAGCTTGTCAACCCTTGAATGACAAAGGTGCACTTGGAATTACCAAAGTAGGAAAAATATATAAAAGCATCATTTCACCATAGTAGGCGTAGAAGCAAAGGTTATATGGCCATTTCTATCATTATGGGGTCATCTGCTTTATCCTATGGCCATCTGCATTTCATCTTATCTCATCTCACATATTATCCTGTGCAAAGACAAGTGGCGTTATGGACAAGTGGCGGCCATTAGAACCCAGTAAGAAGGGACAAGTTAAAACCGTTTTTAACCATTGAAACCATATGATTCTTCCTCATAATTTTCTATGAGGAGTTATACTGTAAGTGATCATTGTAAATTAGTTTTTTAGTGCAATAAAAGTATTTTTTTCTTATTGTGCAAAATAAAGACCTGGATTCAAGTACTTTGTTTTATAATTGAAAGGTACCACTGGACTTTATTGTTCCTATGGATATTTTCGTGAAGTGTCAACAAATAATTTTTTGCTATTGTATTTGATGTTAGTTTTTATTCTTTCAAATTTGAAAGTTTTACACCATCGACTGGCAGAAATTTGTAAGATATAAAAATGTAGAATAGTTTTCAAATCGAAAAAAGTTGGAGATGAATAAATGCTGCATTTTAAATGGAAGAAATGCAAGTAGAGCTCAAAATATGTATTTTCAGAGGTATACAGAGAGACATATACCTGGGAGCACAATATTTAATGAGCTTAGAGTAAATCTACTTAAGTATGGATCGTTTGAGAAGAAAGCCAGAACACGTAGAATTGATGAAAATGTAGAAAATCATGTTGTTGGAAATGTTGTTGAAAACCCTTGTATTTTACTGCGTTAAATAGAATATAATATCTCATAGAAAATTATGAGGAAGAATGATGTGGTTTCAATGGTTAGATGCGGTTTTATCTTGTCCCTTCTTACTGGGTACTAATGGGCTCGACTTGTCTATGGTGGCAGGCATCTTTGCACTAGATAATACGTGTGATAAGATGGGATGAAACGCAGATGAGCGCAAGATTAAACAGATGGCTACATAACCTTGGTTTCTAGGCCTACTAGGTGAAATGATGCTTTTGTTTATTTTTTTCTATTTTGGTAGGTACAAGGGTACCTTTATTATACACGATTGAAATGCTTTTTTTATTGTCTATTCGACGTCATTAAAATTCAATATGGCAGCCATAAGAAATAACACAGTTGCATATAACTGATCAAAATTTAGAAGGCCTGGAAAAATTCTGAGAACGCCATTCGATTAGCAATTTCGATAATAAAGAACTGACAAATTTTGTAGAATTTAGTCAAACCATTTACTCACAATTTATGATTTTCGAAAATCACAGTTTTCAGTTTTTCGCTCATATTTTGACAACCCTTGTACATATTTTTAATTTTAGAACATATTCTGAACGGGCACAAAAATGCGCATTTTTTTCTAATTTGAGCCACTTTGTATCTCTTACTATTTCTATAATTCAAATGGAACTCACTTTAATTGGGCCACCCAGTGTAACATCGCACACTTTTCTTGCTCTTTATTACAGCGCTTATGGCTCATTATTTGGATGTATTCCTTCGGAGCAAATAATTTCATACATGCGTTCTATTTGAACTGCAATATTATGACACAAAATGTAACACTTTATCATTATATATCATATAATTTTGCTTCAAATGAAAAGTTTTATATCGTTATATAATACCAAAAGACGTTCAATGCACTTCCGAAAACTAAATAATCCGCCAAGACTTTAAAAAATTTAACAAATATCATATTTAACTGGAGTTAGTTAATATTTCTGAACACCACTTTTTGAAAGTGGCATTTCAATTATATAATTACAATTTCTTCCGCAGTGCTTTCAACTTAACTTTTAACGGTCGGAAAATAACTAGATGATTCAAATTTATAATTACTTTCGACTTTTTACTATAATTATTCAACCACAATAAAAAAATTAATGTAAGATACACGTTTAAGAAAGCTATTGGTGTACTCCGTTGTCGATTCTCTTATTGCTTTGTAAACTTGGATTCGTATACGAATATGCCTGTCTTATGTAGTTTCTACTTTAATGTACCACAATATAATCCACATACGAATAATTTCTGAATATATCCTTGTAATGGCTGCTCAAAACTTCACATTTAATGCATAAATATATTTGTCTCGTTTATTTTGTAATGGAGTTTATTTGATTATTGAAAACTTGAAACCATAATTACCTTGACCCTTGAGCCCAAGAATTCATTCACACTGGGTCCGCTGGGAATGTCTCGAATCTCGCTACCTAACCGTTCATCTGCTTCTGACCGAGATTGACTCAAACCCTCGTTGGGAAGGGTACTTCGTTCTTCTTTTTCCTTAAAAAGTCCAGTAAGGCTGACAATAGTGGAACTTGTCGGCTTTCCAACGGATACTAAACTTCCACGATTGCCGCCTAAAACAATTTTAACAATAATGCTTGCAGTATTTCTTAGAAAATAACATCTATTTCAAATTTATTAACTTAATGAAATAATCTGAAAATTAATGCCAATGTCTGTCACATTATATAGAAAGCAACATATCAAAATTCCATAAACAGTGTCAATCCAAAAACCTGGTGACCTCCACCGCAAAAGTACAAAACTCCTATCTTAAAAAAAAGTACAGTCCCCTATGCCTCTTACCTAAAGACGTTCTACTTAGGCTAGATCCTCGACCGATACTCCCAGCCGATCTAAAACTGTCAGTGGATCGTCTAGGAGCAGTAGTGGGGAAAATCTGTGTCATAGCATAAACACCTTCATGACCCATGCTTACTTCCTCTCGGTTGGATGCACCACTAGAACAACCTTCCACGCATCTTTTACGTATTCTGGAATAGTGATGAAAAAGCGATGATTGAACTTTGTTAGCTAATATACTGTTGGCAATATTTACCGCCTAAATAATTCCAAAATAAAGTTCTTAATTTTCTTAAAAGTAACAGCTCCCCCAACCAAAGAACAGTACTGCTCGTTGGTGTCGGCATAACTGGTGGTTAACGGGGATACATAGATTGGATACCCTATTGGCTGGTCACAGGACGAATTGATTATATTTCGTAACGCTTGCTTAGCGTTCTGTATACTCCCTGAAATTGTATGTAAATGAATCGTGTTATATGGCAGAGCAAATAATTGAAGCAAAACTAATAATCTAATTTCTTCCCGTAACAGATCAACCGACTGCAACGTTATCACTTCCAACTACACATTTTTATGTGTAGGCATTCCATATATTGTACCGATGTTAAATTTTAAATGTCGATTGAAAATTTTAATGGCTTATGGTAAAAATAAAAATATAAGCAATAAGTACTTAAAAAGTAAAATGTGAAAATTTAAATATAAGGATAAAATGATTCTGTGGTATCGTAGTCATAGTTTTTGGTCGTGGATTATGGTAAATCCGCAACTGACACGGTAAAGGGCACAAGTCACGTCACGTGTTTTGTTTAAATTACTAATTTTGCTACACATATTATGAACAGCATGGAGTAATACAAGGTCAAAATTTTTGGGGAAGTATAAATTGGGTTCTTATGAATTACAATAATTAGAAAAAAGATTAAATGGGGAAAGTTTTAGCCAATCTATGATAGTTAAAAAGATATAGCCATTCACTTGATTAATTTTTTCGCCTTTGGCTTGTAAAAAATTTTTTAAAAAATGCGCTTCTAAAATAATTTCCCTACCTATTTCACATTTAAATAGTTTGAAAATATGTACGAACATTAATTTTAACGCAACAAAAATCTAACATACATATACGATGTGATCAATTTATCTTCGCAAAATTTCATTTTGCAATAACTTTTTTGTTTTTAAGATACCGGTACGTCACAAAGGCTGTTCTCTAGGACTCCTTCACAAGTTTTTTTGTAAATTTTGAAATTAATTTCCATAACTGTCAAATTTTGACATTTATTAACGAAACTTGCATTTTTTTAAATTGCACATCCTGTATATTCTTTTATTTTTATATTTGAGGAACAATTTTAAACATATTTTATGTAACACTTAGTATGTTTATCTCTTACCGTTAGCTTAGTATTTTAAAAATTTAAAAATTGCCAATAGTTTTCGTATTATACAAATAGCCTTTAACTTAAACAGACTTGTTAGAGTTAGCGATTTGCCTTCTGTAAATAATGGCAATAATGTAAAAACACGGTATTGAAATTATCTTTCTTTCCAATATCACAAACGTATTCCTTTAATACACATTTGCTAGGTAACTAATGAAAATAATTATTAACAATTAAAAATAAATAACAATGAATTATCTGTTACGCTTTGTTAGAAGAATTGCTGAACATGACTACCCGTTGCTCAACGTATTTATGATAAACTTTAATAGTATGTCTCAGAGAATTAATGAGGATTTCTAGTTCCTGACTCAATTCTTGAACAATATTTGTTATTCTTAATTTTAATTCTTGAATGTCATTGCATGAAGTTTCGTAAACTTTACTTTTCTCGTATACCCAAAAGAAAAGTCCAACATCGTTAAATCAGGGTTGTTTGCTGGCTAAGCTATTGTTCCCTCATTTCCAATCCACTCTAGATATTGAAGATAGAATAGAATATAATAAAATAAGAATATTTTTGACTTCCCTAATACAACGTGAGGGTCTTGTTGCCAAATTATACTATTTACTACGTCGTGAGGTAAATCGTTGATGTGTTTGCAATTTCATGTTGCAAAAGTTGTAAATAAAGATTTTTTGTTAGTTTTTGATCTATAAACAATGATTCTATAATATATCTATCTATTATAACGCACCAAACATTGATCGTATCCTTGCTGTCTCGTTTCATTACTAGTTCTAGGATTATCTTGCGACCAATAGTGACAATTTTTTTGTGGCAGCCTTTTCTAATAAAAAACGAACTTTTGCCTGTCCAGAGTATGTTCTTTATAAAATCGTTGTTTTCATTGTATCGATTTAAAACTGTAACAAACAAAACATGTTTTCGATGAAATTGACCTTCAGTAAGTTTTTGCATTTGCTGATATTTGAAAACTCTATATTTGTTTCTTTTTATAACTTTGTACACATAACCGTAACTAATTCTTGCTTCTTCAACTACCATCCTTATGGAACTAGTTGAATGGACTTCAAAGTACCCTAAGAGATTTGTTCCATTAGCTTCATTTAAAACTTATTACATTATTACAGATTTTCTTGGTACATTTGAGAGACCCACTTCTTATAAATTCTATCAAAAATTTGTTTGGAGGGAACTTGTTGACGCAGAAACTGCCTAATATAATTTCGAGGAGCTGCGGTTGCATTTTTATTATTAATTAAAAAAAGATTAAGAATATCTCTTTTTTCTTGTATCGAACATTAACGGAACACCATTGTAAAAAACATAAACCTCAAAACTATTAAAACTAGAACAAGAACGATCTATTATTATATATTTTTGTTTGACAGTTCTCCTTACGATCTTTTTTTTACATTTGAGTTTAATTCAAAGCACCGTTCGATGTTTTTTGAATTGACATTTCAAATTTTTGCTTTACACATAAATAGACCATTTAAATTAGAGGCTGCCAGCATAATACGAAAATTATTTTCAGTTTTAAACTGGCATACTAAGCTAATGACAAGAGATCGACATATTGTTATATAAAATATGTTTAGAATTTTCCCTAGAGTATGAAAATGAGAAAATATAAGATGTGTTATTCAAAAAAGTGCAAGTTTCGGTAATAAATGTCTAAATTTGACAATTATTGGAATTCATTTTAAATTTACAAAAAACTTGTGAATAAGTCTTAAAGACCAGTCTTTGTCGCGTACTAATATTTTTAGAAACAAAAAAATAATTGCAAAATGAAATATTATCAAGATAAAATGATGACACTGTACAATTGTAAATAAACCAAACGGAATCTGGCGTAGAGTTTCCTTGCTTTTTAAAGGCTTTTGGTTAAATCTATCGTTATAGAATTGGATTTATGACTAATTAAGAATATGTTTTGCATGTCGGTGTTCCAGTGTTTTCGATTAATCGACAATGTTTCTGTTCTGCCTACGAATTGTCTGAAAAATTTAATAAATTGTTAAAAAACATAGTAACTATCGATAAATAATTTGATCTAATGACCAGCCTTCTGGTGATTATTATTGAATTGACCTTAATATCATAAAACAAATAGGCACTACATTCCGTAGCATCGCATAAAACTGAGTGTCCTCCGGAGGTAGTTTCTTCGTAAAAAGTTTTCGTTTTTTAGCTGATTTAAACGAAATTTTCAGGCTAAATATATGAGATTAAATCACACTAAGGAAAGTATTGATAAATTGTATAGTAATTACTTCCGATTAAATCGGAAACAGAGATAGAATTAGAATTTTAAATGGGCTATACATTTTTTGATATTTTGGTTCTCAATGTCATACCAATTACAACATAATAATACCTTTGCTGCCAAATTAAAACATAACATTTAGACATATACACAAATTTTCTTTTCAAATCTAATGGGCTATAAATTACCTAAACTGTTAAAATCTAATTTCGAATTTTTATCAAAAATCAAATTTATTGTTTTTATTCTTAATATAATTAATTACTATTAATTAAATTATAATTTTACAAAATTTAACTTTAAATAAATTAATTTAATTTAATTTTTTAAAAACTTGTTTTTTCAAACTACCATATGGTGGCTCATTATGATGAAATTAAATAACAAATCATTAAAAATAATTTGAGATCAAATATTTATATATTTTGTTAAAAATCATGAAAAAAGCCCGCTAAATTAAAAAAATAAGTTTATTCATTTTTCTAAATCGTACGTCAAAATTTTGATATAATATTTAAAGAAAATTGAATTAAATTAGATTAAATAGGGTATTGTTATATTCGGAATTACCCGGAGAATCGAAATATCCAAAAATATACAAGGTGTACCATTTGCGATTTAATCACAAGTATTACAAAAGTCAGAAATACTTCCTTTAATATAGTTTAATGTTACATATCTGAACTCACAATAATACCATTTTAATCACAGCAAAAACAAAAAGTTTATAACTGTAAACCATACGATATCTCAGAGACACACGATATATCGATAACCGTTTGATGAAAGGAAATTGAGTTCGCCTTTAATAATATATTATTATCAAGGCATTACATGTGGCACATATCATACATTTGATGTTGATATTTAAATTTACCATAGTAGAAAAAGAAATAACTTAGCAATGTAGTTACCTTACATGTACAATTTTAAACTTCCTCAAGTGGTTACTTTTCCGCATGTCTTATCTATAATATTTTTATTATCTCTTTTACTGTCTAATTATATTTTACTTTTTATTAATTCTACTTGCACGTTAACCTATTTGGTTAAAAATAAACAGACAAACATAAACTTATGTTTGGTATAGCATATTCAACAATGCAACACAAAAATACTAATCTAATTCGAAAAATTTACTAGACCTTGTTAAGTATTGCTGAACTCTGTGTTGTCTTTAAGTCGTAAATGCTCTTAACACTGTCAACTACAAACTCGCATAGTGAAGATTTGTTTTGAGCAACCATTCTAAATTTTAACAATATAACCTTAGAGCGGTTGAACTTTTAAGCGAATTACATTTCGGGTCTATCTTTCGTGCACGAAATGTCAGTAGATATCGTGTATATTTTTGGACCCACCTCGTTCGGGATTTCTATTTCTTAAGTAGACCAGTTCTTGTTGCTGTCCAGCCCACAATCCTCGGACACATTCTCTGTTGATTTTTATCACTCGAAAGCTTAGGAAGCGCTTGTTAAGCATAATGATCTTGTATTCGTCTGACCCCTCGTCAAATACATGCCTAAAAAAATATTTTCAGATTCAGAAGACTAATTCAGGACATTAACCAAACACTAAAATTAGAAAAAAAAACATAAAAAGTAGTACGGGATATAGGATGACCAAGATTCTAAAAGTTCAAGACACCACATAAGCTTGAAAATACTGATTTGTAACAAAATTTAAGGAATATAAAAGTTTCTAAACTTATCGAGGAATTTAATATTCTCCCTCAAAAAAGTTTCAGGCAGAAAATCCTCACCACTAGAAAAATACCACACCGTAAATTTTTGCAATAAATTGGCATAACTAAAAATACAGGCTATAATAAATTATTAGTATTTTAATTTCAGCAACATATCTAAAAAAATCCTGGAGTAATAAAGCAAAAATAGAAAAAATCATGGAATGGTAACACTTTGTAGCTAAGTAACCAATCACTTTAAGACGTGCATTTATATGAACATTTTTGCCTAAAATCATACATAGATTCATCCCCTTGAATAAGAACATACTATTAGAAAACATCCTGCATTTTTGAAAATGAGACACACTGTATATTAGCAGGTATTTGAGAAGACAATATTTCGAACACCGCATCGGTCAGTGCCAAGATTGGGAAAAAGTTTAATCAAAGGTCCTCCAAAAGGACGATGGTGTAAAGTACTAATATAGAGAGTGGCCCATTAACAATGCGAAATCCGAAAGGTGGAGATACTACGAGTACATGTACTCGTGTAGTATATGTCACATGGTTTATTAACAGTATACAGTGTTATAAATTAGCGTAAATAAGTTTTAGTCAAATGTTGATAGTTTGAGAAATGTATAGGGTGTTGAAAATTAAAGTGTTAATCAGTTTTTCGTCATTATTCTAAGAATATCTAGATTATAAATTTAAATTATGGGAAGTGTTTTTTTTTGAAGTGACGAATAAGATACATATTGCAATTTCCGCTTTGCATTATTAAAACATTATAAGGATTTATTTTTCGTATCCAGTGATAATAATTAAAACACTTTTGTTACAGACTTGAATGTAATAATCGCTCCTACATTAACTTCTGTTGATTTAACGGTCATGTTACAAGTACATTACATGGAAGTTCTGGCAAGTATAACAGACCAGTTTCAGTAACATTGATGTTTCGTGGTACAGATGATTATTAATTTGATTACAATTTACCATTGTCAACATAACTACTTACCTCAAAGCCAACAAACTGGGCGTGCCGCTTAAGACAGCATGTCTCCATGCAGGATCTCCCTCATGACTGATTACCAACTCTTCGTCATGCTTTGATATGGCATCATACAAAGCCGGCAAAATATCGTACTCCTCTGGAGTCATAAAATGGTCTTGATGCAGTTTCAAGCACATACGAACCGCAGGTGCGACGACGGATTTGAGGAGATCCATATCAGTAAACACCCATTCGTCTCTGGCACAAGTTATTCGAAAATCGCCCTTAAATAAGGCGTGTAGACCATAGAGGAAGAATTCAACGCTGGAAACTGTGTTTTGGGATACTGCACCCAATGTACGACGGCCCAACAAACTTAAGGCGAAACAGAGTAAGATGACTCTTTGCTTTTTGGACACATTTCCTCGTTTTTCTAGGCAATAATGGATCCATTCACCTAAAAATGTAGTGGTTCCAATTTAGTTTCTATGTATGAAACGAGATAAGGGGTGGCCATAAAAAAACTTACATATAAAACAGTAGGCGATTAATTGTAAATGTAAAACATTTAATAAGACAAATTTCATTTAATCATCAAATATTTGATTAAGAACAAAAAACAGATGAATTTATGCAAGACATACTCGAAGTTATTTTTCAATGACATGAATAGATTTATTGACGCAGGAAAGCAAAATGCATTTATTCTTACGAATTATAATGCAGTGGTCTAAACAGAAAATACACAAAGTGAGTCATTAAAGAAATCAGTCAGGCTATATTTCAGGTATTATTCTTCAGAGCGATGAAAACAATGAATGTGTGTAAACTTTATTAGAAATGTATTAAATACTTTTTCCAATTACTAAAATCACCACTAGAGAAATCAATTAAAAAATACTTTTAACACCTGTCTAAATTAAAATATTTAGATTGGCCTAAAATAATACAGGAATATGAGTCTTTGGCTGCAACTTCAGTAATTTGGAGGCCATTGCCCTACTAAATGAAAAGAAAACAGCAATCTTTCTAATATAATGCCTCACAAACAGTTCAAAATCGGGATACACTAAACTACATGGACTATTCCTAGAATTTCGAAATAAATTGAAAAATAGAAAAAAAAATTGATTGATTTTCCGTGTGCGTAATGTTTTAACCAGCTTTAGCGACCGTGGACTCCCGGCGGTACTTGGAAGGCCGGGATAATCTAAACCTACATCTGATTTGAACTATCTAACATAAACTTTCTCGAAATTTAATGGACCTTGTGCCCCTTACTGTTTCCAAATCCCAATAATCACTCTCGGATTTGCGATACACGTGCGTATATGATAAAAACCTCTATAGAGTATTTCTGACGAAATCCAAAAAATCTTATGAGGCTGGGTACCATTCTTTCAGTTAAGGGATTAAGAGCCATTTACATCATTCTCCTAAACTGAAGTTGTAAAGTTAAGGTGGAATTAAAAAATTCCTATATAAAATATAATTCTGCCACCAAAACCTTAAGTGATGGATTTGTCTAATAACAACATATTTTATAAGCAATTTGACGTCACTTCAGCTTAAATTTAAGGGTAAATTATGTAAATGAGGGTAAAAGATGTAGATAGTCTCTGAATATGTAGTATATTATAGACGTCTACAAAATTCAATTAAAATAGAATATTTTAGAAGAACCTTACCATGAACTTGAAGAAACCTTGCCTTGGTCATTCCATTATACTTCATGTCATAGTCTTCATCTATGTGGAAATTAAAAACAGGATCTAAATCGACAAATTTGGGTTTCAAGATAACCCTCAAGGCTTTGTTGATCACTTCGGAATTGAGCCATTCATCCAATTTTGGAGAACGCGTGGTGTAAAATATTATGCTTTTAACGTAGTAAGACACTAGAACTTTCCGAAACTCGAACACCTGTAGCATGGAAACGACGCTATTATCTGATATGCTATAGCCTTCCAGAATGTACTTGGCCGCCGCTACTTCCCAGGCGAGCCATCTTTGAGCGAATGCTGCATTTACGCTTAGCATGTTGGGTAAATGACCGGTGTCAAAACATAGAAACCCTATTAAAAATTTGAAACACAGTTACTAAAAAATGTACGGATTGTTCCTCATATTTTTACAATTTAATGACTTTGTTATTGAAGTTACGAAAAAACTTTAAGTAACGGATGACCAACTCCCATTGCGAGATTGTTTTTTAATTATCATGCAATAGCAAAATTAATATTTTCTTTCCGAACTTTCAGAATATTTAATTGAAAAAACAAACCACCATCTAAAATTATAGAAATGACAACAAATTACCATAGTAATAGTGGAGTGTTGTATACTTTATGTACAACTAAACATCTGTATTTTTCGCAAATTAATTAAAAATGCCATTTGAATAATTTCGTTAGAAGAAATCATTAATGTTGGACTTTTTAACTATAAATCCTAGTAAAAAAAAAGGCTACAATTAAATAACTCGTCTCTGATTTTTCAAGGGATTGCTTGTCGTCTTGCTTCCCTTTAGGATTTCAGTGACTTACAAATAATTCAATTCGAGTAGCATTTTTAACTGATTAGGTTTTAAATCACCAAATAATTAATAACAAAATCTACAATATGTTGACGTTTCACAGTTGCTGTCGGGTCATTGTGTCTTCATGTTCAAACTTTAAATTCATGGTATACTAAAACTACAAATTTAAAGCTTACTAAATACTTTGGCGGGCATTAAGATAACAGATAGTGGCTAGATAATATTCTCTTATCGACAGTAAATGACAATGTATGATGGCTATGTTTTTATATAGCCGTGGAAAAAGGCTTTCTTTCCAACGTTGTTTGATATACATACTAAAATTTTAATAACACGCCCTCTCCCAGAAAAGAATGCCTTCTAGAAGACCCTTATTTAATGTTTTCTGTGTTTGTTGAAAGATATAATATCCTAAAACAATGTTCACATTTTCATCAAAAATTTTTCTCTGTAAAAAAAATGTAATTAAATATTAAAATTTTAATTATATGTAAATTTTATCTGACTCCTTGCAGAGTGCATTCTTTTATGGAACACTCTGTATTCCATTAAAAAAAATTGTGCTAGTTTTTATAATTTTCTACTGTCATTTTTTTTCTGACTGCATATTTTTAAAATTCAGAAAGAAAATTTAAAGTTTTTCCCTAACTTCAATACTAAACGCGTGATAAACTTATTAAAATATAAGGAATATCTTTGTATAAATAACTCAATAATTTTAATAGGAATGTCAGTAAACACAATGGTTACTCAAGAACTAATGTAGGATATAGGAATCTTGGGCTATTTTTTGTATGTATGTATGTATTAAGTATGATAAAAACACACTTTAGAGATTTATCTATAAGTAGTAACCAAATTACAAATAGCTGTTGCAACGATTTCAAAGCGGGGTCGAAGACGAGTCACTGACTTGACTATACAATAAAATACGCAAAGGTAACAAATATGCATTTTCCATGAGTGAAACACATGATTTTTTACGGTTTATTACTGATTAGAAGCCGTTTTAATTTGATTTTTGTATATTAGGTCGTGTAATATGAAATGAGTAGAATTAAAACTTTAGTCTTTTTTTTTCAAATAAAATGTTTTTATTTTCAATCAAAGTACACACCCTTACTATCGATATACTTTTGCCATTTGATTGGATTCATTTCAGCTGTAGTAGCCGGGAGTCGATAAACTCTTGGAAGACAGCTTTGACAGCATCGTCAGAATTAAATTTTTTCCCTATCAAGAAGTTATCCAAATTTTGAAAGAAATGATAGTCCGTGGGAGCTAAATCCGGCGAATATGGTGGATGACGAAAAACTTCCAATTGTAACTGCTGTAGCTTGACCAAGGTGACTTGTGGGGTATGCGGTCGAGCGTTGTCGTGCAACAGTAGTGGAGTGCTTCGATTGACGAATCTTGGCTGCTTAATCGCCAATTGCCTCATCATTTCGTCCAGTTGTTGACAGTAGACATAGGCCGTGAACAATTTGCCTGGTTTTATGAAGCTGTGATGGATGACACCTAAGTTGAGCCATCAAACACTCACCATAAGTTTCTTTTGATGAAGATTTTTTTTCGCGCAATGTTTTGATGGTTCATCTTGATTCAATCACTGAGATGAACGTCTGGTGTTATCGTAAAGAATCCATTTTTCATTATAGATAACAATTGGATTAAAAAATAGATCGTTATTGTACCGACACAACAAAGAAATACAGGCTTCAAGACGTCGTTCTTTCTGTACATCGTTCAACTCATGTGGTACCCACTTGTCCAACTTTTTTACCTTGCCAATTTCAAGCAAATGATTCAATATTGTTTTCTTGGTTATACCGAATATTCACGATAATTCAAGTTCACTTTGACGGGGATTCGCTTCCACGGTGGCTTTCAGGTGATCGTTATCCATCAGAGTCTCAGGTCGTCTACGTCGCTCATTAACCAGGTTGAAATTGCCAGAATGAAATTTTTTGAACCAACAAGATACCGTTTGCTGTGAAGTGACTTCTGTGCCAAACATATCGTTGATGTTGCGAGCAGCCTGTATCGTTGCGGTTCCACGGAGGAACTTATATTTCAATAACACAAGAATTTCACTATTTTCCAACGTCGCATAAAATATTTAATAAAAAAAGTATTTAATATTATTTGAAACTTTTAATTCTCGTTCAAAAAGGACTATTGTATCTTTCCAACCAAAAAATGTTATGTGAAAATGTGGCGAAAGAATGAAGTTAGTCGCAGTTGAATGTAGCCTTTCGACAATCTACTCATTTCATACTACATGACCTAATATTTCGGAGAAACATTTAAAATTTCTTAGTTTTATTCTTTAAGCAGTAAAGGTGTTACTTTATAGCCGATTTTGTGTTATTAAAGCATCACTTTTTCTATTAATCGGAGAAAAAAACCTTTTTGCACATATGAAGCTCGTGGGACTTTTTAAGGCGCATCCATTGCTTCATTGACAGAATTTGCATGTTTAAAAATTAAGTCTATTGCAATGTCATTAATTTTTACGAAATTTTTAGCATATGAAATACAGTTTTTTTTAAACAGCGAACGTAACGGTTTTGTTATGTTTTGACATTTTACTATACTGCAGGGTAGCAGTAAGTTTTTTGTTTCGTACAGAATTTTATTGAATTTAATCATCTCTACATTCCAACTCTATATTATTAAAAAGTCAGTTTCTGTAAATTAAGATATACAGGGTATCCAATTGCAAATAATAAACTTGAGAGTAGTAACTTTTTTATGCAACTCTGTGGAAAAGTTGGAAGCAAAAAACACAATAAATAAGACTTTTTTGAATATCACTCTGTATCTTCAATACAAATCATAAATTTTAAGTTCTTTTTTTATCACCTATAATTTTATCAAAAAATAACCTTAGATTCCTATTTTGGTTCTACTTTTTAGGTACTGAAATTCCCATGAAAGGTATGTATCGAATCTTAACCTCTCCTGTATAATAAATAATAGTGAAGTGCTTACGATCATTTTCTTCTACCCCTTCGGTGATAGCTTCAACTTCACGTTGTTGGCAATAAGTGCCTCGAAATTCCAAACCTCTCATCTGAAAGGTCACCAAGCCGTTTCCTATTTCTATTATGTGAACTAGACAGTTTAAATAATCTGAAGCCATAACAAAAACATCCCCTTGATTAACAGTTCCCCATCTGTAAAGTAAAATTTATTTAGCTAGAAGTAACTTCGTGAGTATGTAGTGGACAGTATGTTTACCTTCCCATCAGCAAATCACCGCATAAAGAATGTTGAAGAGATCGAGTGAGATGCTCATAGAAAATGGAGTTCAGATTGTTATCATCGGCTCCCAAATTTCTATCCAAATGGGACGATAAAGGTGTGTTGCTAAAATTTATTTAAACAACGATTATCAAAAGATTGTTAAAAAAAGAAAAGAGAAATAAAACCGTCCAAAATAAGATTGAACCAATACATTAGAGGGCATTTTTGAAGTACTTTTCTAGTTTATTAGATATGACGTGAAATTGTGGTTTTGCTTATGGATGCCATATTAGGTTGTTCCATTTTTGTGTACTCTTATTTTTTCAACGTTCGCTAATATTGAACATGTTATAGTAAATCTTTGCATATTGGTTAAAACAATGTATGTATGTTTTTTTTGGTGAGAACCATGGAGGGAGCACATTGATAACTGTTTCGCTCTCTGGGTTTTGAGAGTTCACTTACAGAATTAACATTTCTAAAATCCAAAAAGTCTTATTCAAACGAAGAGAAACTTGACCTGTTTGAGATATGTATTTTACACTTTGCACATAAATTTTGTGGCTTTTTTGCAAATGTATTTTGATATAAACGTAGGGAAAAAGACGCTTTACCACATATACTATTCTTGAGTTAATAATAATTAAAAATTAATAAGAAGAAAATAGTAATTTACCGTACGCAACTAAAAACGAATGCGTCACTATTAAAATTTTTTTTTTGCTTTGTACTTTGTACTTTGAAACGTCCAGTCTAATACTAACTAAACTTTCAAAAACCAGAAGCAAAGTGAATGCGGTTTTTTAAAATCATCTTTCTGGGATGCCCGGTCCGACTCGGATTCCTGCGAGCTCCCAGTATACATTTTCCCTCGGAGATTTCATCTCCGAAGCGTCGATGCACTATCAAATTTTTAGGATTCCTTTTTGATTTGAGCGTTTTACTGATAAAAAGTTTTTTTTTACACTCGCACTAGGCACGTCTTGTTTGTATCAAGGCTCCTTGGGAACTTTCATATTCCTATTAACCCTTATATAGCGCAACTGTGCCCTATTAACAACCTCTTATTTCTTAAAATAACAGAGATTCTAATAGAAGAAGTCGAATAACGTACTTTACTACCCTACATAAATTCCAAAAAGAAGCTAATATATAATTTAAAAATGGAACATAATAATCATAAGACTAACGATTGTTGCTTGTTACTCACCTGTGGTCGACTCGGCGAGTATTATAATCTCTCTCCCAAAATTTAACTGGCCTAACATACGAAGTAAAGAAAATGGCACTTCCCAAAAAGGGATTCAAAGGACTAGATAACAAGGCAGATAACGCTGCCTGAGTAAATAGCATAATTGAGTGAGGCACGGAAAAAGGTTGGGCGAAGGCATGGAAAGCTGAACCCCACGTAATTTGCCAAGGAGCGATGTAGGTTATGACAAACTGGATCTGAAATTACCACTATTCGTATTCTTTGTAATTTTGATAATGACCAGTTGCTTACCTTCAACAGGAATTCGTATACTTTGTGGTAGGTAATGCTAACTACAAAGTACATAACTAAAAAGGTCTCATTCATGTAACTGAAATCGTATTTAGCAGCTAAAGCGGTAAATGCAACTAGTAAATATTGGCAGTTTTGGTTGGTATAACTGTTGCGTAAAAATTTCAATCCACACAAGACCGCAATAAACGATCCTGCAATACAAACAGTCGAATAGACTTATCTTCAAATTATGCCATTAAAAACATTATTACCTAGAAAGGTACCATATTTCACTACAACTTGCGGAGAATCTGCCGTTAAAACCGCTACGGCCACCAACGGGTATAAAATATTCCTTTCAAAGAAACACAGAAAAACGTATATCTACAAAAAAAAATATTTTTAAGAAACTGAATTAAAAAACACACCTTTGTTACAAACTTTCTCGAACCACATAATTCGAGCAGTCTCCCGAGTTTGATACTGATGGTACTCATGACTTCGGAGAATGGGTCTAGCAACACAGGTCCACGGCAACTGCTTGCGTAATTGAGGAATGATATAATGGAGGATGAGACCGGTGCCCGCTGTTATTGACCACAGTACCGGGCATAAGTTAGCTTGAAGTACTGTAAACACCGTGCTGGCGTGCACGCAAAACACTAAAATGCCTAAATATAAATAAATTAATTAAGTACGCTTATTCTGATTATTGGATGCTTTTTCAAACTTAAAAGCAATCTTTCCACGTCAATAAAATTACCTTGTGCCCCCTGATTAATTACTTAATATAAAAATCATATATGGTAATAAACGAAAGCTGATCTTATGATTTTATTATAGGAATGTTTATACATTATTTTGCCCGTTCGCTTGATCTGGACTCACACTACAGTTAAATGTTACCCACTGACCAGTTAACCCTTACCCTAATGCGAAAAGCACTCCTGTAAATAATAGCTAACGTCTTGACAATGAAAATATTACTAATCGCGAAATTCAAAAATCGTTTATTAAAAAAAATGCAAAAAATTGTCAAGAAAGAAATAGGCAAAATGTATTTGTTCAGGGCAAATTTCTGCCAAGCGTAAGCATAAGTGTAAATTTAAGAACAATTCCTAAATTCGTGGATAACTAAAAACCTTTTGCCGTGATTAACAATAGTAACATGTAAGTAGGTGTAAAATATGAGTAGTAATATCATAAATTATGTAATGTTATTAAAATAATTGCGGCAATGTGAAGGGTGAAGTAAAAAATAAAAGAGTTTCCTTATGATTCATAAGGAATCGATAGGTTTTTCACTTTCCGGATGATTCTCGGAATTCTTCAGAATAGAACGGCTAGGGGTTTTGTTTAATAAATGGAAAAGTAGACACCAGAAGTAAAAACCAATGAAAGTCCTATATTTACAAAATGTACAAAGAAAAATCCGGAAGGCTATTAGGTTTGAATTTTAAGTATACTCAAACTAATATTCGATTTAATTTCAGGAAATTTAATTATGCTGTTTTAACTCTTAGAGTGACGTCATGGATACTTCCCGTTCTAACAACCACACTGGGACAATAAGAAAAAAAGGATGAGATGTAAATCAATAGTAAGAAAGTTAGCCGCGGCAAATAATAAAATAGAAGTATGTACATTGACTCAAAATTATGCTTACCTATCACAATGGTCAGAATTAGGTCATTCTTAAGCCTAGAATTGATCGTATCTTGTAGCTTTTTTGGCAATGGATCGACATATTCTCCACGAGATTTAGCCTCGTTCCCTTCTGAAATATATATATTTGGAAACCAAATACCTGAATAACAGTAATAATATTTTTCAAATAAGTTTAATTATCGGAAATAAAAGAAACTGATGGTAATGCGTTTTCTTTTTTCTGTTTGATTTCTGAGATATTGGCTCTAATTTCAATGTCTTTCTTTAATTTTGTAATATTTTAGAATTACTTTTTATTCTCAATACAATGTCTCAATTCAATTTATCACACTATGGCATGTTATTACATTTCTTATGGGAAAAAGTCATCATCAGGCAATTTTATTACAAATTTATGACGAAAAGAAAATTTGCGGGGATTTCATTTTTGCTGGTAGGTATAATACATTGTAAATTTATATTTACAATATTATTTTTTACTTAATAGTATTAAGAAGTGAAATAACATAACATATAATTTTAAAGTCAACTCCAGATTTGGATAGAATTTTTCGTAAAGAAACAATATCTTTTTTTGAAACTAAATATCAAAATATACAATTGGGTGATAGATCGTACCTGTGAATAAAGAGTGTTTCTAGGATACGATTACAAAAATCAGATCTGTGTGAAAAAATATCAAGGTGAAAATATCAAAAACTATGCAACATCAGTTTTTAGTCTCAAAAAATTGATAAATTCCGTGTTACAATTTTTCGTTGTAGATAATTAATATTTATAATTTAATACTTTTTAAATCGGTTTTGACGATTTCTTTAATCAACTAAAATTTAGTCGTTCTCAAACCTTAGTTTATCATTAGGTATATGTAGCTTTTATCTTACTTAATCGACCTTCTAACTTTAACCATTTATAAATAGAATGGTGGTGAGATGCGGAAGAAAGTCGTTTTCATTTTGTGGCACTTTCCAAAGTAGAGTTAGGAATATGAAAATAAAAATTGATAATTTGGTTTTTCTTCTATAATTTTGAAAGTAATGGAAATTCGTAAAATGCGAGACCTCTATGTTTTATTTCCTAACAACATGTTCCAAACGGCCATACTGAATTGATTTTTTAACAACATTTTGGTGTTTTAGTAGAACACTCTACACATTTTGTATACACACCTTTCCGATTTTTAGCAAATTCAGCGGCAACTCCCTCTTCGAGTTTCCTTTCACGGTCGACTTCGCTGCCATTCTGTCGTTCCCGATGCAAATCAGGAGGCCAAAGGTGTTTTTTCAGCAAATTGAAGATATGGATCGGATCCGAAGCGCTCCTACTTAAGTGATAACTGACACATATCAAAGTGGCTAAAAATATCGAAAACAGAATATGCTGCGAGCTTCGTTCTTCACTTAGTCCTCCGTAAGCTAGGCCGTTTAGTACTATCACAGCTAATATCGAGCGAAATACGCAATAAAACGATCCGATGAGGTTACACATAGCGGTACCACCGAATAAATGAATATCAGTCTGCTCTAGGACGTACATCACGAAAGTATTAATTTGTGGGAAAAGTCCGAAAGAAAATAAGAATGGAAAAAATAGAATAAACGTGCTAAGAAAGTCCCTGATTAATATCAATAAAGTTTGGTCATTGCTACTAATATTAAAATGCAATATAATGACTAGAGAGGAAAAGAGGCAAAAGTACACAGGCCTAGAGTAGGCTATAACCCTATTGAAACCGTGTGTGGGCGACGCAGAGTCCGGTTGCACACTTTTTACCAACGAATACTGGGCACTCGCGACCACCGAACAAAACACAAAGGCCAAAGCATCTCTATAAAAATTCAAATATAAAAGTACGGCGCCTAAAACAGCCACTAGTACACCTAAGACTACAGTTATACACGTTTCCAACACAGTCAGATTTCTATCGAGCATCGCCAATAGGCCTAACCGGTCAAGGGTAAGTTTCCACGGCAAAATTTTCAGTTTGTAGTAGCTTTTAGTCCGAAAGCGATTCTCTTGACTACTCACTTTGATAAATCTGAAATAAAGTTAAACTTGTATTAAAATTAGGGAAAAAAATAGACGCAAAATATCTAAAGGAAATGTACAATTTGGAATTAATAAATCAAACACAAATTTCCTTTGAAAGAATAACTTTGGCAAGAAATAACTGAAGTGCATTAAAGAATTACTAAAAATCAATTTTTGGTTTATAAAATATGCTAACTGGTACAATTGCAACTATTTTCGCCCCATTTTTTTCTTTTTCAAACATTCATCAAAATTCTGCCTCCCTCTAGCTGTCTTTAAAGCTTTTGACTTGGATTATTTAAGATAAGTGGTCTGGAGAGTTGTCGTAGAGTTTTAAAAAATATCAAACTTCATAAAATTTTATTTTTACTATAGAAACGTCCATTGGTTCTATGGATAATCTTATCTACAATACAATAGTACCACCTACAGCCCTGACATATTTTTTTTGCTTGCGTACACCAAAGCTCACTTTTTCATATTGATGTGAAAAAAAATTTATAAGGGCCGAATAGTTCATTATTGGAAGAGCTTAGAATTAAGACTCTCATCCTGGATTTCTATCCATCCCATTTCTTGTGACACGTTTCTACGTGTCACAAGAAAGGGCGTAATTCTCATGAATGGGTTATGGCCATTAGATGCGAATGCAATACTACAATTTGTACACGGCTAAACATTCGTACTTTCCGTAAGTTAACTAAAATACAGGTCGCAAATCAATAATCAATAATTCAATTAATCCCGACAAAATTGGGAAACTCGCATAATAAACCACTCGAAGAATCATCATATTTCTTTTAAAATATCTAGAAATTGCTTTAAAGTTGAAGGAAAAAAAATCCGCAAATTTTTCCATTTCTTCATTGGTAAATACTAGGAAAAGCCAACGGTGGTTTAATGAGTGATTAATGAATATCGGCGAATATCCTTTATGTAGGGGGGTCTTTAAAGAATAACTAGACGATGCAGCATGTTCTTTTCTTCCTCATGTGCAAGTATGACTTACTTAAGACAATCATTACTGGTTATCCAGAGAAATTAGGATGATTTTCGTTAGTAGTTTCTTTGGCTTTATAAAGTCAACGAAACTTTCATCGCTCCTGTAATAAGAGACGTGACGGAACCAAATATGAGATCTGTACGTGCTAAAAATCATGAATCAAATCAATCAATCAAAGAAATATAGAACTCCTAACTTCTTAACTTTGTTAACTGCAAGTTCGTCTTGATGTACTCGATACTCAATATATAGAAATAAGCCACAAAAAGGACTATATGAGTAAAATATCGTTGCAAAGATCAAAAAATAAATTACTTCCCTAAATAATTAATTAAAAGCACATTAGCTTTACATGGATTTGTTGCGTTTCAAAAAATTCCCTATTTATTTTCATACTGAATTTGGTTTCTGAACTTAATTTAGTGATATTCAATGATTAATTCAAGTGATAGTCAGTGATAAATTCAAGTGATATCTAACCACAAGACATTTTTATGCGGGAAATTATTGGTGCTGAACTTGAAGTGTGCAAGTATACATATTTGCACGCGTTTTATTTTAGTAATTCAAAACAGCCATTATAATTTCTTTAGCAAAATCCAGGAAAATGTAGAACAACTTCTCCATTATTTTGACAAAATTTACTGCAAAAATTATCTAAACAACTTTCAACAGTGTCAAACAACAAACTATAAAATAAAATTATCGTTAAGCATTCAAATATTCGGCATTATTCTTGCAGATTTAGAACCAAATATGAAATAAGCAAAACACTGTATTAAAATGTAGAGCAAATCCCGCCAGTAAACCTTTTTCAAAATTAACTTATCTACATTTGTATACTAACGCAATGTAATCAAAAACTGTTTGTCAATGATTAAATTCAGGTGGACCTTTCTGCATAGAATTGTCTCAAAACTTTTGCGGATATTCTAAGTAGAATTTGAATTGTTTGTCATTAAAACAGATCATCGGAAGTATATTCCCGAAAATCTTTTCTGTTTTGTTTTCTTCCTCATCAGCGTCCCTGCTTTGAAAAAGAAGACTTTTTCCGAACCTTATCACATATACAATAGATATTAAAGAATTTTGAGTATTTCCTAGTTAACTATTAACAGAACCATTTGAAAGCGTTCGTTAAATGAACGCTTGCTCTAAGCGCTTCATGACCATATAATACTATTGCTGAAGCTTTGCTCACGCCAATAAGCACACAGAAAAGCGAACGCAGGGACTATGAAAGTTAAAGACGGTAGTTTGATCTTAGAAGTAAATTACAATATACCCAGTAATTCACCTCATAAGTATACTTAATGAAAATTAATTTCTCTTCTAACCCGAACTACCACATCCAAAAAAAATTTATAATCAAAATAAACGAAACACTAGTCCACTAAAAGTTAGAGGTTAAAGAAAGTTACGAGGGCCGTTTAATAAGTCAGTGACTTTTTGAATTTCTCTCGTAATAACTTTAAATGCAATACTACTCCCGTCATCTGTCATCTGTTAGTAGAGTACTGTCAAGTTTTGAGCAAACTACTTCAATTAGTTTGTGTTTAACAATCATTGAAAGCAAACGACCTGGTGAATTTCGACGAAAATGGAAATAAGTGAATTTCGTGTGCTGATCAAACATTACTTTTTACGTAAAAAAATCATCACCGAAATCAAGGAAATGCTTGATAAATACTATGGGGATTCTGCACTATCAATTTCAATGGTTAAGAAGTGGTTTACTGAGTTTTGTTGTGGTTGTACCAGCACAAATGACGCAGAACGTTCAGGTCATCTAAAAGCGGTTCTTACGCCAGAAATTGTAGATAAAATCTATGGAACGATATTATACGATCGGAGAATGAAAATGCGTGAGGTGGCTGAGGCTGTAGGCATATCGACTGAGCGGATACATCACATTTTACATGAATATTTGGAAATGAAAAAGCTATCCGCGCGATGGGTGCCGCGATTGCTCACACTCAATCATAAGCGCTCCCGTGTGACCATTTCAAAAGAGTGTTTAGCGATGTTCAGCCGCAATTTGAACGAGTTTTTATGCCGTTTCGTAACTGTTGACGAAACGTGGATCCATCACAACACACTAGAGACCAAGGAACAATCAAAATAGTGGGCACCTCCAGATGAACGTGCACCAAAGAAGGCCGAGATGGGTCTGTCGGCCAACAAGGTGATGGCCACAGTTTTTTGGGATGCTTACAGTGTCATCCACATCGATCACCTCGAAAAGAGTAAAATGATCACTGATGAATATTATTCAGAGCTTTTGGATAGATTCGAAATTGAATGGAAGCAAAAACGACCGCATTTGACGAAAAAAAAGTGCTGTTCCATTAAGACAATGCACGGGTGCACACGTGTGTAGTCGCTATGACAAAAATCCATGAATTAGGCTACGAACTGCTACCCCACCCAACATATTCTCCAGATTTAGCCCCCTGCGACTATTTTCTGTTTCCAAACCTGAAGAAATGGTTGGGCGATAAGAGATTTGGGTCGAATGAAGAGGTTATCACTAAAACAAACGCCTATTTTAAGGACCTTGATAAAACCTAGTATTTGGAAAGGATTAAAAAAATGGAAAAACGCTGGACTAAATTCATCGAGCTAAAAGGAAACTATGTTGAGAAATAAAATGTTTTTTGACCGAAAAAAATATCTCTTTCAAAAAGTCACGACTTATCAAACGGCCCTCGTAGAATATCCAAAGGGGCTAATCTAACCTGAAAATAATTTCTTTAATTGTCGGTTACGCTAGTGGTAATATAACAGATTTCCATAGCGATGATGGTCGGTAAACTTCATGTATTGTTATTTACTATATCAGAAAATAAATCTTCCCTTTGTTTAAATAAATAGCCAAAAAGAGAATCGCACCTTAATTGAGTTTTAGTCGGAGTCCCACTACCACCTTCCCTGCTACCCAACATAATTATCTCTGGATTATCCGGATTGGCGGCGGTCGCAATGTCTCGAAGAGCTGATAACGTAACGTCCTCTTGTGGAGTAGTGTGTCGTCGACGTGGCAAAGCGTCCCAGTTCTGCGCATGCCTAAAGAAACTATTTGCCAGATTATCTCTGAAGTCTTGTCTATTTTCCCTAAAGCAAGCGTCTATGCTTCAATGCGCTACCTAAATGCAGCAATTGTTTTTACCTAAGTTGAACTGAATCTTGGCTTATGATAGGTCTGCGGTTGTTTATTGGGCTAGTTACTGCGGACGAAGAAGTGGTGTCGAGGCTTTCATTACTATCCCAAATTTTGTCTTCTACTACTGGGATTTTATTGGAGCTATCCTGACCTGTCCTCTTCTGTCTGGGTTTTTTCTCATTCGTATTGGTTGCACCTAAGGGGTCGCTATTGGCCAGATTGGAACACCCTATTCAAAATAACCGCATAAGAATATGTGTATGAATAAATTTAATTTAAATATAAGGTGTCCATTCAACACTTATTCGTAATAGTTTGATTTATAAATGTAACTTTAATTTGCATGTTTTAACTTTTTTATTTCTCAGGGTTGGAAAAAAATGTTAAATGCAAAAATCGAAAGTTTGCAGAGAAAACAATTCATGAGCGAGTTTTTAGCATTTGACATTTTTTTTAAAATTAAATAACGGTTATATAATTTTTATAGGTAAAGTTCTTCATTCCGATTTCAAGAACGTAAAACTTATTGAATAATGATATTTCTAATAGTTTTGATACTAACGAAGAATTGCTCCCTTATAACAATTGTATTGCAAAATGTGGCTATTGATGAGAGTGTTGTGAAACACAAAGAAAATGAAAAATTTATGTCGGTATTTTTTGCCTTACATATTATCTTTAGGGAATAGGAATACTATAATCTTCGTTACTATAGATATTATTGGAGTTAAAATTATTAAATGAGTAAATTAGGTTCAAAATTTTCTATGAAAAAGTCACTAAGTACGCCATTGCCAGCTCAGACATTTCCAGATTATATAGTAATAATTTTGACATTGGAAATAAATCATTCTCTCACGAATCGTTAGTAACTTAATAACAGTGTGTACATTTAATTTAATACGTTTTTCAAGACTCGCATCATTTTCAAATTTATTTTTAACAATTGAAAGTGTTTTATCAACTGGAACATTTATAAATAAACTAAAAATGTCAAAACATCAATCACACATCGTTACCAACCTGTGATTCGGATGTAAAACTATATCCCTATATTTTTATTTTAAAAAAATGTTTAGACTTTTTTATATAAGAATTTGTATTTTCTATTAATGGATTTATGATATTTAGTAAAATGTTGACAGTGAATGGGTGGGTTAGTTTATGCTACTAACAATAGATGTTAAAAGCATGTTAATTTTGTGGATCTTAACAACATCATAAAAATTAAATGTTTTACTGTTACGTAATATTAATTTGTACCTTTTTACATCTGTGAAACAATTTTTATGTTTTTACCTGTATTATTAATTTGTCTCTCTGACGTTTCTGTGACGTTATTACTATTAGTAATTATTAATTAAATCGGAAAGAACCTAGTATAAAATTTACGATTTGGAAAGAACGAAATAAAAGAACTTTTAATGAAAAAAAATTACAAAGGTTCAAGACAAGTGTTTACAGGAAGCCAAATTATACAGATCGTTACTTGAATTAATACTTCAACCATTCACAATCATGGTAAAAAAGGGGATTGTAAAATATCTATATCATCACATAAAAAGAGTATACAATCAACAAAATTTCAATGTCGAAATACCATAGATAAAAAATGTTATATGAAAACAATTATCTTAGCAATTTTAGAAACAAATATTTTCACAATTTTGAACACCCTATAATAAGGTAAAATTACACCAAAAAATGGCGAAATATCTAGGCCCTTAAAAAAGAGAAGTGTAGACAACATCGTTTATTTTTATATCGAAAATAAACAAAAATACTAATTTCTCAACTAAAATTACTAATACCCTAGAAATTCGATTAGAAAACGTCTGGTTTCCAACACTATGGTTGTCCTGCCCACAACAGTCGAGAGGTACAGGAATTTCTTCAGAATGATCGTACCGGATGCGCATTCATAGGCATTAAACGTCACAATATATATAGATATAGACACTAATCATCGCCGCAATCTGTATGTACAAGCCCTGTCTCGGTGAAGTTGGCCCAAACTAATAAAAATATGTTTTTTGAAAAAATATATCGTATTAATATAAAATTTATTAACATTATCACATTTTTCCAATTAAATAGGATACGTTTATTATATATTTAATATATTCACTTTTGGCTTATTAAATTACACATTTTAACTAACTTAAGAAATTCCTAATATTGTCAATAAACATAAAATTCACCAAAATTAAATAGAAAGCTACTACTGCGACGTATTACTGCCTCGATACGTCTCACCATAGTATTAATTAATGTTTGACGATTATCTGGAGTGAAACTGTTCCAGTTTTTTTCGAGACAAGCACGCAACTCTGGAACTTTTCTTGCGGGTTGTGATCGCAACTTCTTCATAATACGCCACAATGTTTCGATCGGCGAAAGATCTGGACCACTAGAAGTTCATTTTAAAAGTGAAACATTGTTTTCTAACATCCAATTTTTCACTTTTTTAGCCGTATGGCAAGCGGCGCTATTTTGTTGGAAGATACATTTGATATTTTGAATGGTTGGGCCAATTTCACTGACACAGGGCTTGTATAACAAAGGTATGAACTAATTCTATTAAAACTTACATAAAAAAAACACACAACATACCATTGATCAAACCCATAGAATTGAAGTTGAAAAGGTGATAATTAAAACTGTTTTATGAACACTGAAGTCTTTGTATATATTTTTGAATAAATCAATATTATTCCCAAAGTGGTGTCAAGTTCACGAGAGGATTTTTAACCGGGAAAAAATACAGGTAGTACCATTAAGAAAACACATTTGATTTTTTTCATTATGACATTCTGGTTTTTTTGGGTTAGTTGTTCACAGTTTTTAAAATTGTTGTCACAGTCTTTAAAATATCAATGTGATTTTATTTTTAATTGGTAATTAACCATCTCAAAAGAAGTCGACTAAACCAAAAAACCATAATAAAAATTGCATAATAAAAGAAATATGAATTGACAACTTATTAGTCCTTTTGTATTACCAAATCGAATAACAGATTTTTTTTGCAATATCCTTGAAGTTAACCGTTTAGTTCGCCAACATTTAAATGGCGCCTTTCGAGAAGTATATATTGGTCGTGATAGTTTGATTGCATGGTCTTCTCACCCTCCGATTTGACACGCTTCGATTTTTGTTTATAGGGCTTTATGAAGGACATAGTATAGAAGACGGGGTAAATAAGAGAGGACGGGTCTTGCAGCTTATGCCGATTCCTGGGCACATCGAGAGAGACTTTCTGCTCAACAACAGAGTAATAACTTCGAAAGATTACTATAAATTGGATAATCATGATTTACTTAAAAATAGATTATACACAATTGTTAATTGTTAAATTCATTAAAATCTTAATATGCAATTTGTACTATGATTTTGTTGGGTTAATCAATTTCTTTTAAAATCAGACACCCTACACATCCCCAGATTTAAAAAGAATTAAATTCTATACAGGGTGTAACAGATCATCATGCAAATATTTCAGGAGCTGGTAGTATTCAGTAAAATAAGAAAAAAATCCTAATAAACCCATGATCAAAAATTTTTGATATATGAGGTGAAAAAGTTCGATTATTTTTCATTTTTTACTATTTTCTTTTGTATGCCTAAAGATAACTTAATGAAATATCGTATCTCTATGTTTTTTAAGAAACTCTACAAGAAAATATCAAAATCGGTGGCCTCCACATCGAGGGTCTTATATTTGCCTGAATCACGTGTTATTTTTTGTTTCTAACTTTTTTTTGGAATGTTCTGTATGAATTCTGATTTCACATTTAGATTCTTTCTTAATTTCTTTAACCTTTTAGTCTCTCGCATTATTCTCATATCTTTCACTACTTACGAAAAATTTGCATATTAAATAGTAAGGTTAAAAGAACTAAGTAGTTGAGTAAGTTTAAGCTAAGTTCAAGGTTAATTTTACTTTTTGAGGTTTAGCATTCAGTATTTTTTTCTTTTGGTGTTTTTAAGATTTTCATAGGGTGTTTATTAAATCAGGATGGTTGAATTTACCAATCAAGAATATGCAGACATGCATTTGATCTATGGCCGAGCCAATGGCAATTCCTCTAAAGCGCGTAGGCTACGCACATAGATATCCCAATAGGATACTAGATAGATACAGAATCATCATTTAAATTTAATATCTAGTAAGCTGTAGAATTTGTTGAAGAGAAGAACGTATGTCGATTATCGTTTGTGTATATTTACCTACATCATTTGCTAACTTTTCATGTCGAAATGCTTCTTTCGAAGACATTTAGCCAATCATTATTTATTATTTTGATTATTTACCATTCGGCCTTTGCATTTTTTCGTTTTTCTTTCTCTGTTATTTTATTAATTTTATCTGTTTTATAAAAAATTAGTCTTTTTTAAGACCACAGTATCGTTTGTTTAAATTAGGTTTCCTATACCTACCGAAAAATAGTGTTCACGGACGAACAGAAAACATTTATGATTGAAGCCTATTTTCATAGTGAACATCAAATTAATGGAGAATGTGTTTATAAAGTTCATCCTGTTTTCGAGAATTTCGTGAAAAATTTCCTGAAGTTGTAACAGATGAACTGAACTTCACAAATACACTGAAGTATGTTATAAATTTATTTCGTAAAACCTACAGCATTCAGAGAAAGTTAGATAGCAAAAAACCAAAAAAACTCCAGACATTGTAGAAAATGTAAGACAGATAATGTATGAAAGCCCGAATACTTCCTTGAGGAGATTGTCACAACAGATCGACTTATCCTATGATACCTGTCACAGAATTCTCAAAAAGGATCTAAATTTGTTTCTCTAGAAAATTCAAGTGTTCCAAGAATTTCAGCCTTTAGATTACGAAACAAGGATAACTTATTGCTCCTGATTCAATAAGATAATGAATAACAATCTTCTGGATCTATCATCCTTTCGTGATGAAGCCTGATTTCATTTGTCGGGATATGTAAATTCTTAAAATATGCGAATGTGCAGTGCAAATAATCCTCACATATTTCAAGAATCTCCATTACATCCGCAAAAGATTGGAGATTGGGTTGCTCTTTCCCGAAGACTTTAATTGGGCCAATTTTCTTCAACGAGCATGTTACAGCAGAGCGTTATCAAAACGTGTTGGACGACTTAATCAACTACACCCTAACGAATTACAACAGGGTTATATCTAATATGATGAACCTTAGATTATCTAAAAGAGTAATGTCAATTGTTTGGTAAGTTCGCATACAGAGCATATCTACCGATCTTGGTCCCCAGACCTTAGGTTACTGGATTACTTCTTGTTCCCAACATTAAAAAATAACATTTTTAGACAACCAGCAGACACAATCGAAGACCTCAAGGAATGGATTAGAGCAAAGCGGACAAATGTCATCCCAAAAGTTCTAGGCAATATCTTTGAGAATATGAAGCGGCAGGTAAATTTGTGCAATTAAGTGAATGGACAGCATTTTCAGCAATTATCGTGAATTTTTCAAACCATTAGACTTGTGTTGTTAAAAAATAGCCTTAATGCTTAATTGAAATCTTCAAAATTAAGAGCAAATAAAGCAAAACATAAACTCATTCGGCTCCTTCATCAAAAGCTAATTTTTAAAGTCATTTTGCGGCATATGATCAAGCTACGACCTACCTTTTATTTTTTATTTCTCTTGTGTAAAATTCCACAGCTGGCTAGATATGAAATTTAAATGATTACTCGGTACAACTAACCTGAACTAACCTGATCCAAAAATATTTACAAATATTCACATTCGGCTATGTGAAATTGGAACATTTAAGATGTCTAGTGGTTTGGGAGAAGCAAACCCAACCATGACAATTTCAGAAATCGAGGAAGCAGTTCAAAATAATATTGAAGCCGACTCTGCTACGAGCACGAGAAAAATTGCCGCAACATTAAACGTTTCATTTATGCTGGGTTAAAGAATTTTCATTGATAACCTAATATGTCCTTACAACGTCACAAGGGTTCAAGCTCTGTTCCCACGAGACTTTGCTCTACCCTTGAATTTTTGTAAGTGGTTCCTACAAAGACTAGTTCAAAATCTATTGTTTACAAGTTTTTTTTAGCGATGAAGCAAACTTTCAAGGAACGCCATCCGAAATTTCCATAATGAACATTTTTAGGGAGAAGAAATTCCGTATTTAGTGCGAGAAAATCATTTTCAACAGCATTTTTTTGCAAATATATGAGCAGAAATTATTGGTGATTATTTGATAAGATTATTTTTTCCTGCCGGCAAGGTTAAATAGGGGGTCCCTCGAAGAGGATCTTCTCGTGTTCCTAGAAAAGCTATCTCTTTTCTTGAAAAACCAAATGTGGTTCGTGAACAGTGGTGCGTCAGCTCATTTTAGTTTGAAAATAAGAGAGTTCCTAAACCAAGATTATCGTAACCGTTGGATTGGTCAAGGGGGACCCAGCCATGATCTCTTAGATCCCCAGACCTGAGTAGCCTGAACTTTTTTTGTTTTGGGGATATCTTAAATCATTGGTATACCAGACCTCAATTGACACAGTGGAGGAATTGTGAAACGGAATAATGGCCTCATGAGAAATTATTCGCAATACTCCTGGTATTTTTGAAAGAGTTTGCCGGTATTTGAGGCACTGAGTGGAATCTTACATCTTAGCAAGACAAAGACATTTTCAGCAATTCCTATAGTTTTGTTTATATTTAGTTTCACTTACTTTTACTAGTTCACTAATTTAATGCATATAATTCATTATTTAGAAATGCTTCAGATTTTCTCTTGCTTCCTTTACTCCTTCCTTAATACATATACAGTATGTCCACAGATAGAGGGCCCAAGAGGACAAATGGACAAGAAATGTTGTTTTCCGACAAAAAGTCATTCTTGATAAAAGTTTCCGCTTTTTGAAAAAATACGATTTATGAAGATAGCTTTGAACTTTTTTATGCAGGGTGCCCAAAAACTACGAACACATGAAATACTATCAAGAGTAAATTACCTTTATTTCTCATTTTGGAGCAAAATGGTAAATAAAAAACAGATTTCAGATCCTATCCAAAGTTTATATACAAAATTTTAACTGAGTATTCCAAGTTTTATTTTTCTTTTAAAATTCAAACAATTTCTAATTTTACCTTTTTCACCTCATTTCACGTATTCACAACAAGCATGACAACAAATGTCATAATATTAAATTTGAGAAATGCGTCAAATACGGGGGAGGTGTGTTTGAATAAATAATATTTACTAACTTTTATTTTGAATTATTTATAAACTATTTTGGAATAGTGGAATTTTGTATATAAACTTTGGATAGAATGTAAAATCTGTTTTTTTATTTACCATTTTGCTCTAAAATGAGAAATAAAGCTAGTTTACTCTTAATAGTGTTTCATGTGTTAGTAGTTTTTGGGCACCCTGTATAAAAAAGTTCATAGTTATCTTCATAAACCGTATTTTTTCGAGAAGCAGAAACTTTTATCAAGAATGACTTTGTGTCGAAAAACAACATTTTTTGTCTATTTATCCTCTTGGGCCCTCTATCTGTGGACATACTGTATATCGGTACCTATTTATGCAAATTTTTCGTATATAATGAAAGGTACGAGAATAATACAAGATATCAAAGAGGTTAAATAAATTAAGAAGAAATCTAAATGTGAAATCAGAATTCATAGAGGGTGTTCTAAAAAAAGTTAAGAAGCAAAAAATAGCACGTGACCTAGGAAAACATAAGACTGTATATGGAGATCAACGATTTTGACATTTTCTTTTAGAAGCTCATAAAAAACATAGGGATACGAAATTTTATTAAGTCATCTTTAAGCATACGAAAGAAAAAGGCAAAAAATTGAAAAAATCGATATTTGTCACCCTATATATCAAAAATGATGCGTTTTTTACCATGGGTATACATATTAGCATTTTCTTCTTATTTTACCAAGTACTGCCACCTCCTGAAATACCTACATGATAATCTGTTACATCCCGCATAATCTCGTAGAAGTGCAACCGAGTGTTAAATGGACATCATGTATAATTACCCTTTTCATCGAAAGTGTAGGTAACCCAATTGCCATGTTCATCAAGAAAACAATGAACGGCCCCATCACTTGTATCGTTGAAACTTTTGGCCGAATGTGTTCCTTGACCGGATATTAATGTTTGAGCTATGGCATTTTCACGCTTTACACCATTGGATCTTTTAACGGCGTTCCTTGCTCTGCGTAGTCGATTTCGTTGACTTGACTTCGGCGAACTTTCTGAATGCAAAAAGAAAAATATCTTAAATAGAATAAAAAATTTAATTCAATGTGAGTATATAAGAATATGAAATATAAAATAAGTTTTCATATCCAGTTTAACTGAAATAATTGAGGTCATAATTTAGAAAAATCAGTAAATTGCATTGCAGTTTTAGGCTCAGTGAGATTTTTTGTTGAACAGATTTAATACTGCCTTTATAGCTACATTGTTATTATTACTATTATTTAAAGATCCAAACTCATTATTAATATTTTGTTGAATTCTAATGTAAAATTTATTTAAATGACGTAATAAACGTGTACAGGGCATTTCAAATTGGACTTTCACGATTGGGATCTTCGAAACTAGAGAAGATAGGAAGAAGTTTAAATGACGGCAAAATTGCATAATTTAGAGCTTGATCAAATGCTGTTTTCAAAATTTGAATTTTCGTCGCAAAATTTGAATCTCGTGCGCAAAATTACTAAAGACATTACATGTTTAGGTAATTTTAATAGAGGTTTTTTTTTTTTGGTGCCTATGAAGATTGATTTTCTAATCAAAAATTACATTTTTTTGGCAGGTCGGCACAAAAAAGTTTCACTTCTTGTAAAATGGAAATTAAGAAACCAAATCCTAAAAAGCTCACAATAAAGGTAAATACAATGAGATAATAATTATGACTTCAAAAACTGAAAAATAATGTTGAAAGTTATTCTTTGAGAAGTTCTCGATAATCGTCAAAAAATTCTTTTGATAAGCAAAATATATGAAGGATTAAAAAATCTCTAAAAAGTGATAAAATATTTCAGAGAAAAAAATAAAACATAAAACTGCTGAAGGATAAAACTAAATCTTTTTGTATTTTTTCTTTGTATTTGGAACATACACTAAGTTAAAAAAAAATGGTTCAATCGATTTTTTGTCAAATTCGAAGCTTTAGAACTTTTGTCAGTTATTTAAATTCAATAATTTTTTCGATGCTTTATAGCTTAACCCGTTGGCTATCAATGTAAATAGAAAAAACAAATTTGTTTCTTTCTTCATGCAAATTAATGGAACAATTTTAATTCAATTCAAAAAATCATTTTTTTAATCACTTTATGCAAGAATGTGCATTTGTGTTAAAAACATTTAAACGTTATTGGAAAGTGCCCTTTTTAGCAATCATTTTGCTTTACAATTCATCGTTTTACCTTTAAAATTATCAAAATCACGGCATTTTTACTGGAACACGCATTTAGCAAAGAATGCAATTTAAATCAATTTATCGTGAATACAAAAAGTACTAGTTTAACATGTTTGCTGAAAAATTATGTTGTGAACAAAGCAAAATCACCAAATTAAATAAACTTGATAGCAGGTATTGTCACCTCTAGCAAGCAACTCTTAGAGATTCTAATCTTCTTGGCATACTGGAAATTAAATTTAGTACGACTTTGTCTGGTACGATGTTCCATTCTTCATTACGCATTACGTTTTTTTTCTATAGTTGTTGGCATCTTTTCTATAGTTGTTGGAGGACGAGAATGCACCTTGTGCCCTAATTCATTCCATAAATGTTCAATTGGGTTTAAATCTGGACTTTGCGCAGACCATTACAATGTGTTGATAGCAACAGTTTCTATGAAGTTTTGAACGATTCCTGCTACATGTGGTCTGATATTATCAAGCATTAGGATAAAATTAGGACCAGCTAGCCCAGCATACCGTTATACATAGTGTTGTAAGATGTCATTAATGTAGATTTGTGTTGTCATTGATTACCTAGAAGGGAAAACATGAAGCAATGTACATGTGTTCATTGAAATTCCACCTCAGACTATTACTAAGCTTTCTTGAAAATTCTGGCACTCTATAAACAACTCTTGGTTGAATCCTTCGCTCAATCTTCGCCACATTCGCTTTCAGCCATCTACCATATTGAAATAAAACCTTGATTCATCCGTAAATAAGACAAAGGATCATTCTTGAATGTTCCATTGTCCGTAGGCTGCAACAAAGTTTCTTCGCACTGTGCAATGTCTGGAGATAATTTAGGAACTTTTGCAGGTCTTTTTGCTCTAATATTTATTTCCTGCAGTCGTCTATAAACAGTTTGTTTGCTAACTGTGGTACCCCGAACTTGTCGGAGGTTTTGTTACCCCTCTACTGCAGTGCTAAATATATTAGATGACATAAAACCTGTAGCCCCACAAAGCGATCGTCTTTATGGGTTGTTTTTCGAGGACGATCAGAACCCGAGCTGCGTTTCCAGTTTCTTCGTACTTTTAAAGAGTTCCACACGTTGTGGTAAAAGGAAATCTTACTGCACGAGCAGCAAACCATTTACTACGACCACCATTCACTAAAACAACCAATTTCACCGTTTGCTCAGGTGTAATAGGCATTTTTTTGCTTCAATCGCAAAATTATTTTTAGTAACAATGACATTTCCAGCATAATGTGTATCAAACGTCAAATATGGATACAATATTTTTTTTCACAACTTACTTGAATTCAGTGCTGTATTGGTAAGAGCGTATTCTTTGCTAAATGCAAGGTTCCAGTAAAAATGCTGTAATTTCGACTATTTTAAAGGTAAAACAATTAATTGAAAAACAAAATATTTTTTAAAAAGGATATTTCCCAATTCACACACAGGGTGATTTAAAAAAATGATAAAGAACATGAATCCAAATTTTTCCATTTACTTCCATGAAGAAAGATACAATATTCGTTTTTTCCATTTACACTAATAACCAACGGTCTAGGCTATAAAGCGTCGAAAAAATTATGGAATTCAAATAACTGCTATAAAAGTTATACGTTTCGAATTTGACAAACAAAAATCGGGTGAGTCACTTTTATTGAAACTCAGTGTATTATATTTATATTATATCATATATTTGTATACTAACTACAAATTGTTCACAAATCTTAAAAACATCATTATATTTTTAGAAAATTCTAGAAGGGGCCAAAAAATATTCTTTGAATCTCGAGGATCTAACGATAAACCATTCATAGTTCCTCGATGAAACAACAATTCCTAAGAAACCTCAGAATATATCATGTTAAAGGTCAACTCATCTCTCTAAGGTGATAGATAATTAGACTGTTAGTGGTATAAAATGGGTTGAAAATTTGTAGAAAAAATCTTAATTTTCGTGTTAATTATACCTACATCTCTCTTTGCGCCAATATAAACCAATAGCCTAATTTTACCCTAATTGTCATACCTAAAAATTACAAGGGGTTGTGCAATTTTTATGCTTATTTTGTTGTTATACGATTTTCGCATATTTTAGTAATAAATGAAAATTGTGAAATTAGGCATATTTGGAATTATTTAAATACCGTAAAGAGGATTCACGTACACCAAACGAATTTGAAGTAGTTGAATTAAATGAAGGCTAGTAGTTGTACCAATTTTTCGCTAAATTTCGCATTTGTCAGTGATGTCTCACAGACCAGTCACTTAACGCTGATTGACAGAAAATTATGGGAAAATGAGATTTTCTGTAATGCACCATCTTCCAAAAAAAATCAACTACGCCATTTAAATTTTTCCTAATAATACTAAAGCAATTGATTTAATTTGTTCATGGAATCAGTAGATGAATCAGTCGCGTCTTATAGAAAGTAAATCTTCCACACTCAATTAATCAAAATGTTTTCAAAACTGAGCTTAAATGTTAACAGCTTAAAAAGGATATACGCATTATTAAACGCATTATTAAAAGCGCTATAACTGCATTAAATACTGCAACCCAGTGGGCAGAATATAGTAGTGTGGACTTCACAGACCTCATAGTTTTAAAAAGACTAAGAGAAATAGCCCTTGTGCAAAAAATTACAAATCCTAAGAAGCAAACTAAAATTTTAGGCTTTTTTGTCACCCAATAATCTGTTTTCCACTCTATTTAGATTAACCCCCGATTACATAAATAAATCGCTAACGTGAACGTGCGTTGTTTTATTTTGTTCACGGTATCGAGTGTCTACTGTATCTACGCCAATGCAATTGAAGTCACTCTTATACTATTTTAAATCAAATTTTATATTTGATCGATGAGTTTCACATGAGCGCGAATTGTTCCAAATTTTTTTCTCAGTAAAACAAATTTGTAAACGTAAACATTTTTTTGACTGATATTTTATAATTCATACAAAGATTTATCAACGCCAATGCGATTTGAGTATTTAATTTTTTTGTAAAAATGTGTGTAAATGGTGTCTCACAGATGAAAAAAACTCGAGAACGAAGATCCTAGAATCAAAAAATCAAGTAGTATTATGTAAAAAAAATCGAATTTTTAGTTGTTTATTCTATTCTCAGTAGAACCTTCATTTTTCCATAGGGGATATCTACGGTGTTCTGTGTTTTTCCCTATGTAAAATTAATAATTAGGAAATTTAAATATTAATGAACATCAGTAGCACACCTTTGTCGCAGTTCTATTTTAAATTGCGATCTGTATGTTCCTATTTAACTGATGTCCATAGCATATTTTACAATTTATAGAAATCCTATCTTATATTCAGTGGCGAACCTAGAGGTAAGGGGTCCTCAGTTTAGTAATTAGATTTTTTTAATAATATTTTAACTTGCCAAAAAATTCGTAAGCAAATACATTCCTTTTCGACAGATTAGTTTCGGCTATTGCCTCCACACCTTCATAAAGTCTTATGACAAAACTCCTATTCGCACTTTCAATAGCAGACCATAAAAATTCTACTCTAGATACTCGCAATATGCAAAATTAGTGCCACAATATGAAATTTACAACCCCATTTTTGAAAATCCTTCAAGTCACTATTAAAACCCTACGTTTGGACCTTTCGCTTCGCCCTGTTAGTGCGTCAATATTTCTTAGCATTTCTTTTCCAGGGTAAAAGCATTTAGAATCAAACAAACCGACGAGTAATTTAATTTGAAAGGTTGAATCGATTTGTTCCAATATTATTGAGAATTTCAGAGACAAGAAAACGTCTACATATTTGCAAGAAATGTGAACAATTTATATCAATTTAATTCATAAAATACATATTTTTAAATACAATTATATTTTTAATTACATATTTTTAATATCCAATAAAAACGTCTCAATTTCCTAATAACATTTCCTAGTAACGGTAAACTCTAATAAAACTTCCTAAATGATAACTTCACCAACTAAATTTTTCCACTTCTAGGCCTCATTAAAAAATAGATAGCACTTTTCCGTTCTTAAATTAGTGGTAATAATCCATTGGATTTGGATAGCAAGATTCTTTAGCAGAACAAAACATTTTTATTGCCTCCATTTACAATTTATGGATTCCGATAACCGATCAAAAACTGAACCCAAATTAAAAAAGGTTTATGACTTGAGACGTAAAATTATTGGACCTATAGCATTTGCCGAATTTGTAATAGAAATACTTGCAGGTTTTTTAGAGGGTGTTTGTGACTTACTGTATTTTGGAAGCCGTAAAAATGTTGCTTGAAATTGCTGTAAAGTTTATAAACATACTTTCAAATATCTTATTACTAAAGTTCGGGTCATATTTTACATTACTCATAGCTCTAATTAAGACAATTTTGGCAAAAAAAAGTTAAATACTTTTGAAAACAAAATACCTTAACCATCTTTGTAGTTTGCGATAGGCACAAGATCTCTCTAGGGATGTGTTTGTAATTGAAACTTCAATTGAAAGGTCATAAAAAATTTATCACTCCAAGATGGGTAAAAATTCAAAAACCAACTTAACTTTCTAATTCGAAAAATTTGAAAAAAACATAGAGATGAGATATCCTATCAATAATTCAAATCTTCAACAGTGAAATATTCCCTATGTGAACATGCTTATTGTTTGAAATTTAACTGAAGTCATAATGGTTTGAAAAGAAGATAAGCTTCAAAAAACATCTCACCTTTTTTTAATTTTTTAGATCAATCTCTTTGCTATGGATTTAGAAACACTTTATTTGAAATTTAAGAAATTCTGCAATACTTTTGGGATTTTCAAAAAATTTTGGATTTATTTGATTTACCCACAATTTTCAATTTATTATTCAGATCTTTGAGTGCCAATAAACACAATTTGAAAATGTGGAAATTCCAAATGGATATTTTTGATTCGAATTAATGCAAATAACTGCTAACTTCTTTATTTTATACTGTTATATGGGGATTAAAACTGAATAAAGGACTAATGAGGAACTCCCATGTAAGAGCCACCGTTGCCAAGGCCAGGTGGGTTATGGCCTCGCTATACCCCTTGCTCAACAGAAAAAGTCTCATTTTCAGAAATGGGAAACTGCGACTAATCAAGTTCATTATGTGACCGAACCTTATGTACGGATCGACTGCATGGGGACATCCACGAAATCTCATCTTAGTACCAAACTACACAACCGTATTTTCCACGGCGATATTTCAGTTGAATACACTCATATAAAACTAACATGCAGTATATTCGACTGAAAATTTCCTACCCCAAATATCAAAAACAGAGGTACTGAGGTAAGGTGGTCTTCTAAGCTACAAGTGGAACGCTTTTGACATTATCTGCGTAACCGTAATTGTCATCCCTTGCCACCCCGCTAACACCATTTAAAAACTTTAAATGAACCATGACCCCTCCCCGAGTTGCACTTCGTATTAAATTTCATTACAAGTGTTAAATATCGGTGCATTAAAGAACTCGATTTATGAAAGCGTTTTTGAAACAAATTAATAATCTGTGTTATACCGGATAAATTCCGAATGATTATGAAGATATCCGAAAAATAAACTAATTTAACGGTTTTCGTCTTTTGCAAATAATTCTTGTACTGTTACAGTTAGAAAAATGAAAATTTTACATTATTAAAATACTTTTTTAGAACTTTTATGCAATGTTGCCAGTTTTCTTGTTAAGTCTTTACTCTCGCAGACAAAATGTTAAATTATTAATTTTTATATAAGCGCAATATTGAACATTTATATTTTTAAGATGGTCATAAAATTCCCTTATCAGTCATGTGTTACATTTGAACTCTCAGAAACTCTATAAGTTATAGCTATTAACACATGGTTTGATAAATCAGCTATGATTTTGACTTATAGCAACGCTACACAGTAAATAAACAAATATTATGGAAACAATGAAAAGAGCATATTTATATTTGAACAATAATCGTAGTTTATTTGAACATTTTTTATAATTTTAAACTTCTATTTCATCGAAATTTAACCGTATTGCTATTATTCAAAAAATAATTTAATTAAACGAATTTTTTACTTTATGAAGATTTCAGGAATATTCATAAGTAAACATAATTATGCACACATCAAAGAAATTTAAGGTTTTACAACTTTAAAATATTTTTGACGGTTCACTGCATTTATTTATGCGTTGTGTACCATTGCTATAAGTCAAAATCATACCCGACTTATCAAAAAATATTTTAATGACTATAACTCATAGTTTCTGCAAAGAATACCAAATGGTTGAAAAAATGCCATGATTGAAAAGGGAATTTTATGACGATGTTAAAAATGTTAGTATTCGATATTATCTCTATATGAAAAGTTTAACAATTTATCCCCGAAAGTAAGGACATAACAAGAAAACTGGCAACGCTATTAAAAAGTTCTGAAAAAAGCGTCTTAATAATGTAAAACTTTCATTCCTCCAACTGTAACCGTATAAGAGTTATTTGCAAAAAACGAGAACCGTCAAATTCGTTTTTTTCCAGATATCGTAGTAACCATTCGGAATTTAGCCAGTATAAAAACAGCTTATAAATTTGCTTTAAATGGTGCAACTTTTTCCTATAATCTCTTTCAAAGTGTTTGGCAGAACAGAACACCAATAAACATGATTTTATATTAAAAGGGTGACCCGCCAATATTTGAGAATACAAGCGACAGTTTTCATTGAACACAGGTAATTTTCTCAATTTTAGGTTGTACTCACTCTGAACCCTCAAAAAACACAATAGGTCATAAAATTTCAAATATGGTAATTCGGGTGAAATCTAGTATCAGTAGCAGAGTTTAAAGTAGAGAAAAGTTTGAAATTTAATTTTTTTAAATTTGTATGTTTTATGTGATGTTTATTTAAACATAAATGTTGAAATAATAAAACAACAGACTACAACAGAAAAAAAATCATAAAACGTAAACATTAAAAACAAATTCAAGTACAGTCAGGTCCGCTTATAACGAGCACACTGATATCAAAAAAGTATGTTCTCTATATGCGAACGCTCGCTATATGCAATTTTTACCAGGGTTGGTTACAACGAGTGTGCTCGTAAACTGTAAGGTTGAATACAATATATAGTATTATACTGAGTGTAAGATTTAAGTTTATTATTAAAATTGTCAGTCACCGCATTAATTCACAATCTATTATTTTAAATCAATAAAAATAGTAAATATCATTGTTAATTCATGTGCTAAATTTGAAGTGTAGATCTAAAGTACTTTTAGAGTAATTAATCAAAAATTCGTTTTTAGACCGCCATCTTTAAAGAGCGGTAGCTTCTTTAAAAAGCATTTTCGGGCACAAGTTGATAAGTTTTTTTCATAATTTTGTACGTAGAATCACCCCTTTCATTTTGTCGAAATTGTTCCTCGACACCCTGTATATTATGATTAAGTTATAACGCTAGTGAATAATTTGTATGCACCTCCTACGTGGATGGAGAACAAATAGACGAGTTATGACAAGTTTCTTAGTATTAGGTGCGCGTTATAAACGAAGTTAATAGTTGAAAAATGTGGCGACTCCTCGTTATAATCGCAGTAGAAAATATTATTAAAAACTGGCCAAAAACTGCTCGTTGTATCCAAACCCAAATTGTGTTAAGTTTAATTAACGATTTGCCGTAATACTGAAAAATACTCGTTAAAACTGAACGCTCGTTATAAGCGGACCCAACTGTTTTGCGTATAAAAAGATAAGAGTATATAATGTGTATTTTCTAAGATGATGATCACGTGAAAACCAGAATTGATAGTAACAATTCCGATATTTTTTCGGACGACTATGATTTATTGGGGTTTTATGACTACAGATCTTTAGTTATGCTGCTGAACATTTTGAAATAGACATTAATTTCAGCGATTTTCTATGTATTATCCTTTCCGAAATCCCTATGCTGTTCATCCTCACCTAAAACAGACCGCATACAGTCAAGCATAGCAGCATTCGTACCTCATTAATTATTGTCCACTTTAAATGGCAAATATTCTTTTATCAATTATTAATGGGATAACTTTCTAAAAAGAATTAATAAGCTTTTTGTTAGTTACAAAATGGACCCCACTGTGTTACATTGTGCCAATGTTGTATGTACCAATTTATATTTAAAGGAAAGAAAAAAACGATGACAATGATGGGTCCACCCAATATTAAGGCCCAGACTATCCATAGGACATTTACAGGGAAATTTTTGCCACTACAGAACATATCCAGAAAAATTCTTCTAATATTACCAGATGTGAGTAAAGAGTTTCGATGAGCTGTACGATCCTTTGGGCTGCAAATTGCAGCAAAAAATACCACCATGCGAATTGTGATTGACCCGATGGAAAGAATGGTAATTACAATCATGTAAATAAACTTTTGATTTATTTATAATACATAGTATTAATACTTCTTATAATCAAAACAAAATTGTGAATTGTCCCTCTTTATTGATTTATTTAGTATCTCTGTCCGCTTGCTTTTAACATCCCTATAGCTGCATATATTCTCTATTATTAACCTCATATAATCTGGGACGTTCTTCAATTTCATAAATAAATTTTTGAAAGTCGAACATTTTTCAAATAGGACTGTACATTCACCCGCTGTATAGTTTGTCCTATACCAAACAATGTTTTGCATTTCCAGCGTGTTCCGTCATGTTCTAGCGCGTTCCAGCGTGTTGCAACGGTGGCCATATCAACGCAAGCCAGAGGATTAAAATCGTTCACGACGGCGGAAATAAAATAAGCGCAACGTGTATATTCCGTTCGTCTAGTTTAACTCACTTGTAAATATAGGCTTTATTAGGATGGATGTTCCAGAGTTAAAAACGCCACGGAAAATACGTTCGTGTAGTTTAGCACTTAGACGAAAAGAATCGGTTGAAAGCATTTACCTCCAAATGGCGGCGAATGCTCCAATGCTTACCAGCATCAAAGACATTTGTTTCAATTTGTATTGGCAGTCAGTGTGCGATTTCATAAGAGTCAAAGCAGGCAAAATCTTAAAAAGGGCTGAAGTACATCCAGATGAGTTCTTTAGGACACTTCTGAATTATGTATGTATGTATGTACTGGGCCCGAAATCCTCAACGCACGGAGTTTGTTAATGGGGAAAAATCCCACACTGGCTAGAAATACGGGCTTTCAGTGTTGTCTTACCAATGTTTATATTCTCCAGAGTCGCGCCAAAAAAAAAAAAATTGTAGCACCTTTTTGACTGTCTGTTGTTTTAAATGCACAAGTTCGAGTTTAGCCATATTCTATATAAGAGAAAATGGTTACAAAAAATGCAATAAAATATTTTAAAGTAATTACAGTTAAAGGTCTGAAAGATAACGCCACTTTAGATGTCTGGGATAAGTCTGTACTTTTCAGGTCCTAAATAATAAAACAATATACAGTCAGTCATAAAAGTATTCGTACACCCACTAAATTTCTCAAAAAACAAAGAAATACTAATGTAAAAAAAAAAGAAAAAGAGCTACATATGAAATACCCTAAATGTATTTATTTTCAATAATTAAAATAAAAATTAAAAAATCAATGCGACAAAAAATAAATTAAAATGTACTTTTAAGTGATCACGAAAGTATTCGTACAGCGCGTCCCATTGGTTATTTTTCGGGTTTTACAAAAAAATTAGCGATAACAATTTTTTCCTATTGTTGTTTATAGTAGTTTCTACGATATCAAAATTGTTGAATACACATTTGACGCATTTAATAAAAATGGGGCGTAAAGGACAAGAGTGTTCTCAAGATATTCGAAATTTAATTGTTAAACTCCATAAAGAAAGAAAATCCTATTCCGAAATTAGTAAAATCGTTAATAGAAGTCGATCTACGATACAGTATATTGTGAAGAACTACAAAGGATCGGAAAATGTGTTTAAAAAGCCAAGATCTGGAAGAAAAAGAGTTTTAAATTTACGCGAAGAGCGTTTCCTTATTCAAAAAATCAGAAAAAAACTGAAGACAAGTGCTCCAATTTTGGCTAGTGAACTATCAAATATGAGTGATAAAAATGTGCATCCAGAAAATGTCCGAAGGGTTCTACGATCAGCAGGATTTCACGGAAGAATGCCCAGAAAGAAACCGTTTATTTCTAACGCTAATCGGCAGAAACGACTCGCTTTCGCGAATAAATATGAAGACGAGGACGAAAGTTTTTGGAAAAGGATTCTATATACCGACGAAAGCAAGTTTAACTTGTATGGATCAGATGGGAAAGGTAAAATTTGGCGTCAAAAAAACACACCATTGGAGGCCAAAAATCTATGTTCTACCATTAAGCACGGCGGTGGCAGCGTTATGGTTTGGGGAGGAATGTCAGCGGCTGGGGTTGGAAGTTTGGCATTTATTGAAGGCAAAATGGATCAGTACCAATATATGAACATTTTGCGTGATAATATACCATTACGTGTGGAAAAACTGGGACTTCAAAATTGGATTTTACAACAGGACAATGATCCAAAACACACTGCTCATAACGTAAAGATGTGGTTAGCCTACAATGTGCCGAAACTTCTTGATCATCCACCTCAGTCGCCTGATCTAAACCCCATTGAACATCTTTGGGATAAACTGAAAAGAAAAATTTGACATCCTGATGTTCGAAAAAAAATTACAAATCAAGAAACATTAAAAATAGTTTTACAAGAACAATGGGACAAAATTACACCCGAAGTCACTGTAAATTTAGTGAATTCAATGCCTAGAAGGCTAAATGCTGTAATTTTAGCCGGAGGAGGACCTATAAAATATTAGTTCATTACCCAAAACCCGAAAAATAACCAATGGGACGCGCTGTACGAATACTTTCGTGATCACTTAAAAGTACATTTTAATTTATTTTTTGTCGCATTGATTTTTTAATTTTTATTTTAATTATTGAAAATAAATACATTTAGAGTATCTCATATGTAGCTCTTTTTCTTTTTTTTTACATTAGTATTTCTTTGTTTTTTGAGAAATTTAGTGGGTGTACGAATACTTTTATGACTGACTGTATGTAGAGAAGTTCACATTTATGTTATACAAGGTGTAACATTTAACCCGGAATATTGAAATATCTCGAATACAACTAGGCATCCTATAAAAAAATGTTTCGTACCACACTTTAATCACTCTGAAAGGGAAATGTCTTGGTGCTAAAGTTCATTCCCCTCCACCCCCTGTGGGGATAGGGCGGGGGTTGACTTTTTAATTTCAAATAGCAATCCCTTTTTTACATATTTGGATACTACACACGACTTCAAATAAGAAAAATTTGTCTGAAATATTTTTTTCGATTCATGCTCACAACACTAGCTGAGCCAATTCTTTTCTTCTATTATATACATATATCTAATTTACAGTCTCTTCATTAATAAATTTTTTAATCACACGATAGAAAGAAGTCCGCGATCGTGGTCTTTCAGGAAAACGCTGAGCATAGAGATTGACAGCATTATCTAAATGCCTACTAGTTTCTCCATACACCAAAACCATTCCGATTTTTCCTTCTACGGTTAAATACTTCTTCGTGAAGCAGTATTAATAACAGAATGTTTAAAAGTAAATGTTTTTTTTTTGTGTACATAATTGTTTATTTATCGCATTTTATTACCATAGAACTTTTTTGTTCCTTGGAAATTTTTTAAAAATGGAGGTTTCCATTTAAGATATGAATTAAATTTCGTTAATTAAAGTGTTTTCTAGGATGAATTGAAAAAACTGTCTCAGATAATGTTTTCTTATTTTTAGCCATATTATCTGAAACTATAAAAAAAAGGCGGTTTGAAATTAAAAATTTAACCCCCACCTCACTCGCACGGGGGTGGAGGGGAATCAACTTTAACACCAATACATTTCTCCCTCAGAGTGATTAAAGTTTGATACTAAACATAACTTTATAAAATACCAAATATTCGAGATATTTCGATATTCCATGTTAAATGTTACACACTGCATAGGGACGATGCCAAAAAAGATTTTAATTAAGTTAAGTTATTTTTCACAATTTTGTAATGTTTTGTCTACGGATTTCTGCTTATATATTTTTCGTCACATCGATGAATTTTCGAGACATCGACCACTAAAATTTCGCAACTTTTAAAGTCCTGGTTTTATCCCAAACAAGCAGTAGGCAGTCTGCCAAGTGAAAATAACCTTATTAAAAAGAAAATATGCTGCCGAAGAACTGGTGACACAGGGTAAGATAATAAACGATTGTGTAAGGTGGTCTGTATTCATATTATCATAAACCTATTATGAATTTAAAAGAGCGACGTTCTCAATATTAACTATTTGTTTTAATAAGCACCAATTTTAAGGCGAATTGCTGACGAAGTCTGAATTGAAATTTTAACACTAGAAGTATCAACCAATCAAAATTACCGGTTGTATCAATTGTTTGCAACACTTCTCTTTAAATTTCATTTAATGTTTTATAATCATATTATAACTTTTTAAATTTCTGTGCGCAATAACATTATAAATTATTTTATAATGTTATTGCTTTTTTCAAAGATATTGTATGTGAGCATTTCTTGTTTATGTTAAGACTATTAAATAATACCATGTGAAAATTATATGGGGGTTAGCCGTAAATTCCTGCTAAGATAAGCGTGAAAAATGATAGAGAGTTGTTTATGAATTCCTTTAACATAGGCGAGAGAAAAATTGATGATGGTTCAGGTAATCGTGGGAAAAAGCCTGGAATGTGGCTTATCAATGCTCTTAAAAAAAAAAGGATGCGCTTGGGGGTGAATAGGACGTATGTATCGGGATGCATTCTGGCCTTGATTCTTAAGAAGTAAAGAAGTGCCTCAAAACTTGTATTGTTTCATTTTTCTCATAACCACACCTAAATCTTACATGTATGTGATATACTTAAATATACCGACCGGTCATTTTGACCTTAATATCCAGACATTATGAACATATCTTGATGATTCCCTAAATTTCTATACCTCGATAATATTTTTATACAAGAAATTCCCTAACTCTAAAAATTCTTATGGTCTCTATTTATTACGTATATTTCTACACAGGGTGTCCCAGCGGGAACCGCCATTAGATCTTTTGGGAAAAGTATGAATAACAATGTTACGAAAATTTAGTGGTTTAATAAGGGCGTTGGGGCGACCTTATCTAAAGTATTTTCAACGACGTCGCACTTCCGGATGTACCGGAAATCAATACTTGATTGCTTATTTTAAATAGAACAGCATAAATATTAATACACTTTTAGATTCTACGTTAAATTTTAATATGAGTTTTTTTAATACGTTGGCTTTCTTAGAATTAATAGTTTTCAAGATATATGCAATTTAATGTTGAATGTGACAAATGCAGATGTCTGAAGAATTCTAAATTGTTAACAAACAGAAAAGTTTTTGTAACTTTCTTAATCACAATACTGTAGAAGGTCCATATTTTAGTATGCTGTTAAGTTTTGCCTAATATTTTCTATAGGGTGTCCACAAAAATAAAGCCAACTTGAACATGAAAAAATGATCAAAACTTAAAAATATTAAATGGAACCCTACTATTATTTTGATTTATTATGAAAATATGTCGAAAAAGAACCCATGTTCTTATTTAATTACCTGTAGTAAAGTTGCATAATTTTTAAGTAATTTCATTTTATAAATTGATGTAGGGATAGTACATCCCTAATTCTAAGCTGTAATGCGAATATAATAGACGTATCTATGGAAAAAGGAAGTACCAGCAAAATGTCATTGTTATTTGACATAAATCATACACATTTAAATAAAAAAAGTTAGTTTATTTAGTGCATTTTAAATTAAGTAATTAATTTAATTAACATGCCTCAACGTTTAAATCTTACAAATGAAGATTACTTCTATTTGTTTCTAATTTATGGAGAATGTAATAAAATTATTTCAAAAACTTGTAAAACATTTGCTCACAGACATCCCGTTAAACCAAAACTTTCAAGATGCGCAGTTAGAGATATTATTACAAATTTTAAAATATGTAACAGTGTGAAGAAATCTGTTAGATGGTCTAATTCAGTTGTAGATAATGAAGACATTGAAGTTACTACTCTGGGATATATCTTCGCGTATCCTACTTCATTACCCGAAGCAGCTTTGCAGGCCGGAGTATCAAAAAGCTCAGTCCAAAGGATTTTAGGAAAACATAATTAGAGACCGTATTTATTTTCAGTGGTACAACATTTGAAAGAGATTGACTTTCCTAGAAGAATAGAATTTTGCGAATCGCTATTAGAGTGATCAAGAGAGTTCATTCTTTTTAGACAACATAATTTAGACTGACGAAGCCAAATTTACTAAGAACGGATGCTTTAATAGGCATAACAGTCATTATTGGGCAGATACAAATCCACATGTTTTTCGGGAATAAAACTTTCAAGGCAAATGGGAATTTTACGTGTTTTGTACCATAAAAAATGATCATATGGTGTTTTTACATTTTTATCAACGGTACATATTTCATAAAAATCACATAAGCAAAATGTTTGAACATTTATCTAATTTTTAGGAGACGGTTATTTCAAGATTTTAAATAACTTAGAAGAAATCTACCTGAACAATCTACCTTTAGTTGAAAGACGACACATTTTTTATTAACAGGATGGTGCACCTCCTCACAATACTCGTCAAATAAACGACAGACCGACGAATCTGTTTGAAGACTATTGGAATTGAAATAACGGCCCATTCTTATGGCCACCTCGTCTCCAGATTTGTCTGTCTTGGACCATTTTATTTGGGGTGCTGTTAAGAATTCTGTGTTTTCGTTGTTAAGTACAAAGAAGAAAGATTGTCGCAGAAAAGTTCTAAACATTTTTGACGCATTATTACTAGAAGTTATAAGGAAAGCAATACATAAACAATTAGTATTGTGGTTTGAAAAGTGTTTAAAAGTAGATGGCCGACAATTTGAACATGTTTTACGATCATTTATTTCAATAGATAATTTACTTTCCACAGATACGTCTATAATATTCGCATTATACAGGGTATCCAGAAACATCTTCGACAAAATGAAAGAAATGATTCTACGAACAAAATTATGAAAAAGTTCCTATCAACTTGTACCCGGAAATGCTTTTTAAAGAAGCTACCGCTCTTTAAAGTTGGCGACCTAAAAACGGATTTTAATTACTCTAAAACTATCTTCGATCTACACTTCAAATTTGGTACACGAATTAACAATGATATTTACTATTTTTATTGATTTTATTTTTTTGTTCTTTGTATTTTATAATGTTTTATGCGGCTGTTGTTTTTCCGGATATAACTCAAAATACATTTGAGCTGTTTTCGTACTATTCCTATCAAATTTGTAATAAAGTCTTAACATATCTCGTTTCTCTTCATTTCTGAAGCTCATTTTCATTGGAAAACTGCGCAAGCTCTAATCTCGTTTAAGGAGTTCTGTCATATAACGCGAACAAAAGAAAATCTTTCGATGGAGTCAAGGCCAACTATGTAATATTTCTTTTTATTTAAATATTTCGACTTTTAAAAAAGTAAATTATAAGAAGTTTTATATCAATGAAGTCAGAATGAAACGCACAATTTTTCTGTCGAAAAATTCAATATGGCGCCGATAAGAAAAAATAAAGTTGATAATGGTAGCCGAAAGACAAAACGTCGGATGGCAAATCTGAATGTGTCATAGTGTAGCTGAGAAAAAGTGGCAATGAAAATGTGCTTACGGATTTAATTTTCCTTGTCAAATAACACTAAAAAATAAATAAAAATGGATTCTCCAATTTTTAGTTTTTCTCGGATATCTTTGGAAGTACTCGGAAAATTAAAATTTTGAAAATGGTATTCGATCAAGCGCTAAATTACACAACTTTGCCCCTATTTAAACTTCTTCGTATCTCCTCTGGTTTCCGAGATCCCAATGGTTAGGGTCGAATTTGAAATACCCTGTATACAAAAATCGCAGGAATTTAAGTCCGGCAACCTCGCTGGCTATTGAACTGGACCGCCCCTACCAATCCATTGGTTCCTGAAAGTCTGATCTAGATGTTCACATACATTTCTACTAAAGTGAGCCGGACATCCACCGTGCATGAACCACATTTTTCGACATAGTTTCATAATATATCAAAATAATAGTAAGGTTCCATTTAATATTTTTAAGGTTTGACCATTCTTTAATGTCCAAGTTGGCTCTATTTCTGTGGATACTCTATAGAAAAAATTACGCAAAGCTTTGCAACATACTAAAATATGGACCTTCTACAGTATTATGGCAAAAAAAGTTACAAAATACCTTTCAATTTTTTAATAATGTACAATTCTGCAGATATCTGCATTTGTCACTTACAACATTCAATTGCATATGTATATTTTGAAAACTATTAATTCTAAGACAGCCGGCGTATTAATAAACTTGTATTCAAATTGAACGTAGAACCCAAAAATGCAATAATATTTAGGGCGTTCCATTTAAAATAAGCAATCAAATATCGACTTCCGGTACAACCGGAAGTGTCATGTTATTGAAAATATTTTAGATGAGGTAGCCCCAAAGCTTTTACCAAAGCACTAAATGTTCATAACTTTGCTATTCATACTTTTCTCAAAACGTCTAATGACGATTCACGATGGGACATTTGTATTCAAAAACCCATTTTCTTGTTGTCGGTTGTAATGTATGCCTAGTTGGAATACGTATAAAATATACATTGGATTTTTTTGTGAACAATCGTGTTCTATATATTTCTATATAATTTTAAATTATTGTTACTCATATGGTAAGTAAATTGTGAATTAATATTTTTTATTATTTATTACAAGAAAAAATATATTTATTCAGTTATAGAACTTTACCCTGAAAATGCCAAAATGTTCGAAAATACGAAGACTTCTTGCATGTATAATGAATAAATGCGAAGACATTTCCGATGTCGACAATGTGGATGTTGATTCTAAGAATAGACTAGCAGATATTTCAGGAGATCAATTTGAAAAAGAAATCTATGTATCTTCAGATAGCAATAGTGAAGAAGAGAACATCCTCAATGTGCATGGACCAAAAAGAAGTGTAAAATTGCCTTCATCTTTTGATGATAGTGACTATCAACAAATTGAAATTGCTGCAGATGGAAATATCTGGAATGAATTAAAAGTTGAATCTACTGCAGGAAGGAGGCCTATAAATACCATTTTCAAAGAAGTAATTGGACCTACAACGAAGCATAATGAAGGGTAGAGTAAGCAGTGATTTTTCGTTGAAATTAATCGTTAAACTATAGAACATATTATAACATGCACAGAACAAGAAGCTCTCCAAGTTATTGGTAAAAAATTGGACATATCTCAAGAAAAGTTCAACGCTTTTCTTGCGATTTTATGTGCACATGGCGCTTACGAAGCTAAAAATTTGAAATTAACTTATTTATGGTCCAAAAAGTGGCGACCAGCATTTTTTTGCAAAAACTATATGTAGGAAAGATTTCACAGATATGTTATGATTTATCTGCTTTGATAACAAAAAATAAAAGAAGTCAATGATTACAACCGGATAAATTTGCAATTATCTTATGTTTGGAACTCTTTCATTGAAAATATTCAGAATTATTAAGTACCAAAACAAAACATTACTATTAATGAGCAATTATTTCCAACTAAAGCGAGATGCAGGTTTACTCAATACATGCCGAACAAATCCGATAAGTTCGGAATAAAATTTTAGTTGGCATTTGATGTCACTACCAAATATGTTATAAATGGATTCCCGTATTTGGGAAAAGACTAAACAAAGCAGTCGTGAATTTCTTTGAATTAGTTTGTATTCCTCAAATTAAATGAACTATTTACCTGTGCTGGAAAAAATGTAACGACAACAATGTTTTTAGCAGTCTATCACTAGCATCAAAGTTATTGAAAAAGCGTACTACTTTAATTTAAACTATTCCTGCAAACAAAAAAAAATAGATTACCTCGATATTCAAGTGTAATTTATAAAACAAATAATACTACTTTAACAACATACATATACAGGGTGTCCCGAAATTAAGCCACCATACTTAAACAGCGTAAATTACGTCCAAAAATAACACCAAAACTTTATATAAACATATATCGAAAAACGCTTTTTTAACGATCTATGGCTCTTTAAAGACATAACTCTGATGATGGTTATTTTGACATATTTCCAAAACGGTGCAAGATAACTTTATGAAATTTGGTAAGATTTTATACTTTTTAAACCTTAATTGACTGATGCGGTTGAATGGAAAATATTTCGTCAGAGGCGTGCCGCACGGGGGGCGTCGGAGTTAAAAAATGCTACATTTTTTTTATGTGCCCGGTTTTTTAGCTGCTGATGCAAAATTATGAAACCACATATGTATCCAGAAAAAAAAGGTACTCTTGGTTCACATTGATAGAACGCTCCATTTTCGAATAAAATTAATTTGAACATTACATTGCATGACAAATACAAATGATGCTTAAAACGATCATTTTCAACCATATCAAAACTATTAAACAATAATAAAAAAAAACAACAAGAAATTGAAATGACACATTTTTAGAGTAAGTTTTCAAATAAGTTACTGTTTTGTTGGATATACAGTCTAGACCGTCTTTTTATGCTCTGGGAGGCACGAAGAATTTGAAACAGATTTTCTTTTTTGAACGGTAACTTATTTGAAAACTTACTCTAAAAATGTGTCATTTCAATTTCTTGTTGTTTTTTTTTATTATTGTTTAATAGTTTTGATATGGTTGAAAATGATCGTTTTAAGCATCATTTGTATTTGTCATGCAATGTAATGTTCAAATTAATTTTATTCGAAAATGGAGCGTTCTATCAATGTGAACCAAGAGTACCTTTTTTTTCTGGACACATATGTGGTTTCATAATTTTGCATCAGCAGCTAAAAAACCGGGCACATAAAAAAAATGTAGCATTTTTTAACTCCGACGCCCCCGTGCGGCACGCCTCTGACGAAATATTTTCCATTCAACCGCATCAGTCAATTAAGGTTTAAAAAGTATAAAATCTTACCAAATTTCATAAAGTTATCTTGCACCGTTTTGGAAATATGTCAAAATAACCATCATCAGAGTTATGTCTTTAAAGAGCCATAGATCGTTAAAAAAGCGTTTTTCGATATGTTTATATAAAGTTTTGGTGTTATTTTTGGACGTAATTTACGCTGTTTAAGTATGGTGCCTTAATTTCGGGACACCCTGTATAATATATAGGATGTTTGGTACATCGATGCAAATATTTAAAGAGGTGATAATGAGAGTCATATTGAACTTATTTAACCCAACATGCCTATATACCAAGTGTTACAATTTTTGAAATAATGACGTTTTTAATATTTCATGATTTAATTGTATTTCTCTACAAGTATTGAAGAATGCAAGAAGAACAAACCTTCTTATTACAAAACTGTACTAAACGTTTTTATTCTCTATGAGATAATTGTATAAATGAATTTAGCAGAAAGGTCTAAAATGTCTCTGTTACTTACCTAGAACTTAATAAACATAAAACTTTTAGATCGTGTAAAAGCAAACATTAAAATTCAAACGTGGATTTCATCTAAACTTAAATTAAAATAATAATAATAATTTAAATATTACAAGCAGACAAATAAGTAAACATAAATATAAATTTAAAAAAATAAAATAAAAAAACAGGGTCAAAGTTGTATTCGAAACGGTGGATCCCATTTTGAATATAAATTGAATGTTCTAATTAGAAATAATTCTGCTGATATTCACCTTTTTAACTATTACTTCCAATGTTTTAATAAATCGATTATTTTTCTAAAAATCTGCGTTTCCTAAACTATCTAAATTAGATAATAAAAGACTAGCTTATGTTTTAATGAATACGCTTCGAAGGTACTGATACTTATCAAGAATAATTTTTTTTCATTTTTAAAACATTTAATGTAAAACTTTTTATGATGACTGAAAGACCATTATTCAAGGATTTTTTACTACCATTTAAAAAAAAAAGTGACCGAAAAGTTTAGATGAAATTCAGATTTGAATTTTAATGTTTGCTTTTACACGATCTAAAAGTTTCGTGTTTATTAAGTTCTAGGTAAGTAACAGAGCCAATAGAGATCTTCCTCCTAAATTAATTTAAACAACCATCTCAGAGGGAATAAAAACATTTAGTACAGTTTTGTGATAAAAAGGCTTCTTGTTCTTACACACTTCAATACTTATAGAAAAGCACGGTTTAATCAAGAAATATTAAAAAGTCATTATTTCAAAAACTGTAACACTTGGTATATACACTGGTGACCAAAAGTAAATTGATAAACCTATGCATAGGAATGTTTTTATCTCAAAAATTTAAAAACCATTCCTGGCCAACAAAACACATAAAAATAAAATAGCAAGCCTTGTTTTTTTTTGTTATTTAAAAGAATTGTTAATTTATTTTTGTCCACATAATAATTTATATTTTAAAATTACATATATTTTTTTGTAAAACATTTGTTTATTTTATGAACATTATTTATCTAGAGTGGATTATATTATTAAAAGAAAAAGAATAGGATGATTATTTCTCTTACTAAGTAAATTTTGAAAAATGTATTTGACAATTTACTTTTGACTACCAGTGTAGATATATTGGATTAAATAAATCCAATATGACTCCTTTTATCACCCCTTTAAATATTTGCATCAATGTACCAAACGCCCTGTATAAAACTAAGCCACCTAAAAAACAATTTTTGTTAAGTACAAAACATAATTCTGTCCAAATTGAAAAAGACAAAAAAACGCCTGAAATTATTTTATTTTATAATAAAACTAAATTTGGAGTAGTTACTACCGATCAAATGACCAAAAAGTTTAGTGGAAATTTCAAATATTTTTCAATATTCTCTACTTAGCTGCAATAAATACATGGGTTTTATACAATGAAACAACTGGAGAAAATATATCAAGACAATGATTTCTTGTTTCAATTAGTAGAAGAACTTTCAACAAAACGTGAAGATTCATTTAAACCAGAATATTTGAACGACCTCTTCAAGACCCTTAAAATTCACGTATACGAAAAACTCGTCAAAGCGGTTTAAGTAATGAAAATAATGCTATGAATATCTGTGGTAGTTATAGATAACATGTTTGTAATAAATATACTTTTTAAAAAATCTCTATATGTAAAAATAGCGGTAAACAAAAAAAAACCTAAATAAAAAATAAATAATATTACTACTATTTTTGTAAATTCAAATATCATATACTTTAAATATTTAAATTAAATATATATATCTTATTTCCTTTGCAACTAATTTGTGTTATGATTCTATAATTTAATTTTTTGAATTTTAATATTTTGTCAATTAAATACAAACCAGTCATTTTGGTCAAGTTAATAGAAATAGGTATAATATAAATAATAATATAATATAAATGTTGGTAGTACTAGTGTTAAAAATGACATAATATTCTTTAATACAATAATAAAAATAAAAGATTGCATTTATAGAGGAGTAATATAGTATTCAACGAATATAGATGCTTCAACTAACAAATTTCTACGTCAAACTTATGTACTAAATCCAATCCAATCAAGAATCCGTAATTGAAAACTGGATATATCTATTTATAAACATGCAACAACATATTTAAATTTAAATTCTGGTTTTATAATACATAATATCAAAGCATACCATAAACATTGATGCAGAAAAGGGTATTTATATATAAATATATTCTTTGTCAGCTGAACTGATATAAAACCAATTGGGTAAAAGGCTAACTCACCTCGCTTTAAAATATACGTGCAAATCCAAATTTAACTCGACACAGGCGACATAATAATTTCACTTTCACATAAAAATCTTCAACTCACATTTAACCAAGGCCTCCAAACACATTCCTCTTCATTTTCTAGAGCAATGTTTTCTTCTTCATGTTCGCTATTGCTATAAAGAATTTTTAGACTCCCTTCTGATGAGCAAGCGATTGCCTTAGCCATCGAATTGTTGCGTTGTTTACGGATTTGTGCAGATTGACTATCCCATCCTCCTCGGTTTCGTGTAAGAAAATGCTGCCGGAGATGTGAATGATTTAAGAAATAATTTGATCGGAAAGGTGTGATAATTTGCGATAATCCAGATAAGCAAGTCTGACGGTGTAGGGGTAACATTTTTTTCAGGAAGTTCACAGTTAATTCCAGGATATCGGCTTTTTCTAACTTGGACACTTTCGGGACTATTTTATTAGAGACGTGTGGATCATGATGAATCAGAATTTCCTTCAATGATTCTAAGCTCCTGTTAATCCTGGCCCTTCTTTTCTTCTCTATAAGAGGTTTTCTTACTTTTCTATCTTCAAATCCCATGATGAAATGTTTTTGCACAATACCTGATGTACTTCTAATCGCGTGGCAGACTGAAGTCCAAGAAGTTAAATAATACAGAAGAACGTGGGATAATTAATTTTTCGGGCTGTCCTTCGTTATGGTACATTTGCCGCTGTCGCCTATTGGCTCGATGCGTTGAAGGTTAAAAGTATAAAAACATTTCTTCTCCGTTTAGTTACGGTGGGCATCACCTCACGAACCAGTCATAAAAATTGTTATTTTTTGCTTCAGAACGGATCATAGCAACCATAAACTTTTATATCTAAGACAGGAAAGTACAAACTGGTTTCTCTATTATATTAAAGAATCTGATAATTATAGGTTTTTAAAATGTAAAAATGCCAACGAGGTTTTGCAATTGAAAATAGGTATAAGACATGAATTGTAAAAATTGTTAGAAAGAGCCTACAATACAAGATAAAACTGTTTAGTGTTTCCTTCTTAAATAAATGGAACTAAACTTTCTCAACTGCTGTATATTTTATTATAATTTTATAATATACTTCCCAATATTTTTTACAACTTCTGCATTTCACTTCCATATCTGTATTATTTTCTATGTCTAGTGCTAGAAGGAATATGAAATAATTGGGGTCAGGTAAAACTCTTTATACAACACTGTTTTAAATTGTAATAATATCCAAGTTCACTTTTTTAACAAATTATTTTCTTACAATTCAAAAACAACCTTAATTAGGACAAAAAATACTATTTTTTGACGTTCAATTATTTCTCTAAATGTTATTTACGTCACATTTAGGGCAAAAGGATTCTTTTAAATTAAAGAATGGGTCAAGTAACATATCAAATTAAAGATGTTTCAAAATTACGTTTAATGATGTAATGCGATTTAAAATCGATCTTTAATTTTTAAAATTAATGAAGACGATTAATTTAAAAAAAAGGGCTGTAAATAGAAAAAAATAAATGTAAATAATGCAATACAAATTTTGTTTTATGGTACATAAACAATGAAAAAACATGTTTGTTAACAGAAAAAAAAAAAAAGATAATTAATATAATTTATAATAATAATAATAATAATATTTGTTTTCGACTTTGTACTAACAAATGGTATTTGGTTATTTATAAAATTGTTAGGTAATATTCAAAAGTGCTAATAATTTGTTAGTTATGTCTGTGTTAGAAGAAAAAGTTGAAGTTGTGTTTATTTTTACTGAAGCTAGTAGAAACTAACGTGCAGCAAAAAGATTGTTCAATGAAAGGTTTTTCTTTTTTTATTTTATTATTATTATATTATTGTAAATTATATTAATTATCTTATTACTTTTTCATTTTTATTAACATACATGTTTTTTATTGTTTAAGTACTATGAAACTAAATTTGTAATGCGTTTTTTACGATTATTTTTTTTATTTATAATTTTTTTTCTCAAAAACTAATGGATAGATTTTAAATTGCATTACACGATTAAATATAATTTTGAAACATACATAATTTGAAGTATCACTTGATCAATGCATCAATTTAAAAAAATTGAACTTTTTGCCCTACCGATGTCGTAAACAACAATTAGAAAAATAAACAAACGCCAAATGATTTTTGTCTTATTTAATGCTGATTTTGAATTTTAAGGAAATAATAATTTGTTAAAATGTTAAGAAAAAGAAGAGTGACAATTTAGAGGCGTATTGTATGTTAAAAGAATTTTAAATAAATAGCTTGTTTTCATTTATAGAAATTGGATGTTAGGGTAAACTAATTTTCAATAAATGGATTTTTCTTCAATATCACAACGACATTAATTGAACTTACACACTCATTTTATTGATCTTTTCTCAAAATTTGAATTATAGTGAACATATCTACTGTTAAATTAAAAATCATGATAAGCTCAAACTCCCTGCCAAAACCATAATTTTAAAAAATCAATATGAAAAAAAACCAGCATAGTTTTTATCGCTCAATTTAAAACCAACCTTAAAGAAACACATACATTTGACGTCTCTATAACCCTAGCAAATTTACTAGATTTGCCAGAATAAAAATATCTGAAAATTCTAAATCTTTTTAAAATTAACACAAAACAAATTGTAAGTATCATTGACCTAATAAAGAGTTATAAACCTGCATCTTTGAAAATTTCATTCTTACAGATATTTTACAATTTCGAGATTTTAGATATATCACAATTACAAAATGAGCTCATAAAACACTTCGAAAAAGATAACATAAGAGGGCAGTTATTGTGACATGTATTCGCAAAAGAGTTTGATCTTAGAATGTGAAACCGGAACAAAAGATACAAAATATAAAAGAAAACGTGCTGCACTAATAATAAAATAATTTTGTGGCATTTGGGAAAATCTAACTTAAACTAACATGACATAATTTATAATATATAGGGTGGCCCAAATATGTGTCATATGAATCCATTTTTTATTTTAAATAGAACTCCCTCTATATTGTTTAATTTTTGAATTTCTCGAACCTGTAGGATCATTTCGTTAGTGTGTTCCAATTTTCACGTGGCACATTTCAAATCTGACACTGACTCCTGGATCAAATATATACCAACACGCCTTTGATAATGGTCACAGATTTAAATGGCATGATGTTTGCATGATTACTCAGAATCCACTACCAACGAAACGTAAAATCAAAGAACATATAGATATTTTACTTAATAAAAACCGATGTGTGACATTTTATTCAGTAAGTATGGATAACGCTTGGTTACCTAAACTTGAACAAGAAGTTAATGTCGAACTTATAAAAAGAAACTGAACAGTAACAGATACCATTTAAATGAAATCATGATTTACATGATTAGTAGCTGCACTGAATTCGAGGGAAAAAGGTATTGAAATTTTGTGCCTATTGCACTTGTGAAAATGACGCTATAAAGGATACATATCGTAGACCAATGAAATTTGGTTTGAAGCTAAAATCGCCCATATTGAATCCAAGTAAGTAAAGTGGCGTGGGGTTAAGTAAAATGGCGGCATTTCCGTTTGTACTGAAAGTAGCTACCAACTTCGTTATTTTAAATGGAACTCCCTAGTTTTTTTTGTTATTTTCGGATTTCTCGTTAAATTTTAAGGCCTGAACCCAAATTCTATTGGACTACGATAGTGGAAAGTCAAACATTTCCTAATATACAGATTGCGTAACTAACCCTGTATATTGGATGCATTTTATTACTGAAAAAGGATCAAATTAATATTGTTTCTGTCAATATTAACAGCATCTCACTATCTACCTTCGCGTTCTACCGTTGTGATAGAAAGAAAACCTTTTTAAGTACAGGGCAAACGTGTAAAGTGCGTTGTAATCTTTTTGTATAGAATTGTTCCTTTTTTTATCAATTTGTCAACATTAAAAACGATCATTTATTTCTTTCATACTCTTCATTTTTTTACATTCTTAAAGGATATTGATTCGAGGCCGGTCTCTCGCTCGGCTGCTATACAACCCTGAACTTTTTCCTAACCATAAATGATTACTTGAGACGCATTACATAATATTTTTTTAAAATCTTTGAAAAAAAACCTAAAATACAATTTTAAAATTAACTGAAAACTGAAAATCCGTATTTATTATTTACTTTAATACCTCCTACTTAAATTAAACAAAACGAATCATTAGCAAATAGAAATAGAACACTTACCAGAAACCCAACTGGCCGTGAGCAAATCCCTTCTAGGATTAAGAAATGCTGAAAGCAAAGGAGGAGCCGGAGGTAATAGTGTACTCAATTCATTATTCGATCCGCTTGATGAAGCTTCTTCGCTCTTTATTTGAGATTGTTTTAAAGCATCTTTTAAAAATGAGGACATTTTACAAAGCTTGTCATATATTGAAACACTAAACTCCTACCTTTCTTTGGTAAAGCACCAGAATCTTTTTTAGAAACCGATGTAGCTCCTGTCTCCAAATCTTCATAGCTCGATCCAGGACTGTCCTTAACAACACTAGTTTGAGTAATTTTATTTTCCTTTAAAGATTTTTGCTTTTCGGGGTCTGATTTGCATCTGTAAACAGTCATTTATGTGTGAAGTGTAAACAAAGATTGAACGCGTTTTCCAATTCATACCTACTACAAGCTTTACACTTCTCCGACTCGCTTTTAGGCGTTTTTCTCTCATGTTCCTTGTGATAACTGGACAAACGTTTTGGAATTGCACCTAAACTACGTACCGCCGGTACGGTTTCTTGGAGAACCTTACTAACGTCCTGCTCTAACGATACTGTTGTAGTACTGGACCATTCGTTGTCGACTTTTAATGGCTCTGAAACAATATATCACATCCACCTATGAAGATTTTTCCTGTCAACGGTCATTTCTGATATGCCTGTTAAAGTATCCAATACTGAAACTCGGCTAGTTACTTTGGTACCAAAAGTGTTACACTCAATTTTTACGTCAAAATTTCAAAGTTTTAGCTCAAAATGAAACAATAGCTTAATATTATACCAGGTGTTTGAGGTATTGTAATTTTATTTTTATGGGGGTGATTAACCACCTAAAAAAATCGACTAAACCAAAAACGCTATAATAAAAGTTCCATAATAAGGGAGGTATTATTTTTAAATACTTTATCAACTTTTTTTGTCTTCATGTGTTCACAAATTATTTAACAAATGTTGTAAGCCTGACTGCTACAAATATTTTTTTTATATTTGTCATGGTATATCATCTGTTGTTACTCAGTACATTGCTTTGATTTTGCAATTTAATTTTATTAACATTACTAACGAAGGTGTAAACCAATAGCTCGTTGGACTAATTCACAATACTCTGACATGTTAATTTATGGGGAGGCACTAACTGACCTCTATTGTACAGGGTGGTCCACGTACTATGATCTACTACCTTACCTCAATAACCATAAGGTTTAGAAAAAATAGTTTAATATATACATTGCAAATGTCTAGGAATATTTTATATGTTCAAAAAAATAAATAATTAACAATTATGGAACTGAATTTTTTTAATACATTAATAAAGATGTTTATTTTTTTATTACTTACAATAAGAAAACTTAAATTGATTAGTGTCCCAAAGAAAAACAGGATGAAACAGAAGATAAGTTTCTTTCATATAAAAATAATTCAAGCAGTATTCTTTTCAAACATTATAAAAAAAACTTAAGAAATTAAAATGAATATTTCGTGTATGCCCTTCTGGCATTTATTACTGACTGACACCTGCTGAGCATACTTAAAATTAAATTATCCTATAAATCTTGAGGGATAGTTCTCCATGCTTCACGTAAGCATTCAAACACAGTTGCTGGCGGTTCTCAAAATGACCATTATTTCTTAAAACCCTTCTTTGGCTTGAAATTATTTTATTTCATATTAAGAGGCACAATTTATTATTTTTAACTTTAAAAAAATACGTTACAAAGTAATATTCCTAGACATTTGCGATGTGTGTATAAAAGTTATTCAGTTTTTATGAATTTTTATATTTGAATATTTTCGAAGTTACAGCGTGATCCAGAAAACCGTGGCGTCACAAAAATACATTTTTTAAACAGAATACCCTATATTTTGTTACGGATACTAATTCTCCTTGTAATTGTACGTATTTTTGTTACTACAAAATATGAAATATTTTTAGCAATGTTTAAGTTAATTCAATTTAATGCAAAGACTAAAAAAATAAGCTTTTTAAAATTTTCAATAAATTCACAGTGTATTAATTGAATCGTTTGAAAACTTGTCCAGTTAAAAATAAAATATCGTTCTACGAGAGTATATTTTTAATTTTCGAGAAACCTTATACTCGATGTGGAAAAAAAATCACATTTCAAGTACTTTAAACTCGACTTTTTTTAATGGTACACCCTGGAGCTCGGACGATTGCGACTTTATTAATGGTTTTGATTAAAAATTGTTTTTACATTTATATGTAGGATCTCATAGGATACATTTTAAAAATATTCTCATTTATACAGTACGCCAAAAAAGATACAACTTACGTTTTTTTAAATGGAATACCCTATATTTTTTTAGATATTTGAAATTAGAAGAAGACAATAGCAGGAGCTTGTATAACACTCAATAGGTTTAAAATAAATACTCCTTGGGAAACATAACGAAATATAGAAATGCAAGAGCCAAGAAAACATTTTTTTCTGAGTGAAATAAGCTACTTAATTACCGTTTTTTAACTGGTACGTTTTAACAACAAACTATTCTTCAAATTGAAAATAGTTCTTTTATAATTTGATATACAGGGTGAGCAAAACATTGATTACATCTTGCCCACTTATGATTTAGTATATTTTCCTTATTTTAAATGGAATGTATACATTTTTATGTATTCATTAGCACTACCAATTAATGCACTTTCAAGTGTTAACTAAGGTTTTCGAATGTGTGCTAATCATCTTCTCTGGAAATTTCATTGAAAGATATTCAATGATTATTAATAAAGATTATCATTAAACACCTAAATGACATAAACTGTTAATTGATATAGTTAATTATTTATTTTTTAAAATTAAAAAACTATGTACAGGTGTGCAATAATTTTTTTTGTTTAGGGCCAAAAAAAAAGACTAAAACGCAATTAAACTGCAAAGTGTCATACATCGTTGAATTTAGAATAAAAAGGACTTTCAGGATCTGATATCAGAACATTCGGGCCGCATTTAAAAAAATGAAGTTGATGATGGTTTCGCAATGACGAAACGTCGGATTAAGAAAACCTGATAATACCTGAAATAAAGCGCATTAAAAGTTGCTGTAGAGAAGTGCCATCAGTTTTGGTCTAGGTCTAATATTACCGCCAGAAAAAAATAATATGTAAAATCGGAAAAACCAATTTTTCCGAAATATCTCAAAAACAAAACAATATTTGGGGAATTTTTAAACGCCATTTTTTTAGGTCCTTGATTACACAACTTTTCTCCCATTTAACCAAATCTGTACCTCTTACCGTTTCGAAGATCCCCATAGTGGCCATTTCTATCTTGGACACCCTGTATAATATATACATATATATATATATAAACTCAAAAACTGCTAAATTTGTTTCATATTTTATAATAAAAAAAAACTTATAGTTACAAGCAGAACTAGTATCCATAACAAAATATAGGGTAGTCTATTTAAAATATATTTTTTGTGACGTCACGGTTTTCTGGATCGCCCAGCAACATCGAAAATAAAAATTTATGAAAAACGAAATAACTTTTATATTAAACTATTTTTTCTAAACCTTACGGTTTTTGAGATAAAGCTGTAGACCATCTTACGTGGAACACTCTGTACGAAATGCAGAAGAAATGCTAAACCTTGCTGAGGAAGGCCCTTCCTCGAGTACTCGAACAATATCCCGCCAAATGAATATCTCCAATGCGATTATCTGGAGGATACTTCGTGAGAATTAATTGTACCCTTTCTATCCATAAAAAGCGCTTTCTATGCAATTTGAAGACCCCCTTCTCCTCTCCACCTAAGCAGATACGTTTGAAATTTTAATGAGATGGTTTCTAAGAAAGCACGATGATCTTCCAAACTTTTCAAATTTTATATTATCTACAGATGAAGCAATGTTTACTGGCAGTGGCATAAACAATTAACATAATACTTATACTTGGTTAGTCAATAATCCATTTTCTGTTTGTCGTAACCATTTTAAGCATAGATTTTCAATCAAACTTTGCGCCAAACTAATGAACACACAACTTATTGGCCCTTTTGTGCTACCAAACTGATTAAATGGATACAATTTTTTTTGCATAATACTTTGCAAGAACGCTTAGAAAATATTCCTTTAGATGTACGTCGACCAATATGGTTTGTATAACTTAATGTACCCATCTATTTTAATCTTTAATTTAAAGAACATTTAAATGCTGATTTTGGAAATCAATGAATTAGTCGTGATAGTCTTATTGCATGGCCGCCTTGACCACCCGATCTGATACTGCTTGATGTTTATACGAGGTGTCAATTAGAAAACTTCTATTATGTCAAAATAAAATAGATTTTTTAAAGATCACCGGATCACGTCGATTTTGTTATTGAGTGGGAAAATTTTTTTTGTAGAATTCACTGCGCCTTTTTCAACCATCTGTCATTCTCTACATTTGGGTACCTCATTTGTTACATTTGATTGTTACTTCAAGTTAGGAGTCTTTGATCATTATAAATTCATTTTCCTATTAGAGCTTTGATAGCGTTGAAACTAAGATTTTTTTTATTGACACATGTCGTATGAATAAGAAATTGTTGTAATAAATCAATTATTAACCTATTGACTTATTATTTGTCGAGACGGCCATTAAAAGGAAAAATACATTAATCACTGAAACAAATGTTTATCAATCTAATAAATTTTCTCGATCCTCAAAAAGAAACATCTAGAAAATTTCATCGCTACAAAATTCAAATTCTACAGGAAATTTATGACGACGATTTTGATTGAAATGTCGAGTTTTGCGAAACTATGCCCGACTTAATAATAATAACCAAATTTTTTCCACAAACATCTGCTTCAGTGATTAATGTATTTTTCCTTTTAATGGTCGTGTCGATAAATAATAAACCAATAGGTTAATAAATTGATTTATTACAACAATTTTTTATTCAAATGATATGTATCAATAAAAAAAACCTTAGTTTCAACGCTAGCAAAACACTAATCGGAAAAAAGAATTTAGAATGCTTAAAGATGCCTAACTTGATAACGCAACAGTTAAGTGTAACAAGTGAGGTACCAAAATGTAGAGAATGAAAAGCCCTTTAAAATGATGTATCACTTAACTCTTTTTATTACTACTTACTGAAAATAGTGGAGAAGGTGGCTCGACGGTGACGGCGGTAATGAGTTAAGAGGCACAATGAATTCTATATAAAAATTGTTCCTCCTGGGTAACAAAAGTGGCATATTCTAGCAATAAAAAAATCTATGCCGTTACGAGATCATAGGGGTGGGAAGTTTTCAAACTGTCACTGTGTACATCAATAAAATCATCATAAAAGAAAAATCTTTGTAAACGTGTTGAAGCAGCTGTGACGATAATTAGAAGATACAGGCCGGTCTTGAAAGTTATTCCAATTGCTGGTTACGTCGTGTGAAATTTAATGTTCAACAAGATGACAACATCAAACAACTACTGTAAATTGGATAGGCATCATCTACTTAAAAATAGATTATTGAAAATTGTTTAGAAAAAATTTAATTATACAGGACGTTTCTTAGGTGGTGCGAACAATTCGGGTAGATTTTTAGTACGTAATTAAAAGAAAATAGTACACAAATTTTAATGGTATTGAAATAAAAAAAAAAATTCATTAGCAATAGATATAAAACATTGAGAGGGGATTTAGGGTGAGTTGTCCCATTTTCTCCAAATCTAAATAAAATAAAATGATACTACGAGGATAGTCCCAAAAATACCCTTCCCGACATTACAAAGATCTAACCTTAAAAAGCTTATGTCTAAAGTTTGAGGGTGCTACGTTGATTTATGCTTGTTTTGGAGCTGTTTTTTACTGAAAGCTTTTAGAGATTTTGTGAACATGGAGAAAATTGATTATCGATACGTAATTCAATACTTCCATTTATAAAGTCTTAGTCTACCAACATCAAAACGGAGTTAGATTGTACTCTGAGAGAGTCTGGTCCTTCGTTAACAACTGTAAAATATTGAGTGGCAGAGTTTAAATGCGGTCGTACGAGCTGCCAAGATGAACTCTCCAGTGGTCAACCCAATGAGGTAACTACTCCAAAAATTATCATGAAAATCCACAAAACTATACTAGGAGACTATCGGTTAAAATTGCGCGAGTTAGCAGACATGATAGACATTTCAAAAAATACTATATATCGCATTTTGACCGAACAAATTGAACATGAGAAAGCTGTGCGCAAGTTGGGTGCCGCGATTACGCATAATTGAACAAAAACAGCACCGTGAAGACGTTTTAAAGGAGTGTTTGGCAGTTTCGCAATAATAAAGCCGAGTTTTTTGCGTAGATTCATAATCATAGATGAAATATGGGTCCATCATTTCACACCTGAGACGAAAGAACATTCAAAATAATAGACTCAAAGGGAAGAATCGATTCTAAAAAAAGCGATAACTGTTCTATCTGCAGGAAAGGTGATGGCGTTAGTTTTTTGGAATGCACGTGGGATAATTTTTATTGGCTATCTTCCTAAGGGAAAAACAATAAAAGGAGAATAATATAGAAATTTATTGCAGCATTTGAATGAACAAATTAGGAAAAAGCGACCGCATTTGGCGAACAATAAAGTCTTGTTTCATCAAAACAATGCACCAGACCCCACTTTCGTCATCGTAATGACCAAAATCAATCAATTTCGAACTTTTTCCTCATTCACCCTATTCACCAGATTTAGCCTCCAGATTATTTTCTATTTCGAAATTTAAAAAAATGGCTTAGTTGAAAGAGATTTACAATAATGAAAAGGAGGGGTTCAAGGTTGATGTATATTTTGAAACGTTCGAAGCTTTTTACTATAAACAGGGTACAGAAACCATAGAACATCACTAGAAAAAAATGTGTCAATCTAAAAAAAGAAGATTATGTTCAAAAGTAACGCAATATTTTTCAATTTTTTTCTTTAAACGTTAGGTCGGATTTTTCTGGGACTATTCTCGTACCTTTAAGGATAGTAGAGATACGGCGCTGTGATGAAATGGAATATTTTTCAAAAACACCCTCTATATCGAATCCAAATTAAGTTAGCCGTAAAACAATCATACTATAAAATTTCATTTATCTATTACCATTTGGCTAATACTCCATAAATCCATCAAAAAGAGGCGATACTGTATATTCAGACACGCATGGGATGAAGCTCAGAGTAATGCACTGCCTATCAGAGTTTCATCCCAAATTAGGTCTGTAGAAAGATAAAACAGTAATTTACCTTTTCGATGTGTTAAACGATTGCCTCCCAAACCAGAGTCTTCGCTTTCAAATAGCCAATCCAAATCCAAGTGTACTAAAGATGAAAAATTGCCATTTCTAGGAGCTATAGTGTCGCTTTTCCTTCGTCTATATTTTTTTACGTTCTTCTTCCTAACTATGCTGGGTCCATTGATATGGCGACAAGGCAAATCTGATGTACTTGCAAAATCAGTAGCATCATTACCTTCTAAACCTGTTTTTTCATGATGTTTCAACGTTTGTAGACTAGTGCTATTGCCCACTGCCCCCTGAACCTCACATGAATCATTAAGAGCCAAGTCTGCCATCTTCATCTTCATGCTCTCCTACGATTTTGAAGTAAATATTTCTTAAGAACTACTCTGAATCACACTCACCTGAAAATCGTCACTCGAACACGACAAGTTGGAACATTCACTTAATTTATTATCGCTCAAATCAACATCTGAAATATATTCAGATTTATCCTCGAGAGACGGTTCGAGTACAAAAGAATCGGGAATATCTTCACGATCCTTAGTACGGGCATCCCGCCGTGAAGATTCTTCGGACTTTCGACTTTTGGAAACTGAATAAGGCACTTTTTTAACTTTTTCGAATTTAACATAGAGCAGTGGACTTCCTGCATGAGTTTCGAATTAATGGTACTAATTTATTAATTTACTAGTAATATCTTGAACGTTGGAAATACCTTGAGTGGCGTCATCAAATTCCGATTCTGATCCCTGAGCTAAAGAGTCGATATCTGTGTCGGGACCATGGGAAGTTTGGTGCTCATCGGATTGTTCAGCTATTGGATATACAATCTCGGAACCTTAAATGAATAATAAAATATACTATACATGCAATGCCTCATATCCCTTTTTGCAATCATATTTAAGATGTACATACGTACAATAAAAAGAAAGCTATTGACCTGACCAATAATATATAAGGTATCCCATTTAAAAATTTATACTTTCTTTAAATGACTCTGAAAACATTATTTTTTTATAAAATTAACCTCAAATCAGTCAAATCTACATAAAAAAGTGACTTGAAACAATTTTACAAGAAAATATTTACAAATACTATTAGAAAATTCACATTTGTGTGCATATGTGTACATAATATAGGCACCAGATAAAAAACACGTACCAATTTGAATCTAAAGAAAATATACACAAAATATTTCACTTACCATAGTATCGACACAAATTTAAATGCTGGTTTCTCGTTAAACTACTACTAGGCGGAGGCAAAGGATTCTTGTTATTTTTGCATCCAATAATTTCAAGGCTGTTTGTGTTGGCAGATATCGTAGGAGGAGGGCAACACGTTTCCAAGGCTGCTGACCTAAACCTCCTTCCATCTTTATCTGTAGGTTTTAAATAGAATCCTTCGAAATTCAGGATTTGATTCGGATTTTTGTCTATGTAACCTAATTCTACACTACACGTAGGTTTTATTTCAGCTTGCACTGCTATAGGAAGATAATTCAAACTACTGTTTGTAAAATTTGAGTGTCTACGGCCTCCTTTCTCTAAATGTATGACCGACATGGATCCTTGATCAGAATCTACACTAGCAAGTGATGGTTTTAGATCTAATATTAATCCACTGTCTTTCTCTTGAGAATCTGCGGTTCCTAGATAAACAACAAAGGAAATTACTTTAAAATATACATATACCTACCTAAAGTAAATTATAGAAATAAAATGTGTTCCAAGTTCAATGCTCACCATTTAGATTAGTTCAGAGTACTACTTACATGGTGAAACTTATAGTTTAAACATGGAAGAATCTTGGTTATAGAAAGAGTTACGAGACTAGTTACATTAAATTTGAGTAATTTGGAGCTCAATGAAATGCTTGTTTCACATCTGGTATTGGTAAATTCCGCTCAGATAGGAAAATAACCGGAATTTTTATTTGTCAATTTATTTCATAAACGGTTACTATATTAACCTTCCGTCTCTCAGACCAACGGCTTAAATATTTTGCGATATTCTCGAACGTGTAAAATTTTTTATACGACCGTCTAAGAGTGCTTCCCCCTTATCACCAGTTATTAGTCAGAAGCGCCGTAATGAACAGATGTCTTTTTTTTTAAGTTATCGTAAATCTGAGAGACGGACATTGCCGATGGTGTGAGTAATTGCGAGGTAATGTGGTGCAAATATTTTTTAGTTTTTTAACCTGAACTAAATTATTTTAGAAATACAAATATCTTATAATATAAAATGAGTTACGAGGAGAAACAAACTAGATATTTACGATTATTTGAAACGATTTCCAGTGGGTCCGAAATAGAACCAGATGATGATGATGATGAAAGTTTTACTGAAGACTATGGAAGAACGAGAAGGCAGTGCTTCGAAACAGTGTGTGTAGTGATAGCGATTCAGAAGAACCTAATATTCTCAACAGATATGTCCCAAGAAAGCGGCGAATTGCTTGTTTTGTTGTCAAAGATGGAACCCATTGGAGAAAATATATAAAGAAAGCGAACATAAAAACCAAGTCATGCAATATCGTTTACCAGCGGTCAGAACCAAAGGGATTCATCCAGAAAGAAATAAAACCTCTTCCACTTCGAGAAACTTTTTCACCAACAGTATTTTGAAGAAAATTGTATATTACATCAATAAATTTATTTCGTTAAAAGAGTATGATACTAAAAAGGACAGATCCAATAAGATCATTGACCTTACGGAAATAAAAGCTTTGATTGGACTACTGTACATTTCGGGAGTCAACAAACTTTCTCATCAAAATTATGAAGATTTGTTTAGAAGAGATGGTATGTCTATATAAATTTTTAGACTCGCAAGTCTGCAAAAAGATTTTCGTTTGCTTTTTTTTTAAAAAGCCATGTATATTTTAAATTTACTTCTGAACTTCTCTTTTATTCTCAATCTGCTGTCCTATGACAGTTAAAGAAATTATTACATTTTAAGTTGGATTTGTTATGGCAGTTGAGTTGTAATCGAAAAGGCTCTTATTTGCAAAATTTTAATATTTTAGGAGTCAGTATTCTAGATTGGTCCTAGACTAATAAAAGTTCATCCGTTATTTGTACACTTGAGTATTGCAAAACAAAAAATCACTTCCGTATGTTCCTTATCTACATAGAGTAGTAATTCGTCGTTTAGAATATGAATAAATATTATAAGAGTTAATTGAAATTTATATTGTTTGTCAATTGTTAAATTTCGAAATGATATGTCATCTCAGTCTTACTTATTTTTTTTAACATAAACATAATTTTGAACCGTCTCTAAAACAATTATACATACACAGCATTAATGAAGTAGATATCCCTACCTTGACGTTTAAAGATGTATCCGATTGCTATATTCCGAAACCACATAACATTTTTTGTATTGCTAACAGTTGTTAAATTATGTATGTAAGACAAGAGATGTAAAACTAGTAAAAATAAAAATGTAAAAACTAGTTCGCTTTTCATCGCATTTTTCAAAACTTGTACCTTTGCTTCGCTAACCTTCATTGAACTCCCGCATTATATCAAACGTTTTACATTATTTAAACACAAAAAAATCATTAGTTAAAACAGAATTTGGAACACTGTAAAACTATAATGTCAATTTTGTGTTGAAATACCTTGTTGTTCCAATCGACCAAAATTTTTGACTTCGTTCCCATCGAACTCGTTTGAAGCAGACATTACTTCATTTTGCATTTTTTCTTGTTTCGACTTCTGCAGCTTTTTCTCCCTAGTATGAGCAACGGGGGAATAACTGACTGCATTATTCTCAACCTTTCTAACCTCACTGGAATCACTACTACCAGTAGAATCCTTTCTGTGAACATCTGCCTTCAAATCTGTAATTGCAAACATATTGACATTTTTTTTCAATTACTCGGCATTTTACATACCGATAGTACTAGAAATGTTTCTAGTTTCTCCTACAGCGCCTTCAAGTTGTTCAGACTCCAAACTCTCTGTACTAGGCCTTGTATTCGTTCTGTTTGCATGTACAGACTGCAACCCAGATGCGTTGTGGGCTTTGGACGACAAATCTTGCAATTCAATTGCATCGTCTGATCTAAACATGTACAAAAGATCTATAACTCCCCATTTAAACCTTATAATCTAAATATTAGAAGAAATGGAACAGCGAAAATATTACCTAATTTTACTTGAGCTTCACTCAAGATTTTTTTGTAGACGTTGGATTTTCAATCAAAGGCAAAAAGCTCTTTTGTCTCAGTATGCAGTGTGCATTCAAATATTTCAGATGTGTCCAAAAATTTAGGAAATATAAGAGATACTAGAATTTTTTTCCATTGGGTACACTATTTTCACAAAGCTAATACCAAGACCTTACTTTTGCGCTTTTAATTAGAAAATCAATAAACCTGTACTGATATATTTTTTTCGATTTAAAATACAATCTAATGTCAGAAACTTTATTTTTTTGACAACATTTTCAGGACCTTCTAAATAAAAATTCAGAAATAAAATGTTTACAAAATTAAATGCAGAATTGATAAATAAAGAAATTATCACTGATACCCATTTCTGCTCTTCGACACTATCAGAAAGTTTTAAATGTTATTTAAATTAAATAATATTAAATGTTCGTCATTTTAGCATTCGTCATATTAGCACATCTGCACTGAATGTTACATAAAATTCTTAAAAATGTTTCCATATCAATGGAACGTTTTCTTTCTATTGAAGGTGAATAAATTATATGTAAAATGAAAACTAGCTTTCTAAACAAAAACAGAAAAAGAAGGGAACGAGAAAAAAATGAAACTGGTATTTTAATTTTTGAAATTATTGAACCCCAACTTGTACGTTCTTGACTTTTTCACAATTACACCAATTATAGTAATGGCGCAGTTTTATCTGTAATGCTTAATGAAATTATTGAAATTTTTCAATAAAAACAAATTTTCATATCTAAATCTCATATGCCCCTTCACACGTAATAGCTATATTTCCCTAGCAACAGGAACATAACAAAAACAACTTAAAATGTCCGAAGGTATAGACCAACAATTTAGCCACATCGAAAACCAATTTAAGAGATTCTCACAAGTTCCCAAATTGTTGCTAAAAATTTTAAATGTTCCACAACTTTAAATACACACCCTATATAAAAAGATAAAATAGTAAAAAAATAGCAGACGGCAATAACGCATAGCAAAAAACGGCGCAGTCCAGCATTAGTTGAAATCCCACATCTGCAAAGAAATAACGAAGTTACAGCTAGTCAAAATTAGGTAGTATTTTGGCAGTCCCACATCATCTAGAGCTTAGTTTAGTATACAGTGTGTCTAAGATAACAATAATGATGATTAAATTGTTAAAATCATTCTTAAATATAAAATAAGACGTTACAAAAAAAAAATCTCTACGCCTCTAACATTAAATTGCAAGTAACGTTAAAATTAATTATAGCAGGAAATCTGCAATTACAGGCAATACTACGTAGTGAACCTTCGTACTGTTATGTAATATTATTACGCACCGCAACCTTAGCATAGTTACGTGTGATGATTTAGACTTTTTAAATACAAAAAAAACGCCATTTCTGGAAAATGATCGAATTAAAAATTCGATAAGTGCGATAACACAATTCGAAAGTAATGCTACTTCGCTACCCGAATTGCTGCGAAATTGCTGACTTCGCTTGTGACTCGATCGAAAACTTTTGTCTATCTTTTAACATGGTTCTTATTATTCTCGCAATGTAACATTCTGTTATAGCATCTTGTAGAGCACGAAAAATATGAAGAAATATAAAAGGGTCAACAATTCTTACATAACTGTAAAATAATGTTAAAAAAATAAAAACGAAAATTCCAATATACCTTTGCATTATTTCAAATATCTCTAACATGAAAACATATAAATCACTTCGTAAAAGACACATAAAATGTTTCTGTATTGCGCAACTTTTTTCCTATTTAGCCGTTATTGAATCTCTTACCGTTTTTGAGATCCCCATACCATTACTATCTGTGGATGCCCTATATACAAATATTTTTTATCATTAGTTGATTTTACAGCACAAAAAAATTAGGATGAAATATTTCGATGTGAAAATCATTAATATTTATTTTTATTACATAATATTTATTAATTATATAAAAATATTACATTTTTGAAAATGAATTTATTTCTCCTAGGTCTAGTAGCCTAGACCAGTCATACAAAAGATTTTCACCAATGATTGCAAACCAAGTGAACGTTGTTACCAATGAAATGCGCTTTTAAAAGGAAGTAACAAAATTTGTAAACATGGTTTCATTGTTCATAGCTAAGAATTAGATCGAGCAATGCGAATTGAGCAAATTGGTCAGATAATGGTAGCTTCATTTATCATCATAGTCCTAATCACTTTATAGAAATATACCAAAAAAAAAATAGCTCAAAACAACTAATCTATTATTGCAAAAAAAGAAGAATGCCTATGACAATGGCTTCAATGAATCCGCATTGACACTGCGATTGAAAAATATAGAATAATGGATGTCCAAGATCAAAAAATAAATATGTAAACAGTTCCGGATCGAAATAGGATAGGATTATATAAATTCCGATAATTTTAGTGGGTAGCCGCTTCAACGAATCCCACACTATTCGGCAGACAAAACACCAAGTCAGATATCTTTTAAAGATTGTCCTCATGAAAAAAAATATAGAAAAACAAAACGAGAGTAAAATTATCTTAATCGTCACTTTAATAATCATACAACCATATCCACCAGTAGTAATTGAAATGGTTACATATACCAGGCAGATAGTTGTCATGCACACAATAATAATTGTAGCAACATGAATTGAAAAAAATTAATGTTTTCTATTGTAAGAAAAAAATTGCAAATGAAAATAGTGCACAGTTTCAGACTATTTCAGTTAAATTGAAGTTAAATAAAACCGGTGTTAGCAATACTGTGCCCGATTTTTAATAAACCAATGTTGACTGACAAAAACATGCAGAGTAATTTTGACTTGATTCATCTAAGTAATGACCTTCTTATATCAATACTCAAAAGAAATTTATTTATGCCAATGGGTCATCATTTTGCTCTCAATATATCTCTCAAGCACCGTCGAATACATGAATCCTGTATTTAAGTAAACCATGACCTATGACTGAACATACTTTAATGTGTTATTCCAATCGAAATCCTCGGCTTACTGTAGAATTCAGATATTTTTCCTTGTATAAATAAAGGACGGTAACAGTTACCGAATATGACAAACGAGTTAAAGCATTCCACAAATGTTAAATTTTAATAGGAATATGTGAAGATGTAAGTCGCGAATATTATAATTTGAATTTTTGACGAATAATACCAAACTAATCGCTAATACTGAAACTTAGGCAAATTCTTGTGCGAAAATTAGCTATTATACAAGGATGCTTAAAAATAGAAGTTTATACCGAAAAAACAATGTTCTAATTTGAAATAATTTTCAGATTTGTGGTTTTTTATGGTGCTGCATATTTTCAAAATGTATCCTGAATTATAGACCCTCTGATAAATTGGATGACTGTCCAGTTGCCATGAAAAATTTTGAAAAACTACTGTTCTCATAAAGATAGAAAATACATCTAAGATGATGTGTTCTTAGTTTCTCACCTAATAGTAATTTTTCCAGTACGTTTGACCAAAATGACAACCTACTTTTCTTTTATTTCGTATTTTAAAACAAAATGTTAAATACAAAATAAATCATAGAAGTTTCTATTATAAAAAATTGGATCAGGCATGAATTTGTGGGGTACTGTGCAAATAAACATGTATTTTGCTCCAAAATGAGAAAAAAAATTAGGAGGTTATTGTTTTCATGAAATACCAGAGCAATGTTATGTGTGTTTACCGATGTTTTTAAATACAGTAGACTTACGACAATGTCAACTATGCCTAACGGAAAATCCGTGTAACATTAACAATGCAAAAATTTGTACAGGCCGCCATATAACATGAACAACTGCACTTTCGGTTACGTAAACAACTGCCCTTACCTTAGAAAATCAATATTTTGTTGTTGAGTATATCCCTGACTCAATGTCGGGGAAATACCCCACTGAGAAATATGGTTTTTCTGTGTAAAAAGAAATGTCTTGTCTTTATTTCGTGCATTAGGGCTTTGAGGGCGATTCGTTATTAGTAAAGGTTATTTCTTATTTGTACGTAAAAATGTCGCCTAAAAAACCAAAGTGTCTTACTCTTCATGACAAATCGCTTGTGATTCAATAATTAAATTACGGGCAAACAATTATGTATTTGACAAAAAATTTGGTGTTGCTAAATCGATAATTTCTAAAATTAAACAAAAAAAAAATGATTTCCGTGGCAGTGAAAGATGCCTATGTCGGACCAGATAAAAGGAGAACATTAAAAAGTTCCGATTTCCTAAGAATAGAAAAAAAAATTGTATAAATGGTTTCTTGGTCAGCGAAAGAAAAATTGTTTTATGAATGGTAAAATGATTAAACAAAAAGCAAAGCTAATTAATTCCCAAATCACGGAGAATAATAAACCATTTACAGCTAGTGATGGATGGTTACATCGCTTGAAAAAGCATTTTGGAATTCGTTTTTAAAAAATTTTGAAGGAAAAATTATCTTCTCAACTAGACGTTGTAGATCCATTTAAAAATCAATTAAATAGCAAAATACAAGAGCTTGACATTACATTAGAGCAGCTATATTATGCTAATCAAACAGGGCTATATTGGAAGTTGTTACCAGACAAAACATTTGTCTCGGGGGCAGAAAAAATTGCTGCTGGAAAAAACCGAAAAGCAGCGAATAACATTTTTAGCATACACCAATGCTACTGGGACTCATAAAATAAAACCATTGGTTATTGGTAAAACTGTCAAACCTAGATCATTAAAAAATTTCAATTGTCCTGTCGACTATGAACATTCAAAATCGGCTTGGATGCCTACTTCCATTTTTAAACATTGGTTTTACTATTCGATTGTACCTCAAGTATAGTTTAATTTTTTTTCATTTTAAAAACCATTTCCATTTCATTTTAAATTACATAATATTACTCACATATGGATGGAGTTACTAAAAAGGAACCAAGTGACATCTCAACACTTTTGAATAATTGACCATTAAAGTTTCCATTGCCTTAAAAATCTAAAACTAAAAATATAATAGTTTTAAAGGCTTTATCTGATAATTAATTTCTCATTGTTTTGGTGTTGTGAGTTTGGATGGATAAAAGTTTAAAACTAAGAAAAAAATATAGAATTTTAGCGCTTGGTTCCATTTATATAATAATATTAAATACAACTTGGGATCTTTTATACTATTTATTTTAAGAAAACAATAGATATTTAAGAAACAAATGCCAACGTTTCAAACAAATATAAGTAACGGAAAGAAATTATACATTACGAAATAATAAGAAAACATGGATAATAAACGTTTCATTACTGTTAAATGTCTTTATTTTTCTTCATTCTCAAAGTTAATATGTCTACAAGAGCCTTCAATGTCATCTTCAAAGCTTTTAGTTTGTAAGTTAGTATAAAAATCTTTAACATCTAATGGAATAAGTGGAAGACTTTCGATATCTTGCATTTTTTGGAGGGATATACGTTTCCCACGAGGGTAAAGTTCCTTCAGTTTTGTATAAAATCCGGTTTCTAGAGAAGGTCTTCCTCGTTTTTGCTTTTTTATATCCTCTTTCTTGTAAGTATCTTCTTCACGTGAATATATTTTTTTTAAATTGTAGGGGGCTCTTTTTCAATTTTTATTTCTCTTGCTTTAAGCCAGCTAATTGTTTCTCTATTTTTCTCAACTTTTCGGTTGGTGATTGTTTTTTTCAAATCTTTTGTACCAAAAAAATCCGCACTGTTTATTTCATAAATTGTACTTTTTTTACAACAACCATTAATAATTCCTTGAAATTCATTTAAAGTGTAAACCTGAATTTGATTTTTCATTGCTCTTTCAATTTGACTAAAATCTGTATCATTTGGTAAATAACTATGTCTTGGAAAAATATATTTGAAATATATATTTCTTAGCGATGAATGGGATTCTAAAACGGCTTTCAGCGTCAATACAATTTTGATATTGCGATTCTGGCCGCCGCAGGAGTCAGATCATAATGTTATTTCTTCAATATAGGATGCTAAATATATCTCGATACATTTTTTAAGATAAGATCCTACCTCTCGCGCAGCCCTTCCTGCAATTCCTTCCTTCTATATAAAGAAATATGGGGTATTTGTAGAGTCCGTATGTATTCCTTCGTTGAATACTAATATCTGCCTCTTGTAGTATACGATGTTTGTAGGTATTTTTGGTAAATCTAAAACTTTTTCTGTATCACACGTTATTGCTTCGAAACGTGCTTCAGTAGTCTCTCTTTTTAAATATGCTTTCATCGTTGTTCTTGCAATTTCATCTATTTTTAAATGTTCATCATGTAACCTTTTCCGTTCAACTTTTACCCCATCATCGACAGCGCTTTTAATGCTAACTACAAACTCGTCGCATGTTTTGCATGCATCTTTTATTGGAGGTTTTCGTTTCGAATTAAAACGCTCGTAAAATATTTTTTTATAAGTCGAAAATGAAACTTGTGAATTCTTTTCACTTAAATACAATTTGTACATCTTACTCAATATAAGATCAGGAGGTAAAAATGTTGCATCTGTTTCTTTACATGCGTAGTGCGAAATATATGTGGGAAATTTTTTAATATGTAAAGAAATCTTATCCACGATCTCTTTAGGCAAAAATTGCCGACATCGAATACTTGAATTACCTCTCATGTCTTTGATAATTCCAGAAGTACCTTTTTTTCAGAGCTGTATCGACTCTTTTGGTTGATATTTGAAAGGATTTAATATACATATTTCTGCAAACTTTCTTTTTGTTTAATTCATAAAATTTTGTCATTGTTCGTCTGTTACTTTCCTTGTTTCTTTTTCGTTTAATTCCTTGCTGTCTCACGGTAGCAACTATAAAACTCTTCTGTACATTGTAGGATTCTAATTACCAAAATGATCCAAAAAGCTGTTCCATTTCAGCGCTTGGAATATTTTCATAACATTTCTGCGGGCTATTACAGTTGAAATCAATAAACTTTTTTGGTTCTTGTAAGCAGCCTTTTACTGAGTAATGTCTTTTATTCACATCTTTTAATTACTCTCTAGTTTTAAAAATTTGTCCAGGATATTTGGTTTTCTTTGCCTCTTTTTGGTCTTCCAGGAAAAACTCTATGCTGAGATGAATAGCTCTTTGATTCTGAGCTATAATCATTAGGATTAAATTCACTTCCCGAATCTTTAAAATCCGTAAAATTTTCTAAATTGTTTTGCCTTAGTTTGTTTTCTGTTGAATTAATCAACAATTTGAATATAAAAACTTATACTACTCACAAAATTATTAATATTACATACTATCTGTTTCCGGGTGGTTCCAAATATTTTTGGCTAGTGCCATGGATAAAATCCTCTCTGTTCTTGTATTCATGACTACTAAGCTTTACACAATAAAGTGACAACTGCTTCATGTCCATTTAATTTGCTACTAGAGGTAAATATCGAACGCGTTAAAAAATAACAGAACGTAAACAAAACCAAGCGAATAAACCGATAAAATCAAAATAACGAAAGAAATATCTCGGTCGCTTGGATCTGTTTATATAAATGTAAATTTTGTAATTTCATGTTTGTCGTTTGAGTCTACTGCTCGCAAATATCGCTACGATAATCATAGCGCTTGAATCTTTTTATTATAAATAAATTAGCATATACATATAGTCTCTTTTCGTACAAAAAACCCCAAATGTCGAAAATTGTCGTTTCATTCCTTTTCTAGTAACTCTATCCATATGTACTAGTAGGTTAAATTGTTTCTAAAGGATAAAGGTTTCCTTATAAAAGCTCTACTTTTACTGGATAACGCGCCATCTCATCCACATGAAGATTAATTAAAAAGCGATGATGGGTTTATTCAAGTATTGTATCTTCCCCCTAATGTTACATCTCTCATACAACTAATGGACCAAAATGTTATTCGATTAACGAAATTATACTACAGGAACAGTTTTCTATCTAGTATAATAAAAAATACATGAATGTTTCCGATGCCTTAAAGAAATTGACTATTAAAGATGCAGTTCTCAGCTTAATGGCAACTTGGAATCACGTTAATCCAGAAACTATTAAAAAATGGAAAGTTGAAAGAATATTTTAGATTTCAAACTTATCTCATGATCAAGACGAAAATATTCCATTTGCCATTTTAAAACGCCAATGGAACAATGAGAACTCAGTATCCAAATCGCTTGAACTTTTATGAATAGAGTAGGTCCTCCTGGTTCTAAAATTGATTTTAATTTATGTGTTTTATTTAAAGGGAGCATTTGAAGAATCTGATGTAATAAAGTGGAATGAATGTGATAATGAATTTAGAGATGACAATATTGAAGAATGTCCAAGTAATGAAGAGGCGGAACAAATTCCTGCGCTGTGCAATAAATTTTTATTAGATAGTGCTATAAATGCTTTAAATATAGTCACTCAGTAGACAGAAGAGTGTGACGTTGACTTTACCGATCTGTTTGTTATAAAAAAATTGAGGTATAACGCCATCATCCAAAAAAATTAAAAATCCTTAGAAACAAAGAAAAATATCGGATTTTTTTAACAAAAAGTAACTTTTTTTTGATAATGTTTTGATTCTTATTGTTATTTAGTTTAATAAGTTTTTATGTTTATGTTGATATTTATAAATGATTGTTAGTTTTTACATACAACTTTCGATAACGTAAACAAATCGTTAATTTGAACAAGCTCGGTTTTTTTCGGTTCATACTATCGCGAGTCTACTATATTTAATTCCATAAATTAGGATAAAAAGTTGCCGGAATTTCTTATTTGCTAAATTCGAGCGTTATCACTGTCGATTCAGAAAAAAAACATCCACATTTCACAGTGACTCGAGGTTTTTAATACATTGCAATAGCATATACAGTATCGTAACATTTGCAATGCTCACTATGGGATATCCGAAATGGTAACAGTTGTAGGTTCGTTTAAATTAGAAAAAAGATACGCATTCTATGTTCATTGCCAATTCACCTCGAAAGTGGATTCACCTGCCACAGTTTCTGAAATAACAAAAAAACTGAAAAATGGTAGTTAAAAAAAATATTACCACGAACACAATTAATATGGTTTTAATGAATCGTGGTTCGGATATTTTTTATGATTTCGCTTCGAATGATCTTCGCAAATAACTTCTAAACTATCCAGATTTTGCACACCAATAAATAACTTTTTTTCCTTATGAACGTCGTATTCTAATTTTAAACCATTAATTAAGGAAAAAGATTATCATACACAAAATAAGAAAAGAATTAAAAACAAAAAAAAGTAATTATTGGGAAGGCAATAAGTAAATAATGGTGTAAATTTCTAATATAGCGTCTATAAGAAAATAAAGTTGTTTGTGAGCAAATGCTAGATGCCGTAGAAAATATCTACCAATGCCATTCGATGAATTCGAAAAAAATATTAGTACTCCAAGTCATCAAAATCACATTAGTAGTGGTCTTGGTAAAATATTCTTTTTTAATTAACATTATTTTAGTTTTTTTTTATATTTTAGAAACCATCACAGATAAATTCGGTTGAAATCTGAAATAATAAGCATTAAAATTTCCAAATTTTTCCTAATTTAACAGACTTCGAAACTCTTACCATTTCACATATTTCCATAGTGCGCACTATGAGTGTCACCACCCTATATATGACTAAATATGTATAAAACTTGCCCTGTGTACCTTTTTAGAATTATCAATTTTTCCTTATTTTTCGCGAGTAACTAATTTGCTTATGGATGAGACAATGGTAATGGGTAACCTTACATATCTACAGCCAACATCTTTACTATCTTCCCAAGCTATAATTCAACATACCTAATTACAACGGTTATATTGCCTAAGTGAACAATTTTACCACTTTTAATTGAGAGAACTTGAAGCTCAAACCCTTAAATTTCACTAAAATTAAACACAAGCGATGCATATGTGGATCAGATTACTAGTCTCGAGAACTTTGTAATAATTAAGTAAAAAGAAAAGTTTATAAAACATTTATGTTAGTTGAGTGGTAACCCCACACCACAAGTATATTCATAGTTTATCCTTACAGTTAGAGATAATCTATAAACGACTGTTCAATTTTAACGTTTCAAATTGTTTACGGCTTACAGTTTTCTCTTAAGTTTATAGTTTCAGCACCCCTTTTTACTCCACGGTTCCGTAAGACACTTTATTTTGTGAAACATTTTTTGAGAAAATTCAATTTTTCCTCATCTAGATAATTTTTAAGATAATTTAATAAGAAAGAGCCCTGTTTTTGAATTTTTCAAAAATTTCTAAAACTAAAAGTATCCGTTATGTACTGTAGACCCGATTTTTTGTTACAGTTACTGTTATGGAACAATACCAATGACTTTAAGCTTTAAGTCTCCTTCAAACCTGATTTACAGTTACTTTAACGTCAGTGTAAGACGCATCATTAAGATTTTATATTGCATGTTGCCAAATTATTTTAAGTCTCCAGGATTTTACGAAAAATGTAAAATTAATCAAAATTGTCAAACGAAAATATACATATTTCAAAAAATTTTCAATCTGATTAATAGAAATTTACAATTTTTTTTGTTAGTTTCCTTTTCTTTTCTGCATACACTTATTAATACAGTAACATGATGTCACGCACTGAAAATATCAATATTAACTTAGTTTTTTTAAGATGGACAAGGCGTTTTTAATTCATATCTCGAAAGCACTTTTTATTAATTCAGTTTTTATTAAATCGATATCATCATGATCAATATTTGCTGACGTTGTTTTATAAACTTAGTTATGAATAATTCTTCAAATAGACAAATACATTAAAGCATTATTGGAAAACTTAGGTAACTAAAAAAACATAAACGCAAATGATACCTTTATCATTAAGGAATAAAGAGCATTTTCAAAATATGAAACCAAAATGGAATGCTTATTTTTAAAAAGTGATTAGGTATCGATATCTGGAACGCGATATGTTATTTTTCGATAATAATAAGCCTATGTCGGAGAGAGTGTAATGAATGGATTAACTTTTTTTGATGAGATAGTTAGTTTTTTAAATATTTTCCCGTGAACATTTAGCATAACCGTATATACAGGGTGTCAAAGAATGAGGGGGTCAACGCTTAACCACATATTCCTTAGTCAAAAATATATATCGATTCATAGTGAAATGCTTATATACGAAATTGGCTCCTTCTGGAGATACAGTTTTTCAAAGTTTCACTTTTTTCTTTGTTATGCGGATAACTATACATATAGTAGACTTATATATTAATTTTAAAATTAATATATAAGTCTAAAAAATAACATTTTCTTATTTAATTTTGGACAAAATAATTGCCCATCATTTTATACTGTCAGCATCAATAATTATTAGAGGAAAATCACTTATACCTATGTACATATCTGTTATATGGTTTAGTTTATTACTGAAATTAAAAATATAGCGGTATCCTTGATATAGGTATTTAGCGAAAAAGAAAACTGAAAAATTGTTATTTTGTTTTTAGTTAACTACAACTTTGGTAGCTGTTAAACTAACAATTGTAAAGGCTGCTTTACAGTTAGCAATATTTCTTGCCAGCAACAATGAAGAATACAAATTTACAATTTGGCTGAAATTAGCGACTTTTTGTCTTAATTGCCAATTTTAAAACCCATAAAAGTCGTCAGACATCTACTATGAAATAAAATACATAAAAACCGTAAAAAGACCGTAAATAACGGTTTCCCAGCAAAAAGATACTCAGCAAGAGTTAACAAAAATGGATTTAAAGCTGTTATTGATAAAGCGTATGCATAGAATCATAATTCCGGACATGTTATTTTACAGTCGTCAAGAAAAATTGCGATTCGTAAAACTGCTTTAGAATACTTTCTAGATCTATGCCGAATATTTGAATTGTTTATGAAATGTTCAATCCACAACAATGAACCTTCATTTGAAATTTTTCAATTTTTTAAAATAATTTGATAAAAATTCTTTTGTAGAAATCAAAATTTAAAGTAAATGTATCATGATGAATAGAAGAAGGGACAACGTCCACTCAAAGGGCAGAAGAAATTTTAAAATTAGACTCAAATAAAAGTCGAAAAGAACAAATAACTAAGATAATTTCATTTTAAAATCAAATGTTACTTATCTATACCTAACATACTTATCTTATTTTTAAGGAGCTTAGCAACTTTAATCTCTAATATTAATGTTAATATTAATTCCACAATGTAGTATATATGTAGATATCTTCCAAGAATATTCTTACCTTTTTAAATTATTTTGATCCTTGTCTTCGATGGTTTCCGTTATGCATTCCTTGGTATCATAAATGTAGTGTAAAAAATAATTTCCAAATTTGAGGCCTCCAAGACCAACAGCTACTAGGCAACAATATATGTACCATATAATTTTTGTAGGAGGGAAATACTAAAATCGATATATCATATTTAAGTGACTTTAATTGATAATTAAATTTCCCTGAAGCTCAGGGTGGTAGGGTCACTATTCAATATAGGATTCAATTCAAGGAGAACATTATTCATAAGACAGTGCAAAATAATGTTCTATTATGAAACTTACGCAATGTAAGGTGTCCTGAATATAAACAGCCATTCTTTAACCACCATGTACTCTACATCTATTATAAAATAAAACTATTTTACTAAATAAAATTTCCCATAATGAATGGTAACTAACTGAACCAACATGAAAATATTAAGATTTATCTTAATTTACCTACGGGGTGATTTTTTCGATGCTTAGTGGAAGGATCTCGAAAACTAACAGATTTGCATATTCAATTAAATGTAGATTGAATTGCTGTTTCAGGTAACCAATTTAAAAACACTTTTGTTCTGTTCAAGAAGTAAGCCTGATATATTCTGAGTATTACAACATGTAACAAATACTCATTGGTAAAAAACAATAACACCGATTATCAGGAATAGCGTTTTCAATGATTAATCTAAAGTCTCACCTCTGCTATATGTAAATTTAACTTTTGTGATTTATTTTCCTTGAGCCTATTGCCGTTGTGCAATGGTTGTGAACATCAATTATATGTATATAGATATGATACTTACTTAGTATTGGCCATAATTATTGTAACTTTTAAAATTGATTTATATTTTTGTTTTAATTGAAGGGACAAATGCGCCACCCTACACATACATACATCCTTTATTGAACTACTTTTACTTATCAAAGAAAAGGAATGTATTATCTCTTCTTATATTCACTGGCATAAACAAATTGTGTTTCTATGCTGGCTAAAATTTTCGCAACTATTTATTTTTTCGTGTTTTCTTGAGAAAATTTTACTTCTCAGTTCTTGTATTCAATTCGACTATTATTTAGTGAATTTTCCACCATGGCTCGAAGTAAAACATAGTGGTGGCGTTAGAACCAGAGTGATTAATTTTTATAAGAATGATCTAAGGCAAGACGAAATAGCCCAGAAATTTACAACTTCATAAATCGACAGTGTCGAAAATCATCAAACAATTAGTTCGTACTGGTAATATAATACTATTAAAAAACACTGGTAGACCAAGAAAGTCCTCCAAGCAATTGGACCAAAAATTTTTAAATATTACAAAAAGGAGACAATTCTTATCTTCAACGAAAATCCTGGGTGAAATCGACCAAGCAGAGCTATCTGGCCTTTCAAGTCGAACAATCTTGGATCAGAAAATTCCGGATCGAAAAGTTAAAAATGCCGCGGAACTATTCAAATTACTATCAAAAGCTTGATCAGAAATGGATCCAGCTATAATTGAGAAATTAATTAATTTTATGCTAAATAGAATGGCAGATGTAATGAGGGCTAAAGGATATTACACTAAATATTAAAAATGTGTTTTATTTTTCATTGTTATAATTAATTATTTAAGCAAAATAATTTAGTTGCAATAATTTTGGCCAGCATAGAAACACAATTTGTTTATACCAGTGAATAAAAGAAGAAGTAATACATTTATTTTCTCTGATAAGTAGGATGTACAGTACAATAAAGGATGTATGTACAGGATGGTGCATTTGTCTCTTCGATTTAAACAAAAACAAATCAATTTTAAAAGTTGCAATAATTATGGCCAATGCTGTAAATTTGTTTTCAGATGCTTTCACATTTCGTAAAAAAAATATGGGATATATTTTATGTTTCGCGCCACCTCTGATCTTTGGTCCAGATGGGGCGACTCTGGTGAGTTTTGACAATATGTACGATGTGGTTGACATAAAGCTTGGGAGGAGGGGGTAAGAGGCTATTTAAACCACTATTTAAAAAAAATAAATTTTCCTCCAATTTTCTGTTTCATTCCAAGCACTCAAATACGAAAACACTCACACACTCAATCAATTTAAATAAATCATCCAAATTGATCAAATCAAACCTTAATAAATTAAATGAATAAACGTTCTGTTTCTGTGTTTCAAAACTGAATGTCAAAGATTTGCCAGGAATCAACAAAGGAATCAGAAATTTAACTAATTCAGCCAAACTTGTCTAATTGTTCTTCATATAAGGTAAAACACGTACATATATCTTCAATTTCTATTTCACCTTTGGGACCCAGTGTATACCCAGTAATTTCACTAAAACTTTTATGACAAACATTTTTCGATAAAATCAATAGCTCTATGAGTTCAGCATTGGTCGAAAGAAAAGTGGACATCATGAATAATATTTAATCTAATTACAAATTAAAATTAAAGTAAAAAAAAAGATACATTTTGAATTGACGAACCTTTTTAGTATACATTTAGAGACAAAAGAATACATACATCTACTATCAAATAATTTTGAGAATTTTTGAAAAACCATTCAGAATACGAAAAACATCCAATATATTCGACATATCCTTTCTTCAAGTAGTACAATAAACATGATAGTAAATAAACTAGCTTTTTACAATGTAGGCACAAAACATTCGAGCCATGCTCCCACATGCTTGGAATTTTGTTTTTACTCTTAATAGAATAATAATACATCATTTCAGTTTAGTTTAGTAAATTTTAAGAAATGTATAGCGGTTATTTTTTGTGGTTCCACAAAAATGTCTCCAAAACGTAAAGAAATTCGAAAATGTTTAAGGGAAGTTATAATACAAAATTATAAGGATATTAAATCATTGAGACAAATTGAAAATTGCTAAATAAAATCACTCTTCCATGCGAACAGTAATTAGTAATTATTAAAAAAAATAACTTGATTACTTCAAAGTGTTAGATTTGGGAGATAATAAGAGGTACAACTTAGAATGAAATAACTTTATTATCTAAAAATTAGAGAGGACCAAGAATCGTGTACGTCTTGTGGACGACAAACCTTCAGACTACTCTTGTATATAGAACTAACTCTAAGAAAAAAAATATACGATCATAACTGCTAGGTATGCATTTCTGTCGAGTTCCCCAAATTAATAGTTTATTGGTACGTATATGTGAAATCAATCCGCTTGTCTTTAGACGCCGCTAGAAAAACTGTTTATTATTAATTTGGATGACTTATGGTTGAGTATAGGATTCCAACACAAAGTATCACTCAGGTCGTTAAAGAATTTTTTCCGAATTGTGAAGAAGCAATTATGCATAAAGTAAAAAAAACTCCTCATCTCATCAAATGCTCCTCAAATTGCCATTGAGATGTATAAAAAAAAAACAAAAAAAAGTGCCATCCAAAAACTGTACCGAGGTTCTTAAAAAAAATGAAAATAAGAACCGAATAGCCATGCGAAAACCTTTCATTGACACCAAAAATCGTAAGAGATTGCAATTTGCTAAATAGTACGTCGAATATAACGGAGTTTTGCTCTCAAGCAATTTTTGGTGATGGGAACAAATTTAACATTTTCCACAATGATGGCAAAGTTAAAATTTCAAGATAACCAAATACTGCATTACAAAAGCGTAATTTAGTAGAGACCGTTAAACATGGTGGCGGAAATATAATGATGGGGAGGTTGCATGTCAGCAGCTGGAGTAGGCAATCTTATATTTATAAAAAAACACCATGAATCGATTTGACTATGTTAACATATTAAAAGCCAATCTTTGAGCTAGCACAGAAAAATTAGGTCTTAATAAATCGTAGTATTTCCAACATGACAACTCTAAATATTCTATTCAAGTAGTAAGAGAATGGTTGTTATATAATATATCCTATCCGTTACATACCCCGCCCCACTCTTTTGACATCAATCTCATAAAATATTTATGGGAAGAAATGAAAAGACAAGCAATAAAAACCAACTAAAATTGATTTTTAAGAGAAGTTTCGGAGAATATTGAACTACTAGAATATTGAACTGAAACCATTTGAAAATTTCTTCAATCTATGTGAAAAAGGTTAAATGTTATCATTAAGTCCAAAGACTATTCAACATCCTACTAACAAATAAGTAATTGCTTTTTAATTGTAAATGTATGTTAACTTTTGTTCGTCATTTTCCTACATTGTTGAAAACGGTATATTTTTTATTATTACAATTAATATACGTTATTGATAGTCGTTTTTATAATATAATTAGTGAAATATTTATAACTATTTCAAAGGTCTTTGATTTTAATTATTTTTTACATAATACATATTAGGTGTTTCAACGAAAACTTTCTACCACGGTTATTTTGGACAATTGCAAGAAATATAGTAAAACACCAAGACACATCGATTCTGTTTTCGAAGAGGACACATGATGGCGAGGATTGTAAATTTATTGAAATAACTCTCTCTATGGGGGCGCGATTAGATTTGAAATTTCAAACGAGATAACGAGTCAAGTGACCCCTCAATTTAAAGGTAACAAAATTCTCTTTAATGTAATGCCCTATTTTTTTTTTTTAATCACCAGTTCTGAGAAAAATAACGCCCGAAGTAGCTATCCCAACAGTTAGATCAAATTATGCAATTAAAGAATCAAAATTAACCCCCCCCCCCCCCCCCCCCCCATGCAATGATAAACGTTTTCCCATATTTCTTTAAACATTTCCAAGAATTTCAGGGGTGATTAGGTGATATTCTTCAACTATCCGTCTTCTTAATCCTTTCAGGGAATCCGATTAGGTTAGATAATTTTTTTATTTTAAGTAACCTCACAAATAAAAATCGAAAAGTGTTAAATTAGGCGACCTAGGTGGTCACTCAGTGGATCCTCGACGACCTATCTAGTGATCAGAGAAATTTTCATCCAGAAATTGGCGACCACTGCTGTAAATTGCGCAAGCACCCCATCCTGTTAAAACAATTCTTCGTTTTCTAAAATGTTTTCATCTTTTTCGATGACATCCAAAACCATGGGGTAGATATGAGTTTCCAGAAAATTCAAGTACAAATTCCCATTGAGATTTCCCAAAAGAAAAACTTGTCCGATTACTTGGTCGCTGAGAATTCCAACTTAAACCTTCAACTTTTTAAGGGTATTCAGTGTATTCCTCTTTGAAAAGCCTAGGAGTGGAATCATTCCACCATCTGCAGTTATGGCATTTAACCTGTCCATTTACAAAAAAGTTACATTTGTCCGAAAAGCAAATCGAGTAAAGTACATTAGGATTAGCCACAAATCTATTAGTCAATACTTCAGAAAACTGAAAGCGACGGTCCGGACCATTCTCGTTAAGTTGAGGGACAAACTTAATCTTATAGGGGTTGTACTCGTAAGCTTTCAATATACGCCAAAAACTCATCACAGAGGCACCTGAAACTTCTGACAGTATACTCAAAACGTAATTTACTTTCGTTTGACCAACTACATACAACGATTCCTGTGGCTTCATTTCTGACCGTATTTTTAGATTGCTTCTTTTTATTATGTACAGACCCTGTTCCTCAAAACTTTCGTACCAAAGAAATTGTGTAAACTTGGAAAAGTAGTGTTCTCCGGGTGCCTTTCATGGCTTTGTGCTGTTACTCGAGCGCAATCGTTGCTCTTGAAATACAGCGAAATTAATTCAACCTTGCCATAGAGTAAAGCTCAAAAGAAGCAACAAGTCCTAAATAAATTTTAAACTGCTGAGCAAAATGTAAATAACATCTTAAACAATTTTTTGCGTGGATTCCTTTATTAAAATAAAAATTGTTGTCAAGATAATGAAAAAAGTTTATTTATTTGAGCCCGTCAAAGAGATTTTGTGAATATTTCGTCGCATCTTCTGCATACCTTGGGCGTTATTTTTCTCAGAACTCGTGGTTAAAAATTTTTAAATGGAATATTACGTTAAAGAAAATTATATTATCTTTAAACTCAGGAGTCACTTGACCCAAGGTTCCGTTTGGAATTCCAAAGCTGATTGCACCCATAAAGAGGGGATTATTTCAATAAATTCGAAATCCTCGCCATCATATATCCCCCTCGAAAACAGAATCAACATGTCTTAGCATTTTACGATATTTTTGCAATTATCCAAAATAACCATGATAGAAAGATTTTAATGGAACACTTTGTATGTATTCTGGTCTTTTTAAATGATATATGTAAACTTTTGTTTCTAAGTGTACATTCTCCTCTATGCGGCTGATACGCAAAATTCTAAAGGATTACCTATACCAGAATTGCCAGACAATAGATAAGAGCAAATTTCCCTATCGTGAAGGATTATATTAAAATCTCATGTTTTTTTAAATATATTTGTATGCATATGTATTTAATTGCAGCAAATGCATATGTACATACAGCCAGTGAGAAAAAATATTCAGATGCTAGGTTTTGTAAACCTAAACGTTTACAAAACATCATGTTTCAGACTTAAAAGTTGAAAAATAAAAACCGATCTTTTTTATAATGATGTACGAAATCATTTACAATAAAAACATTCGTTTGACATTAAAGAAAAAAATCGAATACCAAAAATTTCCTTGAATAATGACTAAAATGGTTATATAAATACAAGGAGCCAAAAATATTCGGACGATTCAATTTACGTACGGTTTCTAAGAATGAGTCATGCGGCTATTAGCGTCACCCCTTGTGTACATATTTATTTACACTTCTGTGCTTAGGACCGCTTAAAATTGTTACAAAATGATTCGTGGTAAAAATACAAGTGTCGGAATAATGGAGGACGTATAGAGTGGTGAAAATGAGCCGCAAATGGATAATTGTTTTGTATTGTTTATTACCCAAAAATGTTTATTGTTTAAAAATTATCTAGTTATGGTTACTTAAAGATATTATTTCGATTGTAGCTGTTTTGTAGTAATTTAAGATTACATTAGTATAGTAATATTAGAAATAAATTACTAGGATTTGATTATGAACATGGAAATAAAACAAGGTTTGCACCAAAAAAATAGCTTAAAATTAACAACTCTTCAAACAAACTAATTTGTACTATATTTGTACTATTTGTATTATTTGTAATATAAATATTATTTATATTTTTTAATCCTCTTTGAAATGAAACTGACATATTAAATTAATTTGTTTTATTATCTGTATGGGGTAATCGTAAAAAATTCCGAAAAAGTGTTTTATAGAATAGAAACTTGAAACTTCATTATTGGGTTTGTCTTTTAATTCTACAGCAACTTTTCATAATACATGTTTTCTCTAAAATTAAAAATAAAGGTACTTTACGCATGAGCCATTTTCACAATTTTTAAATCTCCCCCATATGAAATGAGATATACATACAAATTTTGTAAATTGCATTTTGAATTTGCAGAAATGCACAAACTTTCACCAAGAATAAAATTTTCTGATAAATTGAAATTAAAAAAATGCATATGATGCATATTTTTTGCCAGTTACTGTATATCAAGTGCAGGAGTTGGACAATTCGCATTTGTTGAGGGAAAGATGGATAAAATGCATTATTTAAAACTTTAAAAATAAACCTTCGATCCAGTGTCGAAAACGGAGACATTTTAAACACGTTTCAACTTTATCAGAATAACGATCTCAAGCATAGCGCATAGATAGTAACAGAATAGCTACTCTACAATTACCCAAAAGTGATCAAAACTCCAGCACAGTCCCAAGATTTTAACTCTATTGAGAACGTGTGGCATTTTCTGGAAACGCAGATTACAAAACATGAAATTATTAATAAGACAAATTTGAAGCTGCTGTTACAAGAACAATGGTCTAAAATTGATATGGAATTTTAAAAAAATATATCTTTTTTGCTGCCTAATAGTTTAAGACTGAACAAAATGAAGAGCAGACAAAGTGCCAAAATTTATTAGCATTTTGCTTAAAACATATTATAATAAAACCTTTTGAATATTTTTGGCTCCTTATATTGTAACAATTTTGTTTATTATTCAAGGAATTTTTTTACTGTTCGATTTTTTTAAATGTCAAATGCATGCCTTTATTGTAAATGATTTTGTACATCATTATAAAAAAATCAGTTTTTGTTTTTCAACTTTTAAGTCTGAAATATTATGTTTTTTAAACATTTAGCCAGCGTCTAAAAGTCAGATAAGTACAAATATATAAGTAATATTTGTAATTGTACTTTTATTTACAATGGTATTCTGCACAGGTAATTAGAATGGCAAATACAGGCAGAAGTACAAAAGTACTTGTGATTGTAGTTATTTTTTTACATAATTGTCACAGTTTTGCTTCTTGTAAGAAATATTTGAAATCAATGAAATTTAACTAATACCAATAATTATCACAAAAGATTACAGTAAAATTAACAAACATTCCACATTGCTGTAAGTACAGAATCTTGGATCAGTACTTGTATGCTATTTGGAAATCGTCAGTCAGTTATAAACAAATAAAAGAACCAAGACCTCACTGGGAAAAACTGTACAGTTCAATATTGGTATAAGGGTATTAGCCCTCAGATTGAATGGTAACCAAATTTCAAGTTTGATTTTTAAAATAAATCTCAAGAATTCACACTACTAACTAGAACTTGGAATTAAAAATTTACATGTTATTATAACTGAAGCTTCACAATAACTCCAAGCCCAAAAACATTAATGCATATCCCAACATCCATATTTCTTGAAATATATAGTTATTTAAATTAAAAATCAGAGGTTTGTAATAATGTTTTAAAAATACAAGGCTTGCAAGAAAATCTCTTTAAACGCAGTACTAGCAAAAATATCACCACACCAAAAAAATTTTTTATAATAGATGCTATTTAGAAATGGTCACTATAACAAAAACTTATAAAAATCATGAGAATTTTCAAAAGACTGCACTAAGAGTGATAATCACATATTAAATTATTAGTAGAAACAAAATTAGGCATGGCCTCAAAAGATTTCTCACAGAACATGTGATTAAATTATGGCAATTTACTTTTGGAACTCACTATATAATAAAATAAATAATAAATATGCTACACATATAATTTATGGTCAATCATGTGACATAAATGCACTTAGACAAGAATAGGGGTCAAGGAAGAGATGATGGGACTCAAAGCATGGTGTCATAAATTATGAATGAATATCCCAATAAGGAACCATATGGACTTGTGAAGAAATTTTAATAAAAAATCACGGGTGCCAAAAAATTTAGCATTTTTAAACATACTTATTGCTGTAAATTGTTGGTGCCAGTTTATTGGCTCTTCAAAATTTACCTGTCTACATACTATGTAAAAACACTGATGCTAATCAACTGACACCAATGGTTCATGTATATATAAATGCTGCTTTAGGTCCAGTTTTTCAAAATCTTGGTAATTTTGCCAACAGGTAATTTCCATAAAAATAATAAAATTAGCAAAAAAAACTAAAAAAAAAACATAAAAACACTGCATTGGCCAATTCTTTCCTGTATCTCCATCGAAATAATTTTCTAACAAATTTGTCATGAGTTTAAAAAACTGGGATCTAAAGCTGTGCACATACTGATACCACTCAAGCAATGGGCACCTTGTTTTAATTTCCCATTTGCAAAATATCATATGACGCTTTGCAACAATATAGATATATTCATTTAAAATATATTTTAAGAACTGTTTGGGTGACATTGCTGAAAACCCATAGCTCACATGGTGCCAATGTAATTGAGGGTTTAGTCAAATAAAGCACAACATAAAAGACAAGCCAATGAACACCAGGACAAACTTACCACGTAACAGCTAAATGGCAAACACAGTAGAAACAACCAAACATACATGTGGAATGTATTGCAAAACACATTTTGACTGGGATCATAAAACCAACCGCCAGTAATGGAAGCCCAAACCCCTTGCCGTAAAATTTCTAATATTTGGGACCCCATGGATTGCTCTTCCCACATATTAAGTTTCACACATATCCATTGATGTCCCTTCAATCATCTGCGCAGGAAGACTTGATTATTCCAGGGCAATGAAAAATACAAAAACCTTCAAATACTGATTTCACTCCAATTTTAGGTCAACTTTAGATTGTTGGTAAACGAAATGGACAGTTCTGTTTTCACATCTAATTGCATATTAAAAAACTATTGTAAAGTCAGAATTCTTTCTTGGACTGAACTTTAAAAGCACAGAAATTTAGGAACTCGAGAACCATAACACTCCACACTTTAATTTCTTTTTAGAAACTCCAAAGTTGCTTTAAATTTTCATTGTTTCTTTTGATACAGCAATGAATTTACCCAATTTGTCCTTGAAATCAGCTGTTCTTGACGTTAACAGTTGACGTTGAACTAAATGGCAAGAAGCAAGCTGTCAAAATCCACGAAAGTTATTTCGATTTTTAATATTTAACGTAAACAAACCCCAGATAGCAAGGGTGAGAATTATACCTTCAGATACCATAGAATTCATCGCTGTAGTTTTTATGCATCCTCGCTCAGAGTTTTCACGTTAAATTAATTAGGCGTTGTTTTGATTACGTAGTTTGCGGCCGCGTAATGACTTCAAAATCAAAAACCAAATATCCGGGTTTTTTCCCTTGTTTGCGTAAAGAATGTTGACCTTAATACTGGATAACGCATCGTATCTTCTGATTTGGTCGAAAAGAATAAAATTTCGTCTGGAACGAGATATTTGTTAAGTCTTTACGATTGCAAAGTTTTTGAAACAAAATAAATCGTTTTAGAACATTTAATGCAGAAGTTATTGTAAGATACACATAGTTTTAAGAGTTTGCATCACATGATTTTTTTGTTTTAGCATTAACTACGATACCCTATTTGTATCGATAAACAATTTTTTACATATTTTTTTCTTAAATCATCAAAGGACACAAATTGAAGAAATAAATTTGAAATGACTGAAAAGTTTACAAATTTTTATAAACAATTAAAAAATAAAGAAAAATATTTCAAAAAAATTATTGAAATTAAGAATTTTTAAGCTCTAAAAAGATCATTTTTTTCCAAATAGTTTCGTAAGAGCTTGAAAAAATCGTAAAAATCAAAATAAATGTTTAAAAACTGTTGAGAATCGGTGCTATGTAGTATTATGAAACTTGTGTTTATTTTCAACAAAAACCCGTTTTCATTAAAAGAAACTACAAAATTCTATTTAAAAAAATGAAATGTTAATTTCCGATTTAACCAGATCAGCTCAAAAATATTTTTACAATGTCAGATTTTTTCTAAAAAATAAAAATACAAACTTCAAAAACACATTAAACCTGTAATTTTCCATATACGGATTGCGTCAGCTCTTAAAGGAGGGCCCTGTAGCAATTCAATGAAATCCTACTATGGCAATACCAGAACTTCTTAAGAAAATTAAATGTGCACTTGGAGTTGCTATTTCTTGTTCAGCGCTAAGAAGACGAACCATTCAGTCTGGTTTGCGATATTTTGGACCAATAAAAGTTCCTCGGCTACATATCAACACAGACTTCGTCAATTGTAATTGATTAACATCCGCCTACTCGAAGGATTTTGGTATTTTATTCTTTTTTCTGATGAGATCAGAATTTGTCTGGTAAATAATAGCTGCCGAATTCGAATTTGGAGAAAGGTAAAAAAATCTGCTCAACTTACCCACGCCCGCCCTGTGCCCCCTTTTGCGGGAGGAAGTGTCACGTTTAAGGCTGGTATAATGTTCGACGGGCGTACCGATTTAGTTTATATTCAAGGGATAATAACTGGCAATAGATACATTAGGAACATTCTGAATCCATATGTCAGACTATGGCGAGGGGCTGTTAGTAACAGATTTGTCTTCATGAATAACAACGCCCATTCTCATTGTACTGTAGCGGTAAATGATTACCTCGAAAGTGAGGGAATCAACTGTTTAGATTGGCCTGCTTTGTCGCCTGACATGAACCCTATAGAACATACTTTCCAGAACTTGCAACTCTTGAAGATATTTTCCTAGAATCATTCAGGAATTTGTTACTGTTGCTGCAAAAGAATGTCAGCATATTCCTTAAGATCCTATAGCTAACCTTGTTTAAAGTATGCAGCGACGTTTTCAAGCTTGTACTGATTCCAGAGGTGGAAATGCACGTTATTAATTTTGTTGGGACCGTTACTGAGCGTGGATCTCGCGCTCTCTCGTTCACAGTACACTCGCCACTCGGACGGTCTCTCTCTCTCTCTCTCTACCACCGTCTAGACCTTCCCGCGTTCTCCGGCGAGTCTGGAACGTACCTTTCTAGAAGGACTGCCGAGAGATATAAAAAGTCGTCGTGACGCGGCACAGGGCGAGTATTACTCAGTAGCGTACGTCGAGGCAAAACATAGTGAAAGACAGTGAAAGAGTTCTAGTGCAGTGTAGTGTTGTTTAGTATTTAGTGTATTTTTGTATTGTAGCGTTTGTATCCATTAAAGCTTTATATTTGTTAAGTTCCCAGACCCAACAAATTTATTTTTTACTTTAACAATTTTGAATGAAATGTTTTTTATCTTTAAGAATTTTTTTATAATTTGAAATTTAATGGTATTGTAACAGTAATTGTGGTATAAACGAATTGATTTTTAATAAAAATTCATTATTAAACAAATATTTCATACATTTTTTGTACCACATGATAAAATATCCGAGAATCAAGGCGATGCAAAACTTTTGAAGCTATGTGTATATTTAATAATTTGGATTTTAATAATTCAGATATTGACCAACTTTCTGAAGTTCGTGACGCATATAATGATCTTTTTTAAACCAAAATAGCGAGGGAGAAGCTCAACTCAAAAATGATTCTTCATCAGATAATGAACTATTAACGCATTTTCTACCAAATAATTTTTTAAGAAGCCAAGTGTTCATGATGATAGAATGTAATTCCTATCCTGATGAATTAGATTTACAGGAACTTGGGCTACCGCATGTGTACTTTAGACAATATATTCAATATACAGGGTATTCCAAAAAGGTTGTTTCAAACTTAAGAAGGTTTTAGGGCACATTGTGGTATTTAATTTTTGCATAGAAATCCATAGTCAAAAATGAGTCGTTTTGGCTTCAGAGTTATTTCTATTTAAAAACATAGTGCTAGCTTGTTGATTCCAAAATGCTTCGATATTTAATTAATTTTCATTAAAAATAACGCAAAAAAATTATAAAAAAGGTTTAAGGTAACGATCCTCCAACCTGGTTACATAAATTTGTTGTTTGAATCACTGAATCACGCACCCGTTGGAAGACGTGTGAATCTTGTTGCGCAAAGAGAGGCTGCCATCACTCTTTCCAAGAGTTCCTCTTGGATGGCTACAGGAATCTCCCACACCAATAATTTTATGTAACCCCCATAGGAAACAATCCAAAAAACTTAAATCAGAACTTTGCATTGGCCACCTGATACATCCGCCTCTTCCAACTCATCGCCCGTAAAAATATTCATTTAGATGATTTTGCATAGTACAAATAAAATGTGCAGGTGCACCGTCATGTTAGAACCACATTCTATCGCGTATATCCATATAAACGTGAATATTGTCCAATAGCTCAAGAAGTACACCTTGCAGAAAATTTAGGTAGATGTTACTAATTACCCAAGGTGGAAGCAGGGCTATTTAAAAAGTCGTCAACAATACCGGCCCACATGTTAATGGCAAATTGGTTTTAATGAGCTCTGATCCATCCGACGTCAGGATTCTAATCGTCCCATATGTGAATGTTGCGACTATTAAAGCACTAGTCCTTAGAAAAACAAGTCTCATCGGTGAATAGAATTATTGAATCAAAATCCGGTTGGTTTACTATATATTGCAAAAACCATTTGCAAAAAACGTACGCGTGGCTGGTAATCTTGCCGACCTGGTACTTGCACTTTTTGAACGTGATAAGGGTGCAAAAACTGCTCATAAAACACCCGCCCCACTGTTTGATAGACAACATTCATTTGATTCGCTATGGCACCTTGTCCTTGGCCCTTTGAGGTCAAAAGATTTTGGATAGATTTACAAAAGGTCGATCCACACTGGATATGGTGCAACCTGGATATTATGGAAAACAACGAATCAAAACAGTCCTAACAAATAAACAAATAGTCCCTTTTCAAGAAAAAGTACACATGAGGTGACGTGTTTAGGGCAAACCTAACCCAATGCGTTTTAAAGAACTTTGTGGCTACGACTCCAAAAAGTATTCCATTGGATTTTTGTCCTTATGAAGGAAAAGGAGCATCTTTGAATCAATCCTTACTCCGATACCAGAAAAAAATCCTAATTATTCTGAAGTTTACTAATATGTTGCCGACAAGAATTCCTATTTACACGGACAAATATTTAACATTAATTCCTTTAAATTAATGCTCTATGTTCCAGACAGATTTCCTTAGTTGGTACAATGATGGGCAATGAAAAACTGACAAAATCATAATGCTGCATAATCAGTCTGAACAAATTCAATCGGGGTGCACAGCTCCCTCAGTTTCGCAAATCAAGATGAGGACGGCCCTCTTTTTTAGTAAGATCCGTTATATCGTTTACGTTATACATATTACGAAACTATTAATGTGTGAATTATTTTTTAAGACAATTACTCTATAAATACCCAAGATATCGCATCTTTTCCAAGGCTTCTGGACCTCAATTGATGTGTCCAAGATCAATTCAAAATTGATATTAGCTCTCTACTAAACTGAAAATGAGCACATCAGAAATTTAGAAACGTTTCTAAAAATTTTAAAACTTTAAACACCGATATCTTGAGAACGCGTACAATTTTTTTTTTGGTTTCTGAGATGCAGGGTCACATTAGTACCTATTTTTTGCAATTTTGAGACTGGTGTAGAATAAAGATTCGTAAACGTGCTTTCCCAAGGCCCCAGGACCTCGATTGATATATTCAATTTGAATATAAGACATTATCGTTGCAGCATCTTTAAAATTGAGAAAAATATGACCTCGTATCTGAAAAATCAAAAGAGATTTTAGAAATACGTTTACATTGGGTCATAGAGATCATCGAGGCAATTAATTTAAATTATATTTTAAGGCAATAACTCCACGTGTTCTCCAGATATGAACACTTAAATTTGACAAAACTAACGAAATGTAAGTACTTTCCTCACTTTGGAAACTGTCGGAAACATTTCGAACTTTTACTGTGCAGTTTTTGAAGTTCTGGAACCATGGAAAAGCAATTTTAGAAACTTTTATTTTACAGCGTTCTCAAAATCGTAAAACATAAGTACTAATGTAACTTCATATTTCAGAAACCAAAAGAGATGTTGAGATTTATGTGATATCATAAAGTGTATCAAGACTATCAAATGAAATTACCTTTTAAGACAATTTCTTCACAGACTTCCAAGATATCGGAGTTTAAAATGTGAAAAGTTGCAAAAACTAAGTACTTCCTTCCTTTGGAAATTTTCAGCAAAATGATTAACAGATTAACCAGAAGATCCAATAGAGTAAACATTCGTATTCCAATTGATTGCAGCAATATTTTAAAAAGAGCCTTAACAATTTGAAAGTGGGCAGAAGTGCGTTGAATCGTATTAAAAACCGTGGTATTGAAACGAACAAAGATTATTTGGATGACATATCTGTGAAGCAAAAAGTACATTAAGCCAAAATATCTGATTTAATGAAGAAGATGATTCAAGACATTATTTTAGTGGTCTGCAAGAAACGTGACATGGCAAACCTTAGTAGACAAGGATTAAGCGCATTCGTTACGAAGATTCATTTCAGCCCTTACTAAATAGTGTTATAATATCGAATTTGAGCGCAAAAAATCCTACAAAGGAAAATACCTAATAGGACTGCCGAATGTTTAAGATAATGCAATTTCTTCGCGAATATGTTAAAAATCCAAAATTTGCAAATAAATGGTATATCACCGAATTCATGTAAACAAATGTTGCTCTTTTTACAAATACGCGTAAAATTTCTACGAGGTTAAACTTCTTCAATGGAAATAAAAATTCTTTCTGGTGGTTACAAATTGATGAACGTGTACAGATTGTAGAGAATCCAGATGTTTTACGCACGAGAGACCAGAATACCAATCATTTCCGACAATATTTCTCAAAATCGCTATTTCTTGCTGCGTTCACAGTAAAAACCAGTAAAAGAACAGAACATTTTGAAAGCCAAAATTTACATGTACAAAAATACATGCTAAATATGACGAGTTAAAGACGAACAGGCCCGACAAGGAAGACATCAGAGTTGGGAAACAAAACATCATAAAAACAGCTCTTTCAGTTTGCACAGTAGTAATAATGTTGCGGTCATTTCTCATAAAACTAGAATTAATGAAACGATGATGAGCGTCAAAAATATATATAGGAAGAGAGTTTCCATTACAACTTCAAAAATATGGAAGAATGATATTAGGGCCGATAAGATGAACACATGGTTAATTCCTATAAACCTACTCATTAAGGAGACAATGGAAATACATAAGAATGGAAAAACGCAAGGGTGGTGGCCAGGGGAAAAATATATAGAGAATACCAAGAGAGATGAAGTGTGTACAGTGGCTTCACGAAACATTTTATCAAGGATGTTGAGAAATAGGCAAATCTCAGTTTTGAAGGTGTAAATTACTATACATACGTCATACAGGCGACCAGTGGGTATGGAAGTTTCTCGCTGTACTTGCATAAAATAGTGCAAAAAGCAATTTATGTTGGTTTTGTCATCGAGTGGATTACCAAAATAATGGAGGAAAAGGTGGACGGGGTTGACTGGTGACCTTCCATCGCTCACAAAGACAACTTAATACTCCCCCCACTCGAAGTAATGCGGTTCCGAGAGCGATTGACAAGGGAAGAAGGGGAAAGGAGTTTTAGTTGGTACTAGTTGGTTAGTACTTCGTTGGAGTAACCTACTTGACACTATTCGGGCACTCTTAATCGTCTCGTACCAAGCCTGCATGTCTGTTAGCAGATATCTTTAATCCTTTTAAAAAAAAGAGTAATTATTGATGGGGAATCATACGTGAGTATCTGAAAGAATCCTACTTGAAGGATTTATTGAAAGGATTCCTGTCAAGTAGATTATAAATACACGTAGATTTATAAAAATATGTGCACCATTCAAACCACCATATTAAATATTTTCAAAAACGGTATAAGTTCTTTCGACCTCAAATCCATTGTAGATCTGTTTACACATGATCCAGTAAACCAAGTTATGAAATATTCTGATTTTATTCCATTCCATGTTCGGATATTTTGAATAAAACAGTTTGGGTAGGTATATTATTTTAAAACAGACTTTCCAGACTTTTGGAGTGGAATCGATAACAAATTGTTTCTTGCGCCAGGAATGTAAAAAGCTTTATGATATTTTTAGCGCCTTATTTCAAATTAACGTTTAACAACTCGGATACTCATAATATTACGACATGTACCTAATCGACGCTAAATGTACCAACATGTATTACTTCAAAGTGAACGTTTATTTGTTTTATTTGTAGAAGTAATAACACCACAAATAAAAAACGAGTATGTAAAAACAACCCATTCATGCGGTCACGGGCCGCATAGACAAATGTCAAGGAACGGATTTGGCCTATGGATCATAGTTTGGGGACCCTGACCGAGGGTAACACTTGATTGATTACATTTCTTACACACGTTATATTTGGGTTAACGTGCACTTCATTCGTACGACCTCTAACTCACTTCACCTGTCTAATATGACGGGAAGGATTATTTATTGACAGCTTTAAAATATTTGGGCTTTTTTCCGGTGAGACAAATTATGGTGAGATTTTTACATATTAGGACAAGATCCGTTGGGCATTTATATTTTGGAATAAAGTGTCGTTAGAACGATTACCGATAGATGAGAACTCACTGACAGATTTTCAATTTGATACAAATACGCTTCTTCATTAAACAATCCTTTTCACGTCATAAAAGAGGTACAATATACACTTTGATAGATCAATTTTATTATACGAACTGTCCGATCTTATTTATGAGGTCCCGTGATTATATTAATATGATTATGTTGCACGCAGTTTATTAGTCTATAGAGTGAAAAAACGTTTTACTTCAAATTTCGATATTTATAACTCCTTTGTTATTTTCTGATGGGTTTTTCATTTTCTTTCAAATTTAAAAAGGTTTTTTATGCCGAATTAAAATTTCTCGCTTTCGGAAAAAATGGAAAATTTAAATTTTCGCATATTTGATCTCTCGCAATAAGTAGAAAGGGTATGTTACAAATTTTGACGTATCGTTTAAAAGAGAAGCGAATGGTAGATACCAGAATATTGTTTATTTTACATTAAAGAAAATTAAAACTGTAAATATTCTAATTTACTAATTTCACTTATAGGTTTGAATTTAGATTGGCATATAAATAAAGTAAAGAAATGTATTTAACAGGCGCCGCGTAAAGTACGCGAAAGTTGATTATATTTTAACTTTCTATGTATATTATGACTTCAAAGTTCCAATATGACAAATTTCACTCAATAAATCCACTGATTTCAGTTTCGCTGTTAAATATGGCGTAAATTTTATACCCATTTAAACCATGAGAACATCGACGTTGTTATTAAGGTTCGCACAGCATGTTAGAACATAAACTCTGCTCTAGCATAACTCTGACAATGTTTACAAATATCGATATCGATATGAATCTTTCATATTATACATACCGACTCTCGATGCTATATGTCACATTGTGCGCCATCTGTGCCGCATTACCCACAGCTGAATAATAACGACGGTCTTTCGATGTAAAAATTTTAGTTACAGCGCCAAATGACAGCACAAAATATTGTCCCTATTTCTCTATCCTCTTATCCTCATCCTCTATCGGCATCCACTATTCACAGACCGTCGACACGTTTCCGCTGCACTACGGAGGTTCTTGTTGTTGTTTTGTGCTCACGTGTGATGTTAGTTTTATTTTCAAATTAGTTTGCGGAACCCTCAGTTAACCAAAAATTCAGGAATAGCTTACTTTATTATCATGGTGTTAGCCGAAAAGAATGAGAACTCCAGGAATGGGCGCAGGAGTCGGGGGCCCAGTCCCAATGGGCACGTACACGCTGAATCTACCAGCGAGGATGAAAGCACTGGTAATTTGTTTCTTTAATCTAAATTATTTAATAGAATTGGAATCAGATTTTGCCCCCTGTCAATTTTTCTGAAGGGGCGTGTTGGTACACCAAAGCCAAATCCCAAACAAGCAACTCTAAACTCGAATTTGGGGATTGTTTGTGTAGAAAAAAGCTTTGTTTTAACCAGGATGTTCAGTTAGCCTTCACATGCTATCAAAGCATTAACCCTTAATTGGTCTCATTTTGTGATATATAAACTAACTAACCTTAAGGCTAAACCTTAAATTTAAACATTATTTGTGTAAAAACAAGATTTTTTAAATCAGCATGTGCAGTAAATTTCTACATGCCACCAAAATATTAACCCTTAATGGGTTCTACCTCATGGTATACAAACCCCAAAGCGCCGCCACCCCCTCCAATAAATTTTAACTTCTATTGGGAGATTATTTGTCACAAAATAAGTATTTTTGCATTCAGCATGTACCATAAACCTTTACATATCATCAAAACTGAAGAGAGACCTGTATAAGTATAAGAAATCACTCAATATTTAATAAAGCTTCTAGGAAGCTTTAGGGGCAGCTCTAATATGACATCAACAATATTTTCCCTTGCTGATTACAACTTTGCATACTGTTGCTTAAAAAATGAATAAATGATTTAAAAAACACATTTGACTTGAAATTGTTTGCCAAGATGTTTATTAAGTTTACTCTTACACTTTTTGAATCATGTAAAATAATTTCACAAATTAAATCTTTTGGCATAGTATGTAGTATCTGTTGACAGTTAAATAAAATTCTTAATACTATATATATTAGTTTTCGAACCTTCTGCACAGTGTACAGAAGCTATCAAGAGTCAAAGAAATTTAAAAACTTAATAAGTCTTTAACCAAATAAGGCCAATTCACTGTTGCAGGACTTTGTATTTAATTACCATTTAATGAGGTAGGTAATGGCTGCCTTGTACTTCCATCCAAAACCTCAGTGTTTTAAAGATAATTAATTTAATTTAATTTTTGTACATATATTTATTTTTATATTTGTACTCTTTTTAATATTAGAATTATTTATAATGTACCATCTTTTGCAGTACCTGTTGATAAAATTAGAGTTGGTAGAGATTTTCAAGCTACATGTCCAGAATTGCAACCAGAAGCCCAAAGGAAACCAGAACTTTTGGCTGATAGAGCCTTACTTGTATGGTCTCCTACAGAGGCAATTGCTGATTCAAAATGTAAGTTTCATATCCCTACATAACATAATGCCTGTCTTTTCATTAATAAATTGGTAGGAAACTGTTTTCAATTTATAACCTGAAATTTTTTGATTTAGTGGAAGACTATATAGTGTTGGCAAAAGACAAATATGGTTACAATGGAGAACAGGCCCTGGGGATGCTCTTCTGGCATAAACATGACCTTGATAGGGCAGTGTTGGATCTTGCAAATTTCACTCCATTTCCTGATGAATGGTCTGTCGAGGACAAAGTGTTATTTGAACAAGCTTTCCAGTTTCATGGGAAGAGCTTCCATAGAATACGACAGATGGTAATAGCAATTCAAATATGAGAGATTTTAAGCAGTTGCAAATATGTTTTGTTTTTTTTAGTTACCAGATAAAAGTATAGCCAGCCTTGTAAAATATTACTACAGTTGGAAAAAAACTAGATCACGAACCAGCTTGATGGACAAGCAGGCTCGGAAACTGAATGCCCCAAAAGAGGATGGAGCTGAGGAAGGTGAAGAACATGGTTCAAATGAAGAGTCAGATCATGATGAAAAGGTAAATTTTTGTGATTGATAATTATTTACTTTATTTTTGAAGATGTGTTTTTATGTTGTTGCAATTATGGAATTGAACAGAAATAATTAGAGTTTTGAAAAAGTAGCCTTCATGTAAAAAGAAAAAAAATGGGAAAGCCATGGAAGTTTAATTTTGTTTAATTTCAGAACTCTACGTTTTTTTCAATAAAGCTTTCTTTCTCTCTCTTTTGTCTGTTCAGGTTAATTTATTTAAGGGTGTGCCAATAGAGAGTCGTTTCATTTACTATTAGGCACAAAAATTTGCCTATATATAAAATACGTCAAATTTTTTGTTTGAGGAAGAATGGAGATGATATTCAAGGGCGTATTTTGAAATATAACAGAAAATTGGGGTCGATTAACAAGATTAATGAAATTTTCACATTCATCCTATTAGCACACCTATATTTTTTTCCATCATGTGGATGCATATATTGGTTATGTTAAGCATAATCAAAGATTTTTGACAGAGATGGACTTTTCACCGAGGAATAAATCGTAAAAGCGGCACTTCTAGTAGAGCAGGTCAATCTAGCCGAGATTCAGGCATCCAGGTAGATTTTAAAACCGTAAACCAAATACATAGTCGCAATGCACGAGACCCATTGTACAAGGTAGCTCATAAGTAACAGTAAACAGATGGGGAATTACGATTTCTGGATTAAAATATTCAGATTTAGCCGAACTTGCCTAGTATAAAAATTGCACATTTGGAGATATCGGCAGGATTTAAAAGAAGTAACACAAATATCTCTATTGTTAATAAAGATGTACAGTATTGGACAAAAAAAAAAAGAACTTTTTTTAATTAAATTAAATTGTTAAATAATTTAAATTGAAATATTTTGTTAGTGTCTAATAGGTGAACTCTGGGTTATAACGTTATAATTAGTATGCTATTGGTGAAATATTCCGAATATAATTGGCTTGGAAATATGCAAACAGCCAACTATATAAACAAATTGTGTTTTGAGCCTGGAGAAAATGGTCAGAACTTTTTTGTTGAAGAAATTACAGAAAATAAAAATAGTGCAAACGTCTATTTTAATTAATATTTGGTGTGGTGCCCATTTGCCCTGATAACATCGTTTCTTGAGAGAATGTTTATATGTTTACAATGGTTATATTTTAGTGCCATTATCTTTAGATAAAGATTGTCTTATGTAAGAAAATTTCAGTCACTTTTTTTGTCGGGACTGGAATTAATTATGATTAGTGACCGATTTATTCCTCGATTCTTCCAGACACACTCATGCTCTTACATTCTTCCAGACTCTTGGTTGAATCGTTGCATTAGTAAGTACAGTTTTTGAGTTTTTTGTGTTTGAAAGTTCCATTATAATATTTCTAAAGGTGTTGAAGTTTCAACAGATTTGCGAGAGCGATTATTATGCCTTTTTCGTGAAGGTGTTAAGCAAAACGTTAATGCAAGGTAATTGCTATTAAGAAAAAATAGTTTCGCGAATTATAAAACATTTTAAACGTGAGGGAATTGTGAAATCCAAGAAAATGCTAGCTCGATCGCGAAAAACATCAAGTCGATTAGATAAGAAAAATATTCGGTTAATCGAATAAAATCGAAATAATCCGTTTACGTCTTTGTTAAATATTTTGGCTACCATCAATGAAACTAGTCCTGGGATCACAAACCGCACAGTTCGACGACATTTAACAGGGATAGGTCATTATAGTTTTAAACCTGCCAAAAAAACCCTTCTCAGTAAGAAGAATATAAAAGTAAGATTGCACTTTACTCAAATTCGCATTCATTGGGCCGAAGAAAATTGGAAACGGCTCGTTTTTAATGATGAGTCAAAATTCAACTTGTTTGGAAGTAATGGTGCTAGTTATGTCAGGCGCCCAAAAGGCAAGCGATTGGATAAAAAGTTCGTTAAGCCTACAGTAAAACATGGTGGCAGCTCTGTCATGGTGTGGAGATGTTTTTCATGCTACGGCATGGGATCACTTCACTGCATAGTAGACAAAATGGAGAGGTTTATGTATTTGGACATTTTGAAAAACAATTTAGATCCCTACTTATTTGATGATTATTGATTATTGATTTATTGATTGATACAATGCCTGCAAAGCACAAGTCGCAATACGATAATGATTCAAAACACACGTCAAGATTTGTGCAAAAACATTTTTTCGAAGAAAGTTGATGTTTTAAAATGGCCGGCACAGAATCCCGACCTCAATTCCACTGAGAACTTATGGGATATAGTGGATAGGAAAGTAAGATAAAATCAAATAAAAAATCAACAGGAACTTTTTAAAAAATTAGAGAATGCGTGGTGCACTATAGATCGAACAATAATTGTAAAATTAATTCAATCTATACTGAAACGGTGTTGCGATGTGATCAGGACAAATGGGCACCTCATTAAATATTAATTAAAATAAACATTTTCACTATTTTTATTGTCTGTAATTTCTTAAATAAAAAAGTTCCAATCCTTTTGTCCAGGCTTAAAACACGATTTGTTTATATAATTAGCTGTTTGCACATTTCTAAGCCAATTATATTTGGAGTATTTCACCTATAGTATACTAATTATTATGTTATAACCAAGAGTTCACCTATTGGATATTAAAATAATTCAAATTTGAAAAAAGTTAGTTTTTTGTGCAACAATGATATGACGGTATTAAGGGATCTGTTGGGGCTCTCTTTGAACATATAGAGGACCTCAAAACATGTCGATTTTTTATTTCAAGTTTTTTTATATGCTTCTTAAGGCTGACAGGACTTAGCTCTTTTAAAATTTTCATGAGGTAATTCAGTGTGATCTGAATAGATAAATAGACGCGGCTTTTTCTATTATATCTATTATAGGGTTTTATCGGCAAGGCTATTTTTAGATAAGTGATTTTTGTACCACGGCAGACTTAATATTTCTAAATTTTTAATTACCGAACATTGATCCATTATACTGTATTTATACAAGGTGTCTCAGATAATAAATATGCTCTTTTCCCTCCACTAAAATACATAAATGTGTGGGTAAGTTTTATCTTTCTTATAAAATATTTTTCCTGAGTTACTAAAAGATTAGCCTTTATAATTATGCGAAATTTGGTTTATCCACAATGGGGCACCTCCGCGTTTCAAGATGAATGTTCGGGAATTTTAAAATTAAGGTTGCAAATGTTGGATAAACCATGGAAATAATTATTCTTAAGGCTGGCCACCGCGATCTTTAAACTTAAATATACATATACATCTACATATAAGTTTTTCTTCTTGTAGGCTTTACAAGAATTTTGTGTATTTAACAATGGTTTAAACTGAGAAATATCTTTTAATTCCCGTTTTCGTTACCTTTTAATGCTCAAATATTACTGAACTTAATAATAACTTACTCTTATAAAAGCAAATAGTTTATTTCTGCTCAATTTTAATGATTTTGACATAACCTACTGAGGTAATTATCCATTTCCAATTGCCCTAGATTAATGAACTGGTGAAATACTGGATTTTATATATACAGGGTATTTCATAAATATACCGACAAACTTTCAGGGGTTGTAGAGCTCATAAAAACAAATATTTAGAACAAATAAAGTTAGATCCGAAATCGCTTCGTTTCCAAGATATAGGGTGTTTAATTCCTTTTTTTTTTAATATTTCAAAAACAGTTTGAGATGCAGACATGAAATTCGGGACATGCTATGGTGGAATAAATGTGCATGTTCTGGAGTATGCAGACCATTTCCACCTACATCAGTGGCGTCCGTGCGGCCATTCAATGGGATGTTTTTAATTAAAAAAATGGCACGACACTGACGTTTTTTAATATGAATATATTTTTATTAATATTCCATAAATTTTTAACAAAAAAAACCTCTTAGTATTTTGTTGCCCAAGTGGCCGTTTTCGAGAAAAAAATAATTTCTCATTCATGTGCCTAGCAAAAAACCGGTGTAGGTTTCCAAGTGTGATTTTTTTTAAGGAGAAATTAATGTAATTTTCTTTTAATAGAGGTATCAGGTTGATGCAAAAGAAATTGCGGTTTTTATGTTGTACATTTAATTTTTCGAAATTCTTAGTAAAATCTTAAATAAATATTTACATATTGCATACCATTTTAAAGGTTAGGTTCTATTCTTTACTTTGGTTAAAATAATTTTGTGCTTGTGTTTAATTGAAACTATTTTCTTTAATTTCAACATGTTAGAAAAAAAGCAATTTCGAACTATTTTTTTGTATGAGTTTAAGCTTGGTCGAAAAGCGACTGAAGCGGCCCGCGATATTAACACAGCATTTGGACAGAATACTACTAGTAAACGTACGCTACAATGGTGGTTTGCTCGATTCCGTAGTGGCAATGAAAGCCTCCAAGATGAAGAGCACGGCAGTTGACCATCAGAACTTGATGACGACCAATTAAAGACTAATTAAAGCTGACTCGAGCAAAACCACACGAGAAGTTGCAGAATAACAACATGTAGACCAGTCAACTGTCGTTCGCCATCTAAAACAAATTGGAAAGGTAAAGAAGCTCGATAAATGGATACCGCACGAACTTAATGAAACTCAAAAAAATCGTCGTTTCGACGTATCATCGGGGCCTCTTCTACGCAACAAGAACGACCCATTTCTCAATCGTATTGTGACGTGTGATGAAAAATGGATCCTATACGACAACCGGAGACGTTCGGCTCAGTGGTTGGATCAAGATGAGGCTCCAAAGCACTTTCCTAAGCGAAACATGCATGTGAAGAAGGTCATGGTTACTGTTTGGTGGTCTATGGAGGGTTTGATCTATCATAGCTTCTTGGATCCGGGAGAAACTATTACAGCTCAGAAATATTGCCAACAAATCGACGAGATGCACCAGAAACTTCGACAAAAACAACCGGCATTGGTCAATCGAAAAGGTCCAATTTTGCTACACGACAATGCTCGACCACATGTATCTTTGATCACGCGACAAAAGCTTCATGAATTGGGTTACGAGACTCTTGACCACCCACCTTGTTCTCCCGACCTTTCTCCTACAGATTACCACTTTTTTAAACATCTGAACAATTTCTTGCTTTAGAAATCAAGGGGATGCAGAAACGGCCTTCAATGAGTTTGTCGATTCCAGAACCACAGACTTCTATGCTAGAGGCATAAATAAACTTTCATTTCGTTGGCAGAGTTGCATTGATGCTAATGGTGCTTATTTTGATTAACAAAATATTTCATAAGAAAAATTATGATCATTTAAAATTAACGGTCAGAAACCGCAATTTCTTTTGCATCAACCTAATAGTAGACATGAAGACAAACATTTGTGAATCATGCCTTCTGGTGTACTACCTCTATTAAAAGAAAATTACATTAATTTCTCCTTAAAAAAAATCACACTTGGAAACTTACACCAGTGTTTTGCTAGGCACATGAATGAGAAATTATTTTTTTCTCGAAAACGGCCACTTGGGCAACAAAATACTAAGATGCCTTTTTTGTTAAGAATTGATGGAATATTAAGAAAAATATTTTCATATTAAAAAAAGTCAGTGTCGTGCAATTTTTTAAATTAAAAACATCCCATTGAATGGCCGCACGGACGCCGCTGGTGTAGGTGGAAATGGTCTGCATACTCCAGAACATGCACATTTATCCTGCCATAGCATGTCCCAAATTTCATGTCCGCATCTCAAACTGTTTTTGAAATATTAAAAAAAAGGAATTAAACACCTTGCATCTTGGCAACGAAGCGATTTCGGATCTAACTTTATTTGTTCTAAATATTTGTTTTTATAAGCTCTACAACCCCTGAAAGTTTGTCGGTATATTTATGAAAAACCCTGTACATATACAGTAGCGGACAAAAGTGGAGCAACAAACATATTTTTGAAAATATTCAAGGTTTGCTATGACTTATTCATAAATTAGTAATATCAAAATTATGTTAGGATATCTAGAAATAACGCTGCAGAAAATTATAAGTTTATTCCTGAATTCAAGGTATTTAACAACAAAAACGAATAAATGTGGCGGACAAAAGTAGAGCAACATATGAAATTTTGAATGATTATGAAAATTTTAACTAATACTTAGTAGCATTGCCATTGTTTTTAATAACTTCAATGCATCTATTCCTCGTAGACTTTAATAATTTATTAATGGTTTCTTCTGAAATGGAATTCCATGCAGTTGAAATGGCGGTGAATAATTCTGCGGAGTTTCTAAATTTTTGTGGATTCTCTGTCCTTATTTTACGATCTACTATCTCCCATAAGTTCTCTATTGGATTAAGGTCGGAACTTTGGGCAGGCCACTGCATTACATTTACCCGTTGCTCTTCCAAATATTTTTTTATTATTTTCGCAGTATGCTTCGGGTCATTGTCATGTTGAAAAATCCATGATAATGACAAGTTTTCCTCTGCAAACGGAAGCATATGATCCATTAATATCTCCAGATATTTAAACCGGTCCATAATGCCCTCTATTTTTATCAATGGTCCCATTCCAAACCCGGAAAATGATCCCCACACTAATACGTTACCCCCACCAAATTTAATTGTGCCTTTAGTGTACTTTGGCTTGTACCTTTCATTTGGAGGACGCCTGACATATCGAATTCCATCCGAGGAATACAAATTAAATTTACTCTCGTCGGAGAATAGCACAGTTTTCCATTTTTCGAAACTCCAGTTAAGATGGTCATTTGCAAAACGGAGCCGGGCCATCCTGTTCTTCTTAGAAATGAAGGGTTTTCTAGCGGGTCTGCGGGCATTCAAACTTTTTTCTTGTAAGCGTCTTCGAATCAATCTTACAGAAACACCAAAGTCACTACATTCCTGTGCAATATCAACTGCTGTTTTATATGGATCCCCTTTTGAAATGTTCACAATTTTTTTGTCTTGAACTCTTGTTGTCTTTCGAGGACGACCTGTTTTTGGAGGACTCACTACACTTTTGCGAATCTTGTAGGCACGCAATACTCTACAGATTATAGAGCGATTAAGATTTAATTCTCTAGCAATATCAATTTGGGACATTCTAGATTCAAACTTCGAAATAATTAATTGTTTCAATTGTACCGAGAGAGATTTACCACGAGGCATATTTGCTAGTTTTCACCAATAATACTAAACACAATAACTCAAATTTGTTTGAGAAAAAAAGACGTCAGAAAGAATTTTTATATATTGTTGCTCTACTTTTGTCCGCCACATTTATTCGTTTTTGTTGTTAAATACCTTGAATTCAGGAATAAACTTATAATTTTCTGCAGCGTTATTTCTAGATATCCTAACATAATTTTGATATTACTAATTTATGAATAAGTCATAGCAAACCTTGAATATTTTCAAAAATATGTTTGTTGCTCCACTTTTGTCCGCTACTGTATATATGTATATATATATTTTTAAATATATGTATCTTCTGAAACCAGTATAGCAGCATCATAAATATCCGAAAAATTCATTTAAAAGATTGAAATGTGTTGAAGTCCTCTACATACATCTTTTTCTTGCATTGATTGCGTTGCGAATTTATTTAGGTTTTGATTTTGAATATTTGCGATTTTATTTTCCCTTAATAAGTTAGTTCTCTTTCATATATGAAAAAAGTGTAGAAACGGCAAGATCGTCTAAATAAAGAAACAATTTTAATTATGAAAAAGTGATATTACTCTGTACAATTACATATGGTTCCCTTGTATGCTTATTCACGCAACAGGTTTTGGTTACTTTTTTTGTTCATTTTAATTCTTATTTTGTCAGATCACTGTTAGTAATAGCATCATTATTTTGTCCATATTTTTCCAATTTGGCAAATATTTTTCCTAATTTTAGGTACTGGTTTTTTAAGGCATTCCAGTCTATACAGCTGTAATCGAATAAATAATGGTGTTTCTGCAAAAATATAAGCTTTTTGAGTTATTAAGTAGAACCTAATATATTATTAACTAAACTTATGTAATGTTCTTTTACACATTGTATCACTTGTCTCAATACAGGTTCTCTAGTTTGCAGAATTATCATTATCTTTTACCTGTTTTAATTTAATTTATGTCACCAAATGCTTTGCAACTAATAGTGCTGATTAACAATTTAACTTATTCTGGAATATTCACTCTATCTACCTCGACCTTGCAGGGGTCATGCATGTTGCTCTATATTTACTACGTTTTCGTGAGGTATTGAAATCGGATTTAAACGCGAATCATTTTTGAAAGTGAAAATGGTTTTCATCTTTGTGTTCATGGAATATTCCATTTGAAAAGGTGAAATCAAAACTCAATACATCATGAAAACATAGTAGTTATTCATATACCTATAGAGGTTAAGTCAATGTATATATCGTCGGTTTGATTTGATTGACAGATTTGTCCGATTTGTTACTTCCTTGTTTTTTTTTTTTTTGTTTTTTGAGAATTGAGAATTGAGAATACATATCTATTTTCAAATGAGTAGTTTTATGAACGTACTACGACGCTTTGTGTCTCATTAATCTTTACATCTAAATTTTTCGCATCCTCTAAGAAACAGAGATACAAAATGAGCCCAAGGAATTAATTCTAATAATCTGAATCATTTCAGTAAGGTAAAAGTTTATACATTGTTGGAGGGTACGATTCCCAGTTCTTGAAGGCCGAACAGTGTTAAGCATTCTTGAAAGTTTATCTTTATAATGGCCTGAGAATAATGTTGGATTATGCAGAGACGAAGGAGAATAAAACGGCTGCGATTGAATCAGCCTGATAATGTCGCTCTTTAGGCTTTATACTTCTGCTTATTAAGATTCAAATTTCCTCCTAGACAAATTTCAGAAAGGAGTAGTAAGATGATTAAATGTAGCTCACTGTAGGCCTAAAAGTTTTGAAGTTTTTGATATACTGCGTGACAAAGAAAGATAAACACCCATTAAAGATAATTTTGTTTTGATAATTTTTTTTGTACGTGTTCAGTACCACATACTTATTCAATGATTACATTTTCAGCAAGATCAGAGAAAGAACTTCATTTTTTTTTTCAATAGTGTGTTGAGCATCCACGGTTCCTTATACACACATTGATACGCCTGGGCTCGGATCTAATAAGATTGTCAATGTCTTCTTGAGGTATCTCATTCCAGGCAATCTGAACTTCATGAGTAAGGGCTGCTAAGGTCTGTGGAGGGTGCTGTAAATTCAACAGTCTGCGGCTAGTCATGTCCCAGACATGTTCAATAGGAGATAGATCCGGCGATCGAGGTGGCCAGGGTAAACGGTTGATTTGATGTTGATCCATGAACGTTATTGTTTGCCTAGCAACATGAGGTCTAGCATTGTCTTGCTGGAAAATAGCGTTCGGGATAGTTCGGAAATATGGAGTCACATGTGGCTCCAACACACTTGGATATAGCGTTGGGCAGTCATGTTGCCTCTAATGAAAACTAGAGGTGACCTGCTACCATATGCGATAGCACCCCATACCATAACGCCTACAGCACGGCGGACATGACGCTCTCTGTCAAATTGTGGATCTCGCCTTTCACCCCGTCGCCTTCTCACCCTTGCCTGACCGTCGTTCATCCCCAGACAGAAGCGGGATTCATCACTAAAGATCACCTGAGTCCATTCTTGGTCCCACTGAATCCTCTCTCTACACCATTGTAAGCGGTTAGATCGATGTTCGCGAGTGAGAGACAGCACCCAATGCGGACGATAGGACAAAAGGCAAAACTTCGTATTCGACGATATACTGTACGCATACCAACCCTATTCCCATGTTCTTCAAACCACTGATTTGCAATAGCTCGACTGCTGCTAAATCGGTCTCTAAGAGCCAAAAGTCGCAATCGACGATCTTCGCGCTCTGTGGTTCCTCTGAGTCGCCCAGTGCCTCTGGCTCTGTGCCCGCGCCTGGTAACACCGCACTATGGTTCCTAAGGATCTGTTAGTTCTTCTAGACACTTCTCTGACCGACAGACCTGCTTCGCGCAACCCAACAATCCGCCCCCTCTCAAAGTCACTAAACTGACGGATCTGTTCAATTCTACGCACTCTAGGCATAATGAGTAAAAATTATGACTGATTGCAACACACTTCACAAAAGTTGCGATGCAAATGTGAACAAAAATGTTTAAACAAAATTTTATTTTTTAAGGAACGACTCATGGAAACTAAAAAAAATTAACAGATAAACTTGAAATTTTGATCATTTCTTTCTTTTTTAAGATAAGTCAACATGCAAAAAATTATCAAAATAAAATGGTTTTTAATGGGTGTTTACCTTTCTTTGTCTCGTAGTATATATTAGGTACGTTTCAAATTAAACAGGATTTTTCCAAAATAGTCGCTTCTAATGGAATCACCTATATGTGATATACTGCGTTGGAAAGCTATATTCTTTCTCGCTTTCTAGTAAAAATTTTATGGCATTTGGTGCTCTGGAAGGGAAGTTATAGCATTTGAAATGAATGTATGTTTGTAACATCGGTACAAAAATGAGCATTGAACAAAGGGCCAATATTAAGTTTTTTTTTAAACTTGGTAAAACTTTTAAAGAAACTTTTCAATTGATGAACCAAGTTTATGGTGATGATTGTTTATCCCGTGGCAGGATTCATGAGTGATATACACAGTTTAAAAACTGTCGTGAGGATTTAAATGACCAACATATTGGACAACAGAGATCCGTGACTACCGAAGATTTTATTGATATTGTACGTTGTTTCATGAAACAACAACCAAAAACTTTCATGGAAATGGAATTGAGTATGTCCGAAGCATCCATTTATCGCATATTGACCGAACATTTGGGTTTACGAAAGGTGTGTGCACGATTCATTCCGCATAAATTGGCTAACGACCAAAAATTGCTCATAATTCTACATTCGCAAGACATCATTAAGGAGGCTAAGAAGGACAAAAACTTCTTTATAACATTGTGACTGATGATGAAACGTGGTGTTTTCAGTATGATCCAGAAACGAAGCGTCAGACTGTTGAGTGAAGGGCATTAAACGAACCAAATTCCTAAAAATAACGTTTGGAGAAGTCAAAAGTGAAGACAATGTTGATTTGCTTTTACGATTTCAAGGACATTGTCCACAAAGAATTCATTCCACCAGGTCAAACTGATAGTGTAGTGTTCTATGTTGGTGTTTTGAAGTGTTTGGTATATTATATTCCCCCAGAATATCGGGAAAAAGGAAGTTGGCTTTGTTGCACGATAATGTGTCATCTCATTGATCGACAGTTGTAGCCTATTTTTTTACTAAAAATCGTATTTTTACCAACAACCACTCTCCGTATTCACCTGATTTGGCACCGTGCAACTTTTACCTTTTCGGAAAAATGAATTTATCAATAAAAGAAAAGCGTTTTGAGGATGTAAATGCCATCTAAAAGGCTTGTGCCATCATCCTGAAGGACATCCTGGTCGACGATCTAAAACATTCATTTGACATGTTGACTGGGTAAATCGCTGTATGGAGTGCAAGGGAGAATATTTTGAATAAAATAAATCGGTTTTAACAAAAAAAAAATGTTGCTATTATTTTGAAAAAGTCCTGTTTACTTTAAAACGTACATTGTATAAATTGAAATTTAGTATACACATTACCCTTTACAATGTATGCACTATTACAGTTTAAAGTCTAGAAAATAATCGTAGGAATAATTATTTCACAATAGTTCAGGACAGTATTGGGAAAACCCTTTTTTCTAATTTGAATGGTTACTTAAATACATTTATACATAATATATTTAAGAAGATACGGATGTCCTCGACATTTGGAAGTATTGAACAAGTATAGTAAAAATATCTTGGTATGTCAGGGTTTGCTATAATTACAAACAATTTCGATTGTGGTTCATAATAATAAACATTATTACCTTTGTTATGGATTCATATTTAAATATAATTATGGAAAAAATTGTTGAATTTATTCACAATATTAAACAAAAAAATTCTTAGAATTCGACGCATAATATGAATTTGATTTAAAAAGTAAGCAATTCTATTTTAAAAACTAGGTTTCACTTGCCCGCTTCATATTAAACAAAGGGGGGTTCTTCTTTTGTCGAATACTTAACTTGTTGCCAGAGGGGAAATTTCAACAATGATTTTGTTTCCGAAGATACTCACACTCCCATTTAGAAACTATCACTGGCTATTATACAAGGGAAAAACATCTGTTTTTCAGGATGATGCGAGTTTTTTTAATATATATAAATTTTAATAACATATAAATTGGACAAATTGCCGTTGACAAGAATTCCGTCGGTAATACAATTTACTATGCCTTTCTAAATTTCATTATTCTTGGTGCTACAATCGTAACAGTTATTAACCTCACGGACGTTGAATTTTTCTTGGTGTATGACGGTATTAACGTGTGTATGCAGGGAGAGGGTGGCTCGTGCTCGAATTGCGGCGTTTTTTGCTCCATCACACACAGGAATCCAAAAGGGCATCTGTGTACCAGCTGCTACCAGCACTGGAGGTAATAACTTGTGTCCATCTAAATTGACATTTTAAACTAAACTCTGGACAAATTAAACAGGACAAACGTTAGTTCATAAATTTCTACCTATTGTCAAGTAAAATTATCCACAAAAATGCATTTTCAGAAAATGTACCACCCTGTATGGGTTGCCTCACAAATGTCCGGATACTCGTTGAAATCTCAGAACTTATAAGAGGTACAGAGCCGGTTAAATTGTGGCAACGTTGCGCAATTTATTCCTCAAGCAAATGCACTTCGCAATCAAAAAAATTTCGATAGGTTTTTCAGATATCTAAAAAAAAAAAAAATTTAGAATCGTATGACTTATGATAGAGTCTTGACTTCAGGAAACCGAAAAATATAAACTAAAATTGGTAAATCGATCGATAGAACTACAAAATCTCGAATTGTATGGTACATGAAATGAAACCATAATTGAATGTTTTTGCTTAAGCATAAAAAAATGTTCTTGAATCCACCTAACGATAACGACAAAAATCTGATCACGAATAACCTTTGCATTCATGTGAACTCTAGAGTAAATATATATAATAATAAGAATGTAATAAAAGTTCCTAAATGGGTTGTACAGAACCTTATTACAGATTAATTCCCCAACATGTTTATAAAAATAGATACGTTGTAGAATCTCCATCAACTTATTGATCCTTTATTTATCTCTGATAATTATGGCCGGAATTTGATCTAATAGCTATTAGCAAATACTTGTGATTAATTTGTAATAAAAAATTCAGATTTTAGAGTAGTTCTACGTTCTCTAAAAATAGTTCAGTCGGCCTAAAAGCTTTGAGCTTGTCAAATCAAAGTGCAACGCCGATAGACCTATGGTCCAATTCTTGAATTCTTGATTCGATTTCGGTTGTCATTTTATCAGGTTTAGTTGTTTTTGATTTTTACACTATTTTTACTTTATCTTGATGACATAAATAAATCTTAATAATTTAATATTTAATTACAACTTAGTTGGGAACACACATTTCAATGTTTTTTGTGTGTATGGTACTGGAGCTTCATGGTAAAAATAAAGTGTTTTTTCTGATACTTTTGCAAATTGCTGGAAAACAGGTGGCAGATATGAAAAAATACTGGAGTTAAAAAGTAAATATCAGAGGCATATCAAACAAAAGTTTAAAACAGAAAATGGGGCAGATCTCACTTAAAAAAATATCATTATAAATCTTCGGATTTGGTTTAAGGGTGAATTGATGTGGATTCTTATGAAAAGTATGCATGTCAAACTTGAACTAAATATTAAAAAAAATTGACAGTAGAGAAAACAAAACGAAAAAAACATCATTCATTTTAATAAGCTAGTAAAAAGCTTAGTTAATATGTGTTTTTTAAATAATACATATTTATTTTTCAATTTTCTATTACCCCATGAAAGGACACTGGTTAAAATTGAAACAGCCTGTAGGTCCTATTCATTTTAACATACTTACCCCTTATTTGTTTGCATGAATTTTATTTTACGAGATTTATACCTATTGGAATCAAGTGACAAATTTTGCTTTAAAGGATGCTTAAATCGCATTAGTTTAAACAGGCAAATGTTAAAGTTATTCTGTTTTGATAGAAAGGAATACTGATAAGACTAGAACAAGAAATGCCTGAAATTTAACTTCAGTTTCATGCGTCTCATTTAATATCTTGATTATTCATAAAGCTGACTATACTTAGGACGTTACTTAAAATAGCAGTGTCGTTTAATTCGCAAATTTTGAACAAAAACTGTTAGCCGTTTTGTGAAATCCCTAAATTATAAAATTCTTTAATTTATTTTTCAGCCGTACGTTTCTATTTTATTGGTTTAAAAAACTAAAATGGGTCGAAATAAATATTATACTCCGGAGAAGCGGAAAATAATTTTGAAAATGTTGGAAGGAAGTATATACAAATTTATACAAAATACTTTGCAATATTAAACAAAAATAATAGTGCCAAAAAATTTCTAGTTGGAAATGAAAATTCAAGAGGAAAATGTAAAATGACCACTGCATAAAATAAGTAACTACTGAGATTCGTAGTACGAAAATCTTTTCTAACATTTACCGAAGTTAAAAAAGAACTTAATCTTCTAATTTGTACGTCTATTAGAAAAAAGTTAGTAACTAGTAACTTAATATCAAGAAGACCTAGGAAGGTTCCTTTGCTGAATAAAAGACAGGTTTCCGAAAGGTCAGCATTTGCAAAAAATCATGTAAACTGGCCCATGGCAAAATGGCATAATGTACTGTGGACTGATGAAACTAAAGTTTTGCTATTCAATCCAGCAATTTTCAGCAAAGTCGTATGAGACGTCCTCCGCTACAATCCTTCAACCCAAATTTACACATTAAAACACAAATTAAGTACACCATTAAAACTATAAAAGACGCATAATGGCTTGGGGATGCTTTTCTTACTACGGACCGAGTAAAATTTTTTGGGTGAAGAACTTTTTGGATAAATGACTGCCAACGTTTATTTAGACATCGTCAAGAATGTGATGTTACCTTTTGCCGAATGGGATATGCCGTTAAAATGGAGTTCACAAAAAGATAACGATATGAAACATACGGTGCCCATTGTAAAGTTTTGATTCGTAGAAGAAAAATTGGATGGTTTGGTCTGGCCCCCGCAGTCGCCAGAACTTAATCCTATTGAAAACATAGATGATGGTTAAAAAAGCAGTTGCCAAAAAAATCAAGTAATTAAGCAGAATTATAGCAAGAAATATAATTGGCATGGAAGGTTATTGATATTGGGTTTGTTAATATTGCTCTGTCAGAAATTTGTAGATTCTATGTCCAATCGATGCCGACAAATTTTACAACAAAAGGGCAGCAATTCAACATGTTATTAGTGAAAAAAATGTAAATACTATAGTTTAATTTCTTTTTTTAATAATATCACATATAGGGTGTCTCAAAAAAAAACGGGCGAAACTAGAACTGTTATTTATAAACGGATTTTAATGAACTAAAAATCAAATAAAATTATATTTTTTAGACTAAGTAACATCAAAGTTAATTTTTTTTGCTTCAAATGTCAACTTCAGAATTCCAAATAGAACTGCATTTTTTTACACTTTTTGATAGAAAATATTTACATTACAAGTTAATGTTAAAACAATTTTTAATTGAAAAAAATTTGAAAAATTTGAACACTGAATTTAAACTAGATTTATTATTTTAATTGAATTACTTAATACATTTTTTACTTTCATGGACAATATAAATCAAAATCAACAGAATGTTTGTTTATATATGTATACATGTATAAGAGAGGATCCAAAAGTAACGGGAATGGGTTGGGGGGGGGGGGTGATTATGGATCTCCAGTGGGGAATTCTTAGTGGTGACTCTCCTTGAGTCGGTGTGCAAAGTCTGGTTGCTGGGAGCATATCCGTTCGTCCGTGGTATTTTTTCCAGTAAAACAGGTTTTCCTTTTCGGCGAAAATTTGAGATGACTGATAGCTGAGAGCAACGCGCAGCGGTGAAATTTTTGTTGGGAGAAACGGCTGCAGAAACTGTTGAAATGCTTAAAACAACTTATAGGGATAATGCCTTAAGTAAAACACGTGTTTATGAATAATTTTCGCGTTTCAAGAATAAAGAGATGTCGATTGAGGACCAATCTTATTCTGGGTGCCACTCAACTTCAAGAACGGACAACAACGTTGAAATAATCAACACCTTTCTTCGTGAAGACCGTCGCCGAACCATTGATCAACTCTGTACGATGTTTGGATTGTCATGGATTTCAATTCTAAGGATTTTATCCGAAGATTTGCACATGAGAAGGGTTGTAGCCAAACTTGTTTCTCGCCAAAGGAGCATCGAGTTCAGGTCGGCGCGTTAGGAACGTCGACTCTCTTGAGTTGCAATATCAGTTGAAAGAGGATCCTGATTTTTTTCTAAAGTTATAACTGGTGACGAATCGTGATATGGGTACAACCCCGAAACGAAGCAGCAATAAAGCCAATAAAAGACAGCTCACTCTCCTTATTCAAAAAAAGCACGCCAAATGAAGTTGAACATCAAGACAATACTCATTTGCTTCTTTGAGTGCAGATGAGTTGTGCACGCGGAATTTGTTCCTCCAGGGCAAATGGTCGACCAAAAATTGTACTCGCAGGTTTTGAAGAAGTTAAGGGAGAAAATCCGGAAGAAAAAGGCGGATCTTTGACGTACAGAGGATAGGTTCTTCCACTACGACAACGCGGCTGTCGACACCTCGTTGCCTGTGAAGCAGTTTTTTACCAAAAACGGCATAACACCAATTGTTCACCCTTCCTACTCAGTGAACCTTGCCCCCTGCGACTTTTTTTTATTTTCTAGACTCAAAAGGGACATGGAAGGAAAACGTTTTGGGACCGTAGAGGAGGTGAAACAAAAATCGTTGAAAGAGCTAAAGAACATAACGAAAATGTTTTCAACAATGGAAGAAACAATTGGACAATCAATATTAAAGTCAATGGGGGAAATTACTTTGAAGGTGATCCAAATTTGGTGTGAAAATGTTGATTAATAAAAAAACTATAACAAAATTCCTGTTACTTTTGGGCCTTCACTAGTACATTGTATTCATTTTATTTTGGTACACTTTTAGTTGATTGTAAAATCATTAATTCTTGAAATAGAGGTGTCATTTAAAAACGAGGTTAAATGTTTTTTTCAAAATTTTATGTCATAATTTTACATTTCTTATATCGCGTTCGATTTTCAAGCTGTCACATAAACTCATTGATTTCAAATGGGACACCCTTATATTTTGGTATTTTTCCAAAGATATTGTTCTGACTTCAAATATGTGCCATATAAATGTCAGCATTAGTTCTCTGGCTCAATTAACAATAATTTTCATTGAGAAATAATTTGAGACAATAGAGCAATTTAATATAATAAATTTAATACTTTTATAATACTATATAATAAGATACCACATAATAATTATTTATGATAGATTAACAAACATGTATAAATTCGAAACTAAACAATTACTATATGGTTTACTAACAAGAAAAATTATAAATTAAGTTAGAAATATTACTCTATATGTCCACCTTGATTTTCAATACACATTGTATTCCATTTAACTATATGTATGTTTTTCTAACTTCCAACAAAACTTCTCTATTGTTTTTTTATTTTTTGTATTTCATCCTTAATACGAATTTCTAATTTATTAATAAAATTACAAGAAGTTTTGTTAAAAGTTAAAGAACATATAGTTAAACGGTATATTATGAGTATTGAAAAACAAGTTGAACATATAGACATAAAACTTTGGAAAGAAACATTTAATCTTGTTTTTGAATGACACCTCTATCTTAGGAAATAATAATTTACAGTCCATTAAAAGTGTACCAAACTAAAATGAATATAGTACATACATTTAGATTTTAAAGCGTGTGGAAGTAACCCAACGAAATGAATAAATATATTTATTAACAAAATTTATTATTTTGATAATTATTATTATATTTAAAATAATTATTTTTGCTTTAAAATAGTTCAAAAGTAAATTACTAATAATTTTACACCTCTTTTTTGAAAGTTATGTTTGCATAGACGCAGTATTATTATTAGCTTGCTTTCAGCTATCTATAGTTTTTGAAATAGTTCTCTCCACTGTATACGTACATGATATTCTGCCATTCACTTCACTTCACAGATATAAATAAGAAATAATAATAATAATGATTATAAAATCTTTAAAACAAAAAATAAAAATAGGCACAATGTAAATTCTTTATTTTCTAAAAAATATCAACAGCAATTCAAATGCCTGGCACGGTATTTGATCTGCCATAAGGTAAAGTGACGGTATTGACAAGAAATCAGTGACAGGCGAACACTGAGCGATTCAATTTATACAAGGTGTCTTTCTAGAGCTCAACCATTGGGGATCTTTGTGACCATAAAACATACGAGATCAGTTAAATTGGGAAAATGTTACCTAATTTAGAATTAAAAAATATACTATTTAAAATTTGAAAAATTTCGATGCGTTTAAATGTATTCCAAAAATATGAAATTTTGGAGACATGATTCGGATTTTTCTTCAAGTTACTTGGCGGTTTCAAACTATTAATACTTCATCATTGCAACTTTCCTCTTCTATAACGTGACGATCATATTTGAAATCCGACATTTAAATTTGTCGACAATCATTATTAACTTTTTTTCTTGTGGCTATTACTAGATGTTCACATTTCTGAATTCAGCTTTTTGAAAATACGGATTTTATTGCAACAGAATTATGATTTTCCTATAAAACGATATCCTATGTTCAGTATCTTCTAAATGTAAAACTTATATTTATGTTGTTTATCAGGTGATACTTATATTTTTTAAAACTTCACAATGTCTGAGGAGATACATTAATTTCTTCTGCCATAACTCTTATTAAAGTAAAAGGATTATTTTGAATTTAATGGGGAATTAAATTCAGTGTCGTTTATTGGTTTTAGGGAGGTTTTAAGATTTTATTCACCGCCTCTAAAATTTCCACGTTGATCTCATTTGGTTTATGAACACTTCTTTTAGGCTTAGAAAATGTACGAAAATCAGGTAACTTTCTCTCTTAATAAAAAATAATGTTGAGCTGGTTGTTGCCTTTCTGGGTATCGCTGTAAATACGTTTACCAAGTACATATCTTGAATATTTTACTGCGAAGTGTAATAAATTTTCAACATATTTCTCTTTTCGTCACTTGAAAAAAGGTTTTCCTTTTGTTTTTTTTTTATAAATTTAAATTAATTTTTTAATTGCTGGGGAAGTTGTGAAATTCAGTTGAACTGTCAAAAACATTTCCTATGGTCACCGAAATCCTCATGGTCGAGCTTCAAAAACGAACATTCTGTATATATCAATAAATATATTTTGCTGAAGGCGTCCGTTAATGATCAGAAAAGGATAGATACAATCCAACGTCGCGGACGTTGATTTGCATGTATTCTTTTCTGATTTATTAGGGAAGCTAGGGCTCAAGTCACGTGTATGTTATTGTTTCTACTATAATTACGTATTAGTACCATAATTTACCGAATCTGTACTGTAGCTCTTATAGTTTCCTAGGTCCAAATCGAAAACCGGAACGTTTAAACCACTATTTACGCTAGAAGAAGAGATAAATCGCTTTCAAGCAGATTTAAAAAAAATCCTGGAATATATTTGTCCTCTTTTGATTTATCCACCAGTTTAGTCTAGAGGTTATGTAAAAGGCTTTATGCATTTTCACTACAGATATGAATTGCATTTTACTTAACCTATAACAATTAATTACATGGTTATATGCCGCTCAAAAGATGAATTTCGTTTTCTCTCCTAATTTCCTAGTTGTCCTAGGTAATATTAAGACATCTAATGAAATATGAGGGTCTTTGAGGAATTGTAAAAAATAGACGTTCTCAGACCATATCTAGATTTTTTCATATTACACATGAAAGAAATTTAGAAAACCAAATTCTGAATTCAATTCGAAATATTATTGAGAGAAATTCATCTGATTTAATACCGCCCTCCCTCTACCGCACCAAACGGTAATTAAACCCTGTTTTTGGGGGTTATCACAGACGAACAGGAACTACCCGGCCTACGTCGGGTCCAATGGGCGGGAAGCGTGGTTTGGGGCCCGGAGGATCCCGAGCCAAGGGCCGTCCTCCAAAAGGAATGCATATTAATCACGATGACCTGGCAACCATGGCCTCGGGAAATGCAGGAACTTTGTTAATGAAATCCATGGAGAGAGAATTAAACTCTTTACAGAGACAAGTGAGTAGATATTGTGGCCTCTGCCTAGTCACCTGCGCTGCCGCACCAATATCGTAGGCGAGGAGGAGGGGGACGAAAGACAGAGAGAGAGGGAGAAAGCGATTTTTTAATTTTCTTTGCTTGTGTATCTTTTTTTTATAGTTGATTTAATTATTGTGCAGCAGAGCTAACAGATGGAAAAAGGGATGGAGGTTTAAAGGCTTGTGTTTTTATTATAATTTTGATCTTGTATTGGTGTGTCAATACTTACGTTGAAGAGGCATTCTCTGTCTTTGTCCCTCCTCTCTGTGGTTAGCTTTTGCTTTATAGCATCCGTTGTTACTTATTACTTTTGTTGTTTAGTTATAAGTTATTAAGATATAAATTGGTGAAGACCAGTAGTGATCCAAACCCCTTCGTTGTCCTTCAGTTATTCATGTCGTAGATAAAAGAAAAAGTTAGACGAACTGCAGAAGGGTAATTGGTGCGAGCTTTACCGCCACCACGCCTTCATAAATTTTAATTTCAGTTTTCAACTTACGTACTTGACCCTTTCCTGGTATTTGTTTTAAACCTAAAAAATTTTACGGTTGGCTCAGATAGTATATGCTTGTTGCAGATCCAACAAAATAAGCAGAATATCAGCTCTTTGAAGCGAAAACAGTCGGACTCGATAGATGATCTACGCCCGGGTGAAGACAAACATCGATCTAATCCTCGGTGGTCCAACGACGAGTTAATGTTAGCGATCCAGGTAAGGGGTGACTTCGTTAATTGCCCATTTTGCATGTAATTATGTTTTGGTTTAAGTGATATACTTGAAAGGAAAAAACAACTATTTACGTTTATATTTTAACGTTCATACCATAATATGTAGGTTCAGAATACATATTAAACGCTGCCATTTATTCACTCTTCTCTGTTCGTGCAGAGCAATCCTACTGAACCGGCTGTTCTTATTTTTATCTAAAATATTAATTCTTTGATCTTAAAGTTATTCAATTTGATTCCCTCGAAGATAAAAGTAGTGACATCACCAAAACATGAATTTAATTAGTAAGTTACCGTAATATTTTCTGTAAATTTCGAAAAACCGATTGAAGATTGTTCTAATTTATCTCTTTCGATATCTTCTGATGGAAATAATGCACTCTGTACTCACGTAGCGTGCTACATTATGAGCAGAATCTAAAACTTCATAACACAAAAGGGAAGGATACATGAATCCCTTGATCACGATCTTAATTATACGAGGTGTCTCTGAACATAGTGCCATAAATTCAACCACATATTCTAGGTTCCAAAATAAAAGGAAAACTACGATTACACATATATATATTGAAACGCACTTCGTTTTCGATATACAGGGTGAGTTTTTTTCGATGATTAGTGAAGGGATCTCGGAAACAAGCAGAGATAGGAAGTCGGTTAAAAAGGAAAAAAATGCGGCTTTAGGGGAACAATTTAAAACCACTTTTGGGTTCTTAAAAAAGTCGATGGGCTTACTAGATATTTAGCAAAAACCAAAGGCCGTGTAAGGTTAAGGGGTCAATTCGGCCCCCACGGGCGATTGATCTGAAATTTTTACCAATTGTCCCTATCACTCAAAGGACTTACCACATAAAATTTCAACTTCCTAAGTCTCACCATTCAAGGGTAGAACGGGGTTGAGGGTGAAAACTTTGAAACGCCATATCTCGGGAATTATTCATCGTACAACGTGGGGCAAAATGGTCCGTTCTTCAGTAACCACCTTCTTATTATATATATATAATATAATATATAATATAAGATATAAAATATCAGCGTTTGTGTATTCTTGCATCAAAATTGAAAATATCAGCATTGGTGTATTCTTCTATTTTGATTCAAAGTTTCACTTTAATTTTGCTACTAACAGCCACCGAACAACAAAAACGTACAATAACTGTCATTATTAACAAATAACTGTCATTATTTCTTTTCCACGGCAAACTACGCAAATAATAAAAATTTACCAGAATGAATATCTATTATTAATTTCACATAAACTTAATTATTTCGAAAAAGGTTTGGAATAGGTATAGGTAACCCTAATAAAGTTCAATGGAGAATTACATTTTCTACTTGGTACTGCTTAAAGTTATAGGGTATCCCATTAAAAAAAAAACTGACTTTTGCAACTTCAAAAATGTAAATGTCAGGAGCTGAATTTTGGACACCCTGTAAAATACTAAGCCATGTAAATAGTGAAAGAGTGAACCTAAGACTATGTATTGGCATTTTGAAAAATATGGATATTATGTCTTTAATAGCTACAGAGATATGCAATTTTAAAATTGGTCATTACAGAGGCATTCAAGGTCAAATATCTCAAAAACGGTAAGAACTAAGTATAGAACATTATACAGAAAATGTATCTAAAATATTATGTAGAATCTAAAAATAAAATAATATACTGGGGGTTCCACTTGAAATAAGCAAGTTACAGCTATTTTCGGTTAAACCGGAAGTGACAGCAAGTTGAAAATATTAAAAAAAAAATAGTATATGTCGAACTTAACTCCAAATTTTCAAATTCGTATCACTTTTAGATCCTAGTAAATTTCTAATGAACGGGTTGGGTGAATAACCCTGTATACCTATACTTTGAATCGCTATATCTCAAATACTGAATTTTGTACAAATCTGATTCAACGTGGGTAGATACTTCGAGAGGCCCTCTACACAGTGAGCAAAAATGGTTAGTGTACCAAAGTACGAACTCCTCTAAAATCACCTAAGTTTTTTTTTTTTGATATTTCGGCCCTTTGGCATCAACCGATAAATCTATAAGTATATGAAAATAAGAAGGTGGTTACTGAAGGACGCACCATTTTGCCCCACGCTATACGATGAATAATTCCCGAGATATGGCGTTTCAAAGTTTTCACCCTCAACCCCGTTCTACCCTTGAATGGTGAGACTTAGGAAGTTGAAATTTTATGTGGTAAGTCCTTTGAGTGATAGGGACAATTGGTAAAAATTTCAGATCAATCGCCCGTGGGGGCCGAATTGACCCCTTAACTTTACACGGCCTTTATAGAAATGGTGTTTTAAAAAGATTTTTCTTTTAAACCAATATATCTTTAAAATGGTTAGGTTTAGGTATAGGAGTACCTAATAAGAATTTAATCAACTTAATCACTAGATTCCAAAAATGCAAAAATATACTGGGTGTTCCATTTGAAATAAGGAAGTTGACCTCGACTTCCGGTATAACCGGAAGTGATATGACCTTCAAGTAGTAGTTCAAGTAGAGTGTATCTATATTAGCTCAACCCCCAAATATGAAAAATTTAGATTACTTATAAGTACAAAAGTTTCTAATGAAACAGTTACGTGAATCACCCTGTATATATTATTAAATATTACAGTTTTCCTGATAATTAAGTTTTTAATAGTTTTTAATTTGACCGTGCTTTTCTACAATTATTGAAGTGCAGGGGAACAACAAGCTCTTTTATTACAAAAATGTACCAAACTTTTGTATTATGTATGAATGGATTGTTTAAATTATTTAAGCGATAAAATCTAAAATTGTTTTGTTACTTACCTAGAAGTTTATAAACATTATTTTTTCAGTTTGCAGTACGCCAAAGAATCAAATTCAAACGTGAATTTTATTTGAACACTGAGATGTATGTTTATTCAAATTTCTTAAAAACTTCCTTAGACAATGGTCATTCAGTTCTTATGGAAAGTTTAATAAGAAACATTTTAAAAATTAGAACAATTAATTTTAATACGTTTAAGTATTCGCCAAAACTTAGACTAGTCATTTATTACCTTAAAATAGTTTTACAGATATTGGAGGTTTTTGGTTTCTTATAATTTTTAATATGCGCTTGGTGAATACTTAAACGTATTAAGATTAATTGCTCTAATTTTTAAAATGTTTCTTAAGAAACTTTCCATAAGAACTGAAAGACCATTGCCTAAGGAAGTTTTTAAGAAATTTGAATAAACATACACCTAAGTGTTCAAATAAAATTCACGTTTGAATTTGATTCTTTGCTATACTGTAAACTGGGAAAATAAAGTTTATGAACTTCTAGATAAGTAACAAAACTATTTTAGATTTTATCGCTTAAATAATATAAACAATCCATTCATACATAATAAAAAAGTTTGGTACATTTTTGTGATAAAAGAGCTTGTTTGTTCCTCTGCATTTCAATAATTGTAGAAAAGCACGGTCAAATTAAAAAATATTAAAAACTTAACTATCAGGAAAACTGTAATACTTAATATATAGGTATGTTTGGTTAAATCAATTCAGAACAATCTCCTACAATGTCCTATTCAGTATCCTGCATTACCTACCAAACACCCTATATATCACGTTGGAAAAAGTGCTATTTTGTGTAATGTAGGCATGTCTGCGGCATTGTAAATTCCTCAGAAGGATACGAGTTATTCAAAACAGAGGTTTCCTAACGTGTATTTCATTAAAAAAAAATTTTCTAATTTTCATTTCAATGTGCGTGTTACTGTGTAAATGAATATGCACTAAAATGTCAAAAAGCACCTGTGTATCAGGTATCTATCTATCCACATTGACCAACTGACTCTCTTCCATCACCGTTTGGATATAAAATTAGAGGTTGTTTTTACATTTAAATAAAGGTTAAATTTTTATAAAGGTAAAATATAATGTTCAATTAAAAATAAAGAAGACAAATCGGCTTTTTAAACCTAGAATTTATTCCATTTAAACTTGATACTGTATATGTATACATATAGTAAACACTCGATACTGTGAACATCGGATAACGTAAACCTCCGGATAACGTGAATCAACTTTCTATCACATTAACCACCGTATAACGTGAACAAATGATTTCCGTTACCGGGGGAACTACTTCTGGGGATTCCCTGGCAGTCGTGCTCAATACGGGGTTGCCCGACCCCGGGTCGTGCCCGGTATTTCCCCAGTTTTACTTTCCCCTATTGTTTCATTTTTTGCATTGCAACATTTGTCTGTTGCTTTTGAACGGTTGTCGAAAGGTTTAGTGAATACGTGTTGTTATGTGTAATGTCGTTGAAAAAACCAAAGTGTTTAACTCTCCATGAAAAATCTCTTGTAATTCAGGAGCTAAGTAAAGGTGCAAGTGTTTCAAATTTATTCAGAAAATACAATATAGCTAAATCTACGATTTGCAAAGTAAAGCAAAGAAAAGAAACCATTTTAAGAGTAATAACAGATACATATGTTGGATCAAGTAAAAGAAAAACACTTAAAGGGTCTGGATTACCACAAATGGAAAAACAACTATACAAATGGTTTCTAAATCAACGAAGTAAAAATTTTGTCGTAAGCGGAGAAATGATAAAGCAAAAAGCCAAATCCATACATTCTGAAATAAAGGAAACTGATAAGGAATTTACGGCTAGTGAGGGATGGCTACAGAGGTTTAAAAAAAGATTTGGAATTCGGTTTTTAAAAATTTCCGGGGAAAAACTTTCTTCCCAACCGGAACTTATTGACCCTTTTAAAAAGCAGTTAAAAAATAAAATGCAGAAACTTGGAATTACATTAGATCAACTTTATAATGCTGACGAAACGGGCTTATACTGGAAACTTCTACCGGACAAAACACTGAAAGACTGAAAAACAACGAATAACAACAGTTTGCACAAATGCTACTGGAAGACATAAAGTAAAACCATTAGTTATCGGTAAGGCTGCCAATCCAAGGTCATTTAAAAACTTCACTTGCCCTCTTGATTATGAACACTCCAAGACAGCGTGGATGACTGCTGTGTGTGGATTTTTAAAAAATGGTTCCATCATTCCTTTGTACCTCAGGTAAATTTTGTTGTGTATTTTTCTTGAAATCGTAGCATAAATTTACGTATTCCTTTACAAGTTACACGTCTTTTGTCAAATAAAGGGCTCCCGATAAAAGCCTTACTTCTGCTAGATAACGCGCCATCTCATTCAAACGAAGAAGAATTAAAGAGCGAAGATGGACAGATAGTAACAATGTTTCTTCCACCTAACGTTACGCCGCTTATCCAACCTATGGATCAAAATTATATTACAGGAATAGCCTTCTTGCCGATGTTATAGCAAGTAATTCAAACATACCTGATACATTGAAAAACTTGACTATTAAGGAAGCTGTTTCAACTTAACGGCTGCATGGAATCGACTCGATTCACAAATTATTGCAAAATGTTGGAGAAATATTTTAGAGAACGCTGAAATGTCCGAGGATGACGATGATGAATTACCTCTTTCTGTTTTAAAACGTCAATGGGACGATGATAAGGCAGGCTTAATCTCCAAATCCTGTGATCTTCTAAATACACTAGCATCACAAGTAAGGGATTTATCTTTACAATTTAAATCTGTTATTACATATGTAATTTATGTATATTTGTAGGCCACATTCAAGGAAACTGATGTATTGGAATGGAATGATGCTGACGAAGAATGTGAAGTTCATGTAGTCGAGAATTTTCAAGAAATGTCAAGTAAAGTGTCATTGGACAGCGCTATAACTGCATTAAATACTGCAATCCAGTGGGCAGAATATAGTAGTGTGGACTTCACAGACCTCATAGTTTTAAAAAGACTAAGAGAAATAGCCCTTGTGCAAAAAATTACAAATCCTAAGAAGCAAACTAAAATTTTAGACTTTTTTGTCACCCAATAATCTGTTTTCCACTCTATTTAGATTAACCCCCGATTACATAAATAAATCGCTAACGTGAACGTGCGTTGTTTTATTTTGTTCACGGTATCGAGTGTCTACTGTATATCGGGGTAACATTAGAGACATTCTTCATAGTTAATAGTTTTATATTTTTTAAAAGCAAAAATAGCAAGGCGAAAAACGAATTCACTACTACTCGACCGCTTCCCTGCTCCTCTGTCTCTTGACTGCCTGTTCTTTGTTTCTTTTGCCTCCATTTTTGCCAGTTCTGGTGGCCCTTAAGATCCAAGGGTGAAGTACTGCTAGTCCCGATTTCCCATAGACAAAAGCCCACATATAACCACTTTATTGTGTCGGTAGTAGTGACCTCGTTCGACAGTGCTTTATCTTCAAGATGGCTCTGTCAGCCTGCCGTTCATCTTATTATCACTTCTAATGTTACATTCCTAAACTTAAGGACTAATAAATCTCAGACATATATTTAAATCGATTGTCCTGGTTTATTTGGTGTTGGTCTTATAACCTTTGAAAGTAGATATTTGTCAATGACTTGTAATTTTATTTTAATATATATAATGTTTTTTAGGGTTTCCGAAAATACGGGAAGGACTTCAAAGCAATCGCTGAAATGCTCGGCAATAAAACAGAACACTACGTACGCACCTTTTTCGTAAACTACCGTAAACGGTACAATTTGGATCAAGTCATTAAAGAGTGGGAACGGTAGGCATTACATAATTGCTTTTTTTATACTTCGTTTATATTTGCTATAAATGTTTTACCGCACACGTCAATTTTCTCGGTTAGCGGCTGTCTAACCACAAACATTTTTACACTGACACATGTTCCTTTGTTTGGCGTGAAGTATTAAATACTACGCGATTCTTTCCGCGAATATACCGTAAAATGGCTTTACCGCGTGCATTTGCGAGTTAAAAGTAACAGTGGCAACATTTTTTACTACATGTAAAATAAAGTGGCGTATGTCAATACCAAAAATGTTTGTGGGCAATTAGACAACAATTTATTTGCATGAGGCAAAACATTTTACTGCTTGTGTTGGTGTGTAATTGCAATGAACATGTGGTAAACTATTACTTTTCACACTTGTTAGATAAGTAAGTATTGCAAATCTGTCTAGTGCAAAATTGTCACTTATTACCCTTTCTAGGGAACATGGACCCGTAAATGATAACACAGACGCCAACGGCGATGAAGATGATGTCATTTGCTTGTCGCCTAGCCCACCAAGCAAGAAGGAAAGTTTGAAGAACGGTGGTAAAGTTGGAACTCAACTAAGCACGAAATGATTTCGTTTCCTAGCAATACCAGAATGTCGTTTTTGACAGAACTTTAGTGTTTCTATATTTTCGGAACCTCCCCGTTACTTTATTACCACATAGTTTATAAGTGAATTTATGCCACTTTCACGCGGTTCCATATGCCCGGAATATTGAACAATCCGTGAAATAAGTTAAAACGAGTTCTGTTAGAAACATGTCTGGCTGATTTCGTAGTTCTTAATCTCATAAAATAATATAAATTAGCCAATTTTTCATTAATAATAACTTTTATATGCGTTAGATAGTTGAAAGCGTCTCAGTTAAGAGCTCTCTCATTCAGGGTTTACTTAAGCTTGAGCTAAAGACGATATTACATTATGCAAGACTACGAATAAGACGATTACGACGAATTTTGTAGAATGTTCCAAGAAGTTATCAAAATGATAACTTAATGTGTTCGACTTATTTTAATGAAATAACTATTTTTCTTAATATCTGAAAAATTAAATACTATCTGGCAGAGCTGTAGACGTATTAAAGTCTAAAAAAATAAATGTGTTTGGATTCAAAAAAGTTACAATACATATTTTTCTTTTAATTTTAACAAAATTTAGTTTTACATAAAGGTTCACAAACGAATTGAATTTTAGCAAGAGACGCTTTTCGCTCGACGTTAATTTTCATTATCCCCACGTTTTCCGTGGAAGTTAAGTCTGAAGAAAAAAAAGAAATAAACATCTTTGTTAAAATGCTTCGTGTTGATACATTTTATTATGGCATGGTATTTTCTTAAAGAACTCAAGTTACCTTACTGTTAACCAAAGCCATCTAAAATACATTTTCACTTATAAAACTCAGTATCAATAAAATTTTACAAACAATCCAAATACTTTGTACTACTTTATATTACGCCATCAGCAATGCCAGTAAACGTTATTTCATATATTTCCATTTTTAATTTCCTTTTTTTAATTTTAAATTCCGTGTAAAAAAAGCCAACACTGTTGTGGTGCTGATTAACAGACATTAACTTCAATGTTCTTTCCAGTGTTGACTGAAACGTTCGCCTCATTGTGTGAATGAAGGTTTGATTCAACGTTGTATCGAACGTTTAACGCATCATGTAGCACCGGCTTAAAATAATGAAACTGATAGAAATTAAGTTTTACAACTGATTATGGAAAATCCATAGATAGGCAGTGATTAACTGTTCATGCATTAATATGTAACCATTCCAAACGTTAAGTGAAATCGTCAGTTATTTTTAAAATAGAACGTGGCTCGCAATATGTAGATGTATGTATCGCAAAACTTCGACCACCTACAAAATTTTCTTATGCAATTTTGAAGGTTCGTTCCCTACTTATTGCGATAGATTGATGTTACCTGTATATTTCTAATCACTATATACAGGTTAAAAGGCTCTAAATATCGTATCTTTTTTCTAATTTAACCGACACCGTAAAGAGTGGGCAAATTTGAGGTTAGGAAAGTAAATTAGCTCAAAAAACGTTTTATTTTTGTGAATTCAGTTTTATTGATACCAATGTAAAGCAGAAACATAGGAGTTATTTATGGAATATATCAGGCAAATGGCCTCCTCTAGTGTGTTTGCAGATGTCAGTTCTTTTGGTGAAATTTTGAAGCACTTTTTCCAATAAAGATACACTTATCTCTGCAATACAGCGACGAATTCCATTTTTCAAATCAATCGTTTCTGGGTGGTTCACATAAACATGATCTTTAAAATAGCCACAAAGAATGAAATTTAAAGATGTTAGATCATACGATTTTGCAGGGCAATTGATATCCCCAAAACGAGAAATAACGTGACCATCAAAGTTAGATCTCAATAATGCGATTGTTTGCTGTGTTATGTGGCTTGTGACACCATTTTGTTGAAACCATAAGTTGTCTGTAACAATATCATCTAACTTGGACCACAAAAAATCATTTATCATGATTTAGTAACACATGTTATTGACGGTAACGGCATTACCGTGCTCATTTTCAAAGAAGTATTGACCAATTATTCCTTCTGACCACAAACCACACCAAACAGTCACTTTTCTGGGATGTAATCATTGTTCAATAATGGCTCTTGGGTTTTCCGAGTCCCACAAGTGACAATTTTGCTTGATCACGTAGTCATTCAAATAAAAATAGGTCTCATCACTGAAGATGATTTTGTTAACAAAATCGTTATTTTCATTTAATTTTCCAAACAACCAATTAACAAATGCTCGATGTAAATCATGATCGGCCGGTTTTAATTCTTGTAGTATAATAATTGAATCTTATAAGCACCAAGATGAAGATCCTGGTGCAGAATGTTAGGCAAAGTGCCTCTAGAAATGACCAATTGCTGAGAACGACGGCGAGTTGAGGTTCTAAGCTTACCTTCAACACTTTGCTTTACAGCGGCTATGTTTTCACCACTACCAGTGTATTGTTTTAATCTAACATCACAAACAGTACCGTGAGCTTCAAATTTAGCCGCTAAATTGCGCACAGTACTCTCAAAAGGTTACGAGAAAAAGATGAACGAATTTTACGAAGTGATGCAGTAAAATTTTCACCATTTTAATAATTAAAATGTGTTGTTCAAGATAGTATTGTTCCATGGTTAAAATTTCTGAAGTTTATACTAAACAAATATCAAGGAGCGACAGTTTATTCTTTGACATTTCATTGAATGACAGCTAATTTACTTTCTAATCTCAAATTTGTCCACCTTTTACGTATGCAATCTTTACTGTTTCGGTTATCTTACGGATTAGAGTCACATTCGATTTAGACCACCGTGTATTAGGCCGAATGACGTATGGGCATTGTAAATATAGGTGCGTTCGCTACTATGGAATGGAGTCACGTGACGCTCCCCTTCCAAGAAAGAACTTGAATAAATCGTAACTATTAAGTAATTTAGTGTCTACGTTCTTATATTCTCCGATCTCAATGAAGTCTATGAATTGTTCGCATATTGCAGTCTCCTAATGTAATATTTTGCCTTAGCAATTTGCACCACGGTGTAAATAGAGAATTATATTTGATATGAAGTAATACTTGAGTCCCGATTAACGTCTAAGACTAAATTTTGACGATATTTGTAATGTCTACCTATGCATATACCGTGCGTTTTAGAAAAATTCCTGTTGAATAGTCTTTGGAATTATTTGACACCAAGTCCGTACGCCTTTAATATACTCTATGTAGTCTCGAACATAAACAAATAAATTTAAACCTTGCTTAATTTTAATCTTTACTAGCAGTAAAAAAAATGAAAAATACGAGGGGGACCCAAAAGTAACGGGAATTTAGTTATAACTTTTTTATTAATCAACATTTTCACACCAATTTTGAATCACCTTCAAAGTAATTCCTGTTGACTGTAATATTGATTGTCCAATTGTTTCTTCCATTGTTGAAAACATTTTCGTTATGTTCTTTAGCTCTTTCAACGATTTTTGTTTCACCTCCTCTACGGTCCCAAAACGTTTTCCTTCCATGTCCCTTTTGAGTCTAGAAAATAAAAAAAAGTCGCAGGGGGCAAGGTTCACTGAGTAGGAAGGGTGAACAATTGGTGTTATGCCGTTTTTGGTAAAAAACTGCTTCACAGGCAACGAGGTGTCGACAGCCGCGTTGTCGTAGTGGAAGAACCTATCCTCTGTACGTCAAAGATCCGCCTTTTTCTTCCGGATTTTCTCCCTTAACTTCTTCAAAACCTGCGAGTACAATTTTTGGTCGACCATTTGCCCTGGAGGAACAAATTCCGCGTGCACAACTCATCTGCACTCAAAGAAGCAAATGAGTATTGTCTTGATGTTCAACTTCATTTGGCGTGCTTTTTTTGAATAAGGAGAGTGAGCTGTCTTTTATTGGCTTTATTGCTGCTTCGTTTCGGGGTTGTACCCATATCACGATTCGTCACCAGTTATAACTTTAGAAAAAAATCAGGATCCTCTTTCAACTGATATTGCAACTCAAGAGAGTCGACGTTCCTAACGCGCCGACCTGAACTCGATGCTCCTTTGGCGAGAAACAAGTTTGGCTACAACCCTTCTCATGTGCAAATCTTCGGATAAAATCCTTAGAATTGAAATCCATGACAATCCAAACATCGTACAGAGTTGATCAATGGTTCGGCGACGGTCTTCACGAAGAAAGGTGTTGATTATTTCAACGTTGTTGTCCGTTCTTGAAGTTGAGTGGCACCCAGAATAAGATTGATCCTCAATCGACATCTCTTTATTCTTGAAACGCGAAAATTATTCATAAACACGTGTTTTACTTAAGGCATTATCCCTATAAGTTGTTTTAAGCATTTCAACAGTTTCTGCAGCCGTTTCTCCCAACAAAAATTTCACCGCTGCGCGTTGCTCTCAGCTATCAGTCATCTCAAATTTTCGCCGATAAGGAAAACCTGTTTTACTGAAAAAAATCCCAAGGACGAACGGATATATTCATAGCGACAAGATTTTGCACACTGACTTAGGGAGAGTCACCACTTAGAACTCCCCACTGGAGAAGCAGATTCCCACCCTCTAACTTCCCATTCCCGTTACTTTTGGGTCCCCCCTTATTATACTACTAGGTTGTTCGGAAAGTAATTTCGTTTTTTTATGTGAAAATGAATGACAGTTTTCGTATAATAAACAAATGCTTTATTAAATTATATATTGGCCGTTCTGGTCCAACACCTTTTGCCATCTTTCTGGTAGTAGCATAATTCCACGCTCATAAAATTTTTTGTCTTTGCTGGCAAAAAACTGATCGAGGTGGTTTTTGACCTCATCATTTGAGATGAAAGTTTTACCGTCTAAAAAATTTTGGAGTGACCGGAACAAATAATAATCCGATGGTGCCAGGTCTGGAGAATATGGTGGGTGTGGCATTGTGTCCCATTCAAGCTGTAAAAGCTTTTGGCGAGTGACCAAACTTGTGTGAGGTCTCGCGTTGTCTTGGTGAAACACTACACCTTTTCTGTTGATTAGTTCGGGTCTTTTCTGTTGAAGTGCATCCTTCAGTTTGTCCAGCTGCTGGCAGTAGACTTCCGAATTAATCGTTGTGTTATCCGGTAAAAGCTCAAAAAAAACGATTCCTTTAAAATCCCACCAAACAGACAGCATCACCTTTTTTTGGTGAATATCGGCTTTGGAAATGGTTTGAGTCGATTCATCTTTTTTGCTCCATGACCTCTTGCGTTTGACGTTGTTGTATACAACCCATTTTTCGTCCCCAGTAATGATGCGCTTCAAAAACGGATCATTTTTGTCACGTTTGAGAAGCGAATCGCAGACGTCAATGCGGCGACACAGATTTCTCTCTGTGAGAACATGGGGAACCCATATATCGAGCTTCGAGGATAATCCCAGGCCTTTCAAGTGGTCATAAACTGTTGAATTCGATAAATTTAACTTCAATCCGATCTCACGTGTTGTTATTCGACGGTTCGCATCAACTAATGCCTTTATGGCGTCTTTATCAGCTTCAACCGGCCTTCCCGAACGTGGTGCATCTTCGACATCAAAATTGCCAGATCGAAATTTAGAGAACCAGTTCTGACACTGGCGTACTGTCAACACACCTTCTCCATACACATCGGTCAATTTCTTTCTGGCTTGAACAGCATTTTTACCCTTTCTGTAGTAAAACAGTAGGATATGTCGAAAATGCTGCTTATCGCTCTCCATATTTAAAAGGGCACCAACCAAAAACTACTGCGTAGAATTAATTGAAATGTTTCACACACAAGCCTTGTTATATGAGCTCTCAAAGCATATAAAAATTATATGGCTTAAGTGTGAGGTTAAGTGCAAAAAAATACCATTAAATCCTCTGTCGGGAAAAAACGAAATTACTTTCCGAACAACCTAATAGATGGTCAAACCAAAACGGACGAATTTTAAAATCCTGTCAAAATTTTAATTTCGATCATACGGGGTTAAACATAAATCCAATGTGTAGAGAAACTCAGGAAATTTTATAGACAAAAGGACAAAATTTAAAACACATTACGTTTTAAAAATAATCTCATTTAAATGGCGATCCTCGGTTGCAGAGCCATTCTTCCAAATGGTTTTTTTTACTTTGAGTACACTCTTGACCTTCGGGAATAAAAAAAGTCTGCTAGAGCTAAATCGGAAATATAGGGTGGTTGTGATAGCGTTGCCACGTTATGCTTTACTAAGAATTCATGGATGAGTAGAGACATGTGACTGAGCGCATTGTCATGATGCAGTAGCCAGGTACTGGCAACATCTCTTTGGGCACAATTAACTCTTTTTCATAATATTTGCAGCACATTCACATAGTAAACAGCGTTGACGGTTTTTCCTGGAAGTACAAATTCTTTGTGGATCACATTCTTGGCGTTGAAAAAGACAATTAACATTGTTTTGGCATTGAATTTGCTCATCCTCGCATTCTTCGGTTTCGGGGACGCCGAGGTGTGCCACTCGGTACTGTGGCGCTTCATCTCTAGATTGTACTCAAATGTCCATGTTTCATCACCTGTAATGACATTGTTTAAAAAACCAGGTTGAATTTTCATAAGTTCCTTCAATTCCTTCGCAATCAATTGGACTTTTGCTGATCCATTAACACTTTGGGGACCAACTTAGCATACACCTATCGCATGTTCAATTCGTCCGTAATGATGCGATGCATAACGTTTTTCGGAAGATTCCGAGTGTCAGTTAACAACCGAACACACATTCGGCGGTCAGAATTTAACAAATCACGCATATACATTTGTACCGGTTTGACTTGTTGATGGCTGTCCAGAACGGAGGTCATCGTCCATTTCTCCCTAGCTTTCTTTAAACTTCTTCAACTTCTTTATCCACCTTGTTAGCTGCACATACGATAGAGCAGATTCCCTGTAGGCTTGCTTAAGCAATTCGTAAATTTTGACGGCTTTTTTGTCAAGTTTTGTGCAAAATTGAATTGTCTAACGCTGTTCGAATGTATTCACCATCGTGCGTCGTGACGTAACTTTAAAACGGTGTGTATTAAGTCAACGATTCTGACATAACCTGAGCTCGAAACAAACTGGTTGAGGGTTCGTTCTGAAGCTAAGGGTGCCCCCTATCTAACCCAAAAGATTCGAGTGTACTGCGATCAGAACAACAGGCACGGTAAAATAATATACAAGGTCTGATAAAAAAATACGGTGAATAATTTTATTACAAACAAAGTAATAAGTTTTTACTTGGAAATGGAATTAATCTCCTTCAAAGTACTGTCCTTGGCTAGAGATGCACTTATCCCAACGTTGAATCCATGACTGGAAACATTTTTGGAACCCTTCTTTCGGAAAGGCGTTCAGCTGCTCTTTCGTGGCCATCTCAATGTTAGGAATAGTGTCAAAACGTTTTCTTTTTAGCGCAATATTTATTTTTGGGAAGACCAAGAAATCGCATGATGCTAAATCTGGTGAGTAAGGCGGATGTAGACACACAGGAAGCTTTTTCCAGCCAAAAACTCGCTAATCAGAAGTGACATGTGGCACGGCTCATTGTCGTGGTGAAGAAAGAAGCCATTAGCCCATTTTTCTAGTCTCTTTCTACGTATATCGTTTCGCAAAGGTACATTTATGTTACACAAATGCAATTTGTAGTGTACTATATTGTAGTGTATGTAAACTATAATAAATATACAGTACGCCTTTGTAAAATTTGGAATTTACAGTTGTTCCCCTTGGAATGAACTCTGATACTACGCCCGCACTATCGAAAAAAAACAATGAGCTTGATCTTGATCTTCGACTTTGACTGGCGTGCTTTTTTAGGACGAGAGGAGTTAGGAGTTTTCCATTAGGAACTCTGTATTTTCGTCTCAGGGTCACAGCCATAGACCTAAGCTTCATCTCCATTTACCATTTTAGTCATAAAGTTCGGATCTACTTGAAAACGATCTTTCAATTTCGTGCAAACTGAAACACGATTTTCCGTCTGTTCGTCAGTCAAACGTTTAGAAACAAATTTTGTACTCATTCGTCTCATTTGCAAATTATCTGTTAAAATGCTTTGCACAGACCCGTAAGAGATGATAAATTCTTTAGCAAGCTGTCGAATAGTTATTCGTCTGTTTTTGAGGTTGATGGACATTCCGACCATTGCTCGTCTTCAACCGACTCATTCCCCTTTTTAAATCGCTCATACCACTTATAAACAGTCTTCAAAGTTACCACATTATCGTCATACACCGATTTTAACATTTCATGAGCTTCTTTGACACTTTACAACTTAAAACAAAACTTAATGTTAACACGTTGTTCGAAATGTATGATGCGCGACAGATGCGATAAACACGATCTCATTTTAGTGGTTCTGGAAATTGACTAAGAAGTCAGAACGTGTTCAAATTTGACAGTGTCTCAACGTAGCAAGCTATCGGACATATGACATGAAATGGATGTAGCATCAGCAACATTCTTTCACCGTATTTTTTGATCAAACCTCGTATACATATTATGACTTTTGAGACATACCTTGTAGATCATCATGACCTATTGTTCATAAATATAACTTCAGTTTGTTTCTAGCACGTAGCTTTTCCTTGGAATGTTTAAAATTAACTTTTTATTTTTATATTAAACTCATATATTTTGGACAGAAGTTGTTACACATAATAACTCCTTAAATGTTTATTTAAGCAAGTTTGTTTATGATTTTTTCCATCTTTATTAAATACCGTGCTGTTCTGTGCGAGCCGAACACGCGCCGAACTTACTATTACCCAAATCATGCTCATATCTGTGCCCCTCTCACACCCGCGCTAGGACAAGTGCTTGGTTAGTATCGTAAATAAATCAGTACAATATTTATATGTCTGGAGTGTAGACGGCGGCGGCCGCGCTTCCAATAAAATACACCAATCTCTAAAATGATCTTATAATTATATCTTTCATTCTTTTTTTGAAACGAAAGGATTTTCTCTAAACAAACCAAAAATTATATTCTAAAAATAATAAAATAAAACCTAATTCAAAATCCTAAAAATTATAAAACAATTGAATCGCTCATTTCAAAAACCACGTAAGACAAAAAACTTAAAATTTTAGTATTAGGTGTTGGAATTAATTCGTAGCGTTTTTTAATGATAACATTTTATTTATTTTAAATGAAAATAAAAAACACGTTAATTAAAGTATTGCTTATCGCTTTCTACTACTTTTGATCATCTTTCGGGCAGGGTATGAATACTGTGTCGGAAAAATGCTTCATCTTTTGATGCAATCCATGAATTGATCCATTTTTTACAACCTTCGTAAGAAGTGAACTTCTGCTCAGATAAGCTATGAGCTATCGAACGAAACAAATGATAATCAGAGGGAGCAACATCTGGAGAATACGGCGGATGGGGTAGGACTTCCCATTTAAGTATTTCTACGGATGTTTGTACTGACTTTGCGATGCGCAACAAAATGACTTTGTCGTGTCTTTTGGAGTATTCCGGCCGTTTTTCTTTCAATGCACGGCTCAGTCGCATCAATTGTAGCCGGTAGCGATCCCCAATTATAGTTTAATTCGGTTTCAGCAGTTCATAATAAATCACACTCCTCTGATCCCACCAAACACAAAGCAGGAGCTTAGACCCATGGATATTCCGCTTTGCCACTGACGTTAATGGTTGGCCGGGTTTAACCCACGATTTTCTGCGCTTCAGATTTTCGTAATAGATCAATTTTTCATCACCAGTGACAATTCGGTGCAAAAAACCTTTTCTTCCGTTAAAGGAGCAGTTCACACGTCAAAAAACGCCTCTCAATGTCCTTACTTTTGGATCATGCCCAAAGTTTTATGACGTTTTCCTACCGTTGATAAGTCAACTTCCGATGATGTAGACAATTTTTGAAGTGTTTGACATGGGTCTTCATTGAACAATTCGTCTAAATCATTATCTTCAATTTTTTTTTGGTTGGTCAGGTCGTTTTTTGCCATCCCAGTCGAAATCATCAGCTTTAAAACGTGCAAACCACTTCGGGCACGTTTGCTCAGCAAAAGCACGCTTATCATACACTTCCACTAAATTACGATGAGCTTCAGCAGCACTTTTGTTCATATTAAAGTAATGAAGTAAAACTCCCCGCAAAAATATTTTATTCGGCAAAAAATTTACCATAACATATTGAATAAATTATAAAGTGTTTTTATTTATTATTAAAAAGAGGTTCTGTGAAACAAACGACGTTCAGTGATAGCTGTTTCAAATAAATAACACATCACTCAATAAGTCTCGGGCCTAACTAATAAAACAACTTTTATGCAAAATTTAACTTTAGTTATCAAGGTAGTCTCCTTCAAGAGTTATACATTCAGTCCAGCGCTCCTCTAATTTTTTTATATCTTTTTCATAGAACGATTTGTCTTTGCTTGCAAAATAGACTTCAACTTCGGCAATCACTTCTTCATTTGAGCGAAACCTTGTTCCCTGGAGCATTCTTTTGAGGTCTGCAAACAGCCAATTGTCACTGGGGGTCAGATCTGGACTATACAGTGGGTGGAAAAGCAATTCGAAACTCAATTCGCTCAATTTGATCATATTAGGTCGTGTAGTATGAAATGAGTAGAATTGAATTGAAACTTTAGTCATTTTTTTTTTTCATATGAAATGTTTTTATTGTCAATCGAAATATGCACCACCATTATCAATACACTTCTGCCATTTAACGGGAAGTTCATTGATTTCCCTGCTGTAAAAGCTTGCAGGCCGGGAGTCGATAAACTCTTGGAAGGCAGCTTTGACAGCCTCGTCGGAGTTGAACGTTTTCCCTACCAAGAAGTTATCCAAATTTTGAAAGAAGTGGTAATCAGTGGGTGCTAAGTCGGGTGAATACGGTGGATGACGAAGAGTTTCCAATTCCAACTCCTGTAGCTTGGCCAAGGTGACTTGTGCGGTGTGTGGCCGAGCGTTGTTGCACGACAACGCTCGGCCACACACAATAGCGGTGCGCTTCGATTGACTAATCTTGGCTGCTTAACCGTCAGTTGCCTCATCATTTCGGTCAGTTGTCGGCAGTAGACATCAGCCGTAATCGATTCACCAGGTTTCATGAAGCTGTGATGGATGACACCTGCGTTGGACCACCAAACGAACACCATAAGCTTCTTTTGATGAAGATTTTTTTTCGCACAATGTTTTGGTGGTTCATCTTGATCCAACCACTGCGATGAACGTCTGGTATTGTCCATTGTTGTAGGATCCATTTCTCATCACAAGTAACAATCCGATTCAAAAATGGATCGTTATTATACCGGCACAACAAAGAACAAGCTTCGAGACGTCGTTCTTTCTGTATGTCGCTCAACTCATGCGGTACCCACTTGTCCAGCTTTTTCACCTTACCAATTTCAGCCAAATGAGTCAATATTGTTTTTTTGGTTACACTGAATATTAACGATAATTCGCTTCCACCACGGCTTTCAGATAATCGTTATCCACTTGAGTTTCAGGTCGTCCACGTGGTTCATTTGTTAGGTCAAAATTGCCAGAACGAAATTTCATGAACCAACGAGATACTGTTTGCTGTGAAGTGACTTCAGTACCAAACACATCATTAATATTGCGAGCCGTCTGAGCTGTTGTGGTTCCACGGTGGAACTCATATTTCATTAACACACGAATTTCACTATTTTGCATGGCTGCACAAAAATTTTTATAAAAATAAAAGTTTTCAATAATTTTTAACACTTTAAACTCTGATCGAAAGAGGAAGAATGTGCCTTTTCCACATAAAAAAGTCAAGTCTAAATATAGATTTAGAGTGAAGTTATTCGCAGTTGAATGTGGCATTTCGAGAATCTACTCATTTCATACTACACAACCTAATACAAAGATACTATCGAACAAAGAAAACAAGGCATAATTTTACTGTCGCAAAAATATTCGGACACATACCAGGAACATAATGTTTGTGAGTAAAATTTATACAAACAAATTAATACTTCGTATGATTGCCTTTATGTTGCATAATTTGTAGCCGTTTCGGCATGTTTTCAATTATTTTTTTAATGTAATCTTCAGGTATGTGATGTCATTCTTCAACTAATCGTTGTTTTAACTCGTTTTTGGAGTTGATTGGCTTACTATGGACTTTACGGTCTAAAAATTCCCATAGATTTTCTATGGGGTTGAGATCAGGCGGTTGTGCAGGAGGGTTTAATACTTTAGGGCAATTATATAATAAATACTCTTGGACTAAACGCGACTTATGTTTTGGATTGTTGTCCTGGTAAAATTTAAAATTGTCGCGTATACCTAATTTTTCAGCACTTTTTAGTAAATTTTGTTTTAAAAGATCCAAGTACATAACATTATTTAAATTTCCTTCAATAAATACTAATTCGCCTACTCCTGCAGCTGAGATGCAGCCCCAAACCATTATGCTCCCTCCGCCGTGTTTCACAGTAGGCCTGAGATTATTAATTTTTAGCTCTTCATTCTTTTTGCGCCATACCATTTTGCGACCATCGGATCCAAAAATGTTGAATTTTTTTTCGTCAGCAAATATAACGCTTTCCCAGTATGTTTTCTCTTTCACAACGAATTCATCAGCAAAGGCGAGACGCCTCTTGCGATTGATTTCCGATATGTATGGCCTTCTTCGGGCTACTCTTCCGTTGTACCCGTCTTCTTTTAATAATCGCTGAACTGTGTCAGGATGCACTTTTTTCTACTCTATTCTAGTAAATCAGCTGTTAATTTAGAAGCACTCAGTCCAGGGTTGATTTTAATTTGTTTAATAATTTTACGCTTTTCACGCTCATCAATAAGTTTCGTGCGTCCTTTTTGCGGAATTGATTCAATACGATCTTCTTGAACAAATCTTCTAATTATATCACCAACTGTACTTTTACTTACACTTAACAAATTACCGATTTCTCGATAAGATCTGCCTTTAGCGTGATGAAAAATAATTAATTGTCGTACGTCAAAAGAAATATTTTTGCCTTTTCGCCCCATAATGTGAATTTTAGTAAGTTATAAGTTTGCCTTCAACGCACTGCATACAACTAAAAGAAAATTGTGTCTTTGATGCATCTCTAATTTTTTACGATTATAAAAAAGTCTTTTTCTATTATTTTTTACCTACATTGCACCGCACCGCATTCCGTGTCCGAATATTTTTGCGACAGTAAAATGATGCCTTGTTTTCTTTGTTCGATAGTATCTTTGTATATAATTTAATTTGAAAGATCAAAAATGTATTTACTTATACTATCAGGTTGTTCGGAAAGTAATTTCGTTTTTTTATGTGAAAATGAATGACAGTTTTCGTATAATAAACAAATGCTTTATTAAATTATATATTGGCCGTTCTGGTCCAACACCTTTTGCCATCTTTCTGGTAGTAGCATAATTCCACGCTCATAAAATTTTTTGTCTTTGCTGGCAAAAAACTGATCGAGGTGGTTTTTGACCTCATCATTTGAGATGAAAGTTTTACCGTCTAAAAAATTTTGGAGTGACCGGAACAAATAATAATCCGATGGTGCCAGGTCTGGAGAATATGGTGGGTGTGGCATTGTGTCCCATTCAAGCTGTAAAAGCTTTTGGCGAGTGACCAAACTTGTGTGAGGTCTCGCGTTGTCTTGGTGAAACACTACACCTTTTCTGTTGATTAGTTCGGGTCTTTTCTGTTGAAGTGCATCCTTCAGTTTGTCCAGCTGCTGGCAGTAGACTTCCGAATTAATCGTTGTGTTATCCGGTAAAAGCTCAAAAAAAACGATTCCTTTAAAATCCCACCAAACAGACAGCATCACCTTTTTTTGGTGAATATCGGCTTTGGAAATGGTTTGAGTCGATTCATCTTTTTTGCTCCATGACCTCTTGCGTTTGACGTTGTTGTATACAACCCATTTTTCGTCCCCAGTAATGATGCGCTTCAAAAACGGATCATTTTTGTCACGTTTGAGAAGCGAATCGCAGACGTCAATGCGGCGACACAGATTTCTCTCTGTGAGAACATGGGGAACCCATATATCGAGCTTCGAGGATAATCCCAGGCCTTTCAAGTGGTCATAAACTGTTGAATTCGATAAATTTAACTTCAATCCGATCTCACGTGTTGTTATTCGACGGTTCGCATCAACTAATGCCTTTATGGCGTCTTTATCAGCTTCAACCGGCCTTCCCGAACGTGGTGCATCTTCGACATCAAAATTGCCAGATCGAAATTTAGAGAACCAGTTCTGACACTGGCGTACTGTCAACACACCTTCTCCATACACATCGGTCAATTTCTTTCTGGCTTGAACAGCATTTTTACCCTTTCTGTAGTAAAACAGTAGGATATGTCGAAAATGCTGCTTATCGCTCTCCATATTTAAAAGGGCACCAACCAAAAACTACTGCGTAGAATTAATTGAAATGTTTCACACACAAGCCTTGTTATATGAGCTCTCAAAGCATATAAAAATTATATGGCTTAAGTGTGAGGTTAAGTGCAAAAAAATACCATTAAATCCTCTGTCGGGAAAAAACGAAATTACTTTCCGAACAACCTAATAGAAACATGGTTGTAACTAACGATTACGCAATAAATAACGTTACTTAATAATTAGTTAGCAAAAAACCTAATATTTCCAAAAATACCATAGTGTCCGAGTATTAATGCGAGTCACTGTACAACTCGCCTTACATTTTCAACAAGTTCTGGGGTTCGTTTAGTTGGTGTCCCACTTCCCGATTTCCTTTGAACACTGTCAGTTTCATTAAACGATTTCACAGCATAATGCAAAGTGTCGCGAAATTGTAATTTCAGCACTGCAATGTTGGTAATTTTTTACGAAACTCTTGAAGACAGGATTGAATTTAAAAGATCCATTCTCCGTTTATGAACCACCTATTCCGAAAATAAGATTTAATCATAAAGGCTTTTTATGTGAATGAAACATCATTTTTAGCATTTAGAAAACTAACTAACCGACGCACAAATCTATGGAACCTTGAAAAAAATTTGTTTTAATAAAATTTTGCAAATAATAAAGGTAAACTAAGTTGTATTTAAGTAAGGTTAGGTTTACTTATTTATGTTCGAGATTATGTAGAACATATCAAAGACATACGGGCTCGGTGTCAAATAATGTCAAAGCCTACTTAATCGGAACTTTTTAAAAACGCACGGTACATTTGCGTGTTGTAGGATACTCGGCTGATAAAATTTGCACAAATATACGTAGTTTTGAAATGCAAATAGATAACAAAATAAAACATAATATATAGGGTGTCCCAAAAACATTCCGACAAAGTTTGAGAGGTGATGGGGGACATCAATACAATATTTTTTGTTTAATAAACATATGCTCGCAAATGAGCCGTTTGGGCAGAAAAAAGGCAATATGGTTTTAGCGATTATAATTATTTTTTGTTCTTATTGGTCTGCTTTCATCACATCTACTTTCTTTTATTGATAAATAAACGAAAGCTTACAATAATTGTTCAGAATGTTGATAATTGGCTTCAATACAAAGATTGCACTGTTGGTTCATTGACTCGCGGACCCTATGGAATATTCCAGGAATAGTTTCTAAATGTGTACAACTGGCTATTAGTCTTGTTAAGAGATCTTCCTCATTACAAATATGCATGTCGTAGACCAGAGATTTGTGATAACCCCAAAGATAAAAATCCAAAGGATTGAGATCAGGAGAGCGCGCGGACAAGGCTACAAGACCTCCTCTTCCAATCCATTGGTTGGGAAATCGCTGATCCAAGTACTGACGTACGGTTAAACCAAAAAAATGGAAGTGCCCTGTCATGTTGACACCACATGTTAGTTCTAATGTTTAAAGGAACACTTTCTAACAATTGAGGCTAAACATTTTGCAGAAAATGGAAATAAATGAATTCGTTCAAACGAGCTGGTAGCAAGTGAATTATTAGATTCTCTCCAACAACACCAGCCCGCACGTTTATCGAAAATTGTTGCTGGTGTTTTGTAGAGGCTAAAGCGTGAAGATTTTCATCATCTCAAATGTGGCTGTTTCTACTGTTAAAATAGCCATCGTGCCTGAAACTCGCCTCGTCAGTAAACAAAACTATTCTCCCGAAATGAGGTTCTATTAAGTTGTGACCTAAAAACTATTGGCAAAAAACAAATTGAAGTGGATAATCTTCAGGATTTAAAGTTCGTACGCGCTGTAAACGGTAAGGGTAGAGGACTTGTTCATGCATCACACGCTCTACCGTCGACTTGGAGGATCCCATATAGTGCGCAATTGCGCGAACACTTGTGGATTGATTTCCCTCCACGCAGTGTAAAATTCCTTGTATAAACTGTTCTTGTACGACCACCATAATCAGGACGATTTAGGTTACCACTTTTTCTAAAGTGACGGTGGATGGAAGTAAATGTTATATAATGAGGTTGCTGGCGTCCCGAATATCTCTGGTCATACAAGCGTGCAGCTTTTTTTTCATTATAATTTGCTGCACCATAAACAAGATGCATATCGGCAAGTTCTTCAAATGAGAAATTAACGTCCATTTGCAACACAAATTTTGATTTACCACTCAACAAAATGAATGTTACTATGCCAACTGAATAATGATAATGTACATAAAAATAATACGTCCTACGGTCTTAAAAGTGGCATTTTTGGAATGTCTAATTGTGATAAAGAAATATTTGTGCTTCTCAACAGTAAACGTAGTTGAAACAAAAAATTTTCAACGAAACACAGTGATGTCCAATATAAATCAATTTTTGATTTAGTTATTTGATATGACTTAAAATATTAAATTTCCTCTACTGCTCAAACGGCTCATTTGCGGGCTTAAGTTTATTAAAGAAAAAAGTTTGTATTGATGTCCCCAATTACCTCTCAAAATTCGTCGGTATGCTTTTGAGACATCCTTTATAAGAATGAGTATACAAAAACGAATTAAATGACAAATCTTCAGGTGAAAATGTAATGTTTATTTTTCAATGAAATCGCATACTGTACGATAAGTTTTTGCATTCCATCACTGAAGAAATCGCGTGGTTTTTCTGTTACCTGAGTGGTCACAGGTTTTTTACTTTATCATCGATAGTGTAATTATTACTTTTAAGGTACCTTTTGAGGTGCGAGAAGTGAAACTCAAACGGAGCCAAATCTGGATTGTATAGTGGATGCAAGAAAGTTCAAGAATTCAGCAAGTTCACCTGCTTATTTTAAACCACTTTTAAACGACGAAAAATATCTATAGGATTTACAATTTCTTTTTATCAAAAATTTGTTGGCTGCATGCTGCTTTGACCGCGTATATCAGCGGTGTTCGTCTCTATTTTGACGCCTAGTTAAAATGATCTGGTTAACAAACTTCAATGCATTTATTGCAATTAAAATAAATGATTCTAATTGTCAGACGACAGCATGCTCGATAACAATCTTTATGTCTGTATAGTGCCCTAGTGTGTAAAACAGCCGAGCCTCCTACATATGTACATCAAATAATTCAACCGGGCGTACTAGTACCGCTCTTTAAGTTTTAAAGCCTTTAAAGAGAGGCTCAATTTAACTTATCCAAAGTGTGCAGAATTCTTGCAAAAGTAATGTAAATATAAGTAAAACTTTTTTTTATCGTAAACATGTATATAGCAAATTTTATTCCCACCATTAATTACAAATCAGGAGTTAGAAATAGGTTTTCTACAGGTGGTCAATACGTAGCGAAAAATGCCACATTAGGTATCGGCTATCTTGCATCACGGTCGTTTGATGCATATATGATTTTTCCGTTTCACTGAGTTTTGTATTTGTGACCGTTCTAATATTTCGCTTATTAAGTTTGTATTCATAACAGATAGTCAACTTCCTCCAAAATAAGTTTTAGGAGGAAATTACAAATTTAGATTTGATCCAACCCATTCTGAGGATTCTAATATTTAAAGTAAAAAAGTTGACACCTGCTTCCACTATAAACGGAAGTGCCGTAATCTTGAGGACATTTTAGAAGTATTGCCCGTATCAAACTTCATTTTGAATTAAATTTTGCGATTTTTCCAATTTATAGTTTTTTCATAATCGATTCATGCAATTCTCGGAAGATTACTGATATACATGGTGTTTTTTAACATCCTGTATATATCTTTTCGAATAAGTCCAGTTTCCATGGGGTACTATAAGGTGTATTTGAAAAGATATTAAAAACCTATAAGCGCAAGTAGTTTCTATTTTTACTTAATTTTTTTAAAAGAAAATGTCAAATTGAAGAAAAAGTTATTGAATATACTAAATATCATTTCTTTAAATAGAATACCCTGTATATTTTAAATATTCGGAAAGAACATGTTTCAAAAATTATAATTTTGAGAGAGAAAGAGAGAGAAAGTTAGACTATACATATTTTTCTAGTTGTGACGCAAATTCAATGTTGCAATTAGTGCGAGGTTTTTTTTAATGATCATCGACTACAAAGATTATGGTCCATAATATCTTTAATATGTAAATAAGTACTATTACCTTCCTTAGAAGTCATTTCCGGACTAATTTTTTTTTCTTATTTTAACCTAAGGAATCGCATTCTAAAATGTACATCAATTCCGAACACCCTGTATATAGTAAATATTGAATAACTTTATATTTGCTTCAAGAAATACAGACATACAGCCTTAGCAAAAAGTGTTGTGGACATCCTCGAAATTTGTTTAAAACGATTTGTTAGCTGAAATAAAAGTAAAATTTATTGTTTTGGGAATAAATATATTACAAAAAAATACTTAAAATTAATATTTCGTGTGTCCACCCTTTGTGGCTATGATTGCTCGAATTCTTTTAGGTATAGACCCTACTAATTTTTTGCATACGTCAGCAGTTACTTTGTTCCACCCTTCCTGTAAATAAATCTTCAGATTTTCTTTTGATGTTCCCGAATGATCGTCTTCAAAAAACGAGTTGTCCATAAATGTTCAGTAGGGTTTAAATCAGAGGATTGTGTAAGCCATTTTGACGGGCTAAATTCCATTTTCATCAAACCATTGCGTTGTTCGTCTCGATTTGTGACATTGAGCGTTATCTTGTTGGAATTTTACTCCCCCTAAATTACTATTACCGAACAAAATTGAGAAGGACGAATGTAGTGGCGATTCTAATACATTTACGTACTTTTCACTATCCATTCATCCTTCACAAATCATGCTTTCCTTGACGCCACTAACCATAATTCTGCCACATCTATGTGGCTTTCCCTAGACTATAATACTGCTACTGCCATGTTTCATAGTGGGTACTACACACTCAGGAAGGTACTCCTCGCTTCTTCTGTGCCTCACAAATGTGATGCCGCTTATTACATAGACCTTTAGAAATTTAGAAGTAAATTTTAAAAAGGGGGTTTCTATTAAAATAGCTTAAACTTGAATTGTTTTAGCTACATGTTTAAAATATATTTTGCTAAATTAATAAAATATCATCAATTAAATTTTACCTCAAAATTAGATCCATCAGATGACACAACATTAGCCCAATCCTCTTTCGTAAACTTATTGTGTTCCAAGACCTATTTTAATCGAGCGTTTTTGTTAGCCTTGGATAACCATGGCTTCATTCTGGCTTTACGACCTTTCATTCCTGCTTCCAGAAGTCTTCTATTTGTCAACGAAAAACGTATTATATTAACAATCGGTCTTCTTAGCTCGATGTTAGGTGTTTCCGACCCGATCTTGTTAAATTCTTATTTGTGTCTATTAATTTGAAACGACATATTATGTTTTGTACGGCGTAGCTCAAACATTTTACTAATTTTACAATTTCTACTTGGTTGTGGCCTTGTTCATATAAACACATCATTTTTGACCGATTTTCGCTGCTAAGTTCTCTTGTTTTCGCTATATTTAGATGAAGACACTCTTCATTAAACTACTCGAAGAAACACCATACCTTTATTTATTAATAAGGGCTAGGTGTGAACGAAATACGGAAATGGGTTTTGGGAAAACATTACCAAATTTAGACCTATACTTATGACGGACTATAGAAAGATAATTTTAAAAGGTTTTCTCTTTACAACACGTGTTCAATCAATAAATACTAATATGAATGATCCCAAGAAAAGCATACGTACAGGGTGCGTCAGGTATTTGAAGATATATTGACTTTAAAAATTAAAAGATTATATTTCTTAGAAAGCTTATTATATTTGAATGGGATATTTATTACGATGCTACTGACTCTTAAACTACAAAAGTATTCAATGAAATCTCCCTCAGCAACAATAACAGCTTCAATTCTCTGCCAAAAACGCTTGCATGTCCAAATCAAATGGTCTCTGCCCATACGTGTCATTACCGTGACAATAGCGGCTCTTAGAGAACCTAGTGTATTATGGGGATTTTATTAATCTCTCGTTCGACAACGCCACATACATAAAAATCCAAAGGATTGCAATCGGGAGAACTAGGTGGCCACATGTTTGGGGTTACGTAATCATGTAGATTCTCAGATATGTAATCTTGTGTCGTGGTAGCTTCATGTGATGAAGCAGAGTCTTATTGAAACACGTATGGTTTCTCACCACGCACGATGTTTATCCAAAGTTTCATAATTATTTCCAAGACCTGAATATAAGCGGCAGAATTCACCCGAAGTTCTTGGGGAAACAAATGGGGTGGCATAACGTGCCCTTCATTGTTTACCACTCCCAAAACCATGATTGTTGCTGGAAATTTTGTATGCATAACACGAGAAACTTCTGGGAGGAGTATTTGAAGATCCGAACATAGCCATCTATCGTTCCGTCGGTTTATTTTTTAATCCTGGTCAAAAATTTTTTCGTCTGAGAAAAACCAGAGCATGTCTGAAGTTTCGGGAAGTTTTAACTTGTTTAAAAGACTTTTCACTCGGATTAAACGTTTTTCCCGGGTTTGCGCCGACATAAATTAACCTCTACGCATACGTAGGACTTGTATCGGATGTCTTCATGGATAACACGACGAACTGTACATTCAGAAACACGAAGGTCTCTGGACATGGCTCTTATCGACTTTGAAGGGTCACCATCAATAACATCTTGAACTTGCTTTACAAATTTTACTGTTCTTACGCTGTCTGAACGTTTTTTTAATACTTTTTACGCTTGACAACACTTTCCACGTTGTCCTTACATGCCTCCAATTCCCGACGAACTTTATGTACAAACGATCGGGCAACTTTTAAAAACTTAGAAATTTCCATATCGCTGTGATTTCCATGTACAGCAACGATTACAGCGTGTCTTTTCATTTCTACAGTTAAGTTATTGTATCCCATTGTTGATTTAAAAATAAACAAACCAAAAAAGTTATTACTTATCAGTGGTGGCCACGTACGTAGGTGTCCTCAAATATCTGACGCACCCTGTGTTTGTTCGAATGTAAAATAACGGGGGTGCCTAATACTTTTGGCCAAGGCTGTATTTGTTTAAAAAAATATGTTTTGGAATATTTTCTAATAAAACATTTTTTTATGGATTATTAATAATTTATTACAATTTTCAAATTTTTGCCAGTTGTTTGACATTGGCATGGCCCCATTATATTCTATTGTGAGTTCCATGTGCGATTGCGTACTTTGTAAATGAACTTGCGTTATGCATATCAAATTTGAATGAAAAAGATTATATAATGTAATATGAATACATAAGATTTAGCATACTTGCGAATTAAGGTATTTACTACTGATAATAGATCTCGGTTGTAAGTATCTTGATCATCATAAATAAATAGGCGGAAATTGGGAAAGTCTAATCTCCAAACCGATGTAGTTATCTTCTCTCTTCTACTGAGTTATTTGTTAATAAATACTTATACATATATTTCGTATTGTATCCATAATGGCGATGGATATAATGCGAAATATCCTTCCAAATTTCGATTTTAATGGTAGGGGTTGCTCCTAATTCTTGCAGTTTTGAATATCACCATAGATATTCACTTTTAGAAATTTAATCACACGAGACTCCAAGTAAACATAATTTTTAAGTACAGGGTGTTTCAAACTTCGCGCTCGACCCCTTTTATGAAGAAACTGCAAGTAAAAAAAGTTTTCTTACTGGGTCAGAAGAGTGATCCCCCAAGGTCTACTTTTGATGGAAAAGAGTGATATGTGACTTTTCAAAATGACGTCATGAATAACTGTTTTTCCACAAACGTACTTTTTTCTTGATATTCTGAAAAAGCAAATTTTTCTTAATAACTTTTCTGTTAAAGGTTTTTTTATCAGTTCACGTTTAAAAAATAATGAGAAAAATAAATACAATAGACACTCTATACCGTGAACAAAATAAAACAACGCATGTTCACGTTAGCATTTTACTTACATAAACGAGGGTTAATCTAAACAGAGTAGAAAACAGATTACTTGGTGAAAAAAAGTCGAAAATCTTAGTTTGCTTCTTAGGATTTGTAATTTTTTGTACAAGGGCTGTTTCTCTTAATCTTTTTAAAACTATGAGGTCTGTAAAGTCCACACCACTATATTCTGCCCACTGGATTGCAGTATTTAATGCAGTTATAGCGCCGTCCAGTGAAACCTTACTTGAAATTTCTTGAAGGTTCTCGACTACATAAACTTCACATTCTTCTCGGTCGTTATTACATTCCTTGTCAGCATCATTTCATTCCAATACATCAGTTTCCTTGAATCTGGTCTACAAAAATACATAAATTACATACACTGTTCGTAAAGTCACACATAAGTTCATTTTTTCTGAAAAACGAAATTTTCCAAAAAAATCCTTGAATACGTCAATTTTGTTTTAAAAAAATATTTTCTGTGACATCGTTTGTGTCAGTGATGTCAGCCGTATACAAAATATAACGTCATCGATAATTTTTTTACATGAAAATTCCAGATTTTTTTATGGCATGTCAAAGTTCGTCATTTCTACTTTTTGACTATGCAAAAATATTAGTATATTACATAACAAAAATTTCTAAAAAGTAAAAGTCAAAATTTTAAAATAAACTACTGCCCCAAACTTTGTATAATATCTTTTGCTTTAGTCCGAACTAAGAGCCTTAAAAAAAATTTAATGTAAAAGATAATTACACCCTTGTCTTGTACATTTATGTACGTGATAAAGTAATTCCTTTGTTTCTTACTTTCACAAATCAATCATAACAAAGTTTATCGATATTTAAGCCCATTGGTTTTATAAAACGTCATTTTATTTACTTGTGTATTATCATTAGAATGCCACTAGTTTAATAATTTCAGCAGATTGTGCCTTTCCTATATTAAAACGTTTTGACAAATTTCTTACTCTAAGTTTCTCTTTGTTATGTTTCCACTGTCAATTTTCTCTTTAAGTGTTAATGTGCGATGTTTTTCGGACATTTTTTTCCATACGGCATTCAAACAACCACTAATTTTAAACACAATGAATATCCAAAGCGGTCAAGGAGCAAAAATTGTACAAAGTTAGTAATTACGTCTCTGTGCCGCTCACCGTTGACTGTAACATTCTGGCCATTAGCATTTTTGAAGACATAAGGGCCAATGATTGCATCGGCCCATAAAACGCACCAAACAGTAACTTTCTGAATGTAACAGTGTTTCAACAATGGCTTGTGTATTATCATTGCTCTAAATTAGGAAATTTTGCTTATTAATTTAACCAACAGTGAGATTCATTACTAAACAAAATTTTCAAATGAAATTGTGGATCAATGGCAATGTTTCCTTCGGGCCATTCACCAAATGTACGGTGCAAACGACGATCGTGCGGCTTCAATTCCTGCACAAGTTGAATTTTGTAAGCACGTAAATTTTCCACAAAGTGGATGGACACAAGTTTAATTGTTGAGCACGATGACGAATTGACACATTTGGATCATCATCAACACTATGCCAGCAGCAATGGCTTGTTGGCAACGACATCTTATGGGATGCGTATTATCGTTAAGAGTAAACGTAGTGCGAAAACGATCCAGTTTCTCGAATTAATCGTTTTGAACGACGATTATGAGCGCCATAAAACTCACGTAGTGCCCGATGTGTTTCTCTAACTGAACCGTCTCTTCCAAAATAAATTTGAACAATTTAAAAACGTTGCTCTGGCATGAGTCTATTCATGATGAATTGCCAAACCAAATTGATCTCAAAACTACCGAAAACTGTCAAATCGCCTATCAAAGAAAACTGTGGTGCCAATTTAAAGTTCTCCGTCTCTAAAAAAAAGAACGCCCTTTATAAGCGGGATGCCATTACAGCATTTTTTTTTCATTCACCATACATCATTGGCATGTCGACTTTTTCGTTGTGTATAGCCATGTTTGTTAAGAAGTTTAAAATTTATTTTTCAGCGAGTTTTCTGTTCTTTTAGATATGTGTCAACTGGCTGTCTTCGTGACTGGAAACTTTGCATCATAATAAACAATATATAATTTTTACATTGACAGCTTTATTAAATTTCTGGATAGATGTAATATAATAATTCCGATTTCTTTATTATTTATTTTTCTCAGTATATTTTAAACATCAACCGGTAGAAAAAACGTTTAACACCAAAGTTGCTCAGAAAAATTAGGTCTTTGAGAATACCAGGAAAAAATGTGTTCGTAGAAAAAAATTGTTCATGACGTCATATCCGCCATTTTGAGAAGTCACATGTTACTCTTTTTCATCAAAAACTAGATCTTAGGGGATCACGTTTCTGATCCAATAATGAAATTTTAAATTTTACTTGCGATTTCTTTAAAAAAGGTGTCGGGCGTGAAGTTTGACATACCTTGCACGTTTTTATGGTGCACATGAAATAAGGTTCAATTAAAATAACATTAAAACCAAAACATAAATCAGCATCTCAAGAAACGATGTGAATCTTAACCCAACTACATATTATTGTTTGGTTCTAGGCTTGTAGCTCTATGGCCAAGTTTTAAGCCAGGTATTAAAAGTAAATTGATATTTAAGAAAATTAAATCACATGCCTATACTGATTCGATTAAACGGAAAGCAATTGCTTGCTCAGTTTGTCACACAAAAAAATGCTTTAAAATTCACTTAGTTTAATTGAAATTAATTTGATTGAGATTTAACGCCTAAGTTAACAACACGCGAATGCGAGAAGAAAATTCTTCAAATTCATATTCGACATGTGTAAATTTCAATGTGGCGACCCAATTAATGATATAACTGCTATAAGATATTATACAGACTGTATTTACGTAATAAAAGTAGGTACATTCACTTCGTAACTCAGCTACAAATAGGACCAGTAACAAAAATGATTGCTATATTTCTACAGATACGGGGCACAGCTTGAATGTTAAAATTAGGATTAGGGCTTAGGAAATGCTATTTTGTATAACTTGTGTCACATTGCGAGACTTCGCTTTACTCATCCCGTAGGTATGAAAGTATACTTCTTGATTATATTCCAGGTATTCTATTGAACAAAATATGACTTGTACAAAAATATTTTATCTTCGATAAAATTCCCTTTAATCTGACATTTTCTTATAAAAATTTAATTCAAAGAACCAATATCTATTGACATTTACAACTTCTTGATATCGTTTCAAATGAACTCTGTACCCCTTGGATACGGGGTATCTCTTCGTGGTAAAAATTACTTTCTGTATCATAGATAAAAGCTTTGCATATACTAAATAATTTATAGAATTAGCGAAGAGAAAATTGATGTAAAGTTTAAGTTTAAAAACAGTATTTAAAGAATTTAAAAATTGACAAAAATTGAAAACCGCTCATATCTCAGTAGCCGTAAAAAAGATGAGGATGTGGTTTCTATTAATCGTTTCTCAAGGTTTAATCCTGTAATTTTTTCTGTCTACTCTGGAAATAAGAATTTCTTATCAAATTAGTTTAAATCTGACCACTCTACAGAGTGTTTTGAAAATATACAGTTTATTGAACCTGGAATAAATTTACTCTTGACGTTTCCGTTGCGTTTTGACTTTCAATTCTTGGTTTTCTCAAAACATAAATTCTTGTGAACTATCGTTATTTCACGAATGATTTTTCGATATAAACTCCAAAGGTTTTTTCGTGTAAATAAGTTGATTTAATAGACCTACGTACCTACATAGTTAGGTCAAATTGTAATCATGAAGCTGTCCATCAACCTTCTAATTGTAAGTTGGTCTAATTAACGGAAATTACTAATCCTCGCAAATCTAAACAAACTACGAAAAATTACCACTAAGAGTTCGGAATGGAAAATAAGCGTCCAATGGAATCACTGCACGCTTATTTGGGCGTAATATGTAGTTGCAATTTTTAATAATAAGAACTGGTAAATTGTATAGAAAATTAGACATAGCAGTTAACGAAATTTCTTTTTCTTCGCGTTATAATTTTTTTTTCCAAATTTAATTCCGCCTTTTTTGTTTTATTAATCGACCCCAGCAAGCATAATGTTACGGCAGTGTGAATGTCCTTTATAGCGAAATAAAGGCCAACCATTGTTTATATCCGATATATTTATTTTTTCTACCTTAGATAAGTTACTAATATTTAGTGTATGGTATTGTTAGGCTTTAATCCTGTGGCGGTCCCGCCGTTGGATTTCCTGTTTTTTAAAGTCTTTGATGTTTTGTGTATTCTGTTTGTTGCACGTCACTGCCCTCTCAAATACTTCTTACTAAGTATATCTGGCACCAATGTCGGCATCGGCATGTTTATTGTAGGTTTTGATTGAGTTATAATTTGAAACCAGTACGACGGCATTATATGCCGCAGCGCGACGGCTTTTACAAGTAAAATTAATTTAATTTTTTTAATTTTTTGAATCATATTTTTTCTGTGAAGGCTTCGCTTTTGAGTCATAATTTCCTTTAATTAAAAATACATCCAAGAAGAGTTAGTTTTATAAGCGTCTTTCCTCAAATGCGTTTATCATTATTGTTTGATTCGTCGAAAAGAATGTGGTTAAAATTATTTTAAGCGCTTTTTCTTAGTTGTGACAGGCGGAGTGCCGCGGGCGACCGACCGCTCGTATAACTTAAGTCGCTACCGCCGTAGGGTTAAGGTTAATATCACTAGGTTATAGTTTGTTCGATTTAATATAATTCCTTATTATAATACTTCCTGGATTTTATTTGAAAAGTGACCAAATTAATTACGGTAAGTACCGGGTAACCCGTTAAGATTTCTTTTAGCAAATCGAAGACATAGAAATTAAATCCATCATGAGAAGTTCATTAAAAAGTAGTGCCAATTCGATTTAATGGCGAAGAATGATTCCACGGCCTATTGTTTGTACATAGTTTGATTAAAATCGATGTTCTGTTAAAGAAGACGATGTCCCGAAAAGCAATTATTTTACTCGTTAGTAAAGAATGGACAGTCACAGTGAACGCATTTGATAAATAGCTACTTCACTAATTCAACAATTCATCAAGGAAATTTCTACGTGCCTAAAAAAATTTATATTTGTTAAATCTCTAACCTTAACCATTTGATAAATGTTTATTTAAAATATTTTAAATTGTGACGTAAAGAAAGTTAAAAACCTACTCCGTTGAAGCTTGCTTCAATGACGTAACCGATTATGCAGAATTTAAAATGATTCATAAAAGAAGCGCAAATTTATTTTGTGAAACAAGAAAAAATTTACGTAAAGAATAAAGTAGTTAAACTCAACTATCCTCACAAAAAAGGTCATCCAAGCTGCACAAGAGATAATTTCATGGAAGTTTAACAACGTCTATTAATCCCTATTTCAACTAAGTCAGATTTCATTTGGAACATGTCATAAGCTTCTGCGGAAACACCTACAGCTGTATGCTTATGGTGTCGAATCTGTTATTATCAAATTGCCATTGACGAGTACAGTTTTGCCAGTGACACTTTAATCGTATGATCAACTTTAATACAGTTGTAGAACAAACTTTTCCGCTGACGAAGCCTGGTTTCATACTTCCGACTTTGTAAATTTGGGGAGCGGAGAATCCTCGTGTGAGTATAGAGAAGGCCATACATCTAAGGAAAGCAGAATTTTGGGGAGCAATATGAAATGAATTATTATTGGTCCAATTTTTTTTTAGATACCTAGTTAGTGTGTTTTCGTGACATTGTTTGCCAAAAAACTGGAGGATTTTTTTTCAGGAACACTCACTACAGAACTCTTTTGAAATGAAATTCCAACTCCACTCCTTAAACAACGTCATGGTGGCGAATTGCAAAGTTCGTATTTTCACTAAGTTAATACAACCATTTACTTTGCTGAACAAACTTTGAATCCATTATCCAACCAAGTTTAGGTGACTCGCCTCCTTGTGATTTCTTCCCATGGCCATACATTAAAAATTCTATTTTCGAAAAAACAATCTATCAAATTAATGTCATCTTGAACAGTGTTATGAAAATAACACTCATAAATAATGTTGAATAAAATAATGTATTTTTAATCGTTCTGGTAACATACATAATGCTCTTTAGTTATTTAAGGTTGTTGTCAAATTATACATTAGTAAAAAGAAGACATTGTCTTTGGTGACATTAATAACTAACAGTTAAGTATTATATTCATATAGATGATTTCTGCTGGTGAGTGCTGTGTATTTGGTACAGCATTTGAATGTCAAATTTGTATGTTTTATACCTATTTAATTTCATGAAATAATGAGAAGAGAAGTTTATCAGTTTGAGTTGCCAATCACTCGCCGAAATCTTCTTTGATCTTTGATCATTTCCGAATAATATTTACAAGCATGTAAACTATCTTCTATACATTATTGCATCATTAGATATAAAATCTGGCAATGACGATACAAAATATATGATTGAGGAATTTATTCAAGACATGCCTTTGATATTTAATGCCTACTGATTTTTTTTAAAGATGGCTCTTTAGTTGTACTACAAAATCGCTTGAAGCACCCTCCGTCTTTTTGAATTCCTAACAGTGAGAGGAATTGCAAACTATTTGAAACAGGAAATAACAGTTTATGCTTTCCTATATCAGTTTTGGAACGTTTATTTTTGGAATCATTTTTGGAATTAATTTTTTTTGTTTTTTTGAAAACCTTAAAATTATACGGCTTAATAGATCTTGTGAAACTAAGAAATGGGAGTTGAAATCGCAAGTTTCCATCTCAAATAGTTTAATAAAAATAATAAAAGTTGTAGTTAAAAAAACGGCGTTTGCATAAAATAATAAAAAATTGTTTTGATATCCAGTTTTAGGGTTGCCTTGTACTATTCCAGTTTAAATTACAACCCTGCAATTAAAGATGAAGATCGATGGGTCCATGGGGGGATGGTTTTTGTGAAAATTGGATCTTACAATTTTATTGAATATAAAAAAACAAAAATATTGAATGAATTCAAATCAAAAAAGAAAAACACAGTGAAGTTCACCGCTTTCTATTTCGCTTATGCAAAATTATTTGTTATTACTTTGATTTTTGATCCTGACATTTTCGCCAAATCAGAAATAAAAGATATGTTCATTTTCTCCCATACGTTGTTATGGTGTTGTTTATGAGTTCGTTTAATTATTGTCTTTGAAATTATTTGAATATTCCATAAAAATGTACTAGAATATAGGAATTTAAATTTTGATTTATTTGAAATTATAGGAATTAGGTAGGTACTTGCCTGATAAATTTAAGATTATTAACTAGGTACTATATACGTCCTAATGCACATGAAATATACACTGCATATCTTTCTTTTAAAAAACTTGCAAAACTCAATTTAACAAATAGGAGTTCCCAATTTTACTTGCATAAGTTCAATATAAATTATTTAAAGATATCTTATACAGGGTGTGTGCTAGGTAGTGTAGGATACTGGATAGGGCATTAGAGATCAATCTGAATTGATTTAACCAAACATACCTATATACATTTAAGTGTTACAGTTTTCCTGATAATTAAGATTAATTTCTTTTAGAAATATTTTAAAAATTAGAGGAATTCAATAGAAAGTAAATTTCGATAAGAACTGAAAAACCATTGCCTAAGGAAGTTTTTAAGACATTTGAATAAACATACACCTAAGTGTTCAAATAAAATTTACGTTTGATTAAATCAATTTAGAATGACCTCCCTCAATGCCTTATTCAGTATCCTGCACTACCTACTAAATACCCTGTATATTCAATTTTAATAATTTGAATCCACAAATGTCGAAGGAACATTAATTCCATACTTATTTCCGTGCTTATTGAACTGTGCGTCTAGAAAAGTAAAAAGATTTTCAATTTAAATTGCAAAAATTCAATCAGATATATTTAAGTATATTACATTTAAATTTTTTACTAAATTTACTGAACTAAAATGGAACGGACATTTCTAATTTTTGATAATAGATATTTAACCCGATATTAGGCTGCAGCGATTAGGTCGCGATCAGATTAATAAGGTTTATTAACTATGTCAAAGTTGTGTAATGAAATCGTTGTATGCAAATGAGACTTAATACTTAAAAAATTAGGAAAATTTTCACTCAAAATTTTACTTAAACGTCAAAAACTTACGGAAATTTTTAGGTTGCCATGGAAAACCAACAAATGTTGAGTTTCTGGTTGGCTAAACAATAAAGACGTGAAATTTTCATATTATCCTAGGAAATTTTGAAGTTGCCATGGAAAACATAAAAATCCTGCTCCTGATTGGCTAAAGAATAAAGGTGTGAAATTTTTGGTCCTCACATAAAGATGTGACTCCTCAGGTGATCATAATTTGTGATAATTGCCTATTATGGTCCTATGAGAAATTTTACAAATAACAGTTGTCCGCGCCTCATTTACTTAATTTAAATTACGGAGTCACTATGAGCTTCATTTACCAGAGGCGTAGAATTACCTACCTCCTAAATAGTCATTCAAACTTTCTTCGCAGGCATTCAATTGCCTTCATGTGGGCTTTATAGGGCTATAAAATCATGTAAATGCCATTTTGTTGATTTCTCCTTGAAAGGAAACTTTAAAGTATTAATTGAATGTAAAAAGTATTGACCATTACCTGCATCCGAATAACGAAAATTTTAGGGATTTCAAATTCTTTAGATGGGAAAACTATCGTCTCGCACATTCTTATATTTGTTTGTTAAAGGATAGATACCGAGGAATGGAGTATCCGTCGTTTATATTATTAATTTCTTGTAATCTGATATATTTGCCCTGAATATGGGTTAAGCTGAGAACCAGAAACAATAAACCAATTAATTACAGAGAGTCTACGCCCCTTCAAAATGGTTCTGCTTGGATGACAGTCTCAGCTATGTAGTAATCTATCTGCTTTATCTAACAAAGGAAAACGTTGCCTGCTTCGCATTAATCGCACTTTTACTGACTATACTCGTATACTTGCTACACGCTTATGCATATGTGGTACATACACGTCTGATACACATTATCCGAATTACCTAATTACGACATACATACCTACACATCACTGTACAGTGAGTTATTTGTATATAGCGCCACAACAACATACGCCTATTGAGGCTGTCACTGTTTTAGAAGTACGGCCAGTCTCAATAGGGACTTTACTTATTTAAATATTTTGCTCTGATGCACAAGTATTTATACAGAGTGTTTCAGACTTAACTGTACATACGCTACCAGTGATTAGAGTACTTCACCTTTATTCAAATTCACCCATATATCGTAGGTAAATCTAGATTAATTCTCGAGATACAGGACGTTTTCTTTTTTTTTACTCTATGACTTTATAGTCATAACTTTTGACCTACCCTCTATAACTAATTCAAATTTTTTTGCATACATGACCAGTTCGATTGCCAGATTTTAATCCATTGGATTATTACTTCTGGGAGCATTTAAAATCTAAGATTTATAAATGAGAGGTAAAAACAAGAGAGGGGAGCTTTTACAAAGAATAAACGAATGCTGTGCTATAATTAGAGATAATCCCGACATTATACAAAAGGCAATAAGGCAACTTTCGCTAAGAGCAAGAAAATGCATACAAGCGAATGGCAGTCATTTTGAATACCTCTTGTAACTTTTTTTTGTCGTGTTGTAATTTTTATTATCTAATTTCATTTTTCGTTATTACAATACAAAGATGGCCTTTATTTCGAACAATTATTAAATATTTTAATTTTTCAAAAAATGTCTTGTTATTGAGACAAAATTATACTTGTGGGAATCATAAAATTAATGTTGTAGAAACAGCTTTTGACGCTTTATTGAAGGTTCCATATGGTTTTAATGAAAATAATATACAGGGTATTCAAATTCCTAACAATTTCTAAAAAGACTATTTCCTAGTCTGGACCTGCAATTTACAAACTCTGCTAATGGTATTTTATAGTGTATGTTAAGATGTGATTACACACAAAATTTGAATTAGTTGTAGCGAGTAGATCAAAAGCTATGACTATAAAATCATCGAGTAAAAAAAAGGAAAACGCCCTGTATCTCGAGAATAAATCGAGATTTACCTACGATATATGGATGAATTTGAATCATGGTAAAGTACTCTTGGGTATGTATATTTCACTCTGAAATACTCTGTATAAGTATTGTAAGAGTAAATATACAAGTACGAGATACGAGAAAAAAGATGAAAATTCTTTTTGTCTCGCATCTACAGTGCGTTAGGAGGGTCACTGCCTTTCTCTCTTTCAATTCCCAAGCTATTAACTAACTTTAATTAAGATTTTCTTGATGTTGATACCGCTTCGACATAAGGGTTCTTCAAATTATACTTTTAACTTTCCGGAACCTTAATGGAGCTATCCAGGATCAATAGAGGATGCATATTTGTCGACGACAGCAATAAATATCATCTCAAAACATTTGAAATTCTTCACATTATGATTTACATAGGTGCCCACCTAACATATTTTTCTATTTTTTCTCTAGTGCCAAAAATTATTTTTTTAAAATATTTAACTGACATTTCGAATATACAGGGTGTCTACTATGTAATATGTTCGCAGGATATTACTGTTATTAATAAAAATAAAGGGATGCCGTTTTTGCAAACCTGTGCCACTTGTTTGTGAAACGAAGTATGTCTCGAACAGATTTATACAGGGTGAAATTGAAAGTTCATTTTTTAGATTGCATAAAAAATAGTTGTTATACAGCATCTCTGCCTTTGGAAAATATACTCAGGTTTTTTAATGAGACTTTAATAGTTACATTGCATTCATTGGGAAGTTTTCAGAAATGTATAGTATGTCTCCGGATGGAGCTAGCAAAAAGAGAGTTTCTTTTTTTTTCATTTTTTGAGAAAAATGTATTGTTCATAAATTATTTTGTTCGTTCCAAAATAGTTGAATCAGCTCTCACCGTTTCAATTTTCCTTTTGATTACAGAGAAATATCGAAAAATAAGCCCATTTAATTAAAACATTTTTCTAAGATACAAAGATTAATTCAGGTTTCTATGGTAACTGTAATCAAAACTTTTGGTTATTAAGTTTTCACTACAATAATTCAATAAAAAATAGGGAACTACAAATAAAAATTTCACACACAAAAAATGTGGTCCAATTATACCATGGGAAAAAATTGCACAACATACGTTCACTTTAGCCGAATATTGCGGATTACGAGCAACTCGGAAATAACAATTGTCATGGCTTCGGTACCTTCCATGCCGAGATGAAACAGTACCATTGGTGGAGAACCTGACTTCATCAGAGAAGGCAATGTCTTGATGAGAGTATTGGTTATTTATGATTTGATCCACAAGTCGAAATCCAAACGTTTTGCTTGATCTGGTTCTGAAGCGTGATTACAAATTGGTTTGAAGGAATGAGTTTTCCAATTGTTTCAATGTTTTTTGTATATACGTTTTACTTATTCTTAATTGAAGAAATCTTCGCCGTAAAGAAAATTTTTGATTATTTTGAACCAAATCAATTACAATAAGAGTCGTAGCTTCATCTTCATCTTGAGCCACCTAAGTTTTTTTTACACCTAACACGGAGCCAGTAAGTAAGAATTTCTTGATTGATTTTTGTACACCACATTTTGGGATCTAAATATACAGAAATATTTAAGCAAATTCATCGAGAACTCGACAAATTGCTTTATCACCTTTGCCATAGCACTGTATCAGGTAAACTCTTTGCTCTTTCGATAACATTGTAATGTACTATAATTTAAGTGTTGCTTATGGTTGCTATGAGAACGAAAATTAAATTTTAAGGCTTCGAAAATTTTTCAACTTAACGGACCTATTTTTCGATATTTCTCTGTAATGAAAGGGAAAGTTTAAACGGTGAAAACTGATTCAATCGTTTTGGTACAAGCAAAAACTTTCATGAAGAATACATTTTTCTCGTAAAATGAAAAATAAGGAATTTTCTCCTTTTGGCAACTCTATTGCGGGACATACTGTATAATAGTTACCGCTGTGTTAAAAAGAAGGTAAAAATGTATATTAAAAAAACAAATTTTAAATTAACAGTAGTTCTGGAAACTATTTTTCAAGATTTACACATTAAATTTTATTTTTTAACCTGAAGAAGTTAGTATGAAAGGTACATTGTCGTTTATTTCATTAATGTACGAAATAATAAAAGAAGGCTAATTTAATTTTTGAATATTAAAATCCAAGATGTACTAAATCATGCATAATTATTTATTTTTTAATTCAAAACAGTTATAGTTATTTCTTTTTTCACCTTGTTTGCTGCATAATATGTGAACGAGAAATTACAGAACATTACGTCCAAAAAACACAACTATTTTTCGCATTATTTGGAGAATCTTAAAATTTATACAGGGTGTAACATTTAACTTGAGACATCGCAATATCTCGAATAATAAACGTTCTATGAAAAAAATTTATATTATGAAAGTTTAATTATTTCGCGAGGGAAATACATTGATGTTAAAATTAGTGCCCTTCTGCTCCTCTTTGTGGGGGGATGGGGAGTAACTTTAATTATTTAAATGGCATCCCCTACTCTTTATTGCAGATTCGAATTCTACGGCAAAAACACGTAGAATTTGTCTGGAGCACTTTTTTCGATTCACGACAGATGGCGCTGTAATCAATGAAATTTAATTTTCCTTTTGCTTATGATTTACCGAAGTGTTTGGTGAAATCTGCTTTAGAAAAACTGTATTCTCACGCGTTGTTGAGGATAAATAAAAATAACACATTTTTTTTTTACATTTGTGGTTTAAACGTATAAAAAAGAAATAACTTGAAGAAACAACTAATTTATAGTAGATTTATTTCGGTATTAATACTACTTCCGAATGGAATATTTCACTGTACAAGAGAAAATTGAAATGGTCTTTGTTTATGGAAAAGCTAGCAGGCGTCTTAATTGATAATGATGTCAATCTCTATGCTCAGCGTTTTCCGGAGAAAGTGCGGTCACGAGCTTCTTTCGCTTGAGTTATCAAACAGTTTTCTACTGAAGGGAGTATAAAATAGAAGAAAAGAACACGTACAGCTATTGTTTGTAGAGCAGACAATCAAGTAGTAGTCTTAGGTGCTGCGACTCACAATCTGCATGCAAGTACATGAGAATATCATTGCAATCAGGTACTTCTCATATGAGTGTGTAGAGAATGCTGAGGAGGCACAAGTTTCATCCTTATCATATCTCTTTACACCAAGAGTTCCATGGGGTAGATTTTCAAAATCGGGTAACGTTTTGTCAATGGGCACTTGACCAAATATAACAATACCACAATTTTTTTCGTAACATATTATTTTCCATCAAATCGTCTTTTACAAATCACGGCACCGCTAATAGGCACAACATACATTACTGAAGTGTAGAAAATTCGTATTGGCTTCGATAAATTGGGCACCAGTGTCTTTGGACTGTCAACGTATGGTGTGGAATCATTGGCAGTAAACTTATCGTTCCCCACATAACTGAAGGCAACTTGAATGGTGAAATGTACCGAGACATTTTGGAAAACGCACTGCCAACATTACTTGAAGACTTGAGCTTAGAAGCGCGGCAGAACAGGTGATTTCAACATGATGGTTGCCCAGCACATTATTTGGTGGTGGCACGAGAAGTCCTTAATAAATTCAATGATCATTGGATTGGTAGAGTTGGTTCGGTGAACTGGCCTGCTAGATCACCAGATCTCACTTCGCCAGATTTCTTTTTGTGGGGTACCTTAAAAACAAATTTTATAAAACAACTGCCAACAACACGTGAGAATATTATTGTGTGTTAAAAATGCTTGTGCCGAAATTCCAGCAGGTGCAATTCTCAGTTGTGTTCGGTCGTTCGAAATGCAAATTAATAAGTGCATTGAAGTTGAAAGTCATCATTATGAGCACTTACTTTAAAAACTAACTGCAAAAAGTTTTTGTTTACATTAAATTTAAAGTAGATTTCACCAAATATTTCGGTAAATCATAAGTGAAAAGAAAATTAAATTTCGTTGGTTACAGCGCCATCTATCGTGAATCGAAAAAAATGACACGGGTGGCCCAACAAAAATTGTGTACCTAGATTTTCAGTATTTAAAATGAAAATGTATATAAACGCTCAGACTTCTCGATTTTTGATTCGGGGGGACACTTTTTTATAGTATTTTCAACTTTTCAACTTCAACCCTTGAACATGGGTAACTTTATTAAGACATTTCAGTAATATTTCACTTTTAAAGGCCTTTCTACTCTCATTTTGAAATCTACAGCTCTTATTGTGATAAATTAATTATTAACTAAAAGCTTTTTTCCCCATGGACTTTGACAAGCTATCATATCACTAGGGATAGTGTCATTGACTTCGAACTTCGAAATTATGATTAGGATACAACTACCTTTAAGGTAAGGTATTACTCGACATCCCTTGCCATTAGAAATTTTGGCGGTAACTTCCTCCCCTATTCAGGGGTTGAAGTTGAAGGGTTGAAAATACAATAAAAAAAGTTTCCCCCTTGTGTCAAAAATGAACGAGTCCGAGCATTTTTACACATTTTCATTTTAAATATTGAAAATCGAGATGCAAAGTTTTCGTTAGGCCACTCTATATAATAGCGATGTCTGAAGACTGCTATGGCATGACTCAATAAGCAAGATTAGTTATAGTGCTTTCATTCCAAAACCAATCACCCTATATAACTCTTAAACTATTTATTGTTTTAAAATTTCCAAAAACACGTCAATTGAGATGTCGAGGGGAAACTTTTTGAGTTTATTGTTCATTCTACTATCGGCAACCCCTTAAGCAGGGGGCGACTCACCCCTAAAATCTTAAATAGAATGGGGAGTTGAGTGATACTTCATTTTAAAAGGCATGCCAAAACCTTTTCACCTACGAACTTTGTGATTTTTATAACGAAAAATGATTTCATCAAATGTTCAAATTATAACCCGTTATTTTCGAGATAATAAGAAATGTTAAATGCCTTGCATTCCTTTGATATCAAAACAACAAACACTAGTTTTTAGGACTACTTAGTACTATTTTAACGTTAGTGTTAGAATATTCATTTATCAAATAGTTTGAAATTATTATTTAAAATGGTATACACTTTAGTTGAAAAAACAGAGATAATTTTCTTTACAGAGCTGAAAATCGATGCGCTCGTAAAACCGTTAGAGTTTTTATTAATGAGAGGCATTTAAATAAAAACGTCGGTCATAAGTATTTTATCGAATTGATGTACAAGTCTGAAAAAACTGGATCTGTATGCAACAAGAAAATTACACAAGCAAGGGTGGTAAACGAAGCTTGCCAGATTGAAGTACTTGGTCAGTTCGCTGTGGATTCATGTTCTTCCATTTCCAAAGTAGCTAATTTGACAAATATTTCTACTGATTCCGTGCACAAAATTTTGAAAATGAACAAGTTTTTTCCCAAAATGAAGATTCTACACGAACTCTACGAAGAAAATTACAATAAAAAAATTGAATTTTGCAAATTAATGTGCCAACGGATTGACGAAAACCTTAACTTAATCAAAAACATTTTTTTTAGTGACGAAGCAACTTTTTTCTTGTTCACAAATACAATTGCAAGTATTGGAATAGTGAAAATTCACACTTATTTTGAGAAGAACATATTCAATTCCCACTAAAAATAAATGTTTGGGCGGTATTCTGGGAAACGAAATAATTGGGCCATTTTTTCTAGAACAGAATTTAACTAGTCAATCGTATCTGAACCTATTGGAAAATGAGGTAAATCCTAGCATTTTGCAATCTTTGCAAAGTCAAGTAGGTTAAAATGGAGTTTTGGAACTCAATGAAGAAAATTTACACTTCCAGCAAGATAGAGCTCTCCCTTATTATACTTTAGCACTAAGAGAATAGCTTAATGAAAGAAAATAGCTTAATGAAAAAAAAAACATTTTAAATGGATCGGTCATCAAGACACAATAGATTGGCCAGCAAGATCTCCAGATTTTATTCCTCTCGACTTTTTCTTTTGGGGTTTCTTAAAATCTGAAGTGTATAAAACTGCAATTTAAAGTATTCAAGACCTAAACAACAGAATAACACTGGAATGCAGAGGTATTATCAGACAAACTTTCATCAATGTTCGCAATGAATTTGAAAATAGACTTTATTATTATCTTGAAAATAACAGGTCACATTTTGAACGTTTAATAAAATAATTTTTTGTTGTAAAAATCGCAAAATTCAAGTGGCCGCACTTTCTGGAATGGTTAAATGGAATGAGGCGAAACTTCGTAGGTGAAAAGGTCTTGACATGCCCTTTAAAATGAAGTGTCACTCGACCCCCCATTCCTTTTAAGATTTTAGGGATGAGCCACATCCTGCTCAAGGGGTTGCAGATAGGGCTATTGGAGATATGCTCAAAAAATTTCCCCCTTGACATCTCAATTGACGTGTTTTTGAAAATTTTAAAACAATACATATTTCAAGAGTTATTTAAAGTGGTTCGTTTTGAAATGAAAGCACTGTATGTTGCTGAAATCGGGACTTTATTTATTTACGGAAAAAAGTTGATTTTTAGTTTTGTTCAATTGTTTTTAGTTATCGTTTTAAATTAAAAAAATTAAATCAATCTAAAATTTTTATGTTAAAAATTTTAGAAATTAATTCTGAACAATTATCGATATTAAACTTTAAAGGATTTTTCAGCATTTTTAGGTTGATTCCTAAGATTGAGGTGCTTCCTGATGTAAAAATATTTAATGTACCGTCTGTAGGATTAAAAAAATATTAAATGATTTTTAATGAATTACTAAATGGTTATTTAAAAATTTCGATTTAAATCGGATATTCTGTATATTGCTATTATGTCCGACGAGATTCTTCTTGCTAATTTCAAAAAAATAATGGTCGTATTATTCCTAACTTTTTTCTCATAAATGGAGATATACATATACTTCACATGAATAATGAATTAGATAAAGAACGCAATCAAAGTTTTTATTTAACTCTTTTTTTTAACAGCTCATCAAATAGACATCCTTCATTTGTGAAAAAACGGTTAAAATTAATGGCCTTCTCAGCAAGAGTTATGTGCGTATAAGTTCAATAAATTTCCTATTTAACTTAAACAGTTAAACCTCAGTACACAAATTTAATAAGAGTGTGAAGAGTTATCTTCTTTTTTTTTAACAAGTGATACAACGTATTTCATCAAGAACATAAAATAAGGCATAAAACATTGTATATAATGCGTAAGTAATGAGGTTTTACTCGACTCATCCATTTATGGACTCGTTTGCAAGCTGGCTCGGCCATAAACTCATTAATGTCATAAAACTTTACATTACGTACTTATTACATAAATAACTAGTAACAGTGGATTAGGGTATTCCGGAGGAATTTTCGTTTTGACATAAAAGTTAAATTGTTATCCAATTAACGCGAAATCGAACATAAAACGTCATTTGTAACTCGTACATGAAAAGGTTTTCTTCCATCCATCTATTTATGAACTCGCTCGTAAGCCCTCGGCGATGAATTGATTCGTCTCATAAAATCTTACATTACGTACCTACATACAACACAGAGTGTACTTAAGTTGGAATCATATGGGAAAATTTTGTATTATCAATTTTATAAAAAAAAGTTATTCTTCATAAAAAGTTCTGCATGGTCTTAAACCTAAAATGAAGTAATTAGACATCATATTTTTGAAGTCGTATACCAGCTTTCTTATAATTGATAAAACTATGAAAATGAAATGAATATGAAAATAAATATGAGTTTTGCGTAAGAAAATTTTATTGTCGATTTCAATAATGCACATTTACCTCTTGTTTGTTAAAAACATGATAACTTATCGCCTCTTAATATGTTTTCATAACAATTACACAATTTAAATATGTAATTAATGAAAAATAATCATTCATTTTGTTAATAGGAAAAAACAAAGAGTTAATAATTTGTGTAACTATGTAAGATTATTTACTTTGTTTTAAATCATTCCACTGGTGCCTCGACATAGCCAGTCTCTCTTTTAAAACATTTAATCGTTCTTTTGCCAAATTCTCTTAATACATTCATTATCATACTTGGAGTAATTTCTTAACCTGCTTTCGAAATAATCCTTTTCAACTGACTAACATCTTGAAATGATCTGTGCTAGTAAGTTTTCTGTTTTAAATAATCCCATAAGAAATAATCCATAGGGATTAAATCAGGAGATCCATAAGGCGACAAAATATTTGAATGTCTGAGAATTAATTTTCCATTGAAAATATAATATTTTAAAGATGTTCCCTAATAGACAACATACTATGTCATGAGCCACCGTCTTGTTGGAACTAATTTTGCTGACGTTCTTACAAGAGTTAAATATTCTAAAACATATCGATTTTCACTATCAAAGAACGATTAAATGTTTTAAAAGAGAGCGTGACTATGTCGAGGCACTAGTGGAATAACTTGAAACTAAAGTAAATAGTCTTGCATAGTTACACAAATTGTTAACGATTTGTCTTTGTCCATTAGCGAAATAAATGATTGTAAAACGTGTTAAGAAACGAAAAGTTATCTTGTTTTCAAAAAACAACAAATAAATGTGAATCATTGAAATTTACAATAATAAAATGTTCTTGACCATGAATTATATTTTTAAGAAAGCTCCAAACATTGGATGCATGATTATTTCATTTTAAATTTAAGACCGTGCAGAACTTTTAACGAAGAATAACTTCTTTTCGTAAAATTAATAACAAAAACGTTTTCCAATGATTCCAACTTAAGTAGACACCCTGTACACTAGGTATACATACTATTTCCATTGTTTCATTGCGTGGCTTTAACTGGAGACATTGCTATGGCTTAGGGTTAGTAATATAATAAAGATTATTATCATTATCATTATTATTATTATTTAGTGACGCAGGTAAATTTTTATCCTGATAAGAATTTCAATTTATTCCGTAAGACATAAAAATTTGTGCACTAGAGACATCATGTAAATATTAATGGTATCGGACAATTTATAAATACTGAGGTCCTTTTGTTTATTAACTTGTTGCCTCCTACAATGAACATAGGCATTATCATTATCATTATTATGTAGGGGTAGAGCAGTTAGATATTTTCACTGGTAACTTCCTTCCAATGGGCGAGACCGGGCCAAGTCCATCGGTAGGCGAGGTTAGGCAATTTGCGGTTAATTCGATCGTATTGCATCGAAAAATTTCACAACTTTGGCGTTGGTGACGGTATTACAAACGGACGGGTCAAAGTTGAAGTCCATCAGTAACTCCACTGGCGGGTCATGTAATTCGATTCCGTGAGATCGCCAAACCCTCAAGTAACTATGTTGTAAAAGTTTCGCTGCCACTAGCATTAATGTGTTGTTATTATTAACAATATTATTACCATCATTACCACTATCAGTACCATTATCATTATTATCATTACTAGTATTATCACCATTACTACTATCATCATCCTCATCACCATCTTTATTATTATTATTACCATCATCGTTACTACTATCATACGTAGCCCATAGGGCGTCAAACCCTAAAGTAAAACTTTCGCTATCACCATCGTTATTGTTACTATGTAGGTTATTATTGTTCTAGATCCTTAACCTTGATGACCATCCATCTCCATAATTTCGTTCCCATGCGAAACATTTCATTTTTAAACAATATAAATTTAAAAACCGTGGTTGTAGTTAATCTATCTCTAACCCGTAATCTAAATACGCCGACATGTAAATCTACCGCTGTGTGAATTATATGGACCAAAACGTTCGTTTTCATTTACTTTCTTTCCCATGCCGGTCGATGTGATATCTCTTCCTACAACCGTGGCACGTTGCCCAACCATACTGAAAAAACGTATACTTGAAATCGATGCAATATGCATGAGACTGTCGCTCTCAATGGACCAAATAGTCTGGCTTTTATAGGTTTATGTAAATATATTTGTATTGCATTGTATTGTAAAATAATATCGTATTGCGAAAAGTGTTGTACTTGCGAACGTCCGCGTTTGACCCATGTCTAGCATAAAAATTGACTTATTTTTAGATGTCTCTACTTGATTAAGCTCTTACCTGCCTGACGAAAGTATTTATTCTTAAACTAGCGAAGAAATGGGGGTCATCAGTTGAATCGATAATAATTGTACATTTGGTTTTTTTTAATGCGAGCAATAAATTTACGCTTTTTAACCTCCAGGTTTAGTTGCACAACGGTATAGAAATCTGCAATGTATGTGTAGTGAAACATTATTAAAATATCTCAGTCGAACAAAGAGGTCAATTAAATAATGAAATGTGTAGATTATCAGATAACAATTAAGAAGAAATTGCAAAAATTTCATAATTATTTTTTGGCTGGAAAGCTTCGTTAATTGCTGCACATCGAATTAGAGTTCCTGCAAGTTACTTAATGTTTCTCATTTTTTCACGGGACTGTAACAGATGGAAGTGGACATTTTCTAAGACTCTTCCCAGCCTTTTAAAAGGGAAATGGGTAGAGTAAAAAAATGATTTTAATGATCGTTTATTGGCAGATTTTTGAGTTTTAACATATTTACAAAGGAATCGCATTCGTTTAAGTCAAATATTCTGTAGTTCAATTAGGCATTTTCGGTTGTTGGATTTTTTCCATTTAAATTCGATACTATCGCACCATCTAGTAAGAGCTGAAATGACTCAAATAAAGAATACGCTTAACTCTTCAGGAGTTTGTCTCCGAAGATTTGCCACGGTCATGTTTCTTGCAGACATTACTAAAATAATGTCTTGAATCGTCTTTTTGACTAAATCAGATATTTTGACCTCATGTACTTTTTGCTTCACAAATATGTCATCCAAATAATCTTTGTTCGTTTCAATACCACGGTTTTTAATACGATTTAACGTACTTCTGCCTACTTTCAAATTGTTAAGGCTCTTTTTAATACATTGCTGCAATCGACTGGAATGGACTCTGTTTTATTTTTCCCATCATTTTCTTCAAAATTTCAAGGGGGGATACCCATTTTTTGCCACTTTTCGAATTTTAATCTTCGATATCTGGGAAATCTGTGAAGTTGCTTTGAAAACTAGGTCACTTTGATAGTTTCAATGCGCTTTATGATATTACATAGATCTCAACATCTGTTTTGGTTTCTGTGATATGAAGTTACATTAGTATTTATTTTTTGTGATTTTGAGAATGCTGTAAAATAGAGGTCCCTAAAATTGCTTTTCTATGGCTCCAGAACTTCAAAAACAGCACAGTAAAAGTTTGAAATTATTAGATTTATGTATCCCGCCAGTCTAGATCCAAAAAGGAATAAATAATAATATTAGGTTTCATTTAAGAGCAAACGTCTAAACTCATTAAAAATATTGATGATTAGATAAAATAAACAAAATGTGAAATAGGACGTACATACCCCATATAGAAGAGGTTTGTAAGTTAGTCTTGAAAAGGACACTGCCCTTGCTTTTCAATAAGAAAATAAAACGCTCTAGCTGGTATTAACATTTAGTGCCGTGTTTCATTGATACCCATTTTCCTATGAAAATCAAATAGAAATGTTCCCGATAATTTCCAAAGTGAGAAAAGTACCTACATTTCGCAAGTTTTGTCAAATTCAAGTGTTCATATCTGGGGAATACGTGGAATAATTGCCTTAAAAGATAATTTAAATTATTCACCTCGATAATTTCTATGACCCACTGCAAGCGCATTTGCAAAATATCTTTTGATTTCTCAGATACGAGGTCACATTTTTCGCAATTTTAAAGATGCTGCAACGATAATGTCCTATATTCAAATTGAATATATCAATCGAGGTCCTGGGGCCTTGGGAAAGCACGTTTACGAATCTTTATTCTACACCAGTCTCAAAATTGCAAAAAATAGGTACTAATGTGACCCTGCATCTCAGAAACCAAAAAAAAAATTGTACGCGTTCTCAAGATATCGGTGTTTAAAGTTTTAAAATTTTTAGAAACGTTTCTAAATTTCTGATGTGCTCATTTTCAGTTTAGTAGAGAGCTAATATCAATTTTGAATTGATCTTGGACACATCAATTGAGGTCCAGAAGCCTTGGAAAAGATGCGATATCTTGGGTATTTATAGAGTAATTGTCTTAAAAAATAATTCACACATTAATAGTTTCGTAATATGTATAACGTAAACGATATAACGGATCTTACTAAAAAAGAGGGCCGTCCTCATCTTGATTTGCGAAACTGAGGGAGCTGTGCACCCCGATTGAATTTGTTCAGACTGATTATGCAGCATTATGATTTTGTCAGTTTTTCATTGCCCATCATTGTACCAACTAAGGAAATCTGTCTGGAACATAGAGCATTCATTTAAAGGAATTAATGTTAAATATTTGTCCGTGTAAATAGGAATTCTTGTCGGCAACATATTAGTAAGCTTCAAAACCATTAGGATTTTTTTCAGATATCGGAGTAAGGATTGATTCTAGAGATGTTCCTTTTCTTTCATAGGGACAAAAATCCAATGGAATACTTTTTGGAGTCGTAGCTACAAACTCATTAAGTTAGGTTTTTCCTAAACATATTTTTTCATATGCATTAGGACTGTTTTGATTCATTGATTTTTATAGTATCCATGTTGCACCATGTCTAGTACGGGTTGAACTTTCCAAAATCTGTCCAAAATTCTGGCTTCTTTCGAAATATTCTGATCTTCTGTAAGTTTTAACCGCACAGAAAGAAATAACGATTTCGAGAAATATTGTCAGAAATTATAGATACTCTGATCTCCTATAAACAAAACATCTGGATTTTTGCACTTTTATCAACTTAGAAGAACAAAAAATAATTTTTATATCTTTTGAAGAAATTTCAAAGAAGTGATGACTTGTAGAAATTTCACACATATTTGTAAAGATGTCAACGTTTTCGAAGAAACATATCGTCATTACATTTTTTAAAGTACACATCTGGTAGTCCAAGTTTCTGCAGATTCAATTACTCAGGATTAAAATTACACTCCATGGGTGTGAAAGCCTGGTTTTTTGAACAGTTATTTGGTAGCTAATAAGCGAATGGCTCATTATCCGCTGAAGAATCATTACTCTCTTTTTGAGCTTCTGCCTCGTCATTTTCGTTCAAAAAAAGATCATCATCTACATCACTAATTGCAGAAAGCTGATGAATACCTGAATTGTCGAGATCGAAATTATCAACCTTACTTTGCAGTTCTTTTTTTTAAGTGTTCATGATTTGATATTAAGAACTTTAACGTTTATAGAGAAATTTATAGAATATTTAAGAAAAAAGTGTCTTAATTTTATTTTCTTCTTCGTTTTTCGTTTGAAAATTATCTTAATATTGTGTTATTAATTATATTATTTATTTTGCATGTTTATATCGAAAAATTTAATTTTTTTAACTTAATTTTTCCCCCTTTTTACTTCAGGTTTGTTAAGTTATTTAACCCGAACTAAGACCTGAACTAACACCAGTACTTTTAGAGAATGTAACTATACAGGGTATTTCCAAAAATGTGGAGAATATCCCGGAAATAAAAAGTTCTCGTCAAAAGATTGTACTTATGCTTATAAATTGTTTTCCGAAAACTTATCCTTACTGCAATACAGTTCTTCAAAATTTAATAGCGAAAATAGTATTTTCTAAATAACTTTTCTTCTAATTGAAAAAATTGAATGAATTTCGGGTCATTCTCATACCTAGATTAAGAAGATAGGAGTTAACACTTCTTTTTACATCTTCATGTGTGAGAACATTTAAACGGTTCAGTGTATGCTATTCCTGTAGAGACCACAGAAAAATTATTGGAAAGAATAAATTTTTATTGTCGTCAAAAAAAAAAATGTTCAAGTATCATGGAGATTGTCAAAATCTTCCATACGTGGAGTTCAAGAATGTGTGAAACTTAATGGAATTCATGTTGAATCATGAAAATTCAACTTTGTTTCGCAATTTTTTTTTATTCAGCTTTTTTTTAAATACACCGTTTGACAAGGAAGCAGAGAGGAGGCTAGACTCAACTTTTTTATGCCTAAACTTTTAAGGTTTTGTTTTTTTAAACCCTATGTGGTTTATTAAATTTCCAGCGTACCTATGAAGAAAAGGTACTCTTGGTTGATGTACGTAAACCGAACTGTTTTCCAGAAAACCGTCATATTGTTAAAGGGCGTATTTTACAAAAGTAACGGAACCTTGCGTGTATTTTTTGCTCTATAGATATATTTATTCCTCCTAGATATCAAAATAAATAACACTTTTGTGTTAAAATTGTTGGAAATAAATTTATTACTTTGAAATAAATGTATTAAACTTTATCAACTAGAAGAAAATCTATTTAGAAAATACCATTTTCGCTATCAAATTTTGAGGAGCTGCATTTCCACCAGAGTAAGTTTTTGAAAACTGTTTATAAGCATAGCTACAATCTTTTAATAAGAACTTTACATTATCGGGATATTGCCTACAATTTCGGAAACATCCTGTATAGTTATTTATCAGTGAAAGTCACGAAGGTCATCCGGAATACTTTAAATGCTAATAAATCGGAAACTGTGAAATTGACGTGAAATTCAAAAAATGGTAATAGCTGATTCCACAAACTATGAGTGCCCCACGCGTGTTATTTTTTAAGCTATAAATTAAAATTGCAAATTAAAACGGTTCCACAAACCATAGACATCTTGCGCGTGGAATCGAGTAGTACCCATATTGAAAGCAACAGCATTCGAATGCGTAAACCGCGAACGTATAAGACAATAAGCAACACTAAGAAATTGTACAATTGGGCTGAAAGATTCATAACACCGAAAGCCAACGTTATGGTTTGTTTAATTTTGAAAAACAAATCTGTTACATTAAAAAAAAATTTTAATCGTTTCTTTTGTGAAAATGACATAGAAAACAACCCAATTTTACTTTAGGAATGTTTACCAAAAAATCATAGTCCTAATCAATAGAAAAAATCATGAATCGTTTGCTATTCTCGGCACGAAAATGTATAACAAACAAACAAATTTCTAAATTGAACACGAAATTCGGATTTCAAAAACACACTGAACAGTGAGGAATCACAGAAGAATTTGTTGTTGTTTGTACTACCTTGTTGATATTAACAGTTTTTAAAATCTAGCCGTGTAACTTCTAAAAATTCGTGATAATATCAAATTTCATCTTAATATCTGAAAGACTGAAACAGTTTTAATGGGAAAAATCTGAAATTTTCTGATTTTGGTGGAAGCAAAAACAAAACGGTGGTAGTCCTTAGCATTACTCTTGTAGCTTTTGTTGAATCTGATCCGATTCATATCCTTCGAGTCATTATAGGGAGAATAACCGGTGTCTGTTATATTTTTTATTCTATGAGCTTTAGTTCAAGTGGGGGCAAACTTGGATTGAATTCATAAAAGAAGCATTTTACCGAGAAGCGCTCGGTTCGAGCTGAGCGATTCCACTTGAATAAATTTTTTAAAAAATTAATAAACGCAAAATTTCTATCCATATGTGGCAATAACATAATAAAGAAATGCGTAAGTTTTACAACACGGTATCTTCAATAAAACCTGGCGTATTCAAGCGCGATTTCCTCAATATCTCTCAAAAAATGTGGTTGGATGGTGAAAAGCACAGCGAATTACGTCAACCATAAAATCACGAAGCGACTGACCGTTTCTTAATATTAAAATTTACAATTTTAGTATAATTAGGCACAAATGCATTAATTTAAATAATTAGCTTTACACTTGACCAAATAAATATTACGAGTAAGAAGTTTCACAACTGTACATTATGCAGCGATATCTAGAAACAACCAGGTATTATTTCGTTAATTTATAGTTGTTCGAAACATAACAAAATGGCAAGAAATTAACAATTTGTAAAGGACGTTTGATTGGTTTATAATAAGGCAAATATAATATTCTTTTGTGTTATGTTAATTTAAGCAACGGCCGCCTTAAACTGTATAGTCTTTAATATATCCCGTGTGCTACTTAATCTCTTTTGTTGATTACGAAAGATTTTTATTGAAGACAATGGTCAATTATCGCAAACTTTGTTCAAAAATTAAGAACGATTTAAAAGCAATTACTCAAAATGTATCCCGAATTGTGTAATAATTATTGTTTGCAATGATTTTGGGTTAAGTAACGAAACATGAGGGCGTACATTAACGAGGGTTTGCCAGCAAATTGGGTAATTTTTTGCTTTGATCTCGATTAGGTATTGTGAAAACATTAATAGTTGCCGTAATGAGAAATAACTCAAAGGCTAGAATTTATTGGGAAGTATGCGAATGTCAGTATTGTTAGTATTGCTCAAACAAGAAAGTTGTTCAAATTTTGCACAACCACCACTTATTGCGCGCCAGAACTAAGGTACTTTTTCTACTTCCCTACTATAATGCGCTGTTTGTCACACACCCGACTGAACGGGTATGGATTTCATCTCGTGCGATTGGCCAGTTCAAATCTAACCCGTGAGATATGAAAACTGACCAATGACAGCTCACATTTTTGTTGACCCTACGCATTTTGTGCCGAGTGATCATTTAAATTTCATAACTAGCCAGCTGTGGAATTTTACACAAGAGAAATAGAAAATAAAAAGTAGGTCGTAGCTTGATCACATGCCGCAAAATAACCTTAAAATTAATTTTTGATAAAGGAGCCGAATGAGTTTATGTTGCTTTATTTACTTTTAATTTTGGAGATTTCAATTAAACATTAAAGCTTTTTTTTAGCAACACAAGTCTAATTGTTTGAAAAATTTATAATAATTGATGAAAATGTTATCCGGTCACTTCAATGCACAAATTTACCCGACGCTTCATATTCTCGAAGACATTGTCGAGAACTTTTGAGGTGATATTTGCATAGTGCTCTAATCAGTTCCTTGAGGTCTTCGATTGTGTCTGTTGGTTGTCTAAAAATGTTATTTTTTAAAGTTGGGAACAAGAAGTAATCCAGTGGCGTAAGGTCTGGAAACAGAGGTGGGTAGATGTGCTCTGTATGTAACCTTATCAAACGATTGACCTAATATTCTCTTGGATAATAAAGTTGTACAAGCTGTATGAGCTGTTGCTCCATCATATTGAAAATAACCCTGTTGTAATTCGTCAGGGTGTAGATGATTAATGAACTTGTCCCACATGTTTTGATAACGTTCTACTGTAACACTCTCGTCGAAGAAAATTGGCCAAGAGGCAGTAACCCAAACTCTAATATTTTGCGGATGTAATGGAGATTCCGGAAATACGTGAGGATTATTTGCACTCTACATTCGCATATTTTGAGAATTCACATATCCCAACAAATGAAACCAGGCTTCATTACCAAACAATGACAGATCTAGAGGATTGTTATTCATTGTCTCATTAACCAGGTGCAATAAGTTATCCTCTTTTCATAATCTAAAGGCTGAAATTCTTGGAACATTTGCACTTTCTAGGGAAACAAATTTAGGTCCTTTTTGAGAATTCTGTAACAGGTACCATAAAAAAGTCGATCTGCTGTGACAATCTCCTCAAATTAGTATTCGGGTTTTCATGCATTATCTGCCTTACATTTTCTACAGTGTCTGGAGTTCGTTTTTTTTGTCTTTTGCTATCTGACTTTCTCTGAATGCTGCCGGTTTTACGAAATAAATTTATAAAATACTTCAGTGTATTTGTGAAGTTCAGTTCATCTGTTACAACTTCAGGAAATTTTTCACGAAATTCTCGAAAACAGGATAAACTTTAAAAAAAAACATTCTCCATTAATTTGATGTTCACTATGAAAATAGGCTTCAATCATAAATGTTTTCTGCTCGTTTGTGGACACCATTTTGCGGTAGGTACAGGAAACTGAATTTAAACAAACGATACTGTGGTCTTAAGAAATACCTATTTTTTATAAAGCGCATAAAATTAATAAAATAACAGAGAAAAAAAATCGAAAAAATGCAAAGGCCGAATGGTAAATAATCAAAATAATAAATAATGATTGGCTAAATGTCTTCGGGAGAAGCATTTCGACATGAAAAGTTAGCAAATGATGTAGGTAAATATACACAAACGATAATCGACGTACGTTCTTTTCTTCAACAAATTCCACAGCTTACTAGATATGAAATTTAAATGATCACTCTATACAAACTCGCATTGTTGGGGCTATAATTACAACATGAAATGAACCAATGACAACTCGCATTTTTATTGACATTTTGATTAGTTTCAGGGGGACCAACACAAATAAAATTTGAAGCGTCAATCCATTTCAATGTTTTGCTTTCGGTCGGGCCGCTTCAACTTCGTCTTGTGCGGCATGGCCATACTATCCACCCTTGTTGTACAATATATTATATCTGATCTTGTTGCAAATAAGTTCTTATTGCCTTATTAGAAAATATTAACATTATAGAATACACGAGATATCTAACTGCACTCTCTGTCTAGCCTATGAAATTTTAACTATTGAAGGTTGATTGCACATAATGTGATCGTACTAAGTAACTGATGAGCAATTAAAATATATATACCGCATAGTGCATCCAATTAATAAACTTGTTAAGTTAGAAATAATAAGTGCTAATTACAGGAAATGTATAAAAGTGGAAGGTGAATATACAAATCGCTAGTAAGACATTGCACAGCGAATAATTCTGTAATTAGAATTATTCTTATACAGGGTGTCTCAGGTTTGATAATTAGAACTTTAGAAAACGTTAGAAAAGCGCATAGAAAAGGTCGATTGTTCATATTAACATAGTTCCATTTTTTTTTAATTTCAGAGTTACTGAGCCAAAACATAAAAATTTTATTGTTACTTTTTTCATGTTTTTCATTATAAAATTCCATTTTTTTGGAATAAAGTTCGCTTTAGAGCTTTTGAGAAAAAATGCTTTTTTTGTGTAGAAAACAATGGCGGTTTGACAGATAGTTTCAAAACGCCAATTGTCCCAGTGTCGTTGAAATTAGAGGCAAAAAACCTCACATAAACCTTGAAATCTCCGTTATTGACCTAAGAAAAACAAATTGAATTAACGCTCAAAGGTCGCTAATATTAATGATAAAATGTGTATAAAAGCGGAGTTCTGTACCCCAAACAGTTCCTGAGATATCGTCAAAAGCTGAAGAAAACTTTATTTTTAACACCCTGTATCTCGAAAACGGTGTGTTTGCGGACCCACGTTAATAGAAACTTTTATTCTTATAATGAGCAAAGGAATTACACCCTTCATTTGCGGATATATGTTTTCAAATACTTTGTATATTTGCAACACGCCTTAAACTGTCGTTTTCTAACAAATCCTGAAGTCCTGATCCTAAAATTTAGGACCCACTATACAGGGTAATAATAATTAATTCTAATTAGCTTTCATAATTTTATTTCATACATCCTTCTGTTTTTGAAATATCAAGTTGAAATTTTGTACATACACTGCTCTTCAGAATATATACTATCAGGATTCACAATTTGTTGTGAAAATGTACAAAGCGGTACTTTTTTGGGAATCTGAATCCCTTTTACCACCCCGATTTTTTTTAAAGTTTATGATCGTGTGAAAATCAAATTTAAAATAGAACATTATGATATGCATTTTTTACAAGAATATAATGTGCATTTCTTGATATTTTTGCAAATAGACAAACTATCGAAATTGAGTAAGAATCTCTAATGTCTAAAAATAGACGGTCAACAGCGGGCGACAAAAACATTTGGGAAAGTAAAGAAAGGTCGTAATTACCGAAAAAGTACCATGCTGTATATTTTCACAACAAATTGTGAATCCCGATAGTATATATTCTAATAAGTAATGTACGCGCAAAATTTCAACTTGATATTTAAAAATTTGAAGGAGGTGTAAAATAGAATTTTACAAAAATATCCCAAAATAAATTGTTTTTATGGATTAGATATTATTTAATTTCAATAAATCCATTAGACATCATGCATAAAATCGTATATCTGAAATCAGAATGAAAAGATATCTATTACAATAGTAATACAATTATAATATACTTTAATATAAATATTCAAGGTTCATTTCCAGCCTGATATCTGTGGGAGCATTTCGAATTATTTTGAGATAATATGGTCTAGCTATATACAGGGTACCACACAATGTTTTATATTTTTTAATGGAACATCCTACATATTGTTAGATATTGAGATTGGTCTTCTTAAATGTTTCAAGAAGAAATAGGGATCTGTGAAGTTTACACCACTAGATTGGGAAATATGATGGGGTAAATAATGAAAATCGGTCGTCTTTGGATATTCATTTCTTATTTATAAAAGAAAATTCAAAAGTGAAATATTGTGGCTTATTTACTAGAAACCTTAACATATTAAATAATTACAAATTGGCAACTAGACTTTAAACTTATTATTTGAAGAAAATTAATTTTTTAGATTTTTTGAAACGACAACACCGCATTTTTTTAATAACGTTATACCCACCTCGAGGTCAGCTTTTAATATTATAAATCATGCCCCTATCTCTAATATTTATTGAGATACTTGAACTAACTTTTTCATTTTCTATGGTTCTAGAAACTAAACAATGTTATTATAGGGTAGAAATTATTTTCCTTGCAAAGGTAGGCATTCTTTGCACAACAAGAGCGGTTAAAGAACCATACCTCCATGACTGCTATGGAATAATTCCACAACGTAATTCCTCTCCCCATCTATTCAGCGAAAACGAGGAAAACCAGCTACTCAGTACGAAGACCACCAATGAAACTCTATATAGTCCACAGGACCATGGAATTCAAGACATGGTTCCTGACCTCATGATAATAAAGCTCACAGACAACAAATTATATACAATCCCTCGAGAAAAGACTAGAGATTATGAGAAACTGAGTTGAAATCGGAAAATACATCTGATGCACGACCCCAAAACCGCCAATGGTATAGTGGTTAAAATGTACGGAAAATCGCAAGAATTTCGTGAAATTACTAATCTGTAGAGGCCGATTATTGACGCTCTTTCATCCTCAAATTTAACTTGAAAACTATCTGGAATTATTACATAGTTATACAGGGTGATAAAAAAGCACAGGACTACTTTCGGGGACGTATTCTACACATTATTATAAGATAAAATTTTAAATCCTTCTTCCTAAATTGTTTCTTTAGAAAGTTATGATGATTTAAAGACGAGACCAGTAAAGTGGTTTTTCGATCCTACTTGATAAACGGAAAGTTACAAAATGTTGAAATTTAGTTGGTAGCCGTAAAAATTGGATTTGGAATTTTTTTCAAACATTTTTTTTTAATAATCACCGACGTGATGTTCTTGCACCTTCCCCCTCCCCAAGAACATCACTATTTTCCAGAAAAATGGGTTACAAAAAATCATGTCCCGTTTACGGATATAAAGTTTTAAATAACATAATTAACAAAATTTATGAAAAATAAAAAAGGTGAAAAGGTAAGTTTAAGCGAATTTAAGAAAATGTACCTTTTTATTTGTAACGGAGGTTGCTTTTTACGAATTCGATATTTTTGTGTTAAAATTTTGTATTCCAAAAAATTGTTGCATAAAAAAATAAGCATGTGCGCTCCACCCCGAAACGTCATGCTATTTATTATATATAAAAATTTTGTTTTTGAAAAAATCCATATCCAATTTTATGGCTACCAACTAAATTTAAACATTTTATATCTTCCCGTTCACCAAGCAAGGTTAGAAAACGACTTCCGGCTCCTGCTTCAAATCGTCTTAACTTTCTTAAGAAATGATTTAGAAAAAAAAGTATTTTAAATTTTATCTTATATTAATGTGTAGAATACGCCCCTGAAGTAAAGGTCCGTACTTTTAAATCACCTTGTAAAACACTGAACGCTCTAAGCAAGTACACTCAAGTGTTTTTTTCCTGATACCAGCAAGGGACAATGAGGATACAGCATTCAATCAGAACTCATTTAGTGTAAGTGACTAGGAACATCTTTCCGGGTATGGTTAACTCTTAGACGTTCATGATGGAACCCTCGTCATTTTGTGTGTAGCATAACATGTAACAATTAAAAATTACTACTTGCGCTACTATTCTACTGTTAATTACTGCTATTTGTACAGAATGGTATTTCTAAGAAATAGGAACGGCATTTGCAGCTTGAGGACAAAAAAAACCATATGTGACCAGTGACCACGAAATTCCTCCTAACTTCCAGACGAAGGTTTGACCCGTTTGGTTAAGCGCTAAGTAGGTGATTAAGTCTGAAGAGGAGAAATTGAAACTACGAGGGAATAAGAGTTTAAATCGAGGAACTCAATGGGGTTCAGGTTGCAGTGGGGGCCTGTCTTTCTATCTACTCAATCCAATACAATACCAAAAAAATGGTTTTGATATGTAATTTTAGTCCTTCACACGCATCATTTGTGAATCTGAAAATATTTTTACTGAAAAATATGCATCCCCTATAAATATGAACGCCTAAAAAATGATTGAGATATTAAAAATCGCTAAAAATATAAAAAATGCTTTTTTTATTTTAAAAAATTTCATTAAAACGTTTTTTTTTTTTGCTTAGATTAATAAATTTTCCTTTATATTTGATATTGATATTTTGGGAAAATGGCAAGGAAATGAAATATTTTTGTTTTAGCTTTATTTGATTATAACGTTAATATTCATCTTAAAATTCACCCTGTATGACAAATTTCCTATTAGATAAATTAATGCAAGCAGTCTCGACTAAAAGCTTTCTTTCCGTATACCTTCATTTCCTATGGATTTCGCGCGCAACGATAAGGAAATAAGTTTATTTCGCACGGCTTCATACTGGTATCTACAACAACGAGGCAAAGTAAACAAATATCAATTGCCATATAATAATATCTTTGAAGTTCAACAAATAACTATGTGCTTCTATGGATATAAGAAGTACAAAAAAGTGAATTGTCTGGATTGTTCAATTATTTCGAGTAAAAATCGAATTGGCATATAATGTATATTCTACTGTTTTTTAAAAGAGTTTAATAAAGGGCCGTCTGTGGAAAGAATGTTTGACAACGTTTACTAACAAAAAGCTTTTATTTATTTTATTTTATTATTCTTTTTGCTCTGTTTATGGCTTTGCCAACGGTAATACGTTTGAAGTTGTTGAAAAATATTAATGTACTTTCCCAGAACGCTGCATTTCCTATAGTAGAGTATTTGTCAAAGGTACTCTCACCGAGTTGGTATTTGAAATCTTATGAAAACGAGATTTTGAAGAAAACATTATAACTCTCGATCTCGAAGATGGTTCTGCAATGCTGCACGTAGGGCAGCAAGAAAACTTAATATTACTCATACTACACATAAAATATAGAACATATCTGGTCAACACTTACTTAGGGATGTGCGTAGAAGACATAGAATTTGAAAAGCAGGTCACCATGGCTGAGCGACATTTTAATTCATGCAATTTGCACGATTGGCTTCACGACAATCCATTTGCACCTCGCTATTCCCAGCAGCAACACCAATTCTCGATTAATAGTTGGTTAGGACTAGTAGAAAACTGTTTATTTGAACGCTGTTTCGTTCAAAATACGTCGACGGTAAATAGTATTTCCAAATTTTTTAGAATTAGAACTGGAGCTACGCCTCCAAGTGGATATCCAGCTCTTAATGGCAAGTAATAACTATGTGGTTGATTGAAAATTATCCAGAAAATGTAATTAACACTACGATCCCATAAGATGGCCTCCGTGCAGCCCAGATTTGGATTTTTACTTTTGGGGTTGCTTAAAAGGTAAAGTGTACTCTCGACCTATCAATTCCAGGGGGGAATTGCCAATGAAAACACGACAAGCTTGTTAAACCATTCCAGGAAATCCCCAAGAGATTTAGTTTTTCAACGAAATTATTTGCAGAAATTAAAACAGAATTTTAATTTGACCCTCGGTACCTCTATTAGTATTGATATTCCAGAAAAGTGGCAAGACAACAAGATACCTTTTGTTTTAGTTTTAATCATTGCCAAAGGAAATCCCCAAATCGGAAATCATCCTGCATAACAAACTTCCTATGAAATAAATTTATGTAAGTGGTTTCGACTAAAAGCACTCTTTTCTCTAAAAAAATACGAAAAGAAGATACAAAATCGATTGTAATTTCGAAGGTCTCGCACAATGGGGCCAAGCTTATATTTTGTGTTACGAAATGTTATAGTTTGCAATACAGCAGGTCATGATCAAATAGTAATTTGCCTAGTAATGAAAAGACTACAGTAACATGCACCGGTGCTAATCGAGGACAAGTTGCGCATTTTACGATGGATATTGAAGAAGTTATCGCTGCCTATATAAGATAAAGCTTCTTGGTCAGCTTTCATACCCTTCCCTGTGAATTATACCGTTATACTTCTTGATATCTACTTGTTCCTTTCCATTCGCCGGTTTAAGGTATTTTACAAATTAGACATATGCTGAATCAGGGTAGCAATTAAACGAGTGCCGTGTAAATTACAGTAATTCCCACACGAGCTTTATTAGGCAGTAAAATGTGAATATTGCTACAGATATATCTATAGTGCAAAACCTTACACATTTTTCATTTCATGCATGAACAGCCAGGGGACTTCGGAGTTTACTTCTGAACATTTGATACACATTAGAGAAATTTAAATGCGTTCACTTTTAGTGCAATGGGTTTCGTAAGAGGATCAGTCTGTTTAAGCATTCATTCATAAAACAACTTCCATTTGATGTGTGCTTTACTTATAAGCTACATAATAATATAATATGAATTACTTAGATTATACATTATACCATCTGGTTAAGATAGTGGCTAAGATACTTTGCCAGCGGTTAATAAATTACATAAAGTTATGTAAAACTCCAATAGTACCGTTTTGAATGCGATGTAAATTCAATTAGCGTAAGTAACTAAAAAAGACTAGATAGTTTGTTTCATGCTTAAATTGAATGTTACACATGTGAAATAAAAGTAGTACTATTTCCGGAGTCGATGAAGCAATAATATTATATACACCAAGGTTGTGAAGTTCATTATTATGATTCGAACTTTAAGTTTAAATTACGAAGTGCGCAGCGTCGGGGAAATCTACATACAGGGTGTTATAAAAACGTTTAAATATTTAAGGGGCATATAATGCGAGCGAAAATAAGTAAAAAAATCTTGTCCGCAAATAAATCGTTTTCGAAATAAAAGCGATAGTCTCTTTTCTTTTTCTCTACAGAACACAATTATCACATACAGGGTGTTAGTAAGTGCGAAAGAATTAATGAGTGGTTGCTGAGGTCTTTTTAAGTAAAAAAGTTCATATAAACCAAGGTTCGAAAACGCTTAGTTTCCAAGATACAGTGTTAAAGTACTTATATGGCTATGCCATGACATATTTTTAAGAAAAACAGGCACGCCAATGATTTTTTCCAAATGTTCCATTAATTGTTAACAAAAAAGGCCTCTTAGTATTTTGTCGCTCATGTAGCCGTTTTGAAAATAAAAAATTATTTCAGCGAATACGCCAGTCACTGAGGCGAAAAGTCGACTCTTGTATTACGGCTGAGGGCAGTCATTCTCAACATTTATTATAATTATATTTAGTTTTAAAATCATTTTTGTCTTTTTTGTTAACAATTAATGGAACGTTTGAAAAAAAACGTTGACGTGCCTTTTTTCTCTTTAAAAATATGTCATGGCATGGCCGTATAAGAACTTTGACACTCTGTGTCTTGGAAGTTAAGCGTTTTCGGACCAGGGTTTATATGAACTTTGTTACTTAAAAAAAATTTAAAAATCACTCATTAAAATTTTTCGCGCTGATTTACTAACACCCTGTATATGTTCAGGTGCAGTTTTTTGTTTGTTTACATTTTTGACAGAGACATTTACTTTATCAAACAGTCAAATACTCTTCGCTTTGCAATGCCGTATTCAAATGCTGAAATGGCCGATATGGTTTTCATGTTTGATCGTTCCAATGGGAATGCTTTGGAAGCACGTCGCTTGTACACCGACGCTTTTCCCAATTGTGAACTACCTTCGCATGTGATATTTGGAAACGTTTACTAACGGTTGAGGAATAAATAGTTCCTTTGCAAAATGTGCCCATGACAGTGGACGTCCAAGGACAGTTTGTACGCTGGAGATTGAAGAACAAATTTTGTAAATGGTAGATGAAAATCCTGAAATGAGTGTGAGAGAAACGAACATTGCTGAAAACCCGAATTTTGCTTCTAACATCCTTTGCAGTAATGAAGCCGGATTTACTAAAGATGGGATTTTCAATTATCACAATAATCACATTTGATCGGACAAAAATCCAAGTGCTATTCGTGAATCCAAACATCAACAGCATTTCACTCTGCATATCTGGCTAGGTATTTTAGGTGACCAATTGTTTTGCCACAACGTTTAACAGGTCCTGTATACCTTGATTTCCTGATGAACAGTTTGCCGGCCGTTTTGAAAAATGTACCTTTCAATCAAAGATTGAATATTTGGTTTATGCAAGATGAGGCACCGTCTCATTTTACACTTACTACTAGGAAGCACTTAAACGAAACATTTCAAAAGAAACGAATTGGCCGAGAGGGTCCTATTCCATGACCTACTAGATCTCCCGATCTAAACGCCTTAGACTTTTGTATTTGGAGTTACCTAAAAACTTTAGTATACGCGACACCTGTAAATAATTCCGATGAGTAGCGGCAACGAATTGAACAATGTTGTCAAACAATTCGACAACAACCGAGCTTTTTCGAAAAAGTGTGGCGCTACTCTTTAAGAAGATATAGATCTTGTATCGAAATGTAAAGAGGACATATCGAACATCTATTGTGATTTTGTCTTTTTGTATTATTACTATTTCTGGCAAAAAAAGTTCAAAGAAAAGAGACTATCGCTTTTATTTCGAAAACGGTTCATTTGCAGATCCATGTTTATTAAGACTTTTTTACTTGTTTTCGTCAGCACTATATGCCCCTTAAGTATTTAAACGTTTTTTTGAACACCCTGTATGTAAGTCTTGTCCAAACATGCAACAGAATTGTGTCGCAACAGTCTCGCACCATTTTTTTAATTACTCATCGAAGTTACGGTGCGTCAAGAATTTATGTGTTACAAAACATCGTCACGTTTGATACTAAGTTGCATACAGGGTGAATCGTAATGGAACCGATATAAAGTAGGTGCGTGTAAGGGACCTCAAATTATGACGATTTGTTAAATACTTTTTCTTCCTACACTTAATAGTTGAGAAAATATTCAGCTCCGAAGTTACAGGGTGTTCCGTATCGTTATATTTTGAGAGCATAAAACAGACTTAATTCTAAGATTAAAAAAACATAAAAGTAATAGGTCGTTTTTTTATTCGTTCCAAAGTGTTAGCCCTATGAAATTATAAAAATAAATAAACATTTAAATTCTAAATATAAATAAAAATAGGATATGATGTTGTAGGATCTAGGTGTCTATATATCAAAATGAACAAAAAAATCATAAATAAGAAGTGCTAATATCAATTTGTAAATGTGTATTTAAAGTGCCGTACCGATTTTCATCTGAAGAGTATGCGAATATTCATTTCATTTATGGTTATTGTAATGGGAGTGCACGCCAGTCAATTAATGAATACCGTAATCGGTTCCCAAATAAACGAATACCTAATTATAAAACATTTTAGGGCATTGTAAAAATATTATTAATTCAATATTTGTGAAACAGTACATTTTTATTGGGGTTTCGAATTTAAATCTATTTATTTTTATAATTTCATAGGGCTATAACTTTGGAACAAATAAAAATTGACCTACCACTTTTGTGTTTTTTAGTCTTAAAATTAAGTCTACTGTATGCTCCCAAAATTTAAATATAACGATACGGAACGCTTTGTATATACTTTGTAATGCATCACAATATCGTCTTGCAACAAGTATGGACGACGCTGCGTAACATCGTAACATCGAAGCGTGCCACCGATTCTTAGTATTTCACCGTTACTTCTTCATGGCATGTTTAGACAGGTATCCGTAACATAATCTTAATTGTGTGGATAGAAAAATTTGCGATTGATTTTATCAACAGTTATAATAAGGAAATTTGTACGCACTTGTTCAACTTTCATTTTAACCGGAATTTATACAAGTCATAAATGAATTTTGATAAAACACTACTATGTTCTGTTTATACAGGCCGTTTTATGCCGATGATTATAATTATAGCTCATTTTCAACAAAATCGAATAAGTAACGGTATAATTGTCAACAGTTTACGAAATTTTTAGTTTTTATTATTAAAAAATTGCAAAATTGCTCACCGCTCAACAAAATACAGGTAAAAATACATATAACCCTTTAGAGTAGAAAGTCATACATTCTTTTTTCGAGTTAAAAAACACATTGCATACTATGATACTACTATTACCAGATTACTACTAATTATATAGTATGTATGTATATTATATACAGCGTGTCACATATGAAGTTAATGAAAGTGAATTTTAAAATTAGTGGCATCCCTACAGGGTGTCCCAAAAAAATGAGTAGTCATAAAGTGTAATTTTTTTAAACGGAACTACCTGCATTTTTTCCTCCTAATAGAATCCTCCTTTGAGCCTGTGTCAGTTCCTACATTTTTTTTTACCCTGGGATGCAGTGATTCGAAGCTATAAAGTATTAAAAGAAATTTAAGACTTTTACAGCGCCCCATAAAAAAATTAATATCACACTTAGCTTCAATTAGATTTTGATACTTTTAGGATGGATTCTCATGTAAAATCATCTTAGCAAACACGAACAATGATTTAGCCAAAAATACATACAGGATATTTACAATAACAACTTTCATTTTCACTTTTTCAATTTAATTTTTTTTCAATTTGGATACTGTGTTTTTGTGACGTGGGACGAAAGAAAATTCAATTTTCTTTATTTTGGTATAAAATAATGTCATATTTGTCTTAAATGTTAATGGATTTATTACTTATTTTTGGAGAATTTACATTCGTGGCTAAGTGCCTGAGTGTTTAGCATGCGTTACCATGTTTCGATGTTGTTTGTTTTAAGTTTTGGCAGCTCTTACGGTTTTCTGTGCCTTCGAAATCTATTTATTTTAAAATTGGCCATCAAAATGAAATATACTCAACAATAACTTACAAGCATGATTTTTGTAATTGGTTTATGTGATGAAAATTGTTCATTAGCACCTAGGGTTTACAAACAATTATTTTTTTACAGAGATCATTCTGATTTAGGGAGCCTAGAAAGACTAAACGAGCATTTGGATCGTAGAGGAAATTTTATAAAATTATAAAATTTATAAAACTATAAAAAAAAAAGTTCAAAGAAGAGGGTCTTCGGAAAAGAAAATAAATTGGACATCACTTTATTAGTAGTAGAAAACTCAAGCATCAGAGCAAGAGAAACTAGTAAAGGTCAATGTGCGGTCAAAACTCAAAACAAATAATATAGAAAACGTGGCAATGCATGCTAAACACTCAAGTACTTAGCCATGGATGCAGGTTCTCCTGAAATAAATAATAAATTCATTAACATTTAAGACAAATATGACATTATTTTATACCAAAATGAAGAAAATTGAATTTTCTTTCGTCCCACGTCACAAAAACACAGTATCCAAATTAAAAAAAAATTAAATTGAAAAAGTGAAAATGAAAGTTGTTATTGTAAATATCCTGTATGTATTTTTGGCTAAATCATTGTTCGTGTTTGCTAAAGCGATTTTACATGACAATCCATCTTAAAATAATCAAAATCTAACTTAAGCTAAGTACTATATTAATTTTTAATGAGATATTACAAATGTCTAAAATTTCTTTTAAAACGTCATAGTTTCGAGTCAATTCATTTCAGTGCAAAAAAATGTAGGAACTAACATAGATTCAAGAGAGGATTCTATCACATGGAAAAAATGCAGTTGGTCCCGTTTAAGAAAAATTACACTTTATGACCCCTCGCTTTTTTGGGACACCTTGTAGAGGTGTCACTAATTTTAAAATTCACCATCATCAGCCTCATATACATCTCAATAATTGATTTTTTTATGCAATCACAAATAAAATCATAGGAATACACGGAGTTGTCAATGGACATATAGCAATCAAATATATTTTTTATACTTGACTACTTTAGACAACAATCACTAAAAATAATAATAAAAGTGCTTAAAATAATTTGATATTATTATGACATAAACTATTTCAAATGTCCCCCCTTTCGAATGCACAGCCTATTTCGATGACATACAGATTTTACAGTACGCCCAATCTTTTGTGAATTTTCTCACACGGTTTGATAAGCTTATTACATTTGCATTACCAATTCCTCTTTAGAGTTAATGATAGGTTGAAAATCTACTGTTTTTGAAGAGCCCTAAACGTAAAAATTCAAAGCTGTTAGGTCTGGATGGCTCGGAGGCCGTCTTATGAAGTCGTAGCGTCCAATCCATCTTCTGTATAATTTTCCATCCAACATAGTTATTTTCTTCCTACTCTCAGCTGGATATCCATTTAAAGGCAAAGGTGCACCTCTAATTCTGACAAATTTAGAAAATTCATTTGCCGTTAACGCGTTTTGAATAAAGTAGGGCTTAAAGAAATAGTTTCCTACTAATTCTGACCGAAACTTATGTTGATGATGGAAATGGCGAGTTGCAAATAGATTATCGTTAATCCGATGGTGCGAGTTTCACGAATTAAAAATTCCTGCACACCTAAATGTACCCTCATCCATTATTATGACCTCTTTGTTTTTCAATCTTTTGTGCACATCCCTTAGTACATGCGAACTAGATTTTTACTTGAAATGGTCGAACATACAAGAGAATTCACTTCTTTATACGTCATGTAACCATAAATTTAAATAGTAGTTTCACAATATGATTTTTCAGTCCTTACGGTTTGACTAATTATCCTATTCTCGCAATTCATTTGCTAAAATCTCAGATAACATCCATGCTTTGTTATTGGATTTGCAGTTTACTGGACTGGAACTGTTACAACATTCTTAAAACATCGATGATTTCTGGATTTTTCAATATCAAATAATGTTCTTTTTTATTGCTCCTGTTAACTATGCCACTACAAGCACAGCGATTCCTTCTTTGAGGGCTTTCCACCTTCTCACTTCTCTCCTTTGAATCTTAAGGTTCGGTCAGGTTTTATCTTGAAGGATCATCTAGTTTCATCACCATTGAATGTGTCTTCCTCTTTGAAATATCCGTTAAGTATTAGTCACTTGTTTCGCAGCCAGTCTTTTATAGCCTCCATATCAATTGTAGAAGATTCTCCAATGATTTTTCCGCTGGATATATTATGCCTTCTTTTAAATTTTTTGATCCAATTTTTTTAAAAAGATTCTGTTTATATTTCAGTAATTTCTTTCTAAGTTTTTCAACTTTTGGTTATAATATGGACCACTTATACACGTTATACAGGGTGTCCTGGTTTTTTGTAATAGAATTTTAACCATCTATTCTACGCATAAAAATACTCATAATATTAATTTGCTATATAAATTATATTCGAGAAAGGCTTTGTTAAGGAAATAAAGGGTGTTGAAGTTTTATATTTTTTTCAATTTATCTTTTATAGTTCCCAAAGTTTTTGAGATATTTAGCTCCAATTTTCAGCATAAGTTATTCTTTAGGGTCTACATGATAAAATAATACTAGATGATCGTAAAAATCTACAGGGTGATATTTTTTGGGGTTGTAACCCATTTTATTGTTCGAAACTTTTATGTAGTGCGCCGCATAATATTTAATTTTACAAATTTAAATTGCCTGTTCAATTTAGAAACTTTTATATGTTTTGACTATTTTAGTATCTTTCGCCGTTTTTCAGTTATTTACAAAATGATAAAATAATACATGCTACTTTTACTATTCAGTAGATTTGGTTGGTTTCAGACATTCTACCGACATTACGTTTTCTGACGCACAACTACGGTGTAAACCAGAGTAAATAATTATTTATTAACAATCTAAGAGTAAAGCAAATTTTCAACAGAAGAGAAATAAAAAATAATAATAGACAAGAGGGCAACAATAACTTTAAATACAGAATAAATTGAACAGCGGTAATGTATTCGATAACAAAATAATTTAAATCAATATCAATTAATTATTATTACAGAAATTGTTCGAGATGATCGCCATTACGTTCTACACGTAAATTAGAATATCGCCATGAAGACCGTAGGACATCTCCCAAATTCTAAACAGTTATTCTAAAAGCTGAATTTATTATTTCTTTTATAAATTCTTCTTGAGAATTTACAGGAGTAGAGTACACATTTTCCTTCATAAACTTTCAAACATAAAAATCTAAAGGTGTTAGATCGGGCATTCAAGGAGGCCAAGAAATTGATCCTCCACCACGTACCCATCCCGGTGGATAATTTGCATTTAGCCAGTTCCTTACCAGCAGGGAATAATATAAACGGCATCCGTCCAATTGAAAATATGTTCAAATTCTTAATTGGAGGGGAATATCTTTCGGCATATTTTCATGCTCAGCATTTAAAAACTTTAAAAACAAATATTCATTTAATCTGTGGGATAAGATGTATGATCCGAACACAAAATCGTTAAACACTCCTATCCAAACGCTTACACTAAATTCGCACTGAAAATTTCGTAGACGAATGTGATAGGGTTATTCATTACTTCACACGCGATAATTATGGAAGTTGACAATGTCACGTTTAGTGAAACACGCCTGTCCAAATAATTTTTTTAAGAATATTGAGATTATTGTCTGTTTCATTTAACAACTAGCGAGAAAACTGTATTCTGCACTCAAAATCTCCAGACTGTAATTTTTGTACCGGCTGCAAATGACATGTGTGCATATTGTTTTGTTTTAACGTAATCTATATTGTATTTTTAGAAATGTGTAATTGTCTGAACGCCCGATGTGTACTTAATTGATGGCCTCTTTCAAAAGCATTTAAAATTCTTGCCTCTAACCTTCCACGCCTTCGCCGATTGTACTCATCAATTCCAGCTTGATTTAAACCATTGGATCGAAACATTTGATGTACTTTCACAAAAATACTTGGATGCGGCTATCATCTATTTAAAAATCTTCTCCGCTACTAGCGAACTGCACTAGCAGAGTTTCCATCGCAAAACCCGTACAAAAAATGCTCGTTTGAATATTCTTCGTTAGAGAATTAAAAAGATATCATGCACTATTTAAATTATTATTTGTAAATATAATAGCTCAAACTTGACATATGTCAAAATTCTATTGTTTATAACCTAATAATTAAAATGTCACAAATCCACCAAGCCTACTTGATGAAAAAAATAGCTTGCATTACTTTACCATTTTGCAAATAATTGAAAAACGGTGACAGATACTAAAATGGTCAAAAATAAAAGTTTCTATCTAAATTGAACAGACAATTTAAGTTTCTAAAATTAAATATTATGCGGTGCATCACAAAATGGTTTTGGACGATAAAATGGGTCATAACCCCTAAAAATATCATCCTGTAACTTTTCGCGATCATCTAGTATTATCTAAACATCTACATGTTTAAGGTCTACACCTTAAAGAGTAATTTATGCTCAGAATTTGAGCTAAATATATTCAAAATTTTGGGAGCTATAAAAGATAAATTGAAAAAAGTATAAAACTTCAACACCCTGTATTTCCTTAACAAAGAATTTCTCGAAAATAGTTAATATAGCAAATTAATATTATTTTTGTTCGTAGAATACGTGGTTAAAATCCTACTGCAAAAAACCCGGACACCCTGTATTTATACGTCTTTGCTACGAAAACCATTTTAAAATCCCTGATCAATTGCAGAATTCGTTGATTTTGTTTCATTAATGTTTTAGCCCTATTCAAACAATTCCAATATTTTTTCTTTATTTTTTCACATTGTACATACCTGAAATTAAAATGCGGAATTGTAATTTTCGTTCATCTGCTATTGAAATTTAAAGTAAAAGTAGTAAAAGAAATAGTAGTAGCGGAATATCCAAGCACAGCGCAAATGCTATCTGATAGTGAATTTTCTACTCTTTCACTCGGTGTTATTATTAACCTGTTTTAGAAACAAGGCATGCACACGTACTTCACAACCATTCAATATACCCAATAATGCTGTCTTTGGAGCTAGTAGTGGAAAATAGTATATTATACAACTAGCACAAAAGGAAGCGATCATGTTGTGGAAGTTGTATACCATATTTTCTCTGCGGCTACAAAAATTTGTGAAAAATATGGGAAATTTTCTGTTTAAAATTTAAAAATTCAATATAGCTATTACCAAAATGGCTACCGGACAGTTGATGTTTATTTGTTTTGTCTCGTTGCTGTGGATACCAGTACGACGCAATGGAAAATAACCTTATTCCCTTATAGTTGCGCGCGCAACGTGTACGCAATTAAGGACACCGCATACAAAAAACTAAGCTTTTTCGAATTCCTTATAGAGCCCAAAAAACAATTTTTATAAGTCAAAAGGAAAATATAAATAATTCATTTTATCTCGGGAAGTAATGATTAACAAATATAAAATGTTAACATGACCTGATATATACTACAAGAACAAGAACACCTGTAGAATATTATATACAATGAAATTATTAGAGTGAAATTATCAGTGTGTAATTGCTGCCGTAATTTTTCGATAATAATTGCATTGGTCTTGATGGCATGTTAAGTTCGGACTCCTCACATATCATCTGTTGCAGGTAAATTATCTTCTGCCATTTTTACTATAAGGAGGTAACATTCTCTAAGGAAATGCTATAACCATTTATTATGTCCTATTTAATGCCCATATGTCTTACGGTATCGTTGCATGAAGAAAATCGTCATACGCAATTAAACTGTTTTGGTTACAAAAAAGCCATTAAAACTATTGCTCGAGCACGTTTTAGAGACTGCGATCTATTTATCATCAGTTACTTGACATATACAAGAATAAAAATAGCTTTCTAAGAAATGAACATTCTTATGAATATTGCACAAGATCAGCTGAATTAATATTTTTTGAGAATATTTTTTTAAAGAAATTCTCTGAAATTTGATCTTTATAATAATTTATAACAATGCTAAAATCTGTCTACACGTCATGCTTTTTATTCATTTGACAAATATACGTGCAAAAACATAAAAAAATAACTCCTAGATGTCTTGTAACAGTAATATTACTTAGTAATTTAAATTTTTTCACTTTGTTGCATTGTTATATCATTTTTCGATCTACTAATTATATTATATTTATTAATTATATACAGTATGTCCACAGATAGAGGGCCGAAGAGGACAAATGGACCAAAAATGTAGTTTTTCGACAAAAAGTCATTTTTGATAAAAGTTTCTGCTGCTTGAAAAAATACGATTTACGAAAATAACTTTGAACTTTTTTATACAGGGTGCCCAAAAACTATGAACACATGAAATACTGTCAAGAATAAACTACCTTTATTTCTCATTTTAAAGCAAAATGGTAAATAAAAAACAGATTTCAAATCCTATCCAAAGTTTGCATACAACATTTTAACTGAGTATTCCAAGTTTTATTTTTTTTTAATTCAAACAATTTGTAATTTTATCTTTTTCACTTCATTTTATGTATTCACAACAAGCATGACAACAAATGTCACAATATTAAATTTAAAAAATGCGTCGAATACGGGAGAGGTGTGTTTGAATAAGTAATATCTGCTAACTTTTATTTTGAATTATTTATAAACTATTTTGGAATAGTGGAATTTTGTATGTAAACTTTGGATAGGATTTGAAATCTGTTTTTTATTTACCATTTTGCTCCAAAATCAGAAATAAAGGTAGTTTATTCTGGATAGCATTTCACGTGTTGGTAGTTTTTGAGCACTCTGTATAAAAAAGTTCAAAGTTATCTTTGTAAATCGTATTTTTTCGAGAAACAGAGACTTTTATCAAGAATGACTTTTTGTCGAAAAACGACATTTTTTATCCATTTGTCCTCATGGGTCCTCTATCTGTGGACATACTGTATAACTCTACTTTTAAATGATACTTTACCGTTTCGCTTATTACAAATTTATGTATTTTACAAAATGTCGTCAAATAAAACCTACTGATTATATTTTAGCATCCTATTTATGATGTAGGGCACATATAATATGAAAACACGAATTTAACGAAAATTCTGAAAAATGAAATTTTAGGATACTAATTCAAGCTCGCGTGATTATTTGGTAATAAAAACAAATTTTAGATTGTCTACCTACCTCACTTGATAATATCATATAGCTGCCATTACATGATAACTACATGAACATATAGCATTATTTTTAACGTCAAAAATGAAGAAAAGCCTCTATTGCCATTGACAAATGGCACTTTTATAAGAACAATTAGTACCCGTTACTATAAATGAAAGGAAAAGAAAAATGTCAGGGCCATACATCTATGAAAAAAATTATACACAGGGGGATTTTAATAAAAAACTGAAAAATCCAGATAAAAGCGAGAATCCAGATAAAATTTTTGGGCATTACGATAAGATTATTAATTTAAAGCATATATTTACACCATTTATGTAGCAGGTTAATTCAGGTTACAGAAAATTAATTAGTCAGAAGTCTGAAGTTTTATTGCTTTACGCCCTGATTATAAGGATATCTTCAATCAGGACCCCTACTTAGTTTTTAAAGCCGGTAGTAACACTAGGACCATAGTAAATAGAATGTTCCCACCAAACGATGGGCAGGTATTTTGTGACATTACCTTCATATTCATTTATAGAATTTATGAAATGCTAAGTAACGCAGGAAATACTTCCTAATTAAGCAATTTCTTCGCTTTAAAAAATTTAGGGTTTTAAAATTTTGGAGGTAAAAATACTAACTTGATGTCTACAAATTTGGTATTTACATATTGGTGTTTAACTTTCATTTCCGGTTTCATGGTGTGTAAGATCCACTTCTTTATTTCAACTAGAGCACCTGTATATGTGGTCTTTTTCGAGTTCTATGTCACAGGTTTCTTTATAAAATAACAAACATATAACATAACTTATATCCACCTCTTAAAATTTTTTGATGTAATTGTGTACATATTATTAATAATTAAATTTTTTTTCAAAACATTTGAATATCGGTCAATCCCGATTTTCATAACTAACTATTATTTTAGACCTGCTAACATCCGACATTAAAATACAGTCACATTAACATAAAATAGAAAATTACTTTTTTTGAAGAAATTTATCTCCATAAACTTATTTATTTTAAAACATATTTTTCCATGAGATCGTATCGCAAATAAAACTGGGCACGTTTTTTTTTTAGGATATACTGTTCCTTCGACCAAATGGACGACACATTGAGCTATTGAATTGAGTCGAATTTTAACCAAACGGAACCATAATAGATCGAATCACAGTTAACATTATCTATGTACACAGTGTTCATTTTATTTTGGAACACTTTTCGTTGACTGTAAAATCGTTATTTCTTGAGATAGAGGTATTAGTCAAAGACGAGGTTCGATGTTTTTTTTCTAAAGTTTTATATCGTAATTTTAGATTTTTTTCTATCGCGTTCGATTTTCAAGCTGTCGCGTAACCTTATTTTTTTTGAATGGAATACCCTTATACTTTAGTATTTTTCAATACATAATGGTATTCTGATATCAAATATGTGCCATATAAATATGTCAGCGTTAATTCTCTGGCCCAATTGGCAATAATTTTCAATAAGAAATAGACAATTTGAAAAAGTAAAACTATTTAATGTAATTAATTTAACACTTTATATAATTATTACTTAAGGCATATTAATAAACATATGTATGTAATTCGAAACTAAATATTTATCAGTTTACTAACAAGAAAAATTACAAATTAAGTTAAAAATACTTCTCCATATATCCACATTCTTTTTCAATACACATTGTTTACCGTTTAACTATATGTATGTTTCTTTAACTTTTAACAAAACTTCTCCATTATTTTTTACTTGATGTATTGCATCCCCAATATGAATTTCTAATTCAGTAATGCAATTACAAGGAGACGTACAAATAATATTTTTGACACGACCTTTTAAAAAAAAGATATGAGGTCGAAACTGTTTGGAGGCCATATAGACATAAAACTTGGAAAAGAAAAACATTTATCCTCATTTTTGAATGATGCCTCTATCTCAAGAAATAATGATTTTACAGTTGATTAAAAGAGTACCAAAATAAAATGGATATAGTGTATGTACATATTATTACCTACGAATAGAGGTATATTCGTAGGTTACATTATACACTCACCGGCACGAAAAACGGAGCATTTACATTTTTAAAAATAAAAATTAAATTTCAAAGCTTTGCGATGCTTTTCTTATGTAAAAAGTTAGATAAGAACAAAATAATATGTTTTCTAACAATTTAAATATTAATTTAAAAATATACATATACAAATTTTGTCATTAGAAAAGAACACAATTAGAAAAACCGTAAATATAAAGTAATGTTAAATTAGCGATAACTTAAACAATTTCTTTCAAAAGGAGTTTTAATAGGGTGTGTTGCCCCCACGACTTCTAATTAATGCATTAATTCTCCTTGGCATGCTCAAAATCAAATCCCTGATTTTCTCTTGTGGAATAAGGTTCCATTCTTCTAAAAAAGCATCTTGAAGTTGATTTAAAGTTAAGGGAGCAGGAACGCGACTGCGGATTCGTCGTCCAAGCATGTCCCAAACATGCTCAATTAGGTTCATATCAGGGCTTAATGCTGGCCTCTCCCTAACAAGAATGTTGACCTCATTTAAATACTGCTGAGTCATTCTTGCAGTATGAGGTCTAGCATTATCCTGTATTAGCATAAACGCATCGCCAAGAAAATCGGTATATGGGACGACAAAATTTTGCAGAATTTCCTCAATGTACCTAGCAGCCATGAGGGATCCCCTTGGAACGATGTAGAGTTCAGTACGCGCCTCAAGAGAAATTCCAGCCCAGACCATAACTGAACCTCCTTGATATCCAACTCTAGGACTAAAAGTACATTCCGCAAAACGCTTGTGTGGTCTTCGCCATGCTCTCTCATGACCATCTGAAGAACGTAAGCTATACCTCGACTCGTCGGTGAACAAAACGCGACCCCATTCGTTTTCACCCCAATGCTGGTGATTTCTTGCAAACTGAAATCGCGCTGTCCTATGGCGTCTGGAAAGTTGTGGGCCTGTTGAAGGTCTACGACTAGTTAGATTTGCTTCTCCAAGTCGTCTTCTAACTGTCTGTTCACTTACGTTGACATTTCGAACGTATTCAAGACGATTCCTAATTTCTACGGCTGTAGCACGCCGATTTCGTAGACTCTGCATAACGATAAAACGGTCATCATGGGTGTTTATTCTTTGTTGGGGCCCAGTTCCAGGTCGCCTGGTGTAAGAATCAGTTTCCAGAAAACGTCTATAAATGCGATGTATTGTGCTATTCGATATTTGATATTGTTGGGCAACATATCGCTGACTTCTTCCATCTTGAAGCAATGCAACAATAGCAGCTGCTGTTGTAGAATTTACAGATATTATTCTGGAGACTAAACACGTACAACACAACTTAGAATACTTCTTTAATCCTGCTTTGACTTGTTAATGCTGTCTTAACAATAGAAATTAATACATATCCACAGCTAACTACGAACTTTTAAGGAATGAATTTAGCTCTAAATTCAGCTATCATGAATTTTGTGCATAACAATTAAAAAATCAATAAGCCAATCTTAGAAATTGTTTAATAAGTTTTTTTTTTCCTTGTGTTTGCATTATTAAAAAAATAAAACATCGCAAAGCTTTGAAATTTAATCTTCATTTAAAAAAATGCAAGTGTTCCGTTTTTCGTGCCGGTGAGTGTGCGTTAATTATACTCTCTGAAAGTGAGTAATGGAGTCTCTAATAGACTCCATATTACCCATTCAATACAATTATGATCTGCAATGTTATTCCTACGCAAAAACCAGCGTTGTTCACTCGACCTTCATGAAACCTAGAAAAAAGCAGATATTGTTTAGAATTTTTTTAGTGATCTGCGTAATAATTTAATATTTTTGAAGACACTTTTTGATATTGGTCGCATGCGCATGTGCAATAAGTCAACTTATTCATTGAACATCTTGTCACTTATTATTGCTTTACAATAACTTGGTTTCATATATAATTTCATGATAATTTTCGTGAAAATAGAACCACGATTTCGATGTCGTTATTATCAGAATTTTGCGCTGAAGTCGAATTCTTTGAAAACCGTTTCACAGTTTAACGTTTGGACCATATCGCCGTTTTTCGTCAAGAGACTGCTCGAAAGTGTTAAACACCATCTGTTACTAATTTCCTAATTAAGGTTACATTTCCGATTAGTTTATGGGACATTAGTGTCTTGAGGGAATAAAAAAAGTGAAAGTGCAAATTATTTTGACCCCAAAGGAAAGAAAATGAGGAACAACTGCACAATTGGGTTTTAAATTGCTTTTCTCCCAATTTTCCCAACTATTAAATTTTCATCTAAAATTCGAAAAAATAGTGAGAAGGATTTCCCAGACACGCACCTGCTGGCGAAATAAGCAGTGACTATTTATAGTATCTTCAAGGAATTGTCTTCCGGAAAACTCTGGGTAGTACTTTGAGGAAAATTAAGAGAATCCCACGGAAACTTTCAGAAATCTTAGGGGATCATAGGAGTAAACAAATTGATAATAACCAATGGGTAAAATAAACCTAGCTAAAATAAATCCAAACCTTTTAGTATTTTGTTCCCTTCAGGTTAAAGCTTAAAAACATACTATTTACTGCTCAAAATTTAATGAATCTGCTCTAGTCCAAGATACGAAACTAACTAAAAAATATATTCAGAATAGTTGAAATCTGCTTTTAAATTGTGTGTAAAAATTACTTGTTTATGGAGTCCATTTAGACCTGCGTCAAATTTTTTTACAGAAGCGTTGACACAACGTTTTCATAGTTATATAGTAAATAATCGTATAGTATATGCAAAAAGTTATATGGTATACCAAATCTACCACATGTATCTCCATACAAACGAGCAGCTTCTGGTAGCGATGATAAATCAGAACAAGTTAAGAAATAGGTACATATTAATTTATAGCAGCAATAAACACTTAGTACTTAATCACTTAAGTGGGAAAGTAAATTTGGCCCGTGGATAGAAGACTGGGTTAAAATTAATTAAAATTTTTTGCAATAAACTATATGTTATGCGTTATCCCTCCCACGTACGAAAGCGAACCTCAATAGTCTAAAAAATGCTCTAATTTTGTCATCTTGCAAAACCATAATTACACGCACTACATAAACATTTAATAAGACTGGTTTTATTAAGAACATTCTGAGAACTGCTGCTAATAACTAAGCTAATATTCTAACATTAAATCTTATATAAAATTGATTAAACATGTTTTAAGACCGCATAAAAGTGAATAATGACAGCAAATAACTTCCTTGAAAGTGGTGCTCCCGCTAAGAATCGATCAACAAGGGAACCGATTTAAATTTCGACAAGAATAAACTTTAAGCGGTTTGAAAAAAGGATTTATGAAATATGCAACTTAATAGCATTACTTCTGGTTGTACCTTGGAGATACCTTTGCAAGCAACAATTACTTACTACTTATAGTTCGCTTTCAATTACCTACATTAAATAATAAAAAAGTACCATGGACTGTTAAAGGTATAATTATGCGAATAACGTGCCAGCATTTCTGTTAGGCATTTTTTCGATTGGAGGATTTGCGCAAGAGTTTTAATGCTAATGCTAGCAAAATTACCTTAGTTTTTTTTCGTCGATGCTACACGAATGCCGCTAGAATTGCAAATGTTACTACCAATACCAATAGAACTGAACAATCCAGTTAAGAATCAAATATATGGTCAATTAAGAAGTAGTCAGACATAAATCTTCATTCTTCTGTATGCACGTGGGTGTTTCCTGCAAGTAACAAGCATCCAAAAGTACACGCACATAAACGTAACAGCAATTTTCGTAAAGGTTGTTAGGTGTTATATAATAAGGAACGGTATGGGCACTATTGTCCTGCGGCAGTCTTGCGGTTGCGGTAACTGATCCGTGCATAACATTCATCAGAGGTGATACTGATCACTTCTTGGGCGGTTCCTTTGCACGAAATAAACTTTATGCACGTCGAGGTATACAGGGTGTTGCAAATTCGGAGGCCACTACGAGGAACTCGGAGATGAAGAGATGTAAGGCCAGTTGAAGGAAGGCAAATATGCGTGATTTGATACTTATTTGGAACCTGCCTTAAGGTTGGATTAATTCTAGAGACATCCGAAAATAACAAAATTTCCGATTATCATTTTTTCTTACTAATTCAAAAACCACCAATCATACACTTTATGCGGCGTTTAAAACCATAAAAATCCAAGATTGGGTCTATAAGGAATTAAAAATTTAAATACATTATCTCGAATCGCCATATCCAATAAATAATCTGTTATTATCGTTAAGAGTGTTCACAAAATTTCCCTGATAATCTTTTATGTTCATATCATTATGACTAGTGGTTCTTGAATTATTTTAAAAAAATCGCATTAAAAAATTTCGATTTTTTCCAATGTCCAGTACTCGGAATATTTCCAATCTTAATAAATTCTTAATAAGCAGTTAATTATCATGTTTGTCTGAATTTAACCCACTTTGCATCAGTTGTGCGAGTTGTTGTATCATTATTTATGCTTGGCTTAACCTACCTTTTTTTTGTATACTAATTTGCTAGAAGCCCTTATGTACTTCCGAAGGCCTTTTGCAGTACGATCTTAATCAGCTTTCGAGAGTGGGGCTCCTGGTTTCTAGTCCACCTACTAAACCACCCTTCTCCTGCTCTCACCCTAGATCTCGCCCGGAACTGTTGGAAAGCATTACTTCGGGAAGGGGGCGAATTTAATTTTCGTTCCTACGATTTTTTCCCTTTCCTTCTAATTAAACATATCCCTAATCTATTTTTCTACCATCTTCCAATTCTTCCTACCCGCCAACATTATATCTACAATATTTGCAGATGTCAGGGCTTTTTCTGTTGTATTTTCCGCAAATGGTCGATTACATCCATTTTTTACACTCAAAAACTATGTGTTCTGCTCTATCGCTTTCTTCGCAATATGAATATCTACCTCACCTGCTTAATTAACTCAAATCTGACCCCCCTAAATTTTAATTGTGTTCCAAAAACGATGGTAGTAATAACTATTAGCTGCTAAAAAGTAAAAAATACAGCGATTCAGCTAAACTTATCTTATGCAAGAGTTGCCTTTTTTTCATTCTAAAGAGTGTCAAAGTTTTTTAAGTCTCTAAATAGAGAATAAATTTCACGGTTTTTAATTCACAGGTTTGAAATTGCTCCTAGAGGAGTTTTTAAGTGCAGAAATTTATTTTAAAAATATATGTTTTAAACCAGCTGATCCAAAAAATCGACCTAACTTTTTATTAGGGCCGCTAATTTGAATATTTACCACATCAAAAAGGTGTTCTCCAACAAACGTATCTCGAACCGTTTTTGTGTGACAGCATTAACTTAAAACACTAACGACACAAGCTATTCATTAGTATAATTATGGCTAATTATTGACATTACAAACGTCAATAAAAACGTCAAAAAAAGTCGCTCGTGTGATATTTTATTGATTTCATCATTTGCCTCGTTACATCCAGTTAATTAATTGATGATATTCGTAAATCCTTGGAAGTGCATCGAAAAACATAATTGAACGTATCTCAAAAACAGTTAGAGATTCGCTTTTTTTGCCAAATAACTTTTGATGTAAGAAAGTTCAAGGTTTTTAAAAATTCATATTATTATTATTATTATTTATAAGGTGAAGTTATCAGCACCAATAAAAGGTTAGAACAATTTTTTTGTACCTAGATAACGACACAGGCGTTTTCTATCAAATAGCTTGGAACAGAAATTATAAATTAATTTTACGTATTCAAAAACATCCCTAGTTAAAAAAAAACTTAAACATCCTTTAGAATGAAAATAAACATTTTTAGAAAGTATGTTAAGTTGACTCACTCTATTCTTTTATTTGCAAGGTACGCTATACTTGTTTGCACCAATGTTCGAATGTTTTGGAACACTTTGTATATATACATATCTATACATATAGGGCGTTAATTAAGTACGTAAACTACACTCTAAGGAGTGAATCTTTAAAGAATTTTAATATAAAACATTTATGTTAACATGGATCCACGACTGTTAAGTTCTGAAGATACAGGGTGATTCATTAACAATAGAACAACCGAAAGTGTCAAATGGTGATGATTGGAAAAAACTATGCCTTATCCGAAAGTTGACAGTTTCGCATATGTACAGGATGTTGAAAATTAAAATTTTAATATATTTTTTGCCATTAAACTAAAAACATCTAGGTTAGATACATGAAAATTTGAAGTTATGTTTTTTTAGGTGACAAATTATGTGTTCAAGAAAATGACAATTATTAATTTGTTTCGCTTGTAATTTTTCGTATTATTAAATTAAAACATTGTGTTCATTAAATCGATTTTTCTCGAAAACGGATCGAGATATCAAAATGAAACAAGAATACATAATTAATGGAAAAATGATTGCTTTTTCAAATTTTGAAATAAATTTCATGTGAGATATACAGGGTAAAAAGTTATTAACTGGAAATTCTGTAAAGTTGATCATAAGTGGCATCCTTTATTAGCAACGGAGAAATTGCAAAACTTATGTTATTCGTCACATATAAAAACATAGTTTTCCAAATTTTCAAATGTCTAACCTAGATATTTTCAAACTAATGACAAAAAAATAAGTTAAAATGTTAACTTTAAACACCCTGTATATATTCGAAACTATCAAATTTAGGATAAGGCATATCTTCTCTAATTGTCACCATTTAACGTGTAGCATTTACAACTTTCGGGTACCCCACTTTTAATGAATCCTCCTGTATAGAGTATTAAAACAAAAATGTAAATTTCATTCTTTGATTATATTTTTCAAGAATAACACTGCAAAATGACAATATATTACATACGGAGAAAGTTGATGACGGAACACTTGAATATTATCCCATTTTTTTTTATCAATAAAAGGCGCTGCAAATATGATATACTTATATTTAAATAGTTGCAACATTTTTGTAGCTCTATGTCTCTATGTCATTTTTAAATAAGAAACGTATTGTTTTTAAAAACTTATACTTTCATATATTGAATAGAACATTCAAATAAAATAAATTCATTATCTGTATGTTTCGACACATGTGAAAAAATATCTAAACACGTAATTTAAGATTCTAAAATAACATATTGTAAAATTACGTCTTGAAATGTAAAAATTTCAACCCTAAATTCAACCCCTTTTGCGTGAAGTAGGGGTTTCTGATAGCTCATTTGAAAGGTCTTTTCACTCTCTATTCAAAACTTCTATGGTTTTAAACTTTATTTGAAAGAATAAAAGAAAAAAAACATGTAATTGGCGAAATTCTCTACAACAAACTTAAAACTTATTAACTAATACCACTTAGTTATTGATAATGTAATAAAATAACTAAACAAATCAATCTCAATGTACCTCGACTTAACTTTTCCAAATCGGTGGATAGGGAAGCGAAGATCGCTAGAATGGCCAGCACGATCACCTGATCTTAGTCCATTAGTGTTCTTCTTATGGGGATATGTGAAGAATATGGTATACTAAACTAAACCGCGCAATCTAGCTGACTTAAAAAGAAGAATAACGCTTGCGATTAGATCGGTCACGCCTCAGATGTTGATTAATGTTAGAAGACATTTTTATTTACGGTTAGGATACTGCCAAGCAGTTCGAGGCATGCATTTTGAATATCTCTTAGAACATTGAGATTGATTTGTTTTATTATTTTTTATTATAGAGAAGGTCGTCAATTACATAAATTTATTTTTTCAGTTTTTTTGGCAATAAAGTTTAAAACCATAGCAGTTTTGAATAGAGAATAAAAACACCTTTCAATCGTGGTATCATAAACTCCTACTTCCAATTTAAAAATTTGAAGGTTACAATTGTTACACAAAGGGAACTAAATTTGAAGATAAAATTTTTACGTTACGGGATATAATTTCAAGATCTAAAATTGACGGGTTACGGTATATTTTTTACATACAGGGTGTCTCTAAAAGGTCTTTACAACGCTCTACCATAGGTAGCTGAGATCAAAATAAAACTATTTAACCACATTTGCCTTAGTCTAAAAGTTGATAATAACCGAGCTACAGGGTGGCAAAGTTAAAATGTAAAATTCAATTTTTAGCCATAATTATTAAATGGCAACAGGAAAACTCATGAAATTTTCTACAAGGGGGTTTTTCGGGATGAGAAATTCATATCTACAAACAAAATATCAGTAAATCGCAGAGGATCCCACGTATACGCATTAGGTACTTGTTTAGGTGCTTCAAACTTTTTGTTTTTAACGGTAAACCAGTTTTGGATGAAAAAACGTATTTGCGTGGTATTTTTGCTTAAAAAAGGTATACCTTAATCAAGTCGCTAACTGCAATCATTTTTGAGAGAAACGCTTGTAAAGTAAATGGAAAGAAATGTAATTTTCTAAATTTTTATTTTTTAATGTTAAAAATAACATTAAAAAATTACTTAAGTAACTGTTCAAAATGCCCACTATTTACACGCACACAAAAATTAATGCGACGAATAAAATTAACCCCTGTTGCTGTGTTGCTGTGTGCCACCCTGCAGCTCGGTTATTATCAACTTTTGGACTAAGGCAAATGTGGTTAAATCGTTTTATTTTAATCTCAGCTACCTATGGTAGAGCGTTATAAAGACCTTTTAGAGACACCCTGTATATCGAAATACGCAGATATTGAATTTATCCCATTTGCCTGTTCCACTCTGTATATTATTATGTAATATATCTATTCGGAGTTATTTACCACATTTTTTTCTCACATTATTTTACAATATTATGTTATTGAAACATAATTTTCAAAAGAAAGATCACCATCATTATCATCATCCTATGAAAGTCCCAGTCCAGTTTTCAGTACTGTTATGGCGTTATAGCAATGAAGTAAAAATGTCATTTTCATTATCAGACAAAAAAAGTATTATAAAACCGTATGTCAATTGTGTTTGGCCTCATTCCGGTAGTTTGTACATTTGTACATAATTCCATATCTACGGCTGTGTAAAAGCTGGGTTCCAATTCAAAATAAAAATCTTTAGGCATTCATCTCATGACTTCTGCTTCTTCGGAACATTCACGATCATAAAGTCACGTTCTCAATTTCGCCGTTTTTTATATGTAACAAAAATGGTCACGCATCGAAATTGATTGTTTATGGAGAATTGCACATTCGCCCTGTTTTTCTGTATCAGTATTATAAATATGTGTCAAATTTATACGTTGTCAGAGTTGTACAAATTTCAATTATAGCTTAGCATAGGCACCTAAGTCAACATTGCACATACATACATTAAATCGTGGCTTAACCGGGGTGTGAAAAAAAAGTGCAAAAAAATAAGTTTATCAAAAGGTGATATCGGAAAGGCGTGAAATCGGTGGAATATAATAATGTTAAGCCACGTTAATTAAACATTTTAATAGTGCAACATGTCTTGGTACCGCATATTCGGCCAACATTACCACACTTTCGAAACACTTTCATAATTTTTGGGCGCCCGACGTGTTTTACCGGAAGCTTGCAAAAAAATCTTGATTTCTTCAGCCGTATCGGTCTAGTTTGAATCGAATACGAGCAATTAAGATTACTAACATGTATTTAACAAGACACCATGCTTAAGTGGTGCTAATTACAATTATTGATCCATTCTCAGGAGTGTCATTCTTCGAATTGGGGCAGATTAGTGTTTGGATAAGTCTTAGTTTTAAAAAATGCGCGAACAGAGAAAAACATACGTTTCTGGAAATTTTTCCCAACATTATTAGTAAAAAATAAAAGATTTGTCATTGAAAGAACGGCCAGTGGCACACTAGAAGATAGTTTAGAGTCTTGCAACTCTCTCTTGCAAGTCTTGCAAATTCGCACAATTAACGGACGAATTTTCATTGAACAATACTAAAACATTTTTTTGGGTTATTTTGTTGGCTCTAAGTAAAAAGGTGTACATATATGGAACCATCCTTTTATGTAATAACATTATGTCCGTATTCGAGGGCTCCAATAGCTAGAAACATCCGTTAAGTTTTCATCAGTCAATGATGAGTAATCGGTGAAAGAAGCTGTGGGATTCAAACTGAAATTGATTGATCTTGATCTTGAAATCTTGAATTTGATATTAAAACGATTTATCAAATTTATACAATGTCACTTCTTGTTTCACTATGTGGTTTTATCTAAGCTGACATTCGATTGTCGCATAATTCATGCTTGGGTGGAAAGTTGCTTAGATGTTTGTTTTTGTAATATACAAGTAATTAAATGTCGTAATCCGTTTAAAATTACAGTATTTTATTGTAAATTATTGATTGATTCACCAATATACTACTGGTACTGAAGTTTGAGATGCTGCCAGTACACAGTATCAGTCAGTTTCAATGCTTTGGATTGCCTATAACTCTGAAGAATGCATTTTTTTTTGAATCATTTAAAAATTGGGGTAGTTTAATAGTAAATCATTTAACAATGGGACAATTGAAAACTCGAGATACTGCACATCAAATAGTGACGATTTGAGAAAATATGCTTTATTAGAAAGTTGATAGTTTGGAATATAAATACAAGGTGTCTCTGAACATAGTACTATAATTTCAACACGTATTGTAGGTCCCAAAATATGACGAAAACTTTATATAAACATATATCAAAACATGCTTCGTTTTCGATACGTAAGGTGTGAAAAGTTGATTCCTGAGAATAGTTTTTTTATTAATATTTTCGAACAGTTTCACAATAAATTAATGAAATGTTTTATTATAAATTTTTATGTTCTTTTTGAGTTACTATGAAAAAATTACTACATTTTTCCAGGAGCAGGTAATACAGGGAGGTAGTGCCTAAAAAGTACCTAAACTTTTTTGTATTTAACTTATTGGTGATGTTATAAGAAAAATATTAAACTTCAAAATTTTTACATGAAAAAAATACTCTTGTAGAAAGTCGAAATCTCTAACAGTTTTCAAGAAACTTGAGATTTAACAAATCAGTGAATACTGTGTTTATACATCAGTAAAATAAACATGAGATTTAAAACTTAGTTGACCTTAAAATGAAAAAAAAAAGACTTTTTCGTATATGACAGCGTTTATCACTAAAGTCTAGTAATTTTTCGTTGTTATTAGAACAGTATTTAATTGTAATTATTGTTGAAAAAAAATAATTAATTTGATGTTTATTTAATAAAACATAGTATCCACCGATTTATTAAATTTCAATTTCCTCGAAAAAAACTCTTGAAGATTTTGACTTTCAATAAGAGTACAATTTTCTGTAAAAACTTTCAAATTTAATATTCTTCCTATAAAATGGTCAATAAAGTTAAGTATAAAAAAGTTTAGGTACAATACTTTTTAAATGCTACACCCAATGTATTACCCACCCCTGGAAAAAGTGTGGCAATTTTTTATAAAGGAAGAGCACAAAAGTTATAATAAAGTATAAAATGTCATTAATTTATCTTGAAATATGTTGAAAATATGAATAAAAAAAAACATCCTCAAGAAATAATCGTTCACACCGTGATTACTGAAAATGAGGCGCCTTTCCATATATATAGAAATGAAACAGGAATACATAGTTACTAGAAAAATGATTGCTCTTTCTGATTTTAAATCAAATTTCATGTTAGACATACAGGGTAAAAAGTTATTAATTGCATATTCTATAAAATTCACTGTACGTGGCGCCCTTTATTAGCAACGTAGAAATTGTAAAACGTGTCTTATTCGTCACATAAAAAACATAATTTTACAAATTTTCAAGTGCCTCACCTAGATATTTTCAGAATAATGGCAAAAAATTGAATTCAAATTTTAACTTCCAGCACTCTGTATACGTACAAGAATTTAATTTTAAGTATCTCACCCAGGTTACAAGTTTCCTATTTAGAAATGTAATGAAACAAGTATTCGGTCCATAGTAAAGCGTCGAGAACACGAATATGCTATTATAATTTTTCTTAACACTCAAGTTTGGCTGCCACCGCGCCATATTAATTTTTCTTAAATGGTAATATGCACTTTCATCCACCGTTCGATAAAGTTCAACGAGTTTTGTTCAAAACTGTAATATGTCATTTCACTGGTCTCGATTGGATTACAACTTTATGTTGTAATATAAATTTGAATTAAACAAGTCTGAAGTCCCTAGTAAAACTCCGAATCAGGCTAAATTAATATTGAAACTAACTGAATGTTAAACAATTGTGGAAAGTACACAAAGGAGAAATTTCAACTATATTACATTGTCCTTTTGTTAATTAAGTATTATTTTACCTCAATGAGTTTCCGTGCTTTAAGTACCTCTATTATATAACCTGAACTAACCTTTTTTTCAGAGGTTGGGGGGAAATGCATTTACGCACACAAAATCATTGTTGGTACGATCTTATTCGGTCTGGTAGTGCGGGACTCCTTGCGTTAGGCAACTGCCGAGTACCCACTAAAACCCCCTCTCCTCTCTTCACCCCGGTGTCCCCCAGGGACCGCCACTGGGCATTTCTTCAGGGGGGGGCATCTTTTCGGGGGAACCTGAACTAACCTGTAAGGTAGTACAAGGCTAGTTTGAATGAAAAAAAATCCAATATTGCAAATTTTAGTTCATGCTTGCATTGGTAGGACTTTCAAACTTCAAACGAAACGAATTTGCGGAATAATCCTTGTGGAAATGTCGTTATCATTCATGTTAGTAATAAGTACGCCTATTTTCCAACACAGCAAGCGAGAACATACGCACTATCAAATTGTCATTTTACAACTCATTTATTCCAATTCTATAAGGCGAAAAATTATTATCAAATGAATAGTAACATATCTAATAGGAAAGCCCGCCATGGACGCTAAGCGATAATATAATGTACATACTAATATTTTAGGTGTGCACTGTGCAGTGATATACAGAGCGTTTCCAAAAATGTGGGCAATATTTTGGAAATGAAAATTTTTTGACAAAAGATTATACTTATGCTTATAAATTGTTTTCCGAAAACTTACCCTTAAGGATTTGATTCTCTTCAAAATTTGATAGTGAAAATTGTATTTTCTAAATACTTTTCTTCCAGTGGATGAAATTTAATGAATTTATTCAAAGTAATAAATTTATTTTTAACAATTTTAACACAAAAATGTTGTTAATTTTAATATTTAGGCAACAGGGTAAAAAATACACGTAAAATTACGTTACTTTTGTGAAATATACCCTTTAACAAAATAACGTTTTTTCTGGAAAACGGTTCGGTTTAAGAATATCAACCAAGAGCACGTTTTTTTCTTAGGAACGCTGGAAATCTAATAAACTACATAATGGTTAAAAAAATCTAAGTCCTTAAAAATTTAGGGATAAAGAAGTAGAGAGTAGCCTTCCCTCTTCCCTGAAGATGCAGAGAGAAGTGTTAGGATTCTATCTTATTAACCTTAGCATGATACACGAATGACCCAAAATTCATTAAACTTCATCAACTGGAAGAAAGACTACTTAGAAAATATCATTTTCGCTATCAAATTCTAAAAAGCTATATTTCAGGAAAGTTAAGTGTTTTGACAAGAATTTTTCATTTCCGGCATATTGCCAATATTTTTGGAAAGACCCTATATAACATAAAATTATATAATATTACACTTGCAACTGACTTAAAACATAAATTTTAATACATTTTAAATGCATTGTAGCAAAACATGGCTAAAGATGATATACAAGGTGTTAAAAATTCGATGTATTAGCATTGCAATCTCGGCATCTGTAAGTGATGGAGAGTTAATAAAATGGAGACAAAGTTGCGCATTTTGTTGCTGAATACTTTATTAAAAAGAAATGTAAAATTATTCGATTACTTCCGGAAATATTCGGAAAAAAACAAAAAAACAAAATTTCTTTTTTATTTTTTCATTTTACTGTTGATTATTTTAAAAAATCAAGAGCGTTTCCTCAAAACATTTTCTTACCCTCTTGAAGAAACTGCTGAAACTTGCCGATTATTTAAAAAACCGAGAACATTTTCTTAAGGCACTTTTGACGCCCTTCACGAAACGAATTTTCTTTTTCAGTTACCACGTTTCGTTTTTGAAATACCGCCATCAACTTAATTTTTTTAAACGCGTACCCGGATTTTTTATTTCATCAATCAATAGATTTTGACTTGCCAAAAGTAATGATGTATCATATCTACCAGAAAATTAAATGCTTTTGGAAATATTTGAAGCTTTTTAAAAATGTAATAATGGACATTGGCGTTGAATCATAACAAAGCATAGGTACTTGTCTTTGGTAGTACACAACATTGTTGCTTGTATATGACGTGACTTAGATTCCCGTTTCAAAATGTACTTTTCAAACCAAAAAAAATCGTGATATTCATAATATTTATTACTTGTGTCAATTAAATAATAGAAATGTATTGGAAATATACCTTCAACAATATTTTGAACTTAACAATGTTCTCAAAATTAGATAGACGGTTAAAAGAGAATGGTACATTCTAGAAAAAATGAATCAAATATGGAAGTAGAATTCGAAAGCAAGACAGAAAACGAGTATTAAATGAGATTTAAAAAAATAGTATAAATAAATAATTAAAATTGCATAACAATATAATATTCTTAACAAAATAAATTTTAAACAAACAAAAATTTTAGGTAAATAATAACTATGTACCTATTCGATAAATAACACAACATTTGAATAAACCAATGATATATCATGTAAAAGCATGGAGGATATTAAAAAGTAATGACTACAAACCTTTTAAAATCCATGTATCACGGAAATTGCTTCTTGGTCATTCGGAAAGAAGATTAAATTACTGTTTGTGGTTAAGAAGGCAAATTGATAGAGACAGAGATTTTTTCAAAAACATTTTGTGGTCTGATGAATGTAAATTAACTAATTGAGGCCTTTGCAATCGAAAAAATAAGTATGTTTGGAGGGATGAAAATTCCAAGGTCATTAGGAAAAGAAGGAAACAAGTCCGATTTAGTGTTAATGTATGGACTAGAATTTATGGTGATAATGTTATTGGTTTCTTTCTGTTTGAAGAGAATTTAAATGGTAATAGATATTTGGAATGTTTAAACACGGAGTCTATCCAGAGGAATATTGCTTAAATATTCCTCAGAATAAATTCCTAGATTGCTTAAATATTCCTATGGATAGACTACGTCAAATCTGGTTCCAGCAATATGTGGCACATCCCATAATACAAAGGCCGTTCGAAGTTGCTTGAATCAAGAATTTCCCTAAGATGGATTGGAAATGGTGGTTTCATAGCTTGGCCAGTGAGACCGCCCGACCTTTCCGTGTTAGACTTTTATTTGTGGGAAACGCTGAAAATACCATCTACAAAACGAAAGTAAACACTTTAGAAAAAGAAAGAACAGTAAATAAAATAACTAAATAAATCGACAAGTGCATTCAAAGTTAACGGTAATCTTTTTGAACATTTAGATAATTAAAGTAATTTTTGTCAGTTTTTAAATAGCGTTACAAATAAAGTTTAAGTTGTTACAGTAAAATCCAGGTCCGTGTTTAAAAAGAGTTCACTTGGATGTCTAAAAACGTTGCAATTTAAAAAAAAACATATTCCTAAACCTTAATTTTCTGGCAAGTGTGATGCTTTGGAAGATAAAAATTTATTAATTGATGAAATAAAAAATTCAGATCCGTATTCAAAAAATAAAGTTGATGATGGTATTTAAAAATCGAAACGTGGTAGCTGAAAAATAAAATTAGTTTCTTGAAACGCGTCAAAAGTGCCTCAATCAAATGTTCTCGGTTTTTTTAAATAATCAGCAATGTATAAAGCAAAAAAAAACACAGCAAAGTTGTGAAAAAATTAGTTTTTTCGTTTTTTTTTCAGATATTGTTTTGTAGTAATTGGATAATTTTACGTTTCTTTTGAACAAAGTATTCTTCAGTAAAACACACAACTTTGCCTCCATTTAACTAATTCTTTATCACATATAGATACCAAGATCGCAATGCTAATACATTGAATTTTTAACACCCTATATAGTCCAAATATAAGTACACCTTTCGCGTTAAAGTTAACGCACCATTAAAATATTGCTCGATTTGAGTTCGATTAGTTTCCTCGCAACCCAGTGATTCGATTTTAATTTTGTTTTTATTGAAAAATTTATGTTTGTATACATGGATATACAGGGTGTATAGGAGACTGTTTGGTACTCCATTTTTGACTCATTGTTTAAAAGACTACCGATACACCTGCAGGTGCCGAACTGCGTAAAACTGTGTAAATGTATCTTAATGTTTTCTCAGCATTTCTTAAAATAATTTATTTTAACAAATAACAAAGGTGATATACTGATGCCCTACAAAATCTTAGCGATTTGCAATCGTATGGTGCATGGTTAAAAAATAAAATGACGTCAAATGGGCCGCTCGATTCGCTGTCGTTGTGAACGTAAGCGTAATCAAATGTGATCACATAAGCTGTAATAATTTTAAATATATTTTATTACGGAATAACAAAGAAGAAATTTGTGGCGCGATCACTATGTGAGGCTAGTGACGTTGATCCGGGAAGAATTGAGCTACTGGCTTATTTTTGTTCCACTCTACGCTAGAAACGCATGACGGCACAAAATTGATTTAAAACTGCTGCAACTCATCAAGAATGATAGTGATATTGAGGCTCATCTTTATTGATATGATAAAGGTGACGGGATGTAACCTGTGTCATGTGAATTGGTAGAGCATGATAATAAATTTTGTATGTAATTTTATAATGTAGATAAAAAGTTAGAAAAAAACGAAATGCACATAAAAGAAAAGGTTACATTCTGATTGACATAGACACCTCCCGGCGCTTCTAAAATCTGCTATACATATATACAAAATGTCTGTTTTTTAATCTTAGCTATAACGATTTCAGTAACCATAAGAGATACGAGATCGGTTAAATTAGACTAATGTTTAGCAATTTTAAGTTTAAAAATATGCCATACTAAAAAAGTCCCGATTACTTACAGAGTTATTCGACAAAAAATTAAATTTTGTAAAAACATTTTAATTTTCTCCTCAGCTTATTTGACGAAATAATTAAAAATTATTAACATCTTATTATTGCACATTTTCTTCTTCTGCAAAATGGCGATACCGATTGTAAAATCCGACATTTCGATTTTTGACAACCTTTATTAATTTTATTTTTTCTAATAGCCACCATCTTAGATTTTCAAATTGCTTACTTCACCTTTTTTTTATTACATCGATGTATGCACGTTAAAGGTCAGTATTACACTGTGATGGATATATAAAAATATCTTGGTTTTTGGAAAAAATGTTTTTGAAATAATATCAATAATTTTTTTCGATAAAGATATTTTTGAGAGCTCGACTAAATTCCGTTCAATGTCACCTACAGTTGCAAAATTACTAAAAAATTATTAATGAAATGCCTTTTTCAAGTGAAAACCGATATGCTAGAAATTTATTACGTTTTGTATCGAAGCATATCGCATCGAAATGTACACATTATTTTAAAAACACATCTAGAGCGATATCTAGAAAGACAATAACTAGCTCAAAATTACTTTCTATCCTTTCATAAAAATTTAGCAGAGTTTGACGCATTTACTAATTTCTAATACGTTGGCCGGCACATTTCCTAGATATTTCTCCATTAGACTATTTTTATGGGGAATTATGAGAGACCTCATTTATAAATGTGTACTTACTGACAATAATGAACTGCCAAGGAAAATCGTCACAACTTTAAGGACAAAAATAAGAAAAAGGGACGTTTTAAGATTAATGCAGAATTTAAGAAGACGCATAGAGGTGTTCTTGTAGGGGGAGGGTGGGTACCTTTTATATTTTTTTTATTCATTTGTTCCTTATTTTTTTATTTTCAAAACACTCTTTGCAAAAACAAAGTTTCAGTTTTTTTAATATTTTTTAAAGTCAGAGGAATTATTCAAATTTTAATTATATTATTCCACTATTTTTAACTCCAAACTACACAACTTTAACCCAATTTAATCAGCCTCACATGTTTTATGCTTACCAAGGTGCTTATTGTTAATTTCTAGAAACGGATACCATACTGCTATATACCGTACGGCTCTAAATTTTCCGTCTAAACATCTAACGCGATAGGGCAAAATCATCAATTTTTTAAAATTGTAGCATGAGTCAACAAATATTTCAAATTAAAAGTGTTTTAAAATTACATTTAATGGTGACTGTGATTTAAAATCGATCGATTAGTTTTTGAGAAAAAGAGTTATAAATAGAAAAAAAATGAAAAAGATGCAATACAAATTCAGCTTCACAGCACATAAATAATTTTATTATTTATTTATTTATTTTTTATTTACAAACATGTTTTTTTACTGTTTATGTACTATGAAACTGAATTTAAAACATATTTTTTACATTTATTTTTTTTTATTTATAGCTCTTTTTTCAAAAACTACTAGATTGATTTTAAAACGCGTTACGCCATTCAATGTAATTTTAAAATACCTTTAATTTGAGGTGTCACTCGACCCATACTTCAATTTTAAAAAATCGTACATTTTGCCCTATCGATGAAGTAAACAACATTTAGTGAAGTGAATAAATATGAAAAGATAATATTTTTTGTCCTATTTACTGCTGTTTTTTAATAAAAAATAATAATACTTTGTTAAAAAATTAACGGGGGGGGGGTTAAATTTAGAGCCACACGGTATATACAGGGTATCAATTTGAATAATTTTCATCACTACTACTTCGAAACGTGACAAATTTTTAAAAAATCGTTGGAACACGTCGATTTCGTTATCGAGAAAGAATAATTTTTACGTACAATTTTATAGAATGCCCTACGTCTTTTTTAACCCTCTACTTTGTCTCTCATATTATGTGGTAGATGTGGTAGAGGGCTAAGTGATAGATAATTTTAAAAAGCTTTTCATTCTATGCATTTTGGTACCTTATTTGTTAGATTTAACCATTGCGTTATAAAGTATAGCGTCCTTGATCATTCTAAATTAATTTTTGTTTCATTCAAACATGTCTTATGATTAGGAAATTATTGTAGTAAACTTCTGCATAGTCATTTTAAATTATAAAACAAATATTTTTCTTATTATTGGTCTTTAAAAAAAAACATTTTCAAAATTGGAATTCCTATTTTTAACACTTTTACTTTATTAAATGTTCGAAAAGTTTTCTATTATTTTCCTAACAATAATAAAGCATAGTTGTAAACTATTCCTTGACATTTTCAAATACCGCTTCTGTAATAGCCCTGCTTGCCTCTATGATTCTTCTTTTCAAGCTCTCAATATTATGAAGCTGGGTTTTGAAAACAGCCGATTTTATATGTTCCTACAAAAAAAATAATCTAACGGCCATAAGCCTGGTGATCTTGCAGGCCATTCTATAGGTTCCTTTCTACCAATCTATTTGTCGGGAAATCAGTCATCCAACCATTCTCGCACTAGGCGAAAATAATGCAGTGTAGATGTATCTTGCTGAAAATGTGTGTGATCTTCTTACAAGATGTTTCCACCAACTTAATCTTCAAAATGAGTTGTTATTAAAGGATCTATTACGTTTTCAAGGAAAATTAAGTACAGCTCTCCAGTTAAATTTTTCTCTATAAAGAAAGGTATTATAACGGCATTTCCGAGAATACCAGTTCAAACATAAATTACTTCTGGCCACTGAGTAGCACTCTTTCTAGAAATATGAGGATTTTCGTCACTCCCGTATCAGCAGTTCTGTTTATTGACAGGACCATCAAGAAAAAATGTGTACTCCTTACTGAAGTAAATGTTTATTAAAAAAAATTGGTTATTATAAATTAAGTTGGACATGGTTTTGCAAAACTCGATTTTTCAATTAAAATTGTCGTCGTAAAGCTCCTGTAGAATTTGCATTTTGTGGAGATAAAATTTCTTTAATTTTAGTGCCTTTCTTACAGTTCCATGTGGCATTCCAATTTGACCTCTGACCGTACGTAATGAGTTCCTGGCTCCTGCAAAACAGGTTCTCAGAATCTCTATTTGAGCAGATTCATTTAAAGCACGTCGAATAACCTTTGTTTCTTTGCAATTGAATCCGTGTCAGTATTTTTTTAAAAATTGAGTCCAAAACGTAAATGTGACTAACATTAAAATTAGGATTTCTAGCATTAAAACATTCCGTTGTTCTTTTAGCACATCTTCTTTGCTTCCCATAAATAAAAATAATTTCAGTTTTTTGATGAATTACGTATTCCATTTTTAAAATTACTTACAATAACACAGGAATTATCGTAATAAATTTTAACTAATTTGAATACCTAGTAACATCGACCAGTACCGCAGGTAAGTAAATAATATTTTCCATGCAAAATAATATTAAAATTGATTGAAACTGTGTTCCATTACAAACAAAAATTTACAAAAAAAAGTTCATATTCTTCATATTCTCGATGTTTTTTTTTTGGAGGAAAAAGGGAAATTTTTAGATTGATAAGCATGTGCTTCGGTGATTAAGGTATTTTTTCTTTTGGTGGTCATTTCAATAAACAATAAGTCAATAGGTTAATAAATTGATTTATTACAACAATTTCTTGATTATAAGATATATTTGAATAAAAAAACTTTAGTTTCAACCCTATCAAAACAAAAAATTTACAAAGTGAACTACTAAACTGGCCTTTAAACGAACATTCACAATTTTAAATATTTGTTTAATCAATTTTATTAATGTATATATATATATATATATATATATGTTCATAATTTTCGTAAATGATATCTTCCACGTGAAATTTAACACAACAGTAAAATTTCGTTTATTACTTGCAACAGAAGAAGGAACTGTAACTTTTGTTGAAAGGTTCCTTTTCGAAGTTAAAAATATTTTATGACATAATAAAGAACTCGACAGTTCTCAATAATGATCAGATGTTGAATATATTTGTATAATACAAAATGTAATTTCTAAGTACGTTTGTTTTCAAAAAAAACTAATAGTTTCGTGTTAAAAAAGTATGCTGCATTGGCATTCAAAGTTTTAACATTATTGAGAACTAATAAGTTCTTTTTTGTATGTTAATGTATTACTTTTTTACAATATTTTTTTATCTGTGGGTGACACATCATTAGAAAAGCAATGTTCTTCTTTACTATGATATACAAATCCAATATGGCGTCTGTAAGAAAAATCAAGATTGACGGTCAGTGTGAAAAATGTTAAATTTACATAAAAAATCTGGCAACGTCATCACAAAAAATATCAGGGTCCTAAACTTCATCAGATGGATTTGTGTTATTAACAATTTAAGTGCAATATTTTTTCGTAATTTAATCACCATTCCAACAATCAACCTTTCGACATAGGTTTAAATGTTGTGAAAAAAAAATTGTAAATATGGAAAAAATGTGCGAGAAACGCATCGATATCATATTGTTTGGTGAAAGTTTCATGGCCAAAATCGATAAAAACATCAACTTTGATAATTTCCGACATCTATTCTGCAGAAAATATTAATGTACCAATAATTACATACCTTCGAATTCTACTTACTTAATGCATAAAAAATGCATGTTTTCTAAAAATTCAATAAAACATATGACAAACTGTAGAAAAAAATGTTTTTTCGTCATTATCACTTTGTTTGAAGGGTATTTTTAAATAATATTTTGGTCTCTGTTCCGTCCTCGGTGACACACTCTGTACATTTTGAGATAAAGAAATCCTCGACGAAGAGTTTTTGCTGTCCAGTAATAAAAGGTGCCTACATAATAACGCTCTTTAAAAAACCATTGATGTTGATCTATTGATATCCGTGGCAACTGAAGTCTGCAATTTGACATAATAATAGTGTGCAAAATGCAATTTGGTTTGGTCTTGATCTTAACGGTTACACTACTCGGTTCGACGGATCTAATGTCTTTATGTCTATCTTAAATCTCAGAGGTATGGGCTGATGTGTTGCCGCAACAAAGCTGTTTTTTCAAACCGGAATATATAAGCATTACTCTGCTATAAGTAAAAGACATTTTACGCATTAAAATTTGCAAGAAAAGTCGAACAAAAAGTCAACGTTTTTAACATGCTTACAAGTTAAAATGGTACATAATCGTTAAATCACACAGTGGGCCAAATTAAAGGGCCTTGCTTGCAGCAAAATTTCTAAAGTGCCTGATTAACCAAATATTTACTAATTCTTATACTGCTGTTCGATGTAAATTATATAAAGTAGAGACATAAGCTATATGACATTTAAAAGCGTTCTTGTAAATAAGTTATAAGTGGTAGTAAGTGTAAAATCCTCGAAAGAGCTTAAATGTCGTATTTGTAGGCAGTTAATTTGACTCTTTGCACGAATCAAAGTGTAGTTTGCGTCATGAGAAAATTGGAAATGTGGATTGCTCGTTTAATAATATCAAACCTTGAACTATTAACATGATTCTTTGAAATTGGTTGTGTGGGTCTAATGACATGCAAAACTTAGGTAAAGAAAATGTGATATTGAAAGCTTTAATGTACATACAAACAGTAATGGCCATAAATACAGGGTGATTCCAAAGTTGGAATTATCCTTTCACCAGTGAATAGGGCTTCAAAAGATAAGATTTTTTTCCTTTGACTCTTTTTCGAAATATCAACATCTACGGAGATACAGGGCGTCAAAATTTTGTTTAAAAAATTAACATTCATCAATAATTGTCAAACCACTTGAGATAATTAAACAAAATTTTATAGGTGTTAGTGATAGTCAAATTGTATTGGAACTATCACTTCGATGATTTTTACCAGAAAACAAGTTTGAACAATTTTTTAGTTTTGGCTAAATTTCTAAATAACAACTGAATTTACTTTTAAAAAGTATGAAAATCGAAATTAAAATTTAATTTAACTTAAATAATGTTTTCAAAATAAACTTCATTTTATTCTACGCATAATTGAACACGATGCATCCATTGATCGGTCACCGTTCGAGGTAGAGAAATTGGCTTTCCTCTAATAGTCGTTGCAGCCTCTTCTATCCGCCGAATTAACTTCTCCATAGTTTCTACAAGGGTTCTAAAAACTAGTGCCTAAAAAGAGCTTTTCTTTTTAGAATTGAACAAAGAATTCAATAATACTTTGCATTTTTAGAAAAATCAGTGACAACCCCTTTTTTTTCAAAAATATTAAATAACTTTTTTATACGCGCGCCACTAGTAAAACCAAAAATAATTTTATTTATTAAAAAATTTCTCTCCCACGTAGCTATTGACACCTACAAAATTTTGTTTAATTATCTCAAGTGGTTTGATAATTAATAAATTATATTTTAAAAAAATAAAACTTTGACATCCTGTATCTCCGTTGATGTTGATATTTTGGAAAAACACCAAAAAACCAAAGAAAAAAAATCTTATTTTCTAAAACCTTATTCACTGGTAAAAGGATAACTCCAACTTTGGAATTACCCAGTATAGCAACTTTTTATTTTTATATATATATTTTTTTATAACAACCAATTAATCTTTTTACATCACTTTACTATTTCCAGACTATTTCTTCATATTTATTAGAATAGATATTAATAACAAAGCTGAACTTTTTCATTGGTTAAATTCCATGAAATGGAATTTAAATAATTTTTTTTCAATCGTTGACTGGTTAAAAAGACAGCAACTTCTACTCGTTCAACATTATATTTTACTTTAGTCGTAAAATTTGGTATAACTAGTGTTGCAAACGATTTAGTTGCATCGTACAATAGTTGTTAAAACAATTTCAGAAGATTTAAGGAAGATTGTAATTGAGCGATTCAATAATGGTAAAAAATATATCGAAATTAGTCGAAATTTGGGCAAAAAAAATCGATTATTTCTCAAATTATTGCACAATATAAAAGTATCACTCACTAGCTCCTGGGAGACCTAAAGTTACCTCAGAAAAAACCGATCGCTTAATTGTTAGAACTGTAAAACAGAATTAATTTCTGTTATCACTTAAAATACTTGGCCAAAAAATTGAAATAGGGGCAAAAGATGTTAGTACAGGAACTGTGCGAAAAAGATTAGTGGATGTAGGACTATTTAGTAGGAGGTCAGCTCAAAAACCACTTTTATTCAAGAAGAATGTAATGGCCCGATTGCATTTTGCTAAACAGTACATTGAGTGGACTCCTGAGCAATGGAGAAGAGTGCTTTTTACTGATGAAATGAAGTTCTACATGTTCAGAAGTGACAGTATAAATCAAGTTAGACATCCTGTGGGAAAAAGACTAAACAAAAAGTACATTGCACCAATAGTTAAACATGGCGGCGAATCGGTAATTCTGTGAGGATGTTTCTCTGGTTATGGAATGGGTCCCCTTCAGAGAATTGTGGGAAAGATGAATAAATTTATATAGTATAGAGACATTTTAAGAGAACATCTACTACTATATATGGATGAAAAAATGTCCCTGGAATCGTATTTTCAGCAAGACAATGTTCTCAAGCATTCGTTGAAGTTTGTCAAGAAATGGTTAGAAGATGAAAAAATTGCTGTTTTGCCTTGGCCATCTCAAAGCCCAGATCTAAATCCTATAGAGAACATTTGGGAGTTTGTTGACTCGAAGATTCGTGGCAAAAATTATACAAAAGTAGATTATTTATTCCTTGCATTAGAAAACGCTTGGGGACAAATTAGTGAAAACTATATTAATAAATTAATTCTGTTAATGCCCAAGAGATGTGAGGCTATAATTAAACAAAAGGGTTATTATACCAAATATTAACTAAATATGGATTTACTTTTTTTATTTAGAATTGGTTTTACTTCGTACAATTCGTGTTATAGAAAATCTACAAAAATGTAAAAGTTGCTATCTTTTTGACCAGCTAAAAATCAAATAAATTTTTTAATTAATTTTTTTATTATGTGTTCTTTCAGTATTTTAAACAAAATGTTAAAGAATTATTGAAAAAAATACATAATGAGTTCTCGAAATGGTATTTCCAGTTTTATTTCAGTTTTTTAAAAGTTGCTATATTTATGGCCAATACTGTATATCTGTACACTCTCTAATTATTATCTCTTATATCCATGCAGGATACGGGTCAAAAATCTATCCATGATAACAAGTAATGTAACATCTAACATTAGATAATTGTCCACTGCGCAACGGGTATCGATGTTGCAAACATTGAAATAAATTGTTCATCAGCCCAAAAAGGTCAAGATATTTTTTTAAGTAATTTTTAGTCTTATAATTTCAAAATGGATTTTACTACGTCTTGCGCTGTTTTGTAGCCTATTTAAATATATTGTTGCTGAAATATTGAGCTATAACAGTCTTTTGCAGTTGTGTTATACAGGGTGAGAAAGAAACACGCGCAAAAAAAAACTCTAGTTATTAAGTTCGGCAACACTTTTTTTTGGTTTTTTCTCACATGAAAATTATAGAGAGGTCAACATCTCGAGATGTTTTTGTCTGTTTTTTGAATGGCGGTCAATAGATGAAAAAATAGATGTTAATCTGACAATATCAGTTTTTCCAATTTCCAACATTTATGAAGCCATGAGAGCTAATCTGTATTTGAAATCCCGAGGCCTTTATTTATCTATTATTATTTGTTATAGGATAGTAGCAAGTTTCATGATTAGTAATATTATACAGGGAATAAAATTATTATAAAATGTTAAAATTCTAATTTTGACAATTGACGTGACAATTTCTGTCATTAAAATCTGTTAATCAACTGGTTTGATTTTGTAACCAGTTAATACATTATCATCACATTAATTATCTTCATAGAATACTCAGTTAACAAATAGACCAGCGAAGCAAGAGTTGCTCTACAGCAATCAATCCTACAGATACAGGAGACACCTTAAATATGTTCATGTTTATTCCATTTTAGTCATTTATTTGTCGAACTATCTATATGTTGTGGCTTATTTTAATTTTCCTAAAATGTTACATCTCATGACATAATTACAAAAACATTTAACCGGGAATATCTAAATACTTCAAATATTAGGCATTCCATAAAGAAATGTTTAGTATCAAACTCTAATCACTTTGAGAGGGAAATGTAGTGGTGTTAAAGTTGATTCCCCTCCACACCCGTACGGACGGAATAAGGGTTGACTTTTTAATTTCAAATGGCAATCCCCATTTTTTTACAAATTAGGATAATACGACTAAAAATAAGAAACATTTGCATGAAATATTTTTTCGATTCATGCTAGAAAACACTGTAATTAACAAAATTCAATTTTTCTTTCACTTATGATTTACCGAAAGGTTTGACGATATCTGTTTTAGAATTAATGAAAACGTTAATTTTTGTATAGTTTTTATTTAAAGCAAATATTCAAAATGGAGTCCTCCAATTGCAATGCACTTATTTATCCGTGTTTTAAAGGACTGTTCACATCTACAAAGTGTGTTTTCTGAAATATTGGCACAAGTGTTTATAAATTCGCAGAAGCATATCCTCACGTGCCGTTGTTATTTCTCTATACACCTGATGTTCGAGATATCCTCACAAAAAGAAATCTGATGAAGTAAAATTTGGAGATCTAGTAGGCCAATTCATAGAATTTAATCTGCCGATACATCGATCCTTTAAAATTACGATTAAGGACTTCCTGTGTTACCCCAGAGTAGTGAGCCGGAAAACCGTCATTTTGAAACCATATGTTCTGACGCACTTCACACAAGTTAAAGTCCTAAAGTAATATGGGCAGCTTGTTTTCCAAAATATTTCGGTACATTTCCATTCAAGTTGTCTTCAATTATGTGGGGACCTATAAGTTTACTACCAACGATTCCAAACCATAATTTAACGATCCAAGGATGCTGATTCTCAACTTATCGAAGCCAATGCGGATTTTCTACACTTCAGTAATGCATGTTGTGTCTATTAACTGTACTATGATTTACAAACGATGACTCGTCAGAGAATAACACTTGCTCATTCACAAAAGTCTAAACGATTTTAAAAATCTTCTTTATGGACCTCTTGATGTAAAAAAATATGATAAGGATGAAACTTGTGGATCCTTAGCAATGTCCACACACTCATATAGGAAATTCCTGATCATCCTGATATTTCTCTTGTGCACACTGGGGATTAAAAGCCACAGCACTTAGTACTGTAATTTGATTATTTTCTCCACACACAGTAGCTAGGCGAGTTCTTTTCTTTTGATTTACAATCCCTTCATTAATAAATTTTTTAATCGCATGATAGAAGACCAAGATCGTGATTTTTCAGGAAAACGCTGAGCGTAGAGATTGACCGCATTAACTAAATGCCTACCAGCTTCTCCATACACCAAAACCATTTCAATTTTCTCTTCTACGGTCAAATACTCCATCGTGAAGCCATCCATTAACAACAGAATATTTAAAAGTCGGTGTTTTATTTGTTTACGTTATTGTTTATTTATCACATTTTATTACCATAGATTTTTTTTTAATGGAGGTTGCCCTTTAAGATATAAATTCAATTTCTTTAATTACAGTGTTTTCTAGCATGAATCGAAAACATGTTTCAGATAGATTTTTTTCATTTTTAGCAGTATTATCTGAGTCTGTTAAAAAAATGGGGGTGTATAGCATGGTTTTTAAAAAGTTAGAGTTTTTCTGGTATATGCCCTGCAGTCATAAATAAAACTCCATTCTTAGATTTTGATTTTCAGCTTCAAGTGTATGAAGAAATTTTGGTTTAATTAAAAGGTTTTTTAACATTTTTTTTAACATTTCCAAGTATGATTTTTATAAATGTTTAAATTCCTGCTAGCATCCCTCAGATTTAAATGCGGATTAACATTAAAGTAATCTAAAATTACTTGGTTTGCTTGCGATTACGTTGTTGGCTCGGTAGTTTTATAACTATCCCACAATGATCAAAATATCTGTTAATACTTGCAACGGTTACATGGCTAATATTGCACTGTAGGTGTCATCGATTGAATTCTTTTGCTGCTTTACGAAAAGTACGCGTCCTATCACCAACTAATCTTATGATTTCAATTTTTTTTACTGAGAATACGGCATTTTTTCAACTTTTTACTTCTATCAGACGATGTGGCGAACTGCAAACCAACAATTAATACCTGACAGCTGACAGCCATAACTTTTTGTTTTCACAGCACACTTAACTCATAATTACGGCATTATTACGTATTACAGATTATAAGAAAAAAGAAAGTAAAATTATGAATTCAAATTATTTGTTTAATATTTAAAACAATTTGTCATAATTGAAAGAACAAAATTGAAGGGATTCTCCAACAACTTATATTCTAGAACAAAGAAAATCTCTCAAATAAATTTTATTCTTAAAATAATTTTTGTGCCAATTTTGAAACTTGTTTACATAAAAAATATGTTTTATCAATTTTCTTGAATAATTCGTATAGGAGAAAAATGAATGTATAGGTGGGTTTGAGATAATTCTAATTGAAAATTTACCTTCATCTTTACCCTAAAAAAGCCCTAATAGTACTTTTTGAAATTTGATCTCATAAAAATGCACATACTTGGCCACGAGTATGAGTGAAGAGTCATCGTACCCACTAGACAAATGCACATTTTGAATATCTAATTTAAAAAAAAAAACATTAAAATTGGTAAAAAAATAGAGATTTTACAAAGGTGGTAAGGCCTTAAAGCGGACACACTGTAGATTCAACATAACCCAATCTTCTAACAGTTAAAAACTTTCTATCGTTCTACCAAACACATATACATATACTTATATATTTATAGATTTTTTTTTGTTATTATGCCACTACTCTTCAATATCTACAGAGTTGTTCCTTATGTATCGACAATACAAGTGAAACAATGCTGAAATGTCTTCTTTTAATAAATTTCCCTCCGACTCTGATTCTGAGGAAACTACACTCCTTGACAAAATTAAAGGATCAGTTCAATATTTTCGATTATTTTTGCCTCGTGATATTATCGTTTATAGATTGTCAGATTAAATTTAAAATGTATAAACACCAACTTTTTCTATTTAAGACCAAAGAATCCTACAAAAAGCAAAAAAAGCCAAAAATCGCAGAACTACATTTTCGCAACAAAAACGCATAATAAATTTCAAAATTAATAGCTGGTGTTTCCTCTCATAACATTAATGACAATTTCCATTCTTCGGCGTATTCCCGCTATTAAATATCTAATTTCTTCTCGAATGGTTTCTCACTCTTCAAGCAAACAGTTTCTCAATTACTCCAGTATTTGTGGTTGCGTACTCTTACTCATTTTCCAAGCATGGCCCACATATGTTCTCTTAGATTCATGTTAGGTCTTGTTACATACCAGCTCATAGTTTCAATTTCAACTTCATAAAGATATTCTTAAACAACTCCAGCGACATGGGGTCGTGCATTATCGTGCATTAATAAAGACCAAGGACCTGCAAATGGCGCAAAAGGCATCACAAAAGGTGCAAGGCTATCTGTGATATACCTAGCAGCAGTCAAAGAACCACGATCGATCACCGCTACTTCCCTAGGGGCATTTAGATTGATGCCACCCCAAACCATCACGGAATTTCACACCAAAATTTATTTTTGATGAAAAATTGCAGAATGTAACCCGTTCGCCTGGCCACTTCCATACCTTTTTACGTCCATCGGGAGCTTTTAAGCAAAATCTGGATTCATCTGAGAATAATACGCGCGCCTAATCGGCATTAGTTCAATTTAGATGTTCTCAAGTAAATCTTAATCTCGGTGTTCTTAACACGCGATTAAGATTTACACAGAAAACATCGTTCTTAACACAGTGTTCTCTGCTCACCAGAGAGAACACCGTCTTAAGAACGATGTTCTCTGGTGAGCAGCGGTCCAGTAGCTGAGGGGTGAGATATCAATCCATACTCATTAAGCTTTCCTTTTACTATTCGCTCAAAAAACTCGAACTTTTTTAAGTTTTGTAAAAGAACATTCAAATTTAGTTAATTCAGTTAGAATCAGTAGCGTGTTAATCCCAAAGAGCATGTAACCGCAAAAACGGTCCTCTCTTGCAAAAGTTGCCCACGGGCGGCCTTGTGCTCTCCTGCGAGAATAACTACCAGTTTGTTGGTAGCGATTCGCCACTCTTGACACCACTGATTGCGAACGTTGTAGTCTATTTGAATTTTTTTTTTTGGTTAAACCCCTTTTTCATCAGAGTTATCGCTCTAATTGCTTCTTCATCAATTAACTGTCTTCTCTGCGCCATGGTACAGTTACAAAATTTTTGTGAGAACTGCCACAATACCCTGATATTGAAAGAAGTAAATTTCATATTTTTTTTAAAAAGGATTCATTATCATTTGAAAGGCAAATAAACAACAATATGTACTGATGTAAAAATATTCTTTTTTATTTCATTTTAAAAAACGAAAACTATGTTCAACAGTAATTTTTAATATTCTTGATTACTATTACAAACAACAAAATAACTTTTTTCGGTTTCCCATATTAGAGGAAAAAAATTGGAAATATCAAAGTGATCCTTCAAGTCTATATTAATTATTAATTTTTTAAAAATCGTAAAATACTCGTAATAATAAGTTCAACCCGTCAAAAAATAAAATATAAGGTGTGACATTCGAAGAAAGTGAATTATCATTTATGGAGAGTTAAATAAGAGTTGGTCCATGAATTAGATCTGCAAAATTATTTAAAATGCAGAATTTAGATATTCCTTTAATTATTTGCAAATTCCTCGAAAAAAATATAGATGAAATCTTATCACCAAAGTACTTAAATTGTAAATGTTATTCAAAATATTGAAAATCTCGGGTAGCCATTAGATACAGATGTTTTTGCTCCTGTATCAATAACGAGCAATGACAGTGTCAATATCTAACATATTGTACATACTTACATGGAATATGCTGAATTTCTGAGTGTTTGACTGAACGAGTGAGGTTAGACATTTTACATATGTCTGTTTGACATATGTAATAAATTTTGACATATTTTTCTACTTCATTCATTTAATAAATTCGTCCACTTCCATTTATGGTTATGCAGTAGCAAAATAATTATTTTTTGTGATCCCATCCGATTTTTTATAAGGTTAAATAACATGTAACAGCAAAATTTACCAACCAAATACAGTATGGAGTAGTATTTTAAAAATAAAAATGATGCAGACTTGAACATTTTTTTTTAAATTTCAACTGTTGGCAGTACTCGAATTACTAGCTAATCGCTTCCAATAAATTTAACAAATTTGTATTTAAAACACCCGGAATGAACAATTGAATTTGCACGTTAAACAAAAAATACTGTTTTTAAATTAACCGATTTTTCAGTATTTTAAAATTTAGAATTATTACCTTTTTGGATCTTTATGTACAGGGTGTCCATTTAATAGTCCTTCAAAATCTTATGAGTTTACTTGTAATTTCATAAAAAAATAAATTTTGAAGATGTATGTAATGCTAATGAAGGTGAATTTTAAAATTAGTGAGAACCCTACAAGATATCCCAAAAAAGGGCAGCGTCATAAAGTATAATTTTTTTAAATGAGACCACGTGCATTTCTTCAACGTGATAGAATCCTCTCTTAAGCCTGTATTAGTTCCTAAATTTTTATTACCCCGGTATACATTGACTCGAAGCTATGACGTTTTAAAAGAAATTTTAGACATTTGTACCTCATAAAAAATTAATACCAAAGTTAGCTTAAGTTAGATTTTGATGATTTTAGGATGGATTCTCAGGTAAGATCCCTTTAGCAGGCATGAATACTCATTTAGCCAAAAATACCTACAAGGTATTCACAATAGCAACTTTAATTTTCATCTTTTCAACTTTAATTTTCTTGATTTTTTCAAACCGGATGGTGTTTTTTATAACGTAGGACGAAAGAAAATTCAGTTCTATTTGTTTTAGTATAAAATAATGTCACATTTATCTTAAATGTTAATGGAATTATTAATGATTTCAGAAAAACCTGTATTCGTGGCTAAGTGCCTGAGAGTGTACCATGCGTTGCCATGGTTTCAATGTTGTTTATTTTGATAGCTCATTGACCTCTTGACTAATTTCTCTCACGCTGATGTTTGGATTTTCTACTACTGATAAAGCGATGCCCAGTTCATTTTCTTCTAGTAAGACCCTCTTCTTTCACCTTTTCGTTTCATAATTAGCATTTCTTACCCATTCAAAATGCTCCTCTGTAAGGAAATCCTTGTGCGTAAACCCGAGATGTTATGAAACAATTTTCACCAATTACATAAATCATACTGAAAAGTTTTTATTTAGTATACTTCATTTTGATGGCCAGTTTTAAAATAAACAGATTTCAAAGACACAGAAAACTGGAAAAGAGCTGTCAAAATCGAACACAAGCATCGACACATGGCAATGTATGCTAAACATTCAGGGATATGGCCACTAATTATTGTCCTGAAACAGTAAATCCATTAACGTTTAAGACAAATATGAAATTATTTTATACCAAAATGAAGAAAAATAAATTGTTTTCCGTCGTAAAAAATAAACCGTCGAAAAAGTTAAGAAAATTGAAGTAGAAAAGGTGAAAATGAAAGTTGTTATTGTCAACACCCTGTATGTATTTTTGGCTAAATGAATATTCGTGCCTGCTAAAGGAATTTTACATGAGAATCCATCCTAAAATTATCAAAACCTAATTTAAGCCAATTGCGATATTAATTTTTTATAAATATAAATTTCTTTTAAAACGTCGTAGCTTCAAGTCAATACATTCCAGGGTAAAGAAAATTTAGGAACTAACATAGCCTCAAGAGAGGATTCTATCGCACGGAAAAAAATACAGGCGGTCCCATTTTAAAAAAATTACACTTTATGACGCCTCATTTTTTTAGGATACCCTATAAGGTTATCACTAATTTTATAATTCACCTTTATTAGCCTCATATACATCCCTGTAATTATTTTTTATGAAATCAGAAATAACCTCTTAAGGGTCTGAAGGGCTGTTAAATGGACATAATGCACTGTTCAAAAGTAGGCACCAAAACATCCAAATATAATAATTAATATTTACCTAAGAACTGGAGGATTAAACATTCAATGACGTCGAGGAAATCACATACTCCCAACAGAAATTCAATCAATACAATAAAGGTTTACTGGTACAGTTAGAAAATCGTGCACCAAGCTGCGAAGCATCATGAAAAATTACCTGTTAAAAGACGATTTTCTTTCTACTGAAATAACACTCTAATGTTACTAGCAGTAACAATATCCAAGAATATCGAAACAAATCGATTTCCGATGGCGCCTCAAAGGTTGAAATGTTAAGGGGCCAACATAGAAGTTGAAAGTAATGTGGTAAGATCTAAATATAAACGAATGATTTAGAGTGAGACACGGTTTAAGAACTTCATAGGCATTTATTTAAATGCCTCACCGAATACAATGATGTTAACGAATTTTATAAATTGAGTTAGTTGTAAGGAATACATTGACATTTTGAAAAATTGGAAAAAAGGCACAACAAAAATTTTAATTTAATTTTGTTACGGAAAACTAAAAAAAATTAAGCCTGTTAAAATTGCTTTTAATCGTAGGTATAAGCTGATACCGCAATAATAAATCCGAAAACATTGTATTTATACAAGACTACCAGTTCGCTTAAAATTATGAAAGAGCCTTTAAACACCTCGATTAGGCAATCGTAGATAAACTGAGACTTATTCAAGCATTTTCGAATAGGTACTGTGTTTAAGAAGGAAATACAAAAGATATATTACTGACCTAAACGTTATCAGTTTTGTAAATCCCACAATTCAACAGCTGCCATGGGCAAAGGGACGAAAATACAAAAGAAGCTTTAAATTACGTTAAGCTGTGTAACATCGCAAACCACAAATAACAACCTTTGAACGGGTACCAATTTGCGAGTACCAATTTTCGAACAATCAGACAAATGGCGCACCGGGAAATAAAAAAAATGGAGTAGGCGAAGATCGCTGCAGGCACCAACTAGCGAATGGTATCGAGCGGTCGAATATGCAACCATGTGCAACCCATTTTTTTGAACCCTCCACCGTAATTGTTATACATTTTACTATTCGGGCCGAAGTATGGCCCCCCGATTGCCCAGATTTAGTATATAAGCGCATGGTACACCTCTCCAAAGCATCACTTCTTGCAGTTTGGTCGGTTAATCAACACACACAAACACATCCGCCATGAAAGTTTTGGTGAGTGCAAAACTAATTTATTTTTGTGTTTTTTTAGTGATTTGTGAACAGTGACTTAAGGTGCTTATAATGAGGGCGATGAGTGCTTTGCACCCCTCACACCGCCCGTTCGTCAAAGTCTTGTGTTAACCATATTATATTCTCTATGTAGATGTAGTTTATTGGGGTTGTTATGATATTGTTAACACTGAGAGTGACTTTGACGGGCTTGCCTTACCTTTAGATTGGTTTCAAAGTTTTTAAAGGGCTGCAGGACCTTTATGGTTTATAGTTTGCCAACAAAATATGCAATTAAATAGTATAAGCACCTTATACTTTCACTTTTAAGTTTCTAAAATTCCCTACGGCCATTAGTTTTTAAAAGCTGCCGGATCCTAAGTTTTGGAGAGCACTAGGGATAAGTATTAACGGATTGGAGGAAAATGTTTTTGAAGTTATAGGGAATTCCCAAAATTACCTCTTCTTGCATATTAAAGAGGGTAATTCGGATTATCAAAAGATAAATTTGCTTAAAATGTATTTATTAAGATAAATTAATGTAAAGTCAATTTCCTAAATATTTTATTTCTAATTGAATCAGATCGTTGCAAGAGCTAAAAGTTTCCTCCTATGTCTTACGCAATAATTTTAAGCAATTTTACATGTAATTGTTGCCCCAGTCTGTAGATACCGGGATATGTTGCAAACGGTACATTTTGCTAATAAGCTTTTAAAATAAAAAGCCAAATCAAGGTTTCATATTCAGATCCATCAAATCACCGAATCCTAACAGACTTTCTATTTATTAATAATGCCTCAAAGAGAGTTTCAGTTGGAGTCGCTCTATAGTTCTAATATAGACACTTCAATGGATACAGAGATATAACGGGATCTGCCCATGTCGTTATCAAAAAATGCACCTGAGATGTTTTAGAACGCCCTGTATCGAGGGCTTGTAAACTGGAAATGTACTGATCCGCAACAAAATGTAACTAATTTAACAATTCCTAACAAGTTTCTGGTTTTATAACTAAATTCTGAATTGAATACGTTTTGAATTTTCAAACTGCTTGATCTTCGTAGATTTGTGAAGTGTCAGTTTTGACTCGAAATTCATGAATTCAAAAATTTTAGTAAAATTTTTCATCCAGTTCAGTCCGAGCCTACAAGTCATTCAAAGTGACCGACATTAGTTGAAATTTCAGAGAAGCTTAGTACCAAACAATACTCATAATAACTTTATTATTCGTTTCATTTAAGACTTATGGCACCACTCTGTAGTATGCGATGCATCTTCACACAGAGGATCACAGTGGCCTAACCCTCATTGCTTCAGGTCAAAGTTACAGTTATACATTGTTAACATCGGATCTAAAAAGTTATAAAATTAAAGCATAGACATGAAAATGTTCGCATTTTCGCAGGCCACTGAGGTTCAAGTAAATCAACATGGCAATGTTAAGTTTGTTGTTACTGATAATGAGATTCATGAATATATTTCCAAGCAATAAACTCAATAAGAGCAATTGCTAAGTAGGCAAATTTGTAATTAAATTCCGAAGGCAACAAAAACTATTGCATTTGGATTAATATTTCATTAACTTGTTGATCAATGCCTATGTCATATTGTTGTGTTTAATGCCAACCGCTAATAAATTAATCATTAAGTTAGATCTAATCTAGCTGTAGGCAGGTAATGAGTATACAGACAGATTACAGCAGCTTTTCGTAAGCTTAAGTAAGGTCATATTTAGGAGGTAATTTAGCTTCAAATCCTTGTCATAATTAGCAACTCATTAACAGCGTTTTTAATTTTCAGGCCGTAACTGTCCTAGCCGCTGTAGCTACCCTTAGCTCAGCTTACCCCTACCCAGGCGGTCACCATGGTGGCATTCTGATTGGCGGTTATGGTAAGTGCCATGTAAGGTCCATTCGGGAAGTTACATAAAGTGTCATTCAATAGCCATCATCATGTCCAAATCGCATAAAAAGAGAAAACAGCCTGCAATCAGCGAATCGACACTAAAAAATGCACTTCCATGTAATTTTGAAAGCAAATTATTTAAAACTGAAAATACGTAACAGTGCTTCATTGTAGCTTTTCTACCATTATTATTGTTCAATTTCTTATGAAAACTCGTCGTTTTACCCATATTTTAGCCATATGCGAGATGTTATACGTGAAGTGTCGCAATCTCCATTTCTGTTCTAGTTGCTCCTTTAATAGCAGCGTGTGTTTCTCAGCAATTTTGTCAAAGCTGGTTTAATTAAACGAATATACACTAATGAGTCACGATACTATCCATCGGTTGGTGCTTCTTGCTTAACATCTGTCGGGTATATTGCAAATAGTCATTAGTCCGCATACAGGAAATGCCCAGTACTGCATCCTTAAAAGTCCTCTAGGTATTTGATTTTACCTGCTAAAGAGGATGCAATCAAATACTGCATAGTTAATACTGATCGTGTGCAATAAAATATTAGAAATTTTAATATTACTGATTACTGGTGCATTCATTAACAAACACGATCGTATCTCCTGATAAATCAAAATCGGTAGAAAGTTGGCGTGTTCAGACGGTCCGTGAGGCAAATCGGCTATAAATTTAATACAGTGCTAGGTCAAACCACTTGTGGGAAAATCGAAGCAACTCTGAATAAATCTCCTTTTTTTCATTAGAAGGAGGTTGTGATGATGGCCATGGAGGTGGTCTCGGTGGAGCCGGAGGTTGCGGTGGAGGACTCGGTGGTGGATTAGGCGGAGGCATTGGCTTCGCTGTTGGTGGAAATGGCGGTGGTTACTACGGAAGCGAAGCTGCCGGTCCCACCTACGTTCAAGTAAGATATTACCCTTTAGGGTGTTTACGAGATTTTAAATCCAATTTGTTAGGGTCCCGCTGCTGGAGGTAAGACCCTTCTTGGACCCGCTGAAGGACCCAACAACATTCAAGGAGCTTCCCAAGGACCAACCAACCTTGCTGGACCCCAACAAGGACCAGCCGCCATCGTAGGACCCAGCCAAGGTATCAACATCTTTACTTATTCCGCATTGACATTTTTTGCAACACAATCATCACTAAAAACCTGTTCTTCCATTGAGAGCATTCAATTAGCTGCCCCTTTTGGAACACTTCTATGATAGCCCATTACACGGACTTACATGGTCTTTCAGGAATTTTTCAACTTTCAATTTCACTCTCCTTTATTTTCTATACTCGACATTATCGATATTCATCGAATTCTGTCTGATACATGGTGCTTCATTGAAAATTTTAGGAACTGCCAGCGTAATTGGACCCACCAATGGAGGAGCCCATATTGTTGGAGCCGCTCAAGCACCCATCACTTATTCTGAAGGAATCGCTGTATCCACCGGAGGATTGGGAGGAGGATTAGGAGGTAAATACCTGTTGAATATTGTTATAGTTGCATGTTTTAATACTCCATTGGCCTGAGTCCAACTCTGTGGCATGTTTCACATGTAAGACTGACCTAATCTATTTCAGGTGGACTCGGCGGTGGACACGGAGGTGCTGGACTCGGTGGTGGATACGGAGGTCATGGAGGATACTCCATTGGAGGTGGATACGGAGGTAAAAAGTACTAGGTTCGTTCATTTCATCATATGTTTTTATTATTCGGTGTGGGAACAGAGATTACAGATAAATACTGCTGCTTCCACATACCACCAAACGTGAATTAAACGTTGCTACATTGATTAAGATTTAAAATTTAATGTAACTGATAGAACTCCATACCAAAAGTAAAAACTCCATCATTCACCCATTACTAACATAGCCTTAAGCACTTATACTAATAACATGTTCATTCTTTTCTGAAGTCCATTCAGATTAAATCTTACAATGCTTTACAATGCTTCACAATGCTTCACAATCTCTCTCAGTGATTAGAGGATTGCATTTAACAAATTTTAGGTTCATCAGCTGGCCACATTAGCTACGATGGAGGAGTACTTAAAGGACCCGTTACCGTACCAGTAGTCATCAAAGGATCATCCGGTAAAATCGTAGCTGACGGGCTTTACGGACTCCCCGATGGACATTATTAAACCGACCATAGGCAAACCAATTCTTTCAGTATTACGACTTTACTATACCGTTGTTAGCCTTTTCGTAGCCTTATTACCTACCTAAGATCGTCACAACACACATTTTATTTCATCATCATTTCTTCAGTTTCATTTCATGTTTCGTGTTCACAAAGACAGGTTTGTAGGCCCTCGCTGTTTTAGAGCTTGGGCAGTTCAAACTGAGTACTTTTTGAGCATTACCTGTGATTTTTTCATTATATACGAGCTTGGTGTTAATTCATCGTGTTATTTAATATTGTATAGTTTTTATGTTTTTTATTATTTTACTTGTACAAATGTATATGCGTTAATAAATGACTCTTTTTAAAAAAGGACAAGTTTTTCCTTTGTTCCAATCAATTATTGTAAAGGGTGTTCAAATAAAAAAGTCTCTAGAGCGCTTTTTAGAACTCGTTTTTTCATGTGTTTTAGATGCAAAACTTAAGGAGGTGAAAGTAGAACCAAAAACAGTAAAAGAAGTTCCTACGAACATTGGTCCTACAGAGCACCGTTACTGAGATATAACCCTCAAAATGATAAGAACTCTTTGAAGGGTCCTAAAGAAATCCTCCAAAGGGGTCCTATCATTTGGATATTTGTTAAAATAACTTTCTTTCTGATTAAGATAATAGAATGAAAATTGTAGCTAATAATCATACCATAAGGATCTCTTTTTTTTTCATCAAAATCGATTATAGATAAGGATAGTTTTTTAATTAACCTTAACAGATTTTTTTATTCCTTTGAATTATCAAACAACTAATATTATTTTTTAATGAAGAAAAAATGTCTGCATTTTTTCGAATTTTGTATAGTTTAGTCAGAAATAATTATTTTTTAAATAACGTATGGCTCAGAACAATAACGTTTTTTAAACATTTTCATGCAGTAAACCTCTTTTATGGGAGGGCAAGCACTTTGGATCCCAGCTGAAGATCATCATAAAATGAAATTTTAGACGCCTACTAAGAAAAATTTCTTTAGAATATTTTGTCGCTTAGATATGAATACCATGAACAGACATTCCTACTCGCCGATGCTAAAGATATGTTTTAGGTTAATTCAGGTTAGCTCAATTAATAACTAATGACTGATCTCTCAGTTATTAGCTATTTGTTGAGTTATTTACTACTGAGCATTCTCATGTTCAGTAATAAATATACAGGACTCTGTAAATGTATCGTTTCGATAATAGGCAATAGATGTTGCTGCACAAATCGTCCCATTGAAGATTTTAACCCTGGCAGGGATTCCCAGAGAAGATCGCCCACAAAAAATGCTGAAAATAATTTTTAATTCTCTTATTCTACTGCTAGAGAAAGATACGCAAATTCATGTCCAATATTAAATAAAGCAATTATCTCCAAGAATTTTTTAATACTAACAATTGTAGTCTCTTAAGGAATCTTCAATATTCTCGCTATTTAAAACATTTCTGTGTTCAAATAAAATGATGGAGAAAGGTACAATGTTCGAATACAAGAATTTTAATTGGTTTCCAGTACTTTGACCCTTTTTGATGAACAACATCGCACTCGAAAGAGAATACTTTCAACGTGGTATACATTGGCAACTTAATGGTAACCATCAGTGGAAGGTGTTTCAATCAGCTGTCTCTACTACAATTATTAGATCATTTTTAAGTTCAATCTAAAAAAGGCTTCACCTACCAGTTAGCTTTTAACTGATAGCTAACAGTTTCTTGAAATATCATAAGAGAAAAATATAATAAATTTGAATATTAGTCAATTAAGTAAACAATATGAAGAACCTATCTAACTCTTGACAACTACTTTAAATGCCATGATAATCAGCTTATTTGAGTTTTTATAGTCTACATACAAAAATTAAATGTTTTTTAATTGCTTAACTTTTTGACATTAAAAATGGCCTCAAAGATCTTTAAAAGTTATAAGCCATCCCATATAAAAAAATCCATGAGCATATACCATCCGGATTTATCGAATGTTATGTATTTCGACGAAATTTGAGGTATACTAAATCAATTATTTTTTTTATATACAAGGGCATTCAATGAAAACTTAACCCAGCTTATTCTTGAAAAATAAGTACTTTTCGGAAAATTCCTAAAATACATAACAAGAGTTTTTGAGGGAGACGAATTTTTATACAAAATTCAACCCTCAAATTTCACCCTTATACGAGCCACAGCAGCCCTTTTAAACATTTTAAATGGAATGAGGGATTATGTGACACGTCAAATTAAAGATATGTTTTGTCCTGTAAACAAATGTAGTTTTATTTTGATGCCCTGAGAAATGTACAAGAATAAAATTAATTTCAAATAAGAATGATAATATTCATTTTAGTTTCAAACTAATCATAAAAAAATCATAATTAAACGAATAAAATCACGTTTTTTTTTTGTATTTGTTTAATGATAACAAAAGCAAGAAAAACCAATTGGTTGATAGCCCTTGAAGAATAAAGATTTTATAGTTATTGTCGTTGGTAGCAGAATGGAATTTACCTGTTAAAAGCAAGAACCAAAAATCAATTTTATTTCTTTTTAAAACACAATATATTTACTGCAGTTTTTCATTTGTGACCACCAAATTGTTAGTAGCTTCTTCTTAAAAGTGTTTTGAAAATAGTCTATTGTATCAAAGAAAGAGTAGAAATTGTTGCATTGTGGTATCGAAATTATAATTATAGTTTTGCTAGAACCACAGCATGAATTTTCAATGCAGTTCATCTGAAAAGAAATGTAAGCCATCAGTATGTTAAGCAACTGACGGATAAGTTTGTTCTAACGGATTTACTTCTAAACAATTGCTCAAAGCAGTGTTTCGAGCTTATGATGTATCTGTTTCCAGTATTCAGCAAACTTTGAAAAAACACAAGTTTCATCCCTTTAAGACGACTCTAGTGCAGGAAATAAATGAATATAATTTGGATAGTCAAATTCAATACCGTAAGTGTTTTTCCGAGTGATTCCGTCAGAATCAAAATTTCCTTTACATTTGTTTTTTTGGACAAATGTACATTTATGCTGAATGGTGCAGTAAATAGTCGCAATTGTCGGTATTGAAGTGATACTAATCCCCATTTAATCAGAGAATTTCATACATAGATTCCTTAAAAAGCGAAAGTTTAGGCCAGAATTGTAGGCAATAATCTTGTTAGACCATTTTTTATTCAAGGTAATCTCGATAGAAACATTTTTTGGAATAGTTAAAAGACATGATTCATCCTATGATAACGAAAATTTAAGAAAATGAATCAACTTTTCAACACGATGGTATACTCCCTGACTATGCTGTTGCTTTGTGACGATTTTTAGATGAACATTTTCCTGGACGTTGGATTAGTATGCGAGGTCTAGTCGAGTGACCACCCAGATCACCTGATCTAACTCTTTTAGACTTTTTCCTGTAGGTCATATAAAATCGCGATTGTATGCTATGCAACCTCAGTCATTAGAAATATTGCGCCAGAGAATTGCAGAAGAATGCCAATTAATAACACATGAAGTCTTCACTAATTTCAGAATAACATTTCACGATAGATTTTATTATTGTTTGCAAAGTTAATGGGGGATATTTTGAACTTCTCATTAAGTAAAACGAGATTTTGTTTAACATCAGCATTTTTATTTCAAATGGATTTTTATGGTGGATTTCTCAGAGAATCAAAATAAAATCTGTAGTTGTTTACAGGATAAAAATACCTACAATGTGGTATGTCGCATGACCTCTCGTACCATATAAAATTGTTAAGGGGGTTGTTGTGACGCGCATAAAGGTGAAATTTGGAGGTTGAATTTTGTATAAAAATTCATCCCCTTCAAAAACAGTTTTGACGTACTTGGACAATTTTTTGAGAAGTCCTTGTTTTTCGAGATTAAGCGAGAAGTGAAGTTTTCCTTAGATGACCCTGTAGAACTGAGTTATCAAAATTAAACATGTCGACTTCAATGGTCATTTTTCATGCGTCATAAATCCCAACAACGCTACAGTGAGCTTGGGTTGAAGAAATCAAAGAATATCGACTGTTCAGTGTTCTATATTATAATAGCAAAGTGAATAGGAAGGTCAGCTATATAGGGTATTTCTCCATTTTGCATAATAATTGAGACTTAGTCTTGAAAATTATCAGTCGGTGTTAGTACATTCTAATCCACCGCCTTTTGCAGTGCACATTGAAAATGATACGACTATTATTGGTAAGAACGTTTTATTACTTAGTTACATAATATTTGGCCCTACTTGGTACAAATCTTGGCGTATGAACATTTGAAATTGATAGAAGACTGTATTGGTTTAGGTGTCTATTTAAATTATGTCCCGTATGGTATTCCTATTTGCTCTTAAAGTAACACGCATTTACATACATATCTCCCACCCATTTTATTTACTTTTCTCCGCTTGACCTTAACTATTAAAGTTATATAGATAAACAAAATCTCTGCTATAGTGTAACGTATTTTATTAATGCATTAAACTATAGTAGGGGTCTTTTAAGAATAATAATATGGTCATAATAAAACCACTAGCAGTGCGCTAAAGTAGTCATAACCGTGCCAGATTAGAGAGGAAAATCCTTAAGATAAGATTAAGAAGATTTAAATCACTCATAGGCGACATTCTCCATTTTGGCCTGCACTGTAGCGGTCCCTGCAAATCGATGGCCTAACCTTGGGCCCTCACAGGAGGACGTAATTCACATTAGGCCTACTTCTGAACATCGTAAGTTTCGCACCATCGCATTATATCAACTATTGTACATTAGAAAAAATATATGCTCAATCAGGTCCTCCTGACAGCCTCATTCCCGCGAAAGGCGATACTTATCACTCAACTTACTCAGCTCTAGGGCAGTTGTATCCCCCCGGGGCAGTTGAACACAAGCCAGCGCCGTCCCTCTTTGAGCCCTCAGGCAAACACTTCGCGTACCCAGCTGAAGAGCACCACAAAAAGATTCAGTTCGATGAGGCGACAATACGGAAACACTATAACGCTATGCTTGACAAAAACGTAAAGAAGAAGACTCACTTTATCCAGAAAGCTGTGGAAAAAACTATAGATGTGACTGCAAAGTTAGCCAAAACGGCTGTAGATTTCATCAATAAGGTGGCCATAGAGACTGCGGCGAAGTTGGCCAAAACGGGGGCTAAGAACATTATCCATAAGAAAGCAGAGGAGAAGTTTAAACTTAATGATCATCACTACTGAACCATACACTGAAAACCATTTCTTTGTACAAGCATAAATTTGCTTAATTTTATTAAAGTTTATTAGTTTAGAGCAATCACCTGTAACGTGATGCGAATTAGAGTTTGGTTTCAATTGCATATTTTTGTGAAGATAATCTTCTAGTTATTCTTTTCATTAATGATTTTGCGCATAGACTTCATCAGAGACTGCTCAAATAAGCTCCTAACAACCTTCACGAATCAGCGATTACAGAAAATAAATTGGAATGTGCAATCATTGTGTAAATTTGTTCATAAAAAAAACTTTTTCAAAGGTTTTCATAAATAATAATAATTTTTTTTTTTAATTTCTACTTTATGTCTAGTCATTGTGCTTTTTTAATTTCTTTGTTCAGAGACCCAGAATAAAGTATTTTTTACCCGTATGAGACAGTTTATTATTTAACTTAGTTAGTCATTGTTGCGAACTATTATTCTGTTGAGAACTTTCACCTCACCTGTTAAATGACATTTACCTATTGAAAACTCACACGATGAAATAAAATGAAAAATGTTAGTCTTATTCCGTTCGTTAAGGAATATCAGGCCTGACGAAAGCCATTTTGAAAATTTTTCCTGATTCGGAATCATCACTAGTTCCCGAGTTATATATGGCAACTTCATAAATTCTTGTAAATGCCATATTGTTTTTTTTTCATTTTCGGAAAGGGTTTAAGAAACCCTTTTCAGCGATAGAGATGATTCTTAATTCAGTTATTATCAGAATTTTAAGGTGTAAAATGGAACTCTTTAACTGCAAATGTTTTCAAACCCTTTCTGAAAATTTAAAAAAAAACAATAAAAATTGATGAATTTACCACACATAACTTGTAAACAAACGGCGGTAGATTATTTCTTGATAGGTCATTACATTCTACGGAAAGACATAATCTAATAATGTTTTGTTTTCAAAATCATTTCCCACTTGGTTTAATTTAAAAATATGTGTGTGTTCTCATTTTTCAAAGAATTTTTCGATGTTTCTGTGGAACGGTAAAAATTGTTTTTTAACCAAATATAAGTGTTTTTACAAAATTCTCTAAAATCTTAGCCATTTAAATGGCTCTAAATTTCTTACAGATTTCAAGATGCTAAGACATACATCACGAATTTAAAGCACACTGTAAAATTATAATTCTATGATTTGAAGGTAGATTTCACAATTTTGTTAAAAATATGCAAACATATTTAATATAAACAAAACAAGTATGTAAATAAAACAAGTACGAGAGATTATTCGACATCACACACAAAACGACACACAAAAAATCACACGTCGAGCCAGCGCTGCAATAAATCCTTTTTTCCTCAGTTTTTACTTGCATCGGTCGCTTGCCCTAACAGTATAATTTATAACATTAATGGCACATATAAAATTTAGGAAAATATTGACTAAAAAAAAAATAAAAATGAGAAACAGCGATTTATATTAACCAGTCATCTCTTTTCTATCGTATCAACTGACCCAATTTTTTACAACACAATCCACTTACTTGTTAAATCTTTTCAAATGACGCATCACACAGTTCCGTTTCTATTCAAATTTTCTTTAAAAAAAACTCGTCCGTCTACAATCTTGAATGATAACAATATCAAATTAATGTCAGAAAATAGAAAATTTGACTTTGTTGATGCATGCCAAATTTGAGGAAAAAAGGTTGAATTCGGATTTATAGTCTCGACGTTGGATTTAAATTTAGCATTGATTTTGGCACTGAAAGGTAAAATACCAATAAATTTAATCACTTCATTTATACAGAATATTTGATAGAGAGATAAAAAATTTTCAATGGGAGATATGTAAAGTCAATGAGGTTATTTTGAATCTATGTATACGAGATATGTTCATAAAAAAACGGAAATTATAAATTTTTGGAAAAAAATTTATTTACTTGACTACATTAATTTTATTCAAAATAGTCCTCGTTAGTTAAGATACACCTATGCCAGCGCGTCTTCCAATCCCTGAGACACTTCTGAAACTAAAACTTTGGAATAATGTTTAACTGTCAGCGACGCGCATTTAATCTCGTTTATGCTTGCAAAACGACGACATTTTAAAGTTTTTTTTATTTTTGGGCACAAAAAAAAGTCGCAAGGAACCATATCTGGCGAATATGGAGCTTGCGGTATCATTACAGTATTGTTTTTGGCCAAAAATTCACGAATAAGCAATGAAGTGTGAGCGGAGACATTATTGTGGTGCAAAAGTCATGAAATCCGGGCATTTTTTTCGAATTGCTTCACGCAAACGACGTTGAACTTGTAGGTGATATTCTTTGTTGATCGCTTGACTGTAGTAAAAAATCATGGTGTACTATGCCCTTAAAATGGAAAAACCGCTGTGAGTATTACCTTCACATTCGATCGCACTTGTCGAGCTTTTTTTGAGCTTGACAATCCAGAATGCCTCCATTGGAATGATCGAGTCAATTAGTCCCAACGCCATGACCATAAACCCATGCTTCGTCACCTGTTGTGATACGTTTCAATAGTTCTGGATCGTTGTCAATTTAGCGACTCTTGAGAAACTTCAATTCGTCGCTGTTTTTGTGCGAACTTCAGCAATTTTGGAACAAACTTTGCAGTCCCATGTTTCATACCCTAAACATGTGAAACAATTTCATGGCATGAGTTAACTGATACGCTAACATCTTCAGTGACCTCCCTCATTGTAATTCGACAATCTTTCATAACCATTTCTTCCACCTCTTCTACGTTTTTATCCGGTTTTGAGGTGCCAGGTCGTCCAGTGCGCTCGTCATCTTCATCTTCACGGCCTTCTTGAAAACTCTTGTACCACTTGAAAACCTTTGTTTTACTCATAGTGGACTCATCAAACGCTACGTTTAATAATTCTAAAACCTGGCTGCACTTTATTCTATTTTTGTAACAAAACTTAATGCCAGTTCTTTGATACATTTTTTAAAGATCGCCGCTCGCGTCGAACACAATGTAATCTTCTTGACAGTTGTCAACAGACTAAACGTCGAATATACGAAGCATCGCACCTCACCCCTCACGTCGCCGTAAAATGAGGAACAAAATATTTTGTTTTCCAGCGGCGAGGTGCTTGAAACTCGCTCTGTGATTGGTTCTTTTTTCCTCCCGTTCCCCCCATTCGGCAACACTGCACGTTGCGTTGTCAGCAGTACTCCGTATGTTCGGTCCGATGGAAGGACCAAATGGACGTTCAGGGTAGAAAAGCGGAATGTGTGGTGCTGTTTCAGGAACCAGATCAAACTTAACATAAACAAAGCATAATTGATAATTTTTTCTGGTTAGCTGAGCTTGAAATAAAGGTGTGTGATCTCAGTCTAGACTAAACCGAAACGTAAATAAAACTAATCTTAAAAAAGAGTGACTCTGACTACGTATATTTAAAGGATATTGATTACGAGACTACAGTGACTACAAAAAGTATTCATACACACATTGACTAATGAATAGTAAATATTTTATTTTCCTTGAAATAAGTATTTGAAAATGTGTTTTATAAAGTTATCCGTTCTAATTATTGTTATAGTAAAATTTCATATCAAGACCATATTTGAAATTTTACTAAGTTTATTTATAATAACATTTTTTTTTAATGAATACCAAAAATACTCGTCAAAAAAGTATTCGTACACTAAGATAAAATACAAATACTTGCCATTTTTCACTAGCTTGAAATGTTGGATTTCTGCATTAACCCTGCAGCGGTAGCACCCTATAGCTTGACGTAAATAGTGGCGCTGGGTCTGGTAAACCCAGGATAATTTTTATATACGGGGTGGCCATTTAGTGTGAGGAAGTCCAATATCTCAGCAAATGTGTAATTTAGAAGAAAAAGTTTCATAAAATAGTTTTAAGTACGTAAAAGGTCCGTATTTTAAAATTATTTCCAAGTCTACAGGGTCCGCGTAAACGAGGAGCAATAAAAAAATCAATTTTTTCAAATGGACTCCCCATAATTTTTTGCCATTTTATGATTTCTCGTTAAATTTTAAGGTCAGTTTATATAAGGTACTCTATCTTTAAAATTTACCATTTCCGAATTATTCAGGAAAATTTGAAAATTTTGACAGCTGCAAGGTCCCACGAAAATTGATGCTGTGCCCTAACCGTTGAGAATTTCGAAATCGATCTTCTGGAGCTCCAAAAGGACTTAATATTCAACATTAACAACTGAAGAAGTCATAGATTTTTGAATACTGAACACTGTGAATTTTGTACAGAATATTCTCAACAGAAAGTTGTTGACGTCACCGATGCGACTATCAAAACATCTAGAAGCCAAAAGAGGACAATTTTCGGGAACTCAAAAACGGCTGAGTTTAGGGATAGGATAATGTTAACAAAATTTGTAGATTTTTTAATTCTGAACAGGATGCCGTTGAGAAAATTTGGGCATTCCATTTAAAATAAGCAAGTTATTGACGTTTTAAATAATGCAATTTCGGAGGAATATTTCGATGATTGTGGAAGAACTTTTCTCAAATTAAAATACGCAAAACATAGCTTATTGAGTCTTTTTGGGGCTCCAGAAGATAGATTTCGAAATTCTCAACGGTTAGGACACAACATCTATTTTCGTAGGACCTTGCAGCTGCCAAAATTTTCAAAATTTCCTGGATAGTTTGGAAACGGTAAATTTTAAAGATAAAGTACCTTATATAAACTGACCTTAAAATTTAACGAGAAATCATAAAATGGCAAAAAATTAGGGGAATTCCATTTTTTTTAAAATAAATTTTTATTACCCCTCGTTTATAGCGGTCCCTGTAGGCTTCAAAATCATTTTAAAATACGGACCTTTTACGTACTCAAAACTTTTGCATTCTAAATTACATATTTGCTGAGATATTGTACTTCCTCACACTTTGTATGTATAAATTAATAAAAACACTTTTATTTTTCAGTAGTACAAGATTTTTATAAATGTCTTTAATAAAAATATAGAGATTTAGGTTTGTCTTATTTTTTAACGAAGTTTAACTAAATCTTATAATTCTTAACATCATCATGCTTAAATTAGTAAATAAAAAAAATGTTTAAAAAAAAGTATTTATTTTGGCAAATTAATAATAAATTAAAACTTATGCCTTATTTGACGACTCAGTGACACATCTTTCACAGATGAATTTACCGTGAAATAAACATAGGAATTTTCTACACTTTTTACAACGATACCTCGTTTTATTGTCCATTATATCATGATGCCTTAAGAGTATACATGAGCACTTCAACCTGTAGGTTCTCACGGTCAAACCAGAACAACCCTTAAATTGAGCAATTTATGAATTTTTGACTTTTAGCTATCTATTATATTATAGATCCAAAAGTAAATAGGACGTGGTTAATTGAATGGATATCCAACAAATAATTGAAAAGAAAAGTAAGCTCCCATTTTTTTTCAGATCTCACTTTTTGTTTTACCTGGATTTGTAAAAAAAAATTAAACCTCAATGAACTTTACAATTAATAGCACAACTAGTGGCGCCTGGTCTATTTGACCCAAATAGACTAATTTTCGGTTACTAAGAAATAAAATTAATTGACGACAGGATCACGTACTAATTCACCTAAAGCTAGGAAGATACTATGACCCGCAGAGTCTTCTGCAATATTGTTGCAACAGGAGAGCAATTGATGACGTAGCGCCACCACCGTACCAAGGTTAATAGTCTGTTGCTAGTGAGTTCTACATGCTAAATAATTTAGCTTTAGTACCAACTGTAAATATGTCGCGAAAAGTGTCTGAATTAAGTCTTGATATGCGTAATCTGATTGTTGACCTCCATAAAGAAGGAAAACCGTTACGTCAACTTACTAAAAGTGTAAAGAAAACTCATAGCACCGTTCAGTACGTTATAAACAACTTTACGTATACAGGAAATGTCTTATCAAGTGTCCGTACAGGAAAACCAAGAAAGATAAAGAATCGGCATCGCAATTTTATTATCCATAAAGTAAAAGAAAACCTTTCAATTAGTGCTGCTAAACTCGCATCGGATCTTGAAAAGGCTCCAAAGTATCTGCCCAAATTGTTAGAAATGTTTTGAAAAAAGTTGGATTCCATGGTAGAGTAGCCAGAAAAAAAACCTTGGATTAACAAAATCAATCGCAAGGAGAGAGTTCAATTTGCAAAAGAGCACCTGAATAAGTGAATGGATTTCTGGTGCAGAGTATTTTTTTCCGATGAATCAAAATTTAATATTTTTGAATCAGACGGACGGCTGTACGAGTGGAGAAAATCAGGAGAAGCTCTAAAAAAACAGCATCTAAAACCCACTGTGAAACATGGTGATGGGAGTCAAATGGTTTGGGGTTGAATGTCTCTAGAAGGTGTTGGAAACCTTCATTTTATTGACGGAACCATGGACAGGTTTATGTACCGAAATATTATAAATGAAAATCTGGAGCAGAGTGCCATTAAATTGAGAATTCACGACGCTTATTGGTTCCAACAAGACAACGACCCCAAGCATTTCCCTAGACTTATCCAAGAATGGCTACTATACAGGGTGTTTCCTAATGTTAGGCAAAAATTTAGGGAGCTATTCTCTAAATAATTTTAAGCATTTTTTAACCTTCGATGATTTTTGGAAAAATGCTTTGTTTCCTAGATACAAGGTGATAAATATTTTTCATGAAATTTATTAAAAGCTACAATAATTGTTCAAAATGACTGCCGCCAGCTTGGATACATGCTTCTAATCATGTCCTCATTGACAGATGAACTCTTTCAAAAATACCAGGACTATTTTTTATTGAATTACACCCATCAATTATGTGATTTCTCAAATCTTCCAAGTTTCCCATTGGATTAGTGTAAACTAATGATTTTAAATGACCCTATAGAAAATAGTTCAGAGAGTTCGAGTCTGGGGATCTAGCTGGCCATAAGTGAGGTCCACCATGACCAATCCAGCGATATCCATATGTTTCCATTAAAAATTCGCGAGCAATTTTACTAAAATGCCCTAACAAAAAATTTAGTTAATAAACTAAATATACAGGATGTCCCATTTAACTTGACAAACTGAAATATCTGAACAAATGCCCATCGAATTAAAAAAGGTTCAAATGAAATTTATTAGTCTCAAAAGGAGACATTCGATGACACCAAACACCATCCCCCACCCACATCCCCGTGAGTGGGGGCGGGGGTAACTTTGGAATCATAAATGGAAAACTATATTTTTTATAGCAGATTCGGATTCTGTGACTCAAAATACACGAAATTTGTCTAAAAATTTTTTTCGATTCGCGATTGATGGCGCAGTAATCGGATAATTAATTTTTCACGAAAAAAAGATACACGTAAAATTAAATGTAAATATTGACATTATTTATTTATGTTTACATCTTTTTTTTTTATTTGTTATATTATTCGTTTTAAGCGTAATAAAGGAAAATTATTAAGCTATTCGAAATGGAATATTTAAGTCTAAGTGAAAAAATTGAAATGGTCTTCATTTATGGCGAAAGTGGAAGAAATTTCGACATCGCGGTTAATCTTTATGCTGAACGTTTTCCAAATAAAGTACGATCACGGTCCTTTTTTGTTCGCGCAATTAAAAAAATTTTCACTGACGGGAGAGTAGAGCAGAAAAAAGAACGGAACCATATACTATTTCTGGACAATATAATCAAATAGCAGTGTTAGCTGCCGTGGCTCTTAATTCACATTATAGCACACGCAAAATATCTCTTCAGTCAGGGATTTCTCGCATGAGTGTTTGGAGAATGTTGAAGCTACATAAATTCCACCCCTATCATATATCTTTACATCAAAAATTATATGGTGATGATTTCCAACATCGATTGACATTTTCTTAATGAGCAGTTCAACAAATAGAAATCAATCCGAATTTCTTTGCATGTGTGCTGTTCTCAAATGAGTCGACATTTACGAATCACGGTGCAGTTAATCATCATAATATGCGTGTAAGAAAAATATTTCCTTTTCAGGAAAATAAAACAGCACAAGTTTACATAGAATCTCTTTGTTCGCCAAAGGTCGGGAGTATATAAAAATATATAAAATTTATGGCCTTGTTTCTAGGGAACAAAACATTTTTCCTAAAATCATCAAAAGACAAAAAATTCTTAAAATTACTCAGAGAATAGCCCTCTAAATGTATGCCTAATATTTAGGAAACGCCCTGTATACCATCCCTCATATATTAAAAACGCCTCCACAGTCCCTAGAACTCAATCCTATTGAACACTTGTGCTCATACTTAAAGAAACAAATTAGAAAACATGAATTAAGGTTCTGTGTTTGTGTTTGATGCAACTGGCAAAATAATACACTCAGGAAATACTCACAAAACGTTGATGTTGTATTGTTTAGTCAAATATCCAAATTACGTTTAGAAAAGAAACTTAATACTAACGTGACAATTCAAATTGGTGAGCGATAAAGCGGTCTATTTTGGGAGTGCCAGATTGTCAGAACATTAATGTCCCTTTTGTCAAAATTCTCAGTCCTTAAATATTAAAAGTGAGGGTTGAGGCTTATTGGCGTACCCTCCCTAGGAGACAATTAGCTGTGTCTAAGCTGCCTATCGTTTTAAGGCGTAGCACGTAAATTGTAAGGTTAAGCTTTTGTGAGAACTTTAGCTCTAAAATAATTATATCCCAATAAAAATTCTGACAGAGAATATGACTGGGAATTTCCAATATAAAATGCCCCTTATCCAAAGATAATGAGTGGAAATACCCAATCCTTGCTGAGAACACCGTTACAATTACTGATTAACATAGGCGTATCATACAGTAACTTATGTAAAAAAATAATAATATGGAGAGTATAGAATACGTGGAATAGGTCCCGTATACGGCTACATAACTTATGACATAACGAGTAAAGAAGCTATGCAAAGAGTTCTTCTGCAAGAAAGATTCTTAGTTCCTTAGGAAGTTACTGAAAATTTGGTCTCTTTAATGCCATGACGGTTGCAGAGTGTTATCGATTCTAAATGGTATCCAACAAAGCATTAATAGATGTATTCTTATTTGTTGCTACAGCAGTAGTCGCTTTTCCTATAATAGTAGATGTACGTATAGTGTGCCGGGTTGGAATAACTATACGCGAGTCAAAAATATAACACTTTATTAACTTCTCGATAATTCAAGAGAGGAAGCAAGAAGCAAAGACCCTTTGGTGTAAGTGTAAGTGTCTGAGAAGACGTGTTGGGAACGTTTCTACTGGTTCTACCCTCTGTGTGTGAACCTCCCATATTTATATGTGATACACATATGGACTTCGTTAAAGTACATTGATAAGGGTAGTTTGAACTTTAAACAATACTGAGACCTTCGGCGTTAGTTAATTACAATTTGACGGTTTAGCTATGTCAGACAAAGAAATTGTGTTTCTAAATAAATGTACATTCTACTTATGTAGTAACATTGCCCTTAGGTTCCCATGTAAGAGGAAAACGCATAGGCGTAACCGGAGGTACATTACATACGAATACTTTTTTGGCTTTAGATTTTGGCTTTCCAACAAATTTTTATGTAATGCTAAAATGCCTATTGTTTTTCCTGTGTCACATTTCAACATTCTAGTAAGGAAACGTTCTGGCAACCTTAATAAAGTATTCAATTAAATTAACTTTATCATTAAGATTTGTTATATCAATTTTACTGATAAAACTCAAATTGTACGAATACTTTTTGTAGCCACTGTAAATCTATATAGGTTTATGCACAAACAAATCAATAGAACAAAAAGGAACGGTCATCGATGGATTCATCGAGCAGTAGCAACAGTCCTAGCACACCGTATTTCTCAAGGGATAATTATATCCTTGCTTTGAAGAAAAGTAAACCTGACTAACAGATATAAAATAAATCTTATACAGTGCTAAATATTTGTTAGTCAGATTTTCTTTTTTTTTCAGTTAGTTTTAATTCCAGTTTATTAATACTATTATTGTGATACTGTTACACCTACATATGTAGAAATAATGCATTCTACTTTAAAATATCATAATTAGTTTTTTAAAGTGGGAATACTCTTAGTTAGAGTTTACTTAAGATGACCTGCCTTTAGGTTATATGACTCACAAAAAATAAGGATACATTAATTGGTGAAGTGTTTCGAAAGCCTGAGATTTGAGACCAACAACACAAATCGCGTCCCAACAGATATGCTCTGGACGAAAGTTGGAATGCGGATCCTGGTAAATGTGGGATTACAGGTAATTATACTTGATTAGTTATTAATAGTATATAATACCGTTATAAGGCTGCCTTACTTTTTTCTATTTATATTTCACTTCCCTTATAAGGGCTGATGATGCAGTAAGGCGAAACATGCTCCGCAACACATTAATTATTTACACTATAATTAATTATTACTAGAGACTGGACTTGAAGGCTTTAAAAAAATATAAATATTGAATCTCTTCGAGATAATAAATGGATATATTTAAATTTATATATACGTACAGTCTGATTTTTGAAGCAGATCAGCGCGCCATAGATTTTAGAAAAGCACGATTGCTGTTATTGAAAAAAGTACAAAAGTACATATACATGTTAGGGAATAGTGGTAAAATAACTCTTTTTTTTTAATATTTAATTTCCATAAGATTATTAGGGGGTAAAACAAGGCTTGCGGTCGACACGGCGTCTCAAGAGCAAGTGTGTCCATTCTTTTCTTAAAAACCCCTTTTTCACCCAAACTCCAAAAGTGCCCGACAACGTCTGTTATCTGACTCCTTAACAGTTCACAAATTTAGCAATCCAAAAATGAAAGTGTCGCTTCAGCTCATAAATTAGATAAGTTCGACATGCCTGCAATTATAAGCTACACAAAACAGAACACTATTATTAATATTTAATCCTAAGAAAAAGGGGCTCTTGTCCTTGTCGCCGGGTACGGTGTCGAAATATGAAGGGAACGCTCACATGCAACTATCAATCATTAAAACTATCAACTGAACTACATTCAAAGTCGGAATCACTAGAATCATTTAATTCGATCACAATTGGCTCGAGATCCCTTGTATCCAAAACTTTTTCTTTTTCCCACCATTCATGTTTAATATTTTCAGAATATTTAATGCTATTTTTTCACATATCTGCAGGCACATGATTTAAAACTTCGTCCGATATTTCTGCAGCTTTAGTACTTCCTAAATCAAAAAATATAATTATTATTTAAATTTCGCCACTAACCAAAATGTAAACAAAGCGCAACTCTTTGACCCACATTTTCTCATGAGTCGCACGAATCGACCAGAATATCTTTCGATAGGCCTATAAGCCACAATGGTAAATTTTTGATAACCTTCGATACGTTGCTCCTCTACGAATTATGAAGCGCTGATCTGTTTCATTAATCAGACTATAGTGGGATAGTTGGAATTACTATACGCGATTTTGAAAATACAGCACTTTATTAACTTCTCAATAACACAAGAACAGAAAAATAAGGCGCAAAAGACCTTTTTGGTGCAAGCGTCTTCGAAGACGTGTCGAGAGTGTTCCACTCGTTCTACCTAACCCTGTCAAGTCCTCCTCTTTTTATATATATGTGGGTTTCTTCAAATACATTGATAAGGGTAGTTTTAACATTAAACAACACCATTTCGGGAAGTCACGCGTCGAGGGAAACCAATAGAAATTCTTACCGTGTGAGCCTCATCTGACAACATCACCACTACATCTTTATCCTTTAAAATTTTTAACATGTTCCTTGACCTCCACGTTCCCCCGACTTGACCCCTGTGATTTCTTTCTTTGGGGCTACTTGAAGTTTAAAGTGTATGTCAACAAACCAAGAACCATCCAAGAATTAAAAGAAGCCATCAGAAAGAAAATCACGACGATTCCGATCGATGTAGTGCAAAGAGTAATGAGAAATTTCATCGACCGCGTGGAAGAAAGCATTGCAACCGAGGGTCGCCATTTAAATGAGATTATTTTTAAAACGTAATGTGTTTTCGATTTTGTCCTTTTGGCAATAAAATTTCCTGAGTTTCTCTACACACTGAGTTCATGTTCAATCCTGTACGATCAAAATTATAATTTTGACAGGATTTTAAAATCCGTCTGTTTTGGTTTAACCACTCTGTATTCGAGCGCCCAAGCACAGATAAGGTCATCATTGATTCTGATAGATTTTGTTGACATTAACGGTAGTGTTTTTTCCTCGATCATCATCATGATTTCCGTGCCGGCATCCACGTATAAAATAGTACCTGATGTCAGAACATTTTTCCTGAAGACTCCAACACTTTTATCGTTTTCTCATGCTTATCTCAAAAGAAATCTGCAACCAACCCCTGTATCATTTTCAGATAATATTGCTTAATGGTCTTAACATAAGTAAGGAATGCTCACTATACGTACTTAAGCATCATAAATTAAAGTAATAAAATCCATTCACTTCTATGTTCAAAAAATATTCTTTAAACGTATCTCTTAATGCAGCAACTTCCATTGTGACACGGTTGTTTCTTCGAAATGGCTCAATGTCATTAAGTACGGCATCAATTTTTGCTGTGTCACTCGCAATATCATTTAATATATTTTCTTTACCAATTATTATGGAGGATACAAATGGTTTTAATAATCATATCAGCTGTATCATGATTTGTTTCAATAGGTTTATACAATATTCTCCACTTCTTAGTCAACATTTCAAAAGTGCATTCAAACGTTTTGCGTGCTCGAGGCAATTTGGTATTGAACAGCTCATTTGCATTGTTGAGATTGCTTCTGACGTAAAACTTCAGTAATTTTTTAGATAAAAGGTAAGCTTTATCGCCTGTAAATACAAAAGGTGCTTTAATATTTGAATCCGGACGGGTATCTTCATCGGAGATATTCAATATTTACGTTCCCATTAACTTGTATAGCTGTGAATGACGAAATATACTACAGTCTCACTCTGTTTTCCATATGCACCAACTTCAGTGCAAATAAATTTGCAATTAGCCTTACTTGCTTGTAACATAATTGAAAAATCATTTCTTGTGGACGAAATAGACAACAAACTACCCAACAATAAGTAACAATGACTTGTGATACATCATATGTAAGTATGCAATCAGTAGAATTTAATTATCTTTAATATACAAGGATAGTTCTTTAAATACCCAATCTACCACTTAAAGAAAAAAAAATGAAAAATATATTATTTCTCAACATGGTCTCTTTTGAGATTGACACACCTTTTCCAGCGGTGTTCGATGGCTTCTATACCATACTTCTATTAAACTTCGAAAGCTGCAAAATAGGTACTAACCGCGAGTTCCACCTTTTCATTATTGTTAAATCTCTTTCCACCGAGTCATTTTTTCAAGTTTCGAAATAGAAAATAATCTGAGAGGGGTAAATCTGGTGAATAGGGTGGGTGAGGAAAAAATTTGTTTATTGATTTTGGCTCTCGTGATGACAGGAATGTGGACCGGTGCATTGCCTTAATAAAACAAAACTTTTCACCAAATGCGGCAGCTTTTTCGTAAGTTCTTCGCTCAAACGCTGCAATAAATTTGTATAATATTCTCCGTTTATTATTTTACTCTTAGAAAGGTAGTGAATAAAAATTATCTCACGTGCATCCCAACAATTGATGTCATTATCTTTCCTACAAATGAAACGGTTTTCGCTTTCTTGAACCCATTGTTTTGACTGCTCTTTTGTCTCAGGTATGAAATGATGGATCCATGTTTCATTCATGGTTATGAATCGACACAAAAACTCAGCTTTATTGCTGCGAAACTTTGCCAAACACTCCTTTAAAACATCCTCAGGGCGTTGTTTTTGTTCAAATGTGAGTAATTGCGGCACTCATCTTGCACACAGCTTTCTCATATCTGATTGGTCAAAATGCGATGTACAGTACTTTTTAAAATGTCTATCATGTCTACTAACTCACGCAATTTTAGCCGACAGTCTTCGAGTATAGTTTTGTGGATTTTTACCACAATTTTTGGAGTGGTCACCTCATTGGATCAACCACTGTAGAGTTCGTCTTGGCAGCTCGTACAACCATATTTAAACTCCGTCACCCAATATTTTACAGTTGTTAACGAAGAACCAGATTCCTCCAGAATAGAATCTAATTCCGCTTTGATATTTGATAGGCTAAGACCTTTTAAATTAAAGTATTGAATCATGTATCGGTGACTAATTTTTTCCGTGTTCGCAAAATCTCTAAAAATGTTCACTAAAAACGGCCCCAAAACGAACACAAACCAACGCAGCACCCTCAAACTTTAAACATAAGCTTTTTAAGGTTATGTTTCTGTAATATAGGAAAATGTTTAACAAAAAACCGCCATCTGCAGGTTAGGCAGGGTATTTCTGGGATTATCCTCGTATGTACGTAGATAAAATTAACAAAAAAAACTGTGTTTTTCTTTGCTACCTGAGTGTTACTACTAATTTTTTTCCGCATTGATGGGCAGCTTATGCAAATTTACTATATTGACGTCCTTCGTTTCTTGGTTCATTAAGCTGCAAGATATATCAAATTGTAACATATACTCCGTCCGATAACTTGTCATGACTTGTTGAACGCGCCTTGCGGCAAAATTATACACGTATCGTGGGGGATAACTATACTACGTGACAAAGAAAGGTAAACACCCATTAAAAACCATTTTATTTTGATAATTTTTTGCATGTTGACTTATCTTAAAAAAAGAAAGAAATGATCAAAATTTCAAGTTTATCTGTTCATTTTTTTTTTAGTTTCCATGGGTCGTTCCTTAAAAAAATAAAATTTTGTTTAAACATTTTTGTTCACATTTGCATCGCAACTTTTGTGAAGTGTGTTGCAATCAGTCATAATTTTTACTCATTATGCCTAGAGTGCGTAGAATTGAACAGATCCGTCAGTTTAGTGACTTTGAGAGGGGGCGGATTGTTGGGTTGCGCGAAGCAGGTCTGTCGGTCAGAGAAGTGTCTAGAAGAACTAACAGATCCTTAGGAACCATAGTGCGGTGTTACCAGGCGCGGGCACAGAGCCAGAGGCACTGGGCGACTCAGAGGAACCACAGAGCGCGAAGATCGTCGATTGCGACTTTTGGCTCTTAGAGACCGATTTAACAGCAGTCGAGCTATTGCAAATCAGTGGTTTGAAGAACATGGGAACAGGGTTGGTATGCGTACAGTATATCGCCGAATACGAAGTTTTGCCTTTTGTCCTATCGTCCGCATTGGGTGCTGTCTCTCACTCGCGAACATCGATCTAACCGCTTACAATGGTGTAGAGAGAGGATTCAGTGGGACCAAGAATGGACTCAGGTGATCTTTAGTGATGAATCCCGCTTCTGTCTGGGGATGAACGACGGTCGGGCAAGGGTGAGAAGGCGACGGGGTGAAAGGCGAGATCCACAATTTGACAAAGAGCATCATGTCCACCGTACTGTAGGCGTTATGGTATGGGGTGCTATCGCATATGGTAGCAGGTCACCTCTAGTTTTCATTAGAGGCAACATGACTGCCCAACGCTATATCCAAGAATTGTTGGAGCCACATGTGATTCCATATTTTCGAACTATCCCGAACGCTATTTTCCAGCAAGACAATGCTATGTTGTTGCTAGGCAAACAATAACATTCATGGATCAACATCAAATCAACCGTTTACCCTGGCCACCTCGATCGCCGGATCTGTCTCCTATTGAACATGTTTGGGACATGATTGGCCGCAGACTGTTGAATTTACAGCACCCTCCACAGACTTTAGCAGCCCTTACTCATGAAGTTCAGATTGCCTGGAATGAGATACCTCAAGAAGACATTGACAATCTTATTAGATCCGAGCCCAGGCGTATCAATGAGTGTATAAGGAACCGTGGATGCTCAACACACTATTGAAAAAAAAATGAAGTTCTTCCTCTGATCTTGCTGAAAATGTAATCATTGAATAAGTGTGTGGTACTGAACACGTACAAAAAAAATTATCAAAATAAAATTATCTTTAATGGGTGTTTACCTTTCTTTGTCACGCAGTATATATACAGTCAGTCAAAGTGAAACTCGTACACCTAAAAATTTTTATTAAAACAAAAGTGTTCAAATTAGGTGGTTTCAATTAAAAAAATGGAATGTATGTGATGAACAATTTATAAATAAACATAACAATTCAAAAAATTTAGAAAATAAAAAAAAATTACAATGTTATTTGGCAAAATTCTCACTATATGCTTTTATTGGTAGTTAAAGTTAAACTCGCACACTAACAAAATGAACATAAATTTCAATGAACGCCCATCTATTTAATATTTTGTGGGAAAGCCTTTGTTTCTTCTTACTTCCTTTAATCTATTCGGCATCGATTTGACTAATTTTTTGCAAAATTCAGGTGTTATTTTGGTCCATTCTTCCTTGAGTGCCGTTTTTAAATGTTCTTCATTAGAAATCTTATGAGTTCTTATGCCAACTTTTAGTTGACTCCGTAAGTTTTCTATGACATTCAAGTCAGGACTCTGAGGAGGTGTTTCTATAACTTTAGGACAATTATATAAAAGCCAGGTCCGAATTTTGTGAGCTTTATGTTTCGGATCATTATCTTGGTAGAAATGATATGTCCTGTTAATCTATAACTTTTCGGCACTTTGCTTAATATTTGTGAATACATAATTTGGTCCATTCATCATAAAATCCATCATGAAATCCAACATCGATGAAATGTAAATAGCCAGGTCCATTTGTTGACATGCAGCCCCAAACCGTGATTGATTCGCCTCCATACTTAATTTTTTTGTTGTAAGGCTTCGTTTGGTTTTAGCCACACCCTGTTTTGCCCATCAGACCCGAAGATATTAAATTTGCTTTCACCGGTGAAAAGCACATTTTTCCAAAAGGAAAAATCTTTATTTTCATAGTCTTTAACAAATGCTAATCGTACGGTACGATTTTTTTTACTAACCCATGGTTTTTTTCTGGGCATTCATTCTACCATGCATATTATGTTTAATTAAAAGATTTCGCACTGTTTAGGGGTTCACACTCTTGTATAAATACTTTTGTATCAATTTCTTTAACTTCGGAGCAGATATTTTAGGGTTTTCAGTAACTTTACGTAAAATCCACCTCTCATCATAGTCATTAAACATTTTTTGGGACTTTTGCGGGCTTTATTTTGTATTCTGTGTTCGTATAAAAAACGATCGACGATACTTTGAACAATTGAGTGAGATCTATTCACAATTTTTTTGTATTTGGCGATATGATTTTCTCGCATGCAAGTGATGAATTATCAATTCCCTTTCAGCGACACTTACTTGCCCGCGTTAGCGACCCATTTTTGTATAATTTAGATTCTAAATAGATAAAGCGGACTTAGAAAAGATTATTAAGTTTATTAAAATACTCACAAACTTAAATTTTTATTCTGGGACCTGCCAGAAGAACACAATAAACACTGTACGAGTTTAACTTTGACTCTCAAGGAAAGCCAATTCGAAAAATTTTGTAAAATAACATCATAAATGTTTGCTTTTTATAAAATTTCTTAAATTATTGTATTTATTGATATATTCTTTATCAAATACAATCGATTTTTTTATTGTTCGTTTTGAACATAGTCTTGCAGTTATAGAATAAAAATTTATAGATGTACGAGTTTCACTTTCACTGATTGTATGATTTGATTCTACGCAGTATCTGCAGTACGTTTACATATTTTTAAAACTTTACCCTGCTCCGATTTGTTTTTGGTGCTACGTTAAACATAAAAGTAATCAAAGAACACATACAACATGTTATTCTTTACGAATTTAAAAAAAGGAAATAACGCAGGCGAAACGGCTAGAAATATTCAGAGAGAAATAATGTTTTAACTGATCAAATGACTCGACGATGGTTTGAAAAATTTAGAAACGGAGATTTCAGTTTAAAAGGTGATCGTACGGGGAGACCTTTTGAATTTGATGTAGAGGCTTTAAAAACCCTTATTGAAAATAATCCTACATTAACCGTGCGAGAGATAGGGCACGAATTAGGCGTTATTTATATGACTATGTACATCGTCATCCAAAACATTCGGGAAAAGTCTTACGATTTGGAAAGTGTGTACCGCATGACCTGACGGTGGCACAACAAAAGAACCAAATCACTATGTATATGCCGTTCGTTGCATTCTCGTTATCTCTGAGATCCATTTTTAGACCAAATCCTTACAGGAGACGAAAAATGGGTGCAGTATAAAAATATTAAGTGTCGCCGCTAGTGGCTCAGTCCTGAAGATAAAGCTCTGCCTCAATCAAGAGCTGATCTTCATCTCATGAATGTATGTATGGTGGGATATTCGAGGAGTAATTTATTTTGAACTGTTGGAAAGGAATCAAACAATCACAGCAGAGGTGTATTGTGCGCAGTTGAATTACTTAATGCAAGTTCTTCGGAAAAAACGTCCGGCATTGGTCAATCGACGAGGTGTAATTTTCCACCAAGACAACGTTCGCCCACATACAGCACACATGCATGACTACTGAAAAATTGAAAGAGCATGGCCGGGAAATTATGATTCATCCTGCATTTTCTCCCGATATTGCACCGTCGGATTACCATCAATTCCGCAGTTTACAAAACTACCTAGATGGAAAAAATGTAATTCTCGAAAAGAAGTCCAAAATGCCGTAGCAACATTTTTTGATTCTAAGCCAGCTGAATTTTATGAGAGAGGAATAAGAAAATTACGAGAAAGATGGTTTGAAATCGTTAACAATGAGGACAAATATATACAAGATTAAACTTTGAATATTTTGTAAATAATATTTTAATAAACCATTGAAAATTTTCGGACGAAATTTATGTTAAAACCTGATAATTAGACGTAGACTGGGTAATTCTTAAATATTCATATCGTTCAGAATATTCTTTAAGTTGCTGATATAAATAAATTCACCAAATCTATTATACTGTTAATTTACTTGATGCACATTCCACATTCGACCTCCCCTACCAGTAATCATCATATCAAGGTATCTGACGAGTCACTATCACTATTTGAATCAAACATTTTTATTACCTCTCCGTTCGTCCGAAACTAGGCAAATGAGCAACGATAAACTACGATTCAAGCTTCTTCACTATGTGAATCAATAGCGATGTTCAATTCTCATCAAGGTGCGATACTTCACTATGCTTTTACCCTTAATGAAATTGATAATAATTATTTTCTTACAACGACCCAGAAAGTACGCACATTCTGCATAATTTTTCTGCCCAAAATTAGACAATCTTTTGCCGGTCAAGACCGGAAAGTAAATCAAACGGATTGGCAAACCTTTTTGCAATCCTTTAGGGCGTGATATTTCATTAGGATTAATCGAATGAAGTACCTTCGCAACGCGATATGCACGAGCAACTGTCAAAACATAAATAAGTATAAATCTCGCAATACAGGGTGTCCCATAACTATAGGGACACAGAGCAGGTGGAGATAGTACATGTAAAAATGAGACATTTGGTATCAACTTGTCTGTATCAAATATTGATAGTTAACAAAATACAAAGTATTTTAATCGGCCGGGTATTTTTAACAAAATAAGACAGCATTTGAATAAGGCTCAGTAAAAATGTATTGAATTTAATGGAGGTCACTTTCAACACCTTTTGAAATAAATAATTTGCTTGATATTTAGTTATTCGGTTTGTTTATCACTATTTTGTTATTTTTAGTTAAAATGTAAAATTTAAATAAAAGTGTAAGTTTTTTTGCATAATTTATTTACTAAAATAAATTTTTTTATGTAAAAATATTTAAGCTTCCATAATTTTCAATAAAAAATTGCAAACAAATTATGGTAACATTTATGCAACATGTTGCGTGTAGGTGACGCCCTCTTAACGCTACATCAAAACAGATGATTACATCTTGTGTATAGTATAAAAATATCAAGTCCACAAAAGTTCAATAATTTATCTTAAATGGTTCTCAAATAATTTATTATTTTCGAAAAAAACATTTTTTTGCCCACCTTATATTTTCTTAACTAGAAACATTTGATACAGACAAGTTGATGCTAAATGTCTCATTTTTACATGCACTATCTCCACCCGCTCTGTGTCCCTATAGTTATAGGACACGCTGTATAAATATGACAAATGTATAACAGCGGCATTTATTACGTATTTACCAATATCCTCGCTCGATTAGAACGTTTTTTTTAGATTTTTCTATCTACGAAATTATCCTGTAAAACTTTCAAAAATGTCTTTGGAAACATGTTTATGTTATTGTTACGTAAAATTAAAAATAAAATTTTTAAAAAGTGAATACAGTATCGACTAAAGTAGATTGTAAAACATTTTATACGTCACGTGACAGCAGATATGTTTAACAGAGCTCTCGGCTCTCCCTACAAAACACTATCCAGAATGTAAAACAAACTATGTACTGTAAATTGTATCGGTGTAAATTTTGCATAACAAAGATGTAGCATAATGTGTAAAGAACAAGTAAATATCAGGGCCAATGAGAAAAAAATAAAATTTCGCTTGCAGTGATCACTGATCATCATCAATAAATTCCTTAATGCTTACTATGGTCAGAAAACAGCACCTGTGAAAATAAAACAAACTGAACATAAAACCATTACGTTTATTGTCAAATTGAAAAGCAAAATGTTTAACAAAAAAACTAGCCAAAACCTAGTTTCTTAAAAATCTAAACAATAATACAGTGTATTAGGGTTATTTCTTAAAACTTGTATCGTGCAGCCTTTAAACGTTGGTAAGTTCTACATATCAAATTGTTAAGATCTTCAATTAGCCCATCATTTCATTTTTTTAGTTGTATTTGCCTAACAATTATCTGGACTTAGTAAGTGATCGATTGAGGCATAAAAATGGAAGGGTGTATATTCATGAGAAAAACTGAAGAAATGATGGGCATTCGAAGACCATTTTCGGAGTGTTACAAAATGAATTAGCCAAAAATGTTGATTGGACATTATTACATTTACCACCAAGGAAACGCTTAGGACAGTAAAGATATACACCATTCTACAACCACTTAAGATAAATAAGCGCAATAATAATATAACATAATATGGTAACTGACTAAAATTAGTATCTTTTTACCAAAAACCCCCAAAAATTAAAACGATAATAGGAAATAATATTACCATAATATTACCAAGTAATAAAACCAACCTAAATATCAACACTTTAGTGTTTGTTGATAAAATGTGATCTTCGCCTGAGGATCAAATTCCAAATTGATTTCGCACTATTCGCAAGTGTAGTTCATTGAAGTAACCGAAAATGGACCAGCTTGTTTAAGCTGCGCATGCGAACGAAAGTTTGGATCAGCTCGGAATTTCATCCCCAAACTAACCTTCGCTAATTAATACTTCCAGAACAGGGACATTGAACAAATTATGTTTGAAAAAGAATCCTTAGAACGTGTAAGAAAGTATCATTAATTTGGGAATTTTATTATGTACAGAAAGACAACGTCGAGATTTTTTGTGCTCCATGTAAGAATGATGATAAACTGGCAATACAGCGTGGCGCATAAAACTTGACAGATAAAACTTACTGTCAACCAGCACACTAAGGGCCCAATTATTAACTTTAACTTGAAGCTATTTTCCATAGAAACCGATATTCTGACCAACAGCTAGGCTTTATTTTAACGATTCTATAAAAATCGGCCTGCAGTTAAATTTGACATCAAATTAATAATTTGGCCATAAGGACGGGTTTTTCAATGTCCAAGTGGGGAGGACAGCCGTCAGTTAACAACTAGTTGGCAGACAGTGTTTTGAAACGGAGATTAAACCTTATCTAACATCTGTGATTTCGGGTCTTGTAGCGCAAGTTAATTAACATCTAGTTTCGACAGGACATTGAAGAACCGGCCGTAGGAAGTAAGAATTGATCATAATGTTACAGGTTTTTATCCCTGTTATGATGATAAGTGAAATACAATGTGTCATGTGACAGTCAACTAGGTTCGATTTTAATATTTAAATACAGAACACCAACTTTCCTTTGAAAATCTACACACAAAACTAGACTCTACGACAAGTAGGTAATTGGTAAATATAATGAATAACAATGGGTTTGATCAGTGTTTGTGCGCCACTGTTTACATCATCTACTTAAATTACTTTTCAGTCCCTGTAAAAGTTGCATAACGATGAAATAAGCTCCTGGGGCTCAAAACAAGCTTAACGTGATAATACTGCAACCAAAAATATACAAAAAAAACTAGAGAGTATGAGTTGAATGACTAGATAGAAATGTTGAAGTTCTAGGCCTTAATTCATGAAATAAGTAGTGAAAATAAAACATGGATGGGGGTCAAGAACCATCACCTCTATCTATCTACGTTTTGCTAAAGCCATATAACAATGACTACAAACTAAATAGTGTTATATACATTACATGACGTACAAAACTACATGACAAAGTTTGTGAGACAAAATAGTTGTTATCCACACGGTCGTGGTGGTTGTGCCAGACTTATGGCATATGAAGCACTAAGGTCGATCTGCACTAGTTCTTCACTTACATTGACATATTCTTGGAATACCCTACTGGAAATTTTAGACGCAGATAGACTTTAGAAATTTGTGAAAGGCATTTTCAGGACGGGACGTATGCATTCAATCAAATTTGATTACGATTAATTTGCGTTTATAGCTTTGTCAAATACTTTTGAACGCTCTTAATGAGTAGGCCAGTCTTACTTGAAAGCAATTACACGTTACGTATAACATAAAGCAAAAAACTACCCAAAACTCTTTGTTAGTAGTAGGTGTGTATGAATTATTACATCATAATAATATTATAATCTCTATAAACTAGTTCGCTGTTATATTACAGTAATTAGAAATATTAATATATTCAATATAACCCTGTGCATTTACATAGTTTAATGGAGAGCGATTAGATATCGTTGAAATGTACTATTTAGCAACTAATAGTTTGTCTCTCGTATTTAGAACTTTAAACAAAGATCATTATAATATTTGTCTTAATTAAGGCTGGTTCTCTAAATCGATTATAAAAGTTGGCTTGGCTGAAGCTCAGTAGTGAATTTTTCAGATGTAGAAATTACTCTAAGTTATACTAAAATAAAGTAGGTACTTAGGTGCAGGTAATGCTGCAGAAAAGGGATATCGAGAACTAAAGCACGGTACCTCGTAACTCTCAAATTCATTGAAAATGAAATTTTACTATTTTTAAATTATTTGTGCTTGTCTAATTCTGTTAGCAAACATGGTACGTCAACAAACAAACTTGTTAACGTTTTAAAAGCAAATAAATAGGATCTTGCAATTCAACCTAGTTGTAGGTACCATAAGTACCTATTTATGTTAAGACAATGATCATCGAATTCAACGTACTTTCTTACTTCACGGAAATTTGCTTCTCTGTAATATTTGTACTTTGCGACCTACGACCACGTACCACATTTTAGCCCTTAATATGCTGAAAGCAAAGTCAATTCATACCTAGTTGCTAAATAACAATGAGTTACTATCGTCTATTAAATAGTAACAAGCAGGGCGTAACGTTTGATTTATGGAACAAAATAATTTCAAAAACGTTTGAATTTTTCTAATTTATGAACTCAAAATCGAGAACTTCAGAGGCGATTTGTTTTGGGAATATTAACATGTACTAAAATCGATTTGAAGTCTGTTTCTGACATTTTTGAACGATTAATCTATTGTAGCTTAGAAATTGCGATTTTCAGTATATTAAGTATCTACAGAGTAGCGCGTTTAACAGTGCGTATTGTTTTATTTTAAAATCCAAGCCAGTTTTGAACTTTTATATGCAGGATGAGATTTCTTTGACGATCAATATAACAATCTTGGTAACTGGCAGAGTTTAAAAATCAATTAAACGGACAAACATTTGCAATGTTTTGTCATATTTCAGAAATGACATAAACTCACAAGTAAATTATTTCTTATTCGGAAAGCCGTTTTTTAAATCTTTAAAATGATACAAATAACTTCAAACTTATTTTTAAAATGTCTTAGCTACAAAAATTCATTGTGCTTATTGCAACATTAAACATAGCGCACCATCTAAGCCTTTATATTAAGTCATTATTATATCACCTCACCCATTGAAATGTTTCAGAATCAGGATTCAGGATTCAACTTCAGGGAACGTTGAGAGTATACTTATGAAAAAAAAAGATTTTGATTGGTTTGCCAGATACATGTTTTTATCGAAAAAGTTATTTAGATCATTTTAAAATCATTTTTTCGCAAAAATTTGAACTTATTATTAACTTGAAACATTTCAGTGGTTTATGTCAAATCATAGTAAATTCCCATGAACAATCGCGTTTCATTTTCACATGAAAACCTTAAAAATAAAAATTGCCATAGCCTTGGCATTTTGAAGAATACCTATTAGGTTATTAGTATCGTTTCAAACCTTGGACAAATCCCTTTAAAGATAAGAAATAAAGCGTTATTGAAATGTCCTCGATAATGTGCCTAGAGAAACTATTACAGCTATTAAAATTTTGCTGTTATGTAGAATCACAGTATTATTGGCATTTTTCAAAATTACCACAAATCTAAAAATGTTCCGCATTTCAGTAGGCATTAAAAACATAACGATGACGTTTCCACCTATAAATATTCCCCAAAATTTGAGGACAACAAATAACTTGCTTAAATTAAATGGATCGCTCCTTATTTTATTGAAGTTTTGGATTTGCCTCGCATTTTTTTGGATATTTCATATAACATATCCGGTGCCAATATTCTGTTGTTGTCGAGCTATTCACGTTTGAAGTATATCATTATTTGAATTTTCGAGGGCAGTAATTTCCAAACGGTTAGAAGCAAATTTTGAGTATGATCAGAAGTTCAAATGGTTTTTTGATGACATAAACAAGTTAAATAAATTAGACGTTTAAAAGAATTTGCTTTTTTTATTTAAAAAACCGCGATATATCTGTAAGTACCACTATGGTTGCTTGTCTGTCTAGATATGAATTACCTTTACTAGCATCTTCCAGGACAATTTTCGTTCAATTGTAAATTAAAGAACTTCCCCAGCCATGCATTTAAAAGAATTAAAAAACATAGTTTATATACAAATTAACAGGACATAGGTATTAAATCTCAATCACAGTAAAATATGCCTAATCAACAAATGATAAGATATTTACAGATTTGATCAATTGCTGTTCTCAATACACGGTGGTACTGTTTATAATGTTTAAGTATGATTTAACCCTTGGGCAAATCAGAACCTTGAAATTACAATGATTTGACCACCCAGGGAGATAATGCATAATGAAAGGAACTATACTGGTCATGTTCAACTATATGGTGCAAGTACGAACATCAATAGATATTAACACCACAGCAAAATTCTAAGTTACATTTGAGGAAGTTCTATATGAGTAAAGGTTTACACCCAAGTTGTCTTTGTGCAAATGTGTGAAGCTCATCAACACTGTTTGCTCGAAAAACTAACTTTGATGTAAACTTAGCAACGATTAAACTTTATAGCAGTGAAAAATCTGATAAATACTTTTGTATTAATATTATGCATAATTATTATATACCCCAAAACCTATTCTAGAAAATCCAAAAATATTTTAGTTATTTTACACATCTATTATTTCTAACATCTATAATGTTGTAAAGGTACAAGTACCAAGTATTGATTTCTTTTTTATATCGGGTCCAATTCTGAAGCAATTTCAGCATTGCTTAACCTCCGTTTTACCTTTATATCATTCTTTGATTACTACACATGGACATTTGACAGTCTTATAATTTGTTAACAGGATGGGCATTTTTCTTGGAGCTGTATTGGGATGTTTAACTTTTGAGCAGTAAATGATAAAAGTCGCGGCTACAAACCATAAAGAACACCCACCCTTACTAAAAAGTGCCTAATAGTAGTACCTAGCCAAAGAAACAAAGATTAGTAAAACCCTTCAAAATTCGACCGCAATTAAGACATAATATGAAGACCTTCTAAATATATACATTAAAAACGATCTAATATTTATTAAATATCACAACTATATATAAATACATATGGGTGTGTATATATATGTATATATGTATATAAATATATATTACACATACATATATTTCGTGTTACTCTATTGACGTAAGAAACTCCCTGCTGAATAACATTAAAAGACGTCTATGTGCAGCTTTTCTATATAAAGTTCTTTGTCTTATATAAAAGAAATATTATGATGTCGCCAAAATAACGAGTCTGATATTCATACAAACCAAAGCTACCCCTAATTACATGTAGAAGCTGCATTTTACATAATAAAAACCATACAGTTATTTATGTCGCCCTCTCTTGAAGAGTTATTGAAATCTAAGTCATTCACTGAATTTTCGGATACGTTTGTTATGGTACATGATGCCTGAAGTCTTGTGGTTTTACTTTTAACATGTAATTAATTATCTCAAGAGACTGATTAAACCTAAAACACCTCGATGAATGTTGATTATAAGAGGGACATGATTTTTAAATCATCTATTTATTAAGATTTTTTAATTTTTTTCTCTTCTCGTATCCACGAATTATTTATCAGATATAAGCTGTAATCGTAATTAAGCATAAGTTTAAAAATAAAATGACGAGGCTTCAAACTTCCGTGATTGTGTTGATTTACTGGTACACATAATGAACACGGGTTATGAACTTATAGGGTATATAGAAAATAAAAAATTGACACGATTTAATATCACACATCAACATAAGCTAAAGTGACTATCAAGAAAAACTAAAATAATCTCAAACACTTCATTCCTCATATATTTTTTTTAATTTTAATATTCCGGTAGATAACGATTGTAGTTCGAAAACATTGAGTTTTTTATTTACTTGTATAACCTCTGTAACATGTATCCATTAAAGCTGTATATACTGTAATTTATGTTATAGCAACGTGAAGCAAGTCATTATCTACGATGCTAAATAGTTAATTAAGTTGAAGCCGTTAAGCATTGAACAAATTTATTAAAGTACGGAAAGGAATACTGTTTCGCACGGAGCACAACATCCGTCAATTTTTTTTAGATTGAAAGAACATTTACCGAATTTTATAGAAAAGAAATTAGTTTAAACAAATTAGTGTAAAAAAGTATTTTTACTTAAAAAAACATATATAGAATTTTTCTTGTCTTAATAGCATCCGATGTTTTTTTATAAAATATAAAAATCAACTTTAGCACACCAGGTGAGAGAAAGTAACTTTATTGCACACAGATACTATTGTCAACTTACGATAATTATCGTATATGTGTGATATTTCAGACTCTGGTATACTGTAAAATTGAATTTTCATTATTGTAGGTTTTCATTATTTATACCATAATATTGAATTATACAAATTGATTACGATTATTCTGTTACTGTTTTATTTAACGTCGTTTCAGTTAGATATCGTGAAACTATCTAAAAACTAACAATAATACTTATGCATTCACAATTCGTGCCAGGAATTATTTAAAAGAATCGGTTCCCTGCAAATTGGATATCAGACGTTTCGATTCGATTAAGTGATGATGCCAATTGAAGCGGTGTGCTCGAGTGTATTTTTTTAATTTTATAGATAACGCAAAACAAATAAAACAGTGAATAGTCCAAAAAAGTGTACCAAACCTGAATTATGTTTTTGTTTTATTAACCTCCAGTATTATTATCTGTTTGTGTTCTATGAATGATTCTGCGAAAGTCTTACGTAACATGTTCTATACCTATCTTCAATAATTTTTAAATGATAGAGTATAAAATTTCCAATTTTTTATCCTTTAGGGGACTATAACAGGCAAGTTATTGGAGATCGAGAGAAGTGATTTGCATTTTCCACCTTTGTTTCACAGAATCTATTAAATGACATAATATAGCAATTTGTAAAAATCACATTTTTTCATATTATGACAGACCTTTCAAAATTAAGATCAGAGAAAATATATATTTTTAAAAATTTTAAAATAAGTTGGAACATGCTTGAAATTGAAACGTCAACATCTAATTTACAGGAAACCGAATACCCTCCTGAAAGAATTACATTTAGATACTCGTTATTATGTATCAAAAACGAGAGGTAAAATACTAGTAAAACACATTGAAAAGTATAATTGTGTGTTTTTAAATCTTAAGTGAGGAAAATGAGTCTTTAAATCCAAGCAGGTTACTTACCTTCGTGAGTAATGATTAATTTTAATTGGCTAATGAAAATGTCTAATCGTACTTCATTTTTATAAATAATGGACAATTATAAAGGAGTCATTATACATGACTGATTATGAGATAAGAGATCTGGATGGATAATGGATTTATAAATTAAAACGTTATAAAATTATAAAAAAGGCCACGTAGTCAACAGCAATATGACAGAAGTTACACAAAACAGGATTTCCTAATACGTGTCACGCATATAAAATGACATAAATTTCAGCAAATTCAAGTTTCGCTCTGTATTTGTAGAACTGTAGCAACTATTGTTTTGTTACTGGTAAAATTTCTGAAGGGAGTTATAAAATGTAATCCAGTTAGTCACCGGTTTGGACTGCAAGAACTTTATTTGCAAAAATATGAAAAAATTGTTTACGAATGATTTTATTATAGGGCGTCTCTGAAATGACTGTACAACGTTAGACCCAAAAGTGTCTTTATTTTAACACCTGGAAATATTAAAAATTGGGAGTGGTTCTTAAATAAGCTTGTACTTTTGTTACTTCTTATACGACTAACTTTAATTTTTTCTTTGTCACTAGCTCATTTTATTTTGAAACTTTTTTGTCTTCTATAAAAATTTCGCCAGCATATAGTTTCTCTGTAAAAAAATTATTTATGACTCCTTGCAATATACCATTGTTGTTTAGTCGGAACGAAAACATGGAAAAAGTTTTAATTCTATATAACTACCAACTTTTCTACTTTGGGCATAGTATAGGGCTTTTGTAATATTGTTTTCATAACAATAGTCAATTGGAAGGTATCGTAAATATTTTTTTTTTTTAGGGAAACTGTATAAGTGACGAATATTTTACAAGAGATCCAAAAGTTTTAAAATAAAGTCAGTTAATGGCAGAGAAAAAATTTAAACCACTCATTCAAGAGGTAACAAAAATACAAACTTTTATTTAAGAATCATGCGCAATTTTTAATATTTTTATGCATTAAAAACAGGGTTCGCTTCGATCAAAACACGATAATTTATGTAGTAACTTTTAGTTCAAAAATTAATGAAGATCGATACAAACATTTAACATTATTTCCGAAAAACCATGTTAATTTGAGAACTTTAAGTGCCTTCTAGCAGATATAGGCATGTTTGCATAGAACGCTTTATTTTTAAGAAGTCTTTGGTCAAGCGTAGTTTAATTATTTCAGGGACACTCTGTATTGTAGACACAAAGTGATTCTTCATCGCCCTAGTGCAATAAAGTAGGTGAATTTATAATCCTATTAGAATGAAGCAGGTAAAGTACGTTTTCTGTAGAACTGACAAAATTATTATTGAATTTTAACTTACGGACGTAAATGTCTTTTAACAGTCTTGACATCAAAATAAAATTAATAGCTAATTAACATGAAGTCTGACATAATACGTTGTATATAATGTGTGCGTAATGAGCCTTTATTCCACTCATTCAATTATTCTCTCCAACTCGCTCGGTCATAAATTGATTCGTTTCATACAACCATACTACATAAATAACTACTATGTACCCAAAAATTGTAAGATAAAAGGATCAGGAATGACCATGAAAATCCGCATTCTAGTTATAACCTCTTCCTACATGACCTCATTCACTTCATTCTTTTTGCAATCTTCCCATGAAGCTTTAACTTGTTTGGTATTTCTACTACATTTACCCCAACATAATTCAGATCTTCAAAAGAATTTAGTTGTAGCTTTAGTTTTATATCTGACGTTTCCAATGACGTCTTGTGTGGTTAACGTTCATAGCGACGCAACATTTAACTTTCTGTTAAAAATTACTCATATTTTGACGACATTTCCTATAGGATCCCTCCGGTACTCAATCCGCCCGCTGCGTGATTTAAATTCAATCATGCTCAGACAATTATTATTTGTAGCACAGGCGAAGGGATGGCCCCGTTAAGTTAAAACACCATTAAACGTTAAAAATAAACAATAGAGTACAGACAATTATTATAGGTTAATTTGAAACAGGCACATCAAATTGTATTGTATTAAATGCTACAGTAAAAATTCTATTTAATTCTTTCTACGATAATTTGTTTTTATACCACTTACATATATTATTATGTACGTATATAAAGGGAAATTACTCTTCAGACGAAAACGGCTTTAGAAACATTATCGAACTATCTGCTCGATAATAAACGCATTTTATCAACTTTTGTACTTTCATCATATTTGTCTTTTAATATCCACCTATACAATTATAATTGTTACTAAAGTCGTGTTTATCTGAATCCCACATCTCAAAGGTTTTCATACAGTTAACCCACTACCACAGCGCTATAACTAAATAAAAGCGTAATTCATTGTTATCAATAACTTATATAGTGCAAGTTCCTAACTTGGAACAAATTCAATAAACGAAACACCGACTATTTAAAAAAAAGCTTGGACAGGTCGATTAGCATTTTAGACTGCCGTCTTTTTTAAAAAGTAAACACGTACAAGTTGTGCAAAATGTGAGATAGGATGTCATAGATATTTTTATATTATTTTTTAGTGACATCTTTTTTTTTGTTTTTAACTATTTATCAAATTAGACATAGGCGCTAAATTTCGAATGTATACTATCTGCTAGCTGCAATTTTTTTAAAATGAAATAAAGGAAATTGAAAAAAGATTATTTTACGTCAAATTTGAGTCCATTTTTTTCTATAATAAATGCACAAAATATTGTTCAAATGTCCAGTTTTATCGGTTGGCAAAGTTTAATTATTTCAATTTAAGTTATTATTTTTGATGGAAAAATAGGTATACACCTAATGTAGATATAAATTTCATCCAAATGTGAAATTCACCGTTTGACGTTTTATAGATGTTTTAATTTTTACAAAATGTCTCCAATGGAAATATCTGGTTTCAACAAGATGATTGGAGGTCTGACAAACTGGGGTTGACACCCCATTTTACCAAACCTGTTCTTGAATATGTGGATGAAATATTTCCAGATACATGGATTGGTAAAAGGGAATCCGTTAAATTGCTACGCTGGTCTTCAGACATCAATCCGTGGATTTCTTTCCGAAGGGCTTCCTAAAAAGCGAATACGACATGTAGATTAAATTCTCAGGAAGTAATTACAAGGGTTCACAATGAGATTCAGTTGCGCTGTTGGCAAATAATGGCACCTATCTATTACTTGATGTATTTTAAAAATTGGCAAAAACGAAAAAAAATTATCACTTACATAAATTGATAACGTCAGATATCTGAAACCTAGGACAACTCGTATAAATCTTTTTTTCAAAAAAAGACGGAAATCTAAATTACTAATCAACGTGTCCCAATCTTTAAAAAAAAACTCAGTGTTATCTTTACCGAATTTATTCAGGTAAGAAATTCGCTCTGTATATTGATACCGCTTATCTAAGGAACCAAGCACCAAAACAGCAAAATTGACTTAGTAGTATCTCTAGTGCCTGTCTAGTACCTTAGTAAAATTGAAGCAAACGATCTCGTCCATTTTCTACATTCTATGATAGTATATCAAGATACAAGTTTGTGACAGTGAGCCACATGAATCGTGTATTTAATACTATTTTTTCTATTCAATACAAATACAAATTTATATTAATGGTAAGACAAACTCAAATATTAACGAATTTAGCTCAAACCTTGGGAAAGGTTAGTGCATCTCACAAACGCCGATGGCATCTATTTAAAGTAAACGTCAAACGTGGCAAATTGTTTATTTCCCTGGCACAGTTTTTCCAGATTAGTAATAATATTATCCTATAGTAGTATTACTATGTTATAAAATTGCCATATTAAAAGGTTTAAGGTGTAAATGTATAATGTTTACTTTGGCAGTCGGTATATATTGCCAACATCAAAGTGTAAAACGGTATCAAAAGATTCATTTCAAAACTGTTTTAATGTCATAACAGTGCGGTAAAGCTGTCATTTTGACTGCGAAATAGAAAAAATATATATAAGGAACCGAATACTGTGGCAACGTCTAACAGATAACGAACCAAATGCCTTCCCGTAAAGAACTTCACAGAATGAAACACCAAATTTATTTTTCTAAAAATAAGCAAAAATTATTTGATTCATTTTAGATAAGCGATATCCATAATATATTTCTTGTAAAGACATGTCTAATGTTAGGTATTTCTAATGAAAAAATGTTAAATTGAAAATGGTCTTGAGAGAAATTACAATATTTGGATACTCAGCCACACTTTAATACAATGAAATTATTTTATTTGCGGTCAGATCTCTCACACCATTGAAGTAAGGACATCCAAGCAATCATACTTTTATTAAATAAACCCATCCAAGCCGCAATAATATTTTGGATTTAAGTTTGTAAAACATGAAGCCATTTTTAATTTCTGATATGACATATGGAACTTACGTCACTAAAAACAAATAAGTCGTCACACCCTACATAGTCTTATCCCTTTATTGTATGTACGGTCCAATTAATTTTTAAGTTTCTAATTTTTTTAGAAGTTTTAACGCAAGATTCAACAATATATGTATAGCTTTTACAATGAAAAACCTAATAACCTAATATTTCTTCTAACTCGCAATCTTTAAAATTAAGCAGATACAAATCGACCTACACCCTGTACTAGACTTGATATTTACAAATTAACCCCTTGGTCTAGACGTTCCTTCATTAAATATCCCGAGTGTAGTTCAAAAATTACTAATTCATGCAAGGTAAACATCATAAGACATAATACTTGTTTCGCCAACAATGCGTAATCCAAGAAAATATCCTCGCACCGTAAGAAAATTACACAATTGAAGTCGGTAAACAAGTAACATGTTCTGAATGATCTATCATTTTATGAAAACAGTCACATTTTACCTGTTCACCATCATCTAAATAATGTATTAACTAATAATTAAATATAACATATTTTAGTTGAATAAAATAATTGAAGACCCATAATCACAATTAGTGTAAACTATTAATATAACATACAAATGAAATGTAATCTCCTATGTAATGGTATGCAGGGTGTCTTTGATTAGTTTCACATGTTTATCTCTTATTAGACATGGAACTCAAATATTGGTATCACTTGAAGATAGTATAGAAGATGATGGGCCGCACTGATAACATGAATAAATTAAATGGGAATGTGGTTCATATAAAACACATTTAAAGTTTTATGTTTAACACTTAATGTTTTAGATTTTGAAGAGATATATTTTTATGACGTATATAAAAACGTTTATAAAAGTGGTTTTAAATTGACGGGCGACCTTGAAATTACTTACTGTGCTCTATTACTTTCAATATACCTATTATATTTTATTTTATTACATTACTTTCAAATTTATCAAAATCAAAGAAAATCCCTTAATATGTTTACGGAATATAAACAAAACGCCAAAACGGCAGAAGAAACTACTATCACGAATAGTTTTCCACCTTTATATACCCGTTTTCATTTAATATGTAAAATTCGTTTACTTGATTTTAAAAGTCGAGTTAAAAATGGACTAACTCTTCAAAGTAAAATAATAGGCAAACACAATGATGCAATAAAGTATTGCATAAACTGAGTAAAATTGTAGTCTAATTTTTGTAAAAACGCTGGGGTTTGTATATTTTTTCTACGAATTTTATTACCAAGTTCAAGAAATGGAACCCCTGTGTAAACGTGACTCCTATGTAAAATTTAAGAATATTTGTTTGTCAATCAATCACTAGCAAAACACGTTTAGAGTAGGTATAGCATTATAAAATGTTTGAAGGATAACTTAGGTATATTTCAATTGACTTTCAATTTTCTGTGCTCGTACAGGGCATCGGGATAACTATAGGACCACGAACACGCATTAAACTGAAAAATTTAAAGCAAATTTACATTTTCACTACATTTCAGATATCGAAATGTTTACACAATGCACGAACACAGGACTACAGATATAGACCAGCTATCGTGGCTTAATTCGTGATTAACATTGGAAAAACTGACCTTTTCAGACTAACGGTAATTTGTTCAGTTACATGATTCTCACCAACAAACGCCTAAATACGTCTCGAGGTAATGACCTCTTCTATATATTTTCACAATAGAATGAATAAAAACAAATTTTTCGCCATACGCTAAATAGAACTAATCAGAAATTTTATTCTTTTGCAAAAGCTTCTTTCACATCTTATATAAAATATCTGAAAAACACTAATCATAAAGCTTAATATTTTATCAAAAACTTAATTATAACAATAAACTGTGACAAAAGTTGTTGCCCGGCGATCAGAATTTTGATTTAATTTTGATTTTATATTTCACGAAAGAAATATCTTAAAAAATATTATATAAGTTGATGGTTTCAATTCACATTTGATTGAATTACTCGAGTGCTTTATTTCGTACAGAGATTTGAAAAAACGAGGAGGAATTTGTCAACAGATACAAAAGTAATGCCAATCAAGGATCATATGGGAAACTAAGAAATCAGCGGAATCCACAAAAATGTTTCTGGATTATGGTTTATACAGGGTGTTACAAATTTCGTGGGCACTTGCGAAGATCTGCACAAGGTGGGCTCCTAGTTTGATTAATCCAGTTAAGTTACATTAGCAGTTATAATTTTATGCACTTTCATAATTTAGTTCTCCTTATTTAATGCTTAGGTTCTTCAAAATATTCAAGCAATAGACAAATAAAACGTTGATGTTCCATTTTTAGTCTAACAAAAAGTATTTCAATTGACTATAGTTACCTAGAGTAGTTTCAAAACTTGTCAATTAAAAAAATATGACAAGTATGTATAAGTAATTTAATAATTAATATATTTGAGATGGCGGCGACGCTAAGATATATCTCAGATACGAACCGCTACTCTTAATGCATAGTTAGCTAAATGGTGTTGTACAAGCCGTTATTGAAAATAGTGATAACATGAATCTCACTAACTCTGATCCCAGATTTCGGAAACCAAATATCACTGTTTAAAAGGACATAAGTAAGCAAATATAGACTTATTCATTTTTTTATTCTTCTGTGCTGTTTTATTTCATTATTTGTTTTCTCTTGAGTACTGACTTTACTATACTTTTTTTCCCCATACGAATAGGAAAATCATTAAATGGGCCCATCATCTACATGACGACAGTCATGTAAGAGTCCTACCCAAAAATTCTGAAGACTTAAAAAAGACAACATTATTGAATTGGGTTATAGCCACAGTAGATTTATATATAATGGTTTCACGAGTGCAGAATTGCCAATTCTAATCCAAGCCTAACGTATTCTAACTTGGTATATTTTGACATTTTTATCTAACTTTTAAAGATTAATTAATAAAATGTCAAATGACATATGTCAAAATATTTGAGATTTCAAGAGACGTGTGACTTCGTCCTGAAAAGTTAAAAATAAGAAGGCTAAAACCATTTCCGTAAAATTCGATTAAAAAATTGCCAGATATTATTTTGAAAAAAATATGAAAATCGGAATATGGTGCTAAAATACACTGGCAGTGTTAAATTTTCATGTTGTTATTGGTTTTAGTTAAAATTGACCATTCTGCACTTATGAATCATATTATTTGCAAAAGATGATTGTTCGCGGCGATGTACCACACTGAAAAGCTGTGTTTTTATTAATTCTCCAGAAGTTCTAATAGGACACTTTCGTAAATTATTCTGTTTAGTAGAATTTCTATCTTCATATGCGTCCTCGTAATATATTCTACTGCTTACACCTCCTCATAGGAAGAAACGAGGCTTATAGCATTTCGACATAAATAGCCATGTGCTTGCAGGTTTGCAAGAGACCCTAGTTCAGGCTATATCTATCTTTGTACATTTCCATTTAGCATGGTAAAGTGGCTTAATAAGAGTTTTGCTCACCTCATTTCTCTTCCTACAAATATGTTCTTCTCTTTGTCTTTCGCCCTTTCACTCTTGTCTTCGCACTGAAAAGCAAAAATCTCAAGTCTTTTCCCATATTTGACAACTTTTCTTATATTTGACAACCGGTACATGATAATTCAATGACACGCTGCAAACCAACTTGGCCGAGATGCGTTACAAGACTTTACAATATTCATGTTTAATAATACTCACTTTTCTCGGCCTAAAATCTAAATCTCTAATCCTAAAATCTCAGCAATTGCAACTTTGCAACAAGCTAGGACAAATCGAATTTCATTGATATGAAAGGCAGTAATGATAATGTTATTTAAGCTAAAAATGTTTCTCTAAGACACGCGTTTGTTCCTACTTAAATAAATTAAAGCAATAACGAGACAGATATCAAAGGTATGTACAATCTAAATAGCTCTGCTCGCTATCTCTATTTTACAATTACAATGGTTATCACATCGTAGACACGAAAATTAAAAATCTTACTAGTAAAACGGCTAAAATTAAAATAACTTCCGCAATACCCTTAACAACTACTATCACTAATAATGCGGGTACTTCAACCTGGCCCCAGCTTATCTAGGCCGGTTGGGAGATTAGAATGCAATTAAAAAGCGGAGAAATAACTGAAATTCAACGGCTAATTACCATAATAAACACCTATTAATCATATATCACTAAAAAAACTTAATATACCAAAGCCTCTTGTACGCGTAATAATTATATAACTAAAGTAAATTAATTTTATATACTAATTAAATTTTATACACTATCCATTGAAGTGACTAACTAAATATAATTAAAAAACTAATCCTACACATGAGGCCAATTTCGAAATTGGCGAATTATTTGCCATATTACAGAGTTCACATGGTGCGGATGGTGAACTGAATTTAATAATTCTTTTTATAGATTTGTTTCAATCACAATTTTCTTTCTTCAATTTCAATGTATTATACCTTGTGGTAATAGACTTAAAAAAAGGCTGAAACTATATTCTTCCTCGACATGGATACTTAAACCTTATAATCTATGGACTTGTCCAGAACTTAATTATCTAATTTGCTTTAGAATATGCGCTTGTAATCTGAGATAAATCTCAGATATTCTCTCTCAATTACTAGATGTTAAACATCAGTTTCGGCAACTATATACTCCAATGGTGCAGATTAATAGATGCTCCTTACGATTCTAACCGTTTGTGGTATTATCAGGTACCTGAAAGAAAGACAGAATGTAAAATAAATAGGTATAGAGAATAGATAGATATATTAGAGCTGCAAGACGTCTTGTTTTGACTTGCATGTATTGAGCATACAGCGTATTTTACTAAGACTAGCAGAGTAAAATATTGATCTATTATGGAAAGCCTATGACTAGATTTTCAAGATGGCGGGATTTTTGATTTTTTGAATTTCTCTAAGCATTCCAAGAATTTTTCACCTAACAAGCTCTATTTTTCTTTATTTGTAGTATTAATTTAATTAATTTACGAACTATGAATTTTTAAAATGAGATACTTTTGTTACTTTTAAAAGCTGTAATTTGAAAACGGTTCAGCTTAGAGTAAAATGGGTTTTCACATTCCTGTCTGAATTTTTTAATACGATTTTGAATATTTTATTTGACATCTGTTAAGACTTTTCACATTTTAAGGATGTTTTAAAAAGTTACAATAACTCATACAATTTAAAACTTACTGCCTTTCAAAACGCCAAAGCATCATATTTTAAAAACAACTAAAGATTGGAACAAAGTACGTATTCGAAATATTCTTACAATCTCTAAACAAATTCAAAGTTGAAATAATATATCGAGCATTCCATTTAAAATAAGAAAGTTGTCACATACATGTAGCACATCGGTGGCAATGCCAATAGCACGATCGTATGTAAGTACATGAAATGCATGTCGGTTAATTCTGCGATAGAGTAAACAGCCATAGCAAACGAAAACTTGTGCAATGACAACAGTCAAATAATTAATGTTTATATTCTAATAAAAAAATACAAGTTTTTACAAAATAAAAAAGGTGAAAAAAAAACGTTTGTTTGTTTGTATTTAATAAATAAGTAATAAATAATTGCAAATAAATATTTCAAAAAAGAATAATATTCCACATTTTAGAAATCGTTACTTTGCGGGCTCATGTTTACTAAGACTTTTTTGTTTATTTTAGTCTATACTATTACGCCTTTGAATGTTTTCACTATTTTTTGCCTGAAACAACTAATTTTTTTAAGTAAAATATAATATTGAACTTCAACAGTAAGATGAGCATGGGCACTACTTTGAATATATTTAAAGAAAAGAAAGTAGGGTACTGATTTTTTCCGAAATAAAAATTACATTTGTGGTCTGCATTCATTTTTTACTAAAAAAGATATCTAATCTTTTTGGGAAACACACCGTTTTAGAATAAAAAAATAAAATAGTCTTAATTCTATAAATTCCTTAAAATATAACAACATAATAAAGTTACAGATTGGTATAGGGCTATGTAATACTGAAACAGTGCTAGTCATAGTTATAATGTAATGATTTATCTCTGTTCTGTATGAACCTACACATAGGTCGTTACAGATCAGAGAGTGTCTCATTAAAAATTCTCGAAGTTCGCACTGCTGAAAAAAAGGAAATAAATTTTGCCAAGGAAATGGAAGAGATTATTTATAACCCTGTATTTTACAAATCTCCCTACATGGACTATTGAAACTTTTTATGCATAAATAATTACATTGGTTTTCTATTAAAGCTAATTTGTGTATCCAGAATTTATACAGAATGTGACTATCCCTAGTAGTATATGGGTGATAAACTTTTTAATGTTTAAATAAAGGAGGTTTTCTTTTCAAGGAATTAAAATACTGAAAAAGTCAGAATAGATTTTTTTAAAACACATTTCTAGAATTAATTAAGGGATGTTAAGTTATTATGCTTAATGCAACCTTTTGAATTGTTTAAACGGGTTTTTTACATGCAAAATTATTAATTTACACTACGATTTAAAATTAAGCCATATTGTGCACTTACTGATAATACTAAGGTAAATTTTCATTTTTCTTTTTCATTCGAACGTTGCCTACAAACTGGGTTGCAAAAATTCGTTAACAGATTTTACTGGTTTACCGTATAAAACCGAAAGACTTGCTTCAAACTTACCACTATTCGGTGAACCATAAATTCGTCTGATAACCCTTGGCTGGACTTAGGGGCGCAAAACCATAACTGGCTGCAACCTGCGGATGTGAAGGAAACTGCAGATGAGCCGGCAATGGGTGACTTGGATGACTGGCCAGCACAGGACGCGCCGATGAGTGGTGGGCAGGGGGAGGTGGAAGAGCTCGCCTGAGAAGCCTAATTATCAGTAACTGTGGCAAATTTTCATACAGCTAACAATAGCTGTTTTACTCACCTTAATGGTATGAATCTATAACTATTCACATCCGGTGTTAGCGATACACAGAATTTTTTTTAAAACTGAACACAGGGTTTTAAATGTTAAATTCCATCCTAATTTAAACTCTATTCTATCGGTGCTCTAGCAATTGAAGTTAGTTTAAAATTTTACATTTCAACAAATGTACCACTTTGGTAAAAAGGAAACTCGTAAATTTACACAAATGTGTATATTTTATTATAAATTTGTATATTTGTATATACAGAGTGGAACAATAGTATAAGAAAGTACCCAGTCTTTTTTGTTTGGCAGTACTTGAAAATTGGAACAAAAGCACGACTCACTGAACTAACCTATCGCAACTTTCAAACTACATTAACTATATTAATAAAAACTGATGAAATAGAAAATACAGCTCTCTTTAAGATCCATATTGTGTACAAAAGTAATTATTTTACACTGCGTGCCCGTCTCTGGAGATCAACCATGGATTAAATTAGGGTAAATTTGCGCGTGTGGAATTAAAGGATATGTCGTTTTAAAATTAAAAAAATTATGATGCCTTTCGAAGGTATTCAAAGAAGAACTGAAATTTGCCGAGATAATTTAAAACGATTGACACTTCAACTGCAATCATCATTGCAACTTTTACTTCTCTACAACATGACGGTATTATATTTAGAACATGATCTAATTTTCTGTTTTAATTTTAGTTTGTTTTTACTTATAGACTCCACCTTTGATTTTAACATTTTTGAATTTAAGTTTTGTTCTTACTACGGTTAAATATCACATGTTAAGGTTTAGTCCTGCAATTTGGTTGAAATATCAAAACTTATTTTTGCAAAGAACACCTTAGAAACAACAAAATAAGAAACAAGTAAACAAAGGAAATCATTAAGAGATGCTCGAAATGTTCACCTTCTACTTTCAAGCACAGCTCTATGCAACTTCTTAAATTCTATACCGATCTTAAAACGCTCCTTATTATTTTGGTCCTTGTATTTGTGATGATCTTTCCTCGCAGCTTATTAATATCAGAGACTACATATACATAAGTGATGCCTTTCGTAATTCCCCATAAATAATAATCTAACGGAGAAAGATATGGTGAACATACCGACCAACGTATGTCTCCATTCTTTGAAATTGCTTTACTCGAAAATATTTCAGATTTAGATGATATGAATTTTAAATGGGCGATATTTATCTTGTTTCAAAACTTTTCAAACTGCCTGATGAGATACATTAATTTCTTTTGCTACAAACCTTGCTGAAATAAAGGGGTTATTTTTAAGCTAATGAAGAATTACATAGATTTATTAACATTTTTTTTTCGGAAATTTGTCTCTGTAAAATTTCCACTTTATTCCCATTTAATCTATGAATATGTCTTTAAATTTAGAAAATGCAACAAACTCAGTTAAATTTTTATGAAAGATTAAAAAATAATTTTGAACTGGTTGTTTTATTTCTGAATATTGCTGTATACATGTTTCCGAAGTTATTTGCGCATTTCGATGAGAAGCGTAATAAATTTCTCGCATATATCATATTTCTTGCTTGAAAAGGGCATGTTAGTCAAAATAGCGCCAATAAAAAAAAGCAAAGTTAATCATGATTGCCGAAAAGTGAAACGTTAAATTTCAAATATAATATTTCCACGTTGTAGAAGAGGAACAGTTGTAACGATGAAGTGTCAAACTATTTCGAATTACCCAACCAAACAAGTTGAGAAAAAAGAAAAAACATTTCTCCAAGATATCGGTTTGTTCGAATTCCTCCGAAAATCATCGGAATTTTCCAAATTTTGAATCGACATGTTTTTTAACTCCGAATTACGCAAATTTGCCTAAGTTTAACTCGCGTCGTATTTTTTATGTTTACCAACATCCTTATGATTGAACTCCAGAAACAGACACCCTGTATTTATAAAAACTGTTATAGTAAAAAATAAGGTTATGCTTAAGGGCTATATTCAACACAGAAGTCATTACTTTAGATATGATGGTTCATACAGGTTCTGCTACTTAGGAAAATTGAAAATATTTTTATGTTTTTTCAATGGAACACCCTATCTGTCCTAATTTCTTCACTTTCTTCAAATTTTGCTAACGTATCTTTATATCTATTTCATTAAATTTTGTCAGTGTGTATGTTGATTTTTATAAATTTTCTACTAAAAAATAAACGAAAATCTATTTATAGCTTACATTTGTAGTTGAATGAAATCAAAACGAAAAACTTCAAATGTCGCCATAATTTTATATTCATCCGTTAGTTAAAAATATATACAGAGTAGCCATAATCTATCTCTCAGTATGGGTAAGTTTTTCGTTTGAAGAAATAGAAAATCAGTTAAATAGGTAAAATTGGGCAGAATTTCATATGTAATACGATGCCGGTTTTAAATATGACAAATTACGTCATATTTCTGAAATACTTGAAAAAAACTGAAAATGGCATAAATCATTAAACTCAAATATCTCAAAATTTATTAAAGTTAGATTAATAAAATAAGTTTCTTTTTACAGATGTTTTTGCATAGAATTCAATGGTGTTAAACAAATTTTGAGAATGACCTTAATTTTCCAGATATAAAGTAAACTTATAATTTTTTGAAAGCTAATCATAGTTGATGATAGATACATTAAATAGCTCTTCTTTTCTTGATTTCATTGATATTTTTCATTATATCATCATCTTTTTGCATGCATTCAAAATAAGCCAAATTTAATATTTTTACCAAGATGGCCATGGAAAACAAAATAATTTAAGTTATACTAAAACAAAAAATTAACAATAAGATAAAATATCAACCAAATTAGTTTGTAGGATTTTAGTTTTTTTTAACAAATAATTTAATTAAAATATTTAAACATTTTAAACACATTTTTGTTTATTAGTAACAACTAACAAAAATTAAAATGACAACACAAAAACGATAATCAAAACAAAAAATCTTAGTAAAAATATTAAATTTAGTTTATTTTGATAATTTTGAATTCGAACAAAAAGGTAATGATATGATAATACAATGAAGTATATCAATGAAATCAAGAAAAAAGCTATTTAATGCGTTCAGAGTCAACTATGATTACCATCTAAAAAACATAAGTTTACGTCATATCTGGAAAATCAAGATCATTCTGGAAATTTGCTTAACACCATTGAATTCTATGCAAAAACATTTGTAAAAAGAAACTTTTTTAATTGATCTAACTTTAACAGATTTTGAGATATTTGAGTTTAAAGATTTAGGCAATTTTCAGTTTTTTTCAAATATTTCAGAAATATGACGTAATTTGGTAATATTTAAAACCGGCATCACATACATTACATATGAAATTTTACCTATTTAACTAATTTTCTATTTCTTCAAATAAAAAAGTTACTCATACTGAGAGACAGATTATGGCCACCTTGTATAGGCTTCTCAATTCTTAATCAAACAAATAAGTGCACTGTAGATAGATAATTAGATAAAATTATGTTAACGTTTAAAAGTTCTTGTTTTGGCCATTTTAAATAATTACAAAATTATACTTTAATAGATTTCGTGTATTTTTGAGTAAAATATTAATAAAAGTTAAAATACAGGAATTAGGCTAAAAAGATACTGGATTCATGATGGGACAATGAGTTCTAATTAAAAAATCCAAAGAGAAAACATTTGCAATTCTATCAAGCTGAAAGGTTTGTAGAAGGTATTCTGTATAAGATAATAGGCTTCTGCGTCAAATACGACTATTAAATAGTTTGTTAATATAATTAATGTAATTTAAAAGTTATGGCACCAAACATAAACTTATTATACAGGGTGTTTCCTAAATGTTAGGCAAAAATTTAGGAGGCTATTCTCTAAATAAGTTTATGAATTTTTTGTCCTTTGACGGTTTTAACAAAAATGCTTTGTTCTCTAAATGCAAGGCCATAAATTTTATATACATATATTTAGTTTATTGACTAAATTTTTTATTAGGGCATTTTAGTAGAATTGTTTGTGAATTTTTAATGGAAACATGGACTGGATTGGTCGTGGTGGACTTCATCTATGGCCAGCTAGATCTCCAGACTCGAACCCTCTGGACTATTTTCTATGGGGTCATTTAAAATTAATAGTTTACACTAATCCAGTGGGAAGCCTGAAAGATTTGAGAAATCACATAATTGATGGGTGCAATTCAATAAAAAAAACAGTCCTGGTATTTTTGAGTCAGTCATTTTGAACAATTATTGTAGCTTTTAATAAATTTCATGAAAAACATTTATCACCTTGTATCTAGGAAACAAAGCATTTTTCCTAAAATCATCAAAAGACAAAAAATTCTTACAATTATTCAGAGAATAGCCCCTTAAATTTTTGCCTAACATTTAGGAAACATCCTGTAGATAGTTCAGTCCACCTCAAATTTTTTATTTGGTTTGATTTGGGCCAATTGAATTTGTAAAAACATTATATACGACGGCACTGCATGTTATTAAAAGTTAATTCCGGTTCCGAATAAAAAGCACAAGTTAATCTTCGGAATAAATAATGGACAGTAACAATGCCCGAATTTGACAAATGAGAGAATGTCAAATTTTATTAGACATGTACTAAGTTTCTAATCTCACACATTTACCTATCGAATACCTAATAAAATTTGACATTAGCTAAATTTATGTTCTCAGTTATTTATCAAATTCCGCCATCGTCAATGTACATTTTTTATACAGGGGAAAACATGTGATTTCCATTACGAATTTACATTTTTAATTATTTTTAATAACATATATAGTGTCTCATTAGCATGAAATAATCTGATATGTAAAATACGAATATAATAATGTGATGTTAACTTAAATTTTAAAAACATTTTTAGAGGCTTCTCACAAAAATATTCTGAAATATATATGGTGTCTCGAGAAAATGTAGCCTTCTCAAATTATGTTTTTTTTTAATGGGGTATCATCATTATTATTACTGTCTTGTGATCTATAGGTACTTCTGTGCAATTCCTATGACGCATGTTCTCTACCTATCGAGCGATTGCACGTACTAATCAGATCTTAATTATTATTACTAACAGAGATTTAAAATATCAAAACGACATAATGGAACTAACATTTTTGGTAATGTCAAATGTCATATATATACATTTACAATTAGCCGCGATCAGGACCAACTTTTGTTTTTTAAATAGTAAGGTATATTTTTTAATTTAAAATCGAAATCTACTCGAAAATAGCTTTTCAACAAAATATTACACTTACCATTCTAATAACTCCATTTACCCATAAAACTATATTTTATGCTGTTTAAGCTTTTTGTTTGCACTCGGTACATGCATTAAATTTCACAAAATTTATGATTCCTTTATTTTGAGAGTATCCGTGACAAAAACATTGGTTACGTCCTGACAGTTTAATTTTTGTGACATACAAATATATTTGAATTATTTTTTGGCAAAAGCTTCAAATAGATTCGGCGTAGTTTTAAATATGCAATTTTTGAAATTGTATCCTAACAGAACCATAAAAAACAAGCTTTTGTATTTTCCCATATTTGTACCTTTAAAGTAATATAATTTGATTTGATAAAATAACAACCTTTTCTTTTTGAGATTTTCATTTAAAAAATCGTTCAACAAAATAAAATTTGGGCTTAAATAGTGTGCAGGAGAGGCACGAATATACGGAGTGTCCCAAATAAAGTGAATTCCATGGGGATTATGGAAACGATAAGAGGTACAGAATGACTCATATTAAAAAAATGACGCATATTTTTGCGCGTTCAGAAAATGTTCTAAAATTAAATATATGTAGTGGGGTTGTCAAAATATGGAGAAAAGTTTAAAAACTTTGCTTTTCGAAAATTATAAATTATGAGTAAACCGTTTGAGCAAATTCTACGAAATTTGGCAGTTATCTATTATCATACCTGCCAATTGAATGGTGTTCTCAAAATGTTTCCAGTCCTTCTATATTTCGAGCAATTACATCAAACTTTGTTATTTCTTATGACCACTATATTGGATTTTTGTGGCGTCGAATAGGCAATAAAAAAGGCTTTTTAACCATATATAACAAAGGTGCACTTAGACCTACCAAAGTAGAACAAATAAACAAGAGCATCACTTCACGTTAGTAAGCTTAGAAACAAGTGCTATTTCCCATGATGTTAGATGTCCTTTTATCGTTCCTCAATCTTTTATATTGCCCCACTAACCATTTCTTCCTGAAAAATCGAAGGATAAAGAAGATCATATCAACTTTTTTGGTAGAGATCACCTTTTATAAGTTGGCCCTTTAAAACCCGTATATATTTAAACATGTACAGTATTTTTTTTTAATCAGTAAAAACTTGTTAACCTACCCTTCAATATTTTTAATGAGACTAATATTTTAATAATATGCAATTGTCATCTATCTCTAAGCGTTTAGACGTAATCAGACCATTTCATGCTAATGGGACATCCTGTATAGTCCTCGTAATAGTTTAATACCGCTGTCAACAAATCAATTATACGAAGGTAAATATATAAACGACTTTTTAAGAGTTTTTAGGAGTAATTACAATATATATGCTAGCTACGCCGATGTAAGAAGAGTTATAGAATCGTACCTTTCAGTAGTAAAAGCTGAGGGAGTAAATTACAAAACTCTTCGTATCCTACACATGTTAATAATTTTCCTAATTCGAAAATAAAAACAATTTTTAATTTTAAGAATTCAAAAATGTGCGGTTTCACCAGCTTTTACACTAACCTGAGGAATAAAATAAATGTTAGCGCCAGGAAAATAAATTGAAAATAACAAGTAGAGCCGCCACCACTATCATAAATATATTTAATATTTCACCCCAAATAAATGAAATGCAAAAAAGTGAATTTTGGAATCCACTCCCTTAATCTGTAGGTATTTACAAGTTAATATTTCAGACATGTACAGCAAAACAATACTTATCCACTCCACCTTAAAGCAAAACACAATACAAATATTTCATGTCTGAAGATGCAGGTTAAAAAAGAAGTGCACATTTGAAGAGGAAAAGGAAATTAAGGCAGAAATTATGCACGAAATCTACAATAACTGCAACGAGGCATTTATTATGACTTCAAAAAAATTATGCAAAACAAAAGCTATACTTTAATAAATTACGAAACACAAAATTTACAGCACACTCTGCATAACATTATACTCTAACCGAGCCTTAGAATATGATCCCAATAATTAGACTAAGAAACCTATGAATATGGACTTTGTAGGAGTAAAAACTAATTTATTTACAAAAACAGAAAGATATTCTTTCTTCATGCTTATAATCGCTTTAAACAGTATGTCACAAATAAGACTGCATTCTACAGGAATTTTTTACTTATATCTGGCTATGTGAAACCAAATGCCAAAATAAATTTTACATTTCAATGACTTATTTTTTTTCACCTACAAAATACCCGGTGCGTCCTTGTGCTGGACATACTGTATATTCAAAAGACGAACTGTTAAATTGATAATAAGAAACGCAAATATCAAACAGAGCCCCTATTACCAAAATAGCATTACAAATAAATGTAAATAAATAGACATGAAATAAACTTGAACTCATCTGAGAAGGATCAAGTGAAACAAGGAAATTATAGCAAACTTGGCAACACAGCTGTCTGAAGATCGAGCTTTGTCCTTATAAATAGAAAAGTATAAACCATTCTATAATTATCATATTACTGTTACGAGCTAAAGAGCTATTTTATGAGAAAAGCACATTGTCCAAAAGATGGCAATAAAAAAACATGTTCATTTGCAAATCAATTATTAACGAAGCGAATATTTTTATTTCGGCCTCTATAAATGTAGACCAGAAGATTATTTTTCTAGACATTTAGTGAAACGACGAAATTATTATTACATAGTAAATGCGAAACTTGGCCTACGCTTGCCATGCTCGAAATGGAAGCTTCTTGTTCAAATGGATTTTAAACTTCGCGTCTCAAGAATAAATCGAAAAATCGGCTTGAAGTTACTGCAAACCGCGTTTAAATGTATCTTTACGTTTTCAACTTATGTATCTTTAATTTGGGAAGTAAATTAGGATTTTATGATTGATTTGGCCAGAAATTTGAAAGTAATTAATTGTCTATAACGTTAATTATGTCATTGGAACCAGCATTTAATTTGTTATTATTTATTATGATGTAAGAAGGATCAATTAAACTTTATTCTTTTGCAAGGCGAACTCCCATCATCCTCACCCTCAAGGAAGCCGGCTATTGCAAGCAGGCTTCGAGTGGCGTATGTAGGTGTTGCTTCCAAATGACCGGAGGTACCAGTGGAATCTACGGAAGTACACGATGACCGTTCCGTAACGGATGTGAGGTGCGTTCGGTTTCTGAATGCCGTAGCGACTACACGGAGTTCACTGGTACCACATTTAAACGCGCAAAAGTGGTTACAAATCGCGGACTCCGGGGAATACCGCAAGGTGCAATCAGAAACTTCCAGAACCGGCCGGCCGTCAAAAGATGTAAATGGAGATGAGTTAAAAGCATTAGTTTGATTGAAAGGTGCGAAAGTAAATGCATGTTGCAGACGGCTGCTGAAAAGGAAAGCAAAACTGGTATCAAAAAACACACAAAAAACAAAGTCAATACATGTGATTTATTGCCATGTAAAGACTTCACAAGCAACTACAAATCATTCGCACGAGAAAAAAGGCGCCAATATGCAAAGCAGGATGGACGCGTAAATGGTTAGCACACACATGCGCAATGAAATCAAATAATTACAATCATAAACAAACGTGGCCGTACTTACCCTCCTGGTGCTACCTGATGAGTAGCAGGCAAATAAGCTGCGGGTTGGGTTGTAGTTACGTAAACTGGTCTTCTATACAATTCAGCCTGATGATGGTATAGAGGTTGTCCGGCCGCCAGAGGATGTTGAGGCGAAAGCCGTGGGGCGGCTGCCAATGGTTGCGGCGATAGATGTGCCGTACTATGTCTACATAATGGGACACCCGGTTAAGTCTAACATTTAGGTACTATTACGACGTCCTAGGCCGATAGGAGTTTTGAAAATCATTAAAGATAGAAACTCTATTAAGTTGAGACAAAGATTATTTTTTTCTCAAATCAAAGTATCGATATCAAACTTTTTATGGGTATCTGACATTGACATACGTACAGTAAAACTTTTTTCCGCATTCGCATCCAAAGAATTTACCACACGCAAATATTTAATCGAAATTACAGAAGACCACAAACTTGATCCGCATGCAAATATTGTATTGCATACGTGTGGAACAGTCTTTACCGCACTCGATTGCTGACCGAACTTCACATAGCGTGGTTTGGTCAACTGCAATCAATGTGTTTTAAAGTACCACTTTCCGCACTTATTAAGTGAATAATTATTAAACATTGCACATCGCTTCAGATTTAACCGGATTTTACTACTACAAAATAACGAAATCGCAAACTTCATTGTAAATTGCACAGATTAAGCAAACAGATTAGTGCCCACACACGCCACAATGTATAGATGTCGGACGAATTGGGGAAATATCCAAATATGCATAAGCAGTAACCATCTTGCAGAGTTATTTTCACTTATACTATATTTATTTATGCTGTCATATACAGTGTGTCCCGCTTTTCATAAATCCACCTTAATATCTCAATTATTAATAATGCGATTTTCTTCAATTTTGGGTGGTAATTGTATGTTGAAAAAACGAATTATTTGACATAGTAAAAATTTTCATTCACCATTGGCGTGCGGTGTTAGGGGGTAAAAGGGGGTCGATTTTTCCGCAAAAGTATATTAGGGCTTATTTTAGATAATTTTTCCAATCATTTTTAATTTTTCATCTCCAAAAACCTCTTAATCCATATTTTTAAAATCTCAAATACTGATTGTGGCAGAAAGAACAAATACCTTATACCCTTAAATAAAAAATAATTCAATTAATCCTTAAATACTTAGACTAATTCCAAAGTGCGAAAGAGATATTATTAAACAGAGAGATCATTTAAATTTCATATCTAGTAAGCTGGGGAATTTGTTGAAGAAAAGAACGTACGTCGATTATCGTTTGTGTATATTTACCTACATCATTTGCTAACTTTTCATGTCGAAATGCTTCTCCCGAAGACATTTAGCCAATCATTTATTATTTTGATTATTTACCATTGGGCTTTTGCATTTTTTCGTTTTCCTTTGTCTGTTATTTTATTAATTTTATCCGTTTTATAAAAAATTGGTCTTTTTTAAGATCATAGTATTGTTTGTTTAAATTAGGTTTCCTGTGCCTACCGCAAAATGATGTTCCCGTTCGAAAAGAAAACATTTATGATTGAAGCCTATTTTCGTAATGGACATCAAATTAATGGAGAATGGTTTTTTTTTAAAGTTCATCCTGTTTTCGAGGATTTCGTGAAAAATTTCCTGTAGTTGTAACAGATGAACTGAAATTCACAAATACACTGAAGTATGTTATAAATTTATTTCGTAAAACCGGCAGCATTCAGAGAAAGTCAGATAGCAAAAGACAAAAAAAACGAACTCCAGACACTGTAGAAAATGTAAGGCAGATAATGCATGAAAACCCGAATACTAATTTGAGGAGATTGTCACAGCAGATCGACTTTTTTATGGTACCTGTTACAGAATTCTCAAAAAGGACCTAAATTTGTTTCCCTAGAAAGTGCAAATGTTCCAAGAATTTCAGCCTTTAGATTATGAAAAGAGGATAACTTATTGCACCTGGTTCAATGAGACAATGAATAACAATCCTCTAGATCTGCCATTGTTTGGTAATGAAGCCTGGTTTCATTTGTTGGGATATGTGAATTCTCAAAATATGCGAATGTGGAGTGCAAATAATTCTCACGTATTTCCGGAATCTCCATTACATCCGCAAATATTAGAGTTTGGGTTACTGCCTCTCGAAGACGTTTAATTGGACCAATTTTCTTCGACGAGAGTGTTACAGTAGAACGTTATCAAAACATGTGGGACAAGTTCATTAATCATCTACACCCTGACGAATTACAACAGGGTTATTTTCAATATGATGGAGCAACAGCTCATACAGCTTGTACAACTTTATTATCCAAGAGAATATTAGGTCAATCGTTTGATAAGGTTACATACAGAGCACATCTACCCACCTCTGTTTCCAGACCTTACGCCACTGGATTACTTCTTGTTCCCAACTTTAAAAAATAACATTTTTAGACAACCAACAGACACAATCGAAGACCTCAAGGAACTGATTAGAGCACTATGCAAATATCACCTCAAAAGTTCTCGATAATGTCTTCGAGAATAAGAAGCGTCGGGTAAATTTGTGCATTGAAGTGACCGGACAACATTTTCATCAATTATTATAAATTTTTCAAACAATTAGACTTGTGTTGTTGAAAAACAGCCTTAATGTTTAATTGAAATCTCCAAAATTAAAAGTAAATAAAGCAACATAACTTCACTCGGCTCCTTTATCAAAAATTAATTTTAACGTTATTTTGCGACATGTGATCAAGCTACGACCTACTTTTTATCTTCTATTTCTCTTGTGTAAAATTCCACAGCTGGCTAGTTATGAAATTTAAATGATCACTCTGTATATTATGTCCATGTATGATATACGTGTATTATATCCAATACACAGGGTGGGTCACGAGTAACGCCTCGGAATTTCATGACTAAGCAAGAGATTTTTCCCTGCTTCTTTTTTGGACTGTATACAAACGAACCAAGGCTACGTTTTAAAAATTTTTTGAAAGTATACAGAGTGTACCAAACACATGTAATTGATTAAAGTTGCCTTCTTTAATAGGACCCCCTTTTTTTTTGTATTTTTTTAATTCAACCATTAAAATAAAGCTGAGTATGATTAAGATTTATTGTATCTAGCTCTATATATCTATAATTCAGTTTTTGTCAAAATGCAAGACAATTTTCAACATCCCATCTCTCATCCTATATTTAAGTTTTTAAAACGAAATTTTAATATGAAGTCAACAATGGGCCAAATTTTACATCGCAATTTTCAAAAAGTCATCGAAGTGTACAGTGTTCTAAAAATAGAACCAAATTCGTACAATTTTTAACTGTTCAGAACTCCTTTAATTTAAATGGGGCATTTGGTATATTGTGTTACTGTTAGATACCAAATTTAATTATCTATTATCATTAAGGTTCTTTATAACTAGTTCTACTCATTTTCGCAAAAAATATACATTTTTAAAAAAATACCGAAATACTCTGTTTCAACATTATCCCATGTAAAATTGTCAAAATACGATTTAAAAATGTTTACATAATAAATCTACTTTTGTAGAATGTCGACATATGCAGTACTTTTCGAAAAAAAAAGACAATAAAAAAACATACCGACGCACATTACTACGTTCCATTAATAACATATTGAACTTAAAACAAAGTTCACTTTGAAATTTTTAATTATATGTTAAAATTAAAGTTTTCATTTCACTCAACATAGTAAACATTAAATCAGTGACATTCCGCACAAATGAAACAGAACTAATGTTTTATCCTACTGGTCACGTAAAATTGTACAATACATACAGATATGTTAAAATTTATATTTCTCTGGAATCATTGCAAATGAAGATCGACTTTCAATAGGAGTACCTTTTTAATCTAAAAGTCTCAAGATATGTCATTTTTAGTATTAAATTGACATTAATAGGACATACAATTAAGTTTGGGTATTTATGCATTACCTCCTGTATTACCCGATCCGAAAAATGTTTATTTTACCCAATATAGGTTACCACTAAGATCAAAGTGATATTTACAAGTGCTGAAGATAAATCATTCTTTGTACGATGGTAAAAAAATAATCTTTACCCTCCATATCTTTTGCAAGTGTTAAATAACTACCATTTTACATCATAAAGAGAGAAAACCATCATAAAAAAACCCGTAACATTTATCTTTAATTATTTTACTTTCACAAAATATTTAGACATCAATAGTAGCAAATAGTTAATAAACTTGGTCAACGACAATGATATCTACAATCTGAATATAAAAATTAACAAAGTTATAAAATTTCGTCTCCGTGCTAAAACGATATGTTTGCACGTTTGTCATTTTACACCCTCATCTGACTTTAACGTAAATTTTGCGAACGTAAATGCTAAGTTTTACGCTTTGGTAGAAAAATAATTATTTAATCGTTATGTACGCTTTAACCGTCATTGCATGTACTTACGAGTAAAACAATAAATTTTGCTTAAATGTATTAGTATATTGAATTTATGTCTTAAGTGAGCGTAAGGAAATATTTACCTACCTATATTTTTATAACTTAAACAACCTGACCTGGTGAAACCTTAACCAGAATTAAATATTACGCATGAACATGTACTTACTACAGGATGCTAATGTGATATTGTTACAAATTTTGACGGTAGAATTCTCTCAAAAAATATTCAAAAAATCTAAATACCAAAGTGTTTGGAAACGTTTCATTTTCATTCATCGTATTATAGAAAGGATGTTAAAGTTTAAAATTTGTTTCAATTTTTTTAAATTAAATTATTAAAATACATTTTAAAACAAAATATTGTGCTAAGTAATTAAGTAACTAATAACTGTTGTAACTTTTCACAACTACAATGGATATACTCATTGAGCTATTTTTAAGACGTAGTTGATAAACTGTAAAATAGTTGAAAACGATTATGCCAAATTGACTTTCAAAAGCAATATTTTTTATACACAAGTGTCTTTAATACATAAAGCCCAATAGGGTTTTAAACGTATACAAAGTGTCGAATGTGGCAACCTTACAATTTGTATTAGAAATTCTACGAATTAACTTCTTCAATATAAACAAACCCGAGTGTACCAAATTTTATTGATAAATATTTGTTTTTACTAAATTACGAAAAAATTAAAATAAATTTTAAACTTTGACATCCTGTATTATAGAAATAGAACATTTATGAATATTTTGTCATTTAGATAATTTTCATCATTTATTCAGAGAAGCCTGTCCTGAAATTTGCAACCTGATTACTTTAACACTATTTATACTATAATAAAGTCTCCGTAAAATTAAATAATAATTTGAATGCTTTCTATCCCGCAATTGGATGCAAAATACCGTGCATCAAAATAAACCCAATACCATTTGAATGAACGGCTATTACTAAGAAATCGATCAATATTATATTATCATGTTAATATCAATATAATATTATTAAATAAAGTATGAACTTACCGATAACTCTGGGAAATTGCCTGTGAGGGTACCCAGCTCTTTCCCGGAGGAGCCAGAAGGTGTGCGTCCCTACCACCAGAATGTGCTGCCGGTGGTTGTACGTAGTCGCCGTGCGGCGGCTGAGGGGCGTATTCGCGCAGGTTCACTACGGGTACTGCCGAATGACGTCTCGAGTGACTGCTACAAATGGAGATAATAAATAATAATTTTATTAAGGTTGACAATGTTGAGTGATACACACGTAAGATTGTTGTTTATTCACAAAGTTAACAGAATAAAAAATGTATAGCATTTTTCAGAGTGATCCTATGCAACGTGTTCGCGAATATGCAAGTAACTTCAAAATTCATATTCGAATAATAAAATAATATATGTTTTCATGACAGCTAGCCTACATATAGGTAGAAATAGTTGCCGTCAAGTTTCTCCAAAATACTTTATCATCTCTATTTCAACTTTTAAATCCTTTGTTTTTGCTGAATTACCGCATTTTCTCATAATTTAATGGTGCCGTTTGAGCCTGTTTCGATATAATTTAACCTTTGTTAAGATCAACGATTTAAGAATGATAATGTTGCTCATATAACATCCATTGATGTTAATACATATAACGCCAACAAACAATATTTTTTAAAGTGATTGTTTTTTATCTAAAATCAAAGGATACGTAATTCTGGATTGAAAAAGCCAAATACTATAGTAGTAAATTACCAAGTAATATTTTAGAATTTGGTTAATAAAGGTTTGATTGTAGTTATAGAATAACAAATAAAGCCTTTAGACATATAAAAATTACTTTTTGATAATTCTATGAATCATGAAATAGCAGTTTCAGAAAGCTATTTTAACTGGAAAAAAGTTTACACAGCTACAATTTAACAGTGCCACAGAGTGGACTTTATCTATCTCGTCGAATGTCAATCTACTGACTAACTAGAACTTTTTTCTATGAATAAAGCTACACATTTTGTTACCGTACAAGGTTGGGAAGAAGTGTATGCAGAATTCTTGTTCTGAAATTTAAGGAAAAAATTCTAAAATATTAAAAAACAGTGAAAATATGTAATTATTTCAACGTCAAATAACTTTTAAACTATTTATTGTAGAATAAAGCTCAAGAACTGTCCTTGATACATATTTTACATAGAATACCAACGGAGATAACAACATTTTAGTTCTGAAATATAATATAATACATTATGTATAAAGATACACATAATTTTAACGGATAAAAAGGTAATTCAAAGACTCTACAACCAAGTATGATATCCATTTAAAAAAAGTTAAGTATGTTATCTCTTTGTGTGAGCGAAATATGATATACATATCTAAATTTTTAGAATCTTGACAGTTTTTACAAAAAATATATAGGAACACTTTTTTTATACAGAAAATGCTTTACTAAATATTTAACGTGGAAATAGTAGAAGATTTTTACTTTTTTCGGTTATTTCAGTAACATTAAAATTTACTTTTGGTAGAATCTGCCACTTTTGGAAAGTGACAGATTCTACAAAAAATTCTCCCCTGGACCTTTTTAATCGTTTATATCATTATACCATAAGATATTTAAATTACACTTTAAATTAAATATGTTAAGAGTAATGGGCTTAGCTAATAATTGAAACCTAGGGAGGAGAGTGACATCGCACGTGTTATCGGATTATTTGCCATAGACAATTTGCGGCGAAATACTCAAACACAAAATTTCTCTTGGTTTTTTCTTAATTAGCATTGTCATTAATTATAATATTTATGTATGTACTTAGTAAATGTATTATAGAGAAGGTACAAAAGTGGATAGAAAGGAGCCATGTTTCGTTGTTACAGGTGCATAAATGCATCAATCAATAACTGTTTTCAAAAACTGTTTTTATCTGTACCAAACCATATGTAAAAAAATGCATGATTTGGGGTATTAATATGTTTATTAATATGAAATATGTTTCAACTCGTGTTTCAAAGAAGAATTAGCACAATGACTTTGTTAAGGACTTTAGGTTATTTTTTCTTGGCGTAGTTTGCTTAGTTAATTTATTTTGTACTTTCATCCCTTAAGTTACGCCCATGTGTATCGATACGTATTTGAAGGATTTCATCTGGGCGCCAGACCATCGTACCCATCAGGCCATATCGAAGGGCTCTTTATGGCTGGGAAATACGCTGCTCGTCAAAGGGAGCTTTCTAAATTGGACCATTGTCGCGATCTGCAGTTCGGCGGATCTGCAATATTTCAATGAAAGCGGCTTGTATAGGTATTTGCCAGATGGCGGCGATTTGTGACCTTAGGCGCAACCATTGCCCGTAAGGGCTTCTGGTATTGGTACGCCTCGGGTTTAGTACTTAAGGGATGATCGCAGTAATTTTGCCCTCTTTGACCGGTGCTCGCTCCAGACATGTGATCGTAAACGTAGTTCGTAATCTTCCCAACTAAGCAAACTCCCACTTCATACTTAGACCAATACTTTATCATTATTTATATAAGTGAAAATTAATACAGTCCACTTTCGTAAACCAAATTGTTGTTTTCATGGTTTCGTTTATCGAAGGAACCTCAACAGATTTATAAAATTTTCCGCAATTTTTTGAAGCAGTGTATCAAAAAATAATTATTGCAAGGTATTAATTCATCAATTATTGAGGTTTATTACAGCCCTGCTTTTGTAACCTACCATTCATCTGTCATATAACATTACATAAGAGGTGCATTAAAAACAAACATTACATGTTTCAACAGCATTTTATAGATTTGGTAAGTTATGAGAAATATCCATTATTATTCCTTACGTTTCGTCCGCAGAATATAATTAATTATTTTAGTTTAGTTATTCTAGATAAGTATTATTTATATAGATATTGCCTAAATATGCGACATAATTAGTAGATAATTTATATTAAGATAAGAAAAAATATCCCAAAATATTGACTTTTTCATTTCTATAGAGCTCCTACACATTAGAGTTAAACTGAAGCTTGGAGTTGGTACTACCCCAAGCTTCAGCACCATTGTTAGGGAACACGCTGTAGAAGTCAGAATTGTCAGACGTCATATTTTATGTTAACTTTCTGTCAAATATAAACATTCTAATAAAATAATCGATAT